>NC_045696.1:6521199-7209391 GCF_009834535.1 Camelus ferus
TCCACCCAGCAGGACATTGTTTCAATTGCCTTCCACTGAGTTCTTTGGGAGGCAGCCCCATTTTAGAAAATTTGAATTTGGGGAGTTGGTTTCAGACAAAGCGTTAAAAAGAAAGGAACCCTCTCAGACATGGAAATGCTTGTTTTCCCTCCAGATCAAAGGAAAAGGTCTGTACGTCTGCACAGTTTTTCAGAGCATGTCCACACATTTTCCTTTTTGAGGTGACTTTTGCTTTTGCAGGGAGCCCAGACATGGAAGCAGCCTAGAGTTAAGCTGAGGGGACATCACTGCCATCAGACATTGCTCTGCTGCAGCAAAAGAGTCCTCAGTTCCCTTTCCCTCTGATCTTCCTGCCTGTACTTCTCCTCAAGTTTCTGCTTCTCAGAATCTGCACAGTAAGAGATGCAATTTGAGCTCTTCCGGATCTGTTCAAACTGACTGAAGTCAGCCACGTACTTGCCGTTTTTGGAGAGAGAAACCACAGGCACAAACTCAAAGCCCCAGTAGATCTCCTCCGGGATGTAAGATGTGCGGCTCTGGCAGACAGCGCTGGTGGACTCCACGGTGGCATTGAGGAGGACCACAAGCTCAAACTCCTTCTCCTTGAGGTTCTGGGGGGTGAGGTCCCTCAGGGGGCTGGTCTCATCCAGCACATGGTAGAAGGTCATGGGCAAGATGAGGAAGGGGCTCTCGGAAGAGGAGTCCACGTGGAATTTGACGGTGGCCTGGTTGAGGAGGATCCGCTCGCCCTCCTTGGTGACGTGGGTCTGCAGGAGCTTGCCCGAGAGCTGGCACTGAATCAGGAGGCTCTTCCTCATGTTGGCCACCTGGATCACCAAACACAGCTTCCCATTGTGCTTGGTGATGACAGCACAGTGGCTGAACTTGATGGTCTCCGCCCGCTTCTTGGGTCTCGCGATTTTGGCCAGGAAGGTGCCCGTGATGAAGATCTCAATCAAGGTCGTGATGACCAGCTGAGCCACCAGCAGGAAGATGGCGTGAGGGCATTCCTCCGTGATGGAGCGGACGCCGTAGCCGATGGTCGTCTGGGATTCCAGTGAAAAGAGGAATGCCCCCGTGAGGGAGTCCACTTTCATGATGCAGGGGGTGCGGTTTGAAGAGTGCCCACTGGGCTCTAGGTCCCCATGAATGAAGGCGATGGCATAGTAGATCACTCCAAAAAGGAACCAGGTCATCACGAAGGTGGCAGCAAACAGGGTGAGCTTGTATCTCCACTTCATGTCAATGACAGTGGTCCACAGGTCTTGGAGGTAAAGCAAGTATATGCCATCCACTTTGTCAATTCGCACGTTGCTGTGTCCACTCTTGGACATGACTCGGGGTCTGCTGGTCTTGAGGCCAGCTCCCATCGTGGGCTTCACCAGGGGAGGACTGGACATGCCAACATGGATGGCTTCCATTGTCGGACTCCTGGGACCACCTAAGGAAATGACAGACGAAGACTTTCCATTACTACTTTGGGTGGTAGAAAGTCCAGAAAATAGAAACAGGACACTCATGTGAAATAAGTATGAATGCACATGGACATTTACAAGAAAGAAGAATTCTGAAGGCAATACTAATCAACTTGTTCTTGGGGAAGGCAGTAGGGTGGCATAAAGAACAGAGACTCTGGAGACAAGCAAACCTGGGTTAAATGCTGACTCCACAACTTATCTGCTGTGTGACCCGGGGCCATCTATTTAACCTCTCTGGACCTCAGCTTCCTAATCTTTAAAATGGGAATAAAGCTCACTTTTCAGGGGTTTTGTGATGGTTAAATGAGATAATGGCCATAAAGTGTCAAAACAGAGCTTCATGCTCAAAAAAATGATGCTAATCTTCTCTTTGTGGTATCACACTCACAGGCATTTACCCCACAGGGTACTAGGAATATTTCTATATGTTCAGCTATCATGGATTTCCAGCAACAGAAAACTTAAGAATAAGTTGACTGAGCCTAGGGCCAGGACTGATGAAACTAAAGAGTGCCATCCATAAGATAATTCTTGACACAGCAATGGAGAACGTTAACACAAATTTTAAAATCTTGGATAGTAATAGTAAAAATTTTTTAAAAGCTACCCTTTTGCAAGATGTTTCCTGTATTAGCAATTCATTATTTTCCCTAATCCAATGAATAATTTGGAGTCCATGACCTTTCCTAGTTCTTGATTACAGTGGAAAAGATTAAGTTATCAAACACCCCCAAACAGAGTGACTAATTAAGCTTTGTTAATGGCTTGATTGATAGGCTGGTTATTCTTGGAAAAGTGTTACCAGCATACAATATTAGATGTGACATTTAGGAATGGCAAAAAAATTCTGCCTTACTTCTTTTGAGCTAAGTCGAACCAGCATAGGAATCTATTTTAAAGAGCTAATGAACAAGTAAGTAAAAACAGGCATCTGACATTGTAGCAGAACAGACCTACCTAGAAGCAGCGCTCGGCTCCCACGCTGAGCCCCAGAGAGGGCTCTGCCTGCGTGAACAGTCAGGAGCAGGCTGGGGTCAGGCCATGCAGCATCTTATAGTGCCTGCCTGATGACTTAGCTCAAATAACCCCTACATTCCTTGGAAAAGATAATGTGAGTGATTACAGGGTAACTCAACCTGGCTGGTGTGTTTTTTTCCACCTCACTGGTATTTTTAAGAATAATAATAAAAGACATTCCCTCCTTTACAAAGGAACTGGTAGAAAGTGGTCTGTGATTCATGCAACAATCTTTGCTGTTAGAGCAGTGTTATCTCAGTAGAAGTTTTGAACATAATCCTCTGGGCAAATCCCTTCTAGGAATCTGAAACTGTATCCGTTAGAGGCTAACGATTTCTTGACAGTGCAGTGGATCTGTTGGGCTTTTTCATTTTCCTCTTACGTTAGTAAGAATGTGTCATTTACTGACCTCCCCTTGAAATGATTTTTTTTCCCCCTAGAGAGGAGAGTCACTTTTTCATTTTCATCACAAAGAAGGGCCATCAGTTATTTGGAATTCATTTTACTTGCTGAAGCCTATTTCATTTATTTGGGGATTCATTTAGAAGAAAAGTACAGGATATAATTTAGTGTGGGCTTTGTCAGACCCTCAGCAGGACTTCTTAGTAATCAGGAGGAAAGCAACCATGATGAAAGTTTGGAAACAAAAGCCCAAGTACGTAGTCAAGCTCAGAACACGGGCACTGCCAAAGTCAAATGCAGCTTATTGACAAGTAATTGCATGCACTTTAAAAAAAAAAAAAAAAAAAAGGAAAGAAACTGCCAGGGGAAAGTGCATGCCATTCAATCCATGGAAACAAAAACAGAGGATTAAGTTTTTGTATGTGAATGATGCACAAGTGTCCTGCGGCACCAGCAAAGCTCCAGGCTCAGCCTTCCGCCAGGTTCTGGAAAGCTTGGCTCTGCTTACATGAAGGCAGTGCAGTGACGCTTCTGCTTCAACCTCTTTCAAAGAGGCAACAAGCCAGGTTCGAGGTGAGCTGGATCTCTTCCCTGTTTCTGCTGAAAGCTCTTGTGCAGCATTTCTGCGCATCTAGTGTTGGCATCAAGGACACCAATGGCTATTGAAGATGGCGGTCGGAAGTGGGGGAATAAGACCCAGAGCCTCTCACGGGGGGCGGGGGCCTTGGGATGAGCATCTCTCTGTGGAAAGAGCTACTGGCGGACAGCACTCGAAGGGTAGCCGCCTACTCCCTCCCTCTCAACACCCTGTGCCCTCAGAGCTGTGAACGACCTGGTTACTCACTCAGCAGGTCAGGTGGCGTCTTCTTCAAGGCAAGTGGGACGTCCTCGCTCCCCTTCACCCGCCTGGCTACCCTGGGACTCTGCTACTGCCTGAAAGAGAGAGGGACACGTGGAGTTCACAGGTGTTGAGTAAGAAACTGACCCAGTGAAGTGATCCCGACTGATTCCCCCAGGGGCTGGGGCCCCGGCTTTCCCCTCCAGTCCCTGCAATCTGGCCTGGTGCCCAGAGGAGGAAAAGGCCCAGAGGCTGCTTCAGGAATGAGGTTGAAGCCCCAGCCACAGCCTTCCCTGTGGAATTCCCACCCTCTGGACGGAGCTCAGTAGTGAAACACCTTGGAAAGAGTGGGTTAACTCACCCCCACTGAGGCCCACTATCAACTGACCGGCAATCAAGGAGGCAGGAAGAGGAAGTTCAGGGGAAGTAAACAGTGACCACTGGGAGGGAAGCGTCTAGAATATTTTTACCGCCTGTGGAAATGCATTATTACTGTTGAGTCAGAGACCATTAGAGTTGAAAGGACCGTCAAATCCAAGGCATCTGACGCACATTTTTCAAACGAGGAGACCTAGGAGGTTGCAGTGACTTGTCTCTGTCACACAGAAGGTCCATGGCAGCAGGAAAGAGGTCCAAAGTCTTTGGAAGCTAGACCAGTGTTCTTGTCAGTACACCGCAAACCCCTCCTAAACCTCCAGAATTTAATGCAATCTGTTCTAAATCCAGTAGGTTCTTTTACATCCTACTTTTCTGAAATACTCCTTCCTAAACTCTGTCACTCTATCTATCTGTCTGTCTGTCTATCTATCTATCTATCTATCTATCTATCTATCCATCTATTTTATCTATCTCCCCACATTTTTATCTGTCTTACACACAGAAGCGTACATTCATCCACACTTCTCTTCTGATCCACCAATATTGTAAGTAATTACAACAATTTTCTTTTATCATTTAAGTTGTCTTGATTATCAACGCATATAACATCTTATTTACTAGACCCTCCCAGTGTGTTCACAGTATGTTTGGCAAATGACCTCTACATCATCGCTGTATCAAGACCCTTAATCTCCTTCTTTGCACCTGTTTTATCACTTACATTTCATTATATGCTGTTAATTTATAGTATCTTTCCTCAGCAGACTTCTTTACTTCATATAATTTTATGTTACTGCTTGAGATTTTTTCCCTTAGATTCTGCAAACCACTGGGCTTTACTTCTGAAATATTAAGGGACAAGAACAGTTTCCCAAAAGTGAAGGGTGGAAAGAAGAATAAAAGATATTTTCTTCTAATTTTCCCTCTCTTAATCCTGCAAATGAGCAATATTCCATACGAGCCATTAGTAGTTTTCTTTCGCCTCTGGAAATTGTGTTTATTTCTCCAGTTTTCATTATGTGATTCCTACAGGTGGGTTGGGACTAATTCTTAGAATGGCGATATCCTTATTGAAGTGAAGTCCTTGAAACTATTGCCTAGAGAGGTCAACGTTACTCTCTCCTGTTTCAAGCCAATGGCATACACGTGACATGAAGTCACTTAGCGCTTATGCCGCGTAACACTTGTTTTCTGGAGATAAAGGGAACACAGACACAAACACACTCTGGAAACAGAACTAAACAGTAGGCACACTGAAATAGACACTTGTCTGTATGAAAAACCACACTACCCGTGCTGGGGATAAAACAATGAAAGCAGAAAAGAAATGGAAAGGGAGTTCCCATCACCATCCTCAGGAGGGAAAAGTTCTGTCCAAGAAAGGAGAACGGAGGTCAAAGAAATCAGCCGCTGCGAGCTGGAGCGCACTGCCTTGTCAGAGGGAATCAGCCCATAAATGGCCAGAGAGCCCCTGGCCAGTTAGGAGAAATCTATGTGCAAATAATAAGCAAGAACAGAGTCAGGATAGAGCCAGAAATGCTCTGAAGCGGGAAGGATCCGAATAAGTAACAACGACAGTAAGAAAATAGATTCAGATTAGTGAGAAGAATCATGAAGCTTCAGGTCACTAGTGACAATCTTCATCACCACACACAGGTAACCCGAGAGCACCGCGCACCAGCCAGTCTTCCACGTGCTTTCCACGTGTGAACGCCATGAGCTCTCCCGCCAGCCCTGAGAGACCAGTACCATCATCTCATCATCGTCCCCGTGAGGAGGAAACGGAGCCACAGAGAGATGACATGACCCACCCAAGTTCTCAACAGTGGGCGCGTGGCAGTGGTGTCCCTGAGAACCCCCGTGCCCACGCTCTCCACCGCCCTGACCAAGATGCTCAAACTCAAGCTGCGTCAGAACCACCTGGAAGGCTTGGAGTGTCTGACTCAGTAGGTTTGGGGTGGAGCCCAAAAACGTGCATGTCCAGAAAGTTCCCAGGTGATGCCCCTGCGCCAGGAACACACACTGAGAACCACCATGCTGCGATGCTGATGTCGGATCATATCAGCAGCTTAGCAGCTGTTCTTGCTTGATGAATGTCCTGCTCTCTCACCTCCCCTTAGCACTGGAAAATAACACTGTTGCAAGTAGACATGGAGAACATCTGTGTATTACTTTTCAGAAACATCTGGTCTCCACCATCCTTCTAGGTAAATGACTGCCAATGACAGTGGCCGAAGACTAAGTACTAATTTTTCTTCAGTAGATACAAAGTATGTAATTACCTGCTGTAATATTTATCAAAAATGAATTGGTTTAATGGAGACTCACTGAAAAATACTTTATGAAAACTTAACAATAAAAGATCGTGTCCATGTTTGCACTTATGTGCAAACATTAAACCTTTCGATGAGGAGTTAAGACTACAGATATCTCCACTGATAGGTCTCCTTATTCTTTTTTTCAATTTTTTTCTTTCTTTTTTTCAATTGAAATATAGTCAGTTTACAATGCTGTATCAGCTTCTGATCTACAGCATAATGTTTCAGTCAATATACAATAAGCATTAACTTTTTAAAGCAGCAATATATGGTGAATCTGATCAAAACTGTAACATATTATTTATATGTATTATATAAATGTCATAGAAATATTATGTTATAAGATATGTAAACATTATATATTATAAAATTTATGTTATATAACATTCACAGTAAATATATAGATATTATGATACATTATTTATATGATACTGAGTCTATATTATAAAATAATATAAATAATTCTAGTGGAAATATTAGCCAAAATTAAGCACAGACGAATCTTTAGTTTCATAATAGACTTTTACCCACTTTTACTAGCCAACCTGTGTTTATAGGGTATCTAACTCTCAACATTGAGATAATCCAGCTAACTTCCATATGATGCTTGGTTACTAAAAAAAAAATGTATGACTTAAGAATATTTTCTTTCCCTCTAGTTAGTACAATACTGAGAACTTCTAAAAACTTAAGAGCTCTGTTGAGTCAAATTAGAGAAGTTTTCAGTTTGCATGTCCTTGGAAAATCTTGTGTGTTCCATGGTGGGCTAACACATAGAAAAATAATTTTAAAAAGTGGGGGGCAGCAGCTCCCCAAACCTGGAGTTTCTCAACCAGGCCCCAGGTGATGTCATTCCACGTACCTTCAAATGGAGCAGTGAGGCCTGGACGAACGAAACCCAAATCCAACCACAACTCTGGGCTTCCAGACTAAAATTAGAACGCGAGGGACTCTGACTTTAAAGCTCTGGCCAAACAGCTTCCTGTTTGTAAGAAAAGTCGCTTGAAAAGCTTTCTTGGATGTCAAATATTTCTGACAAAACAGGTTTTACTGATGATCTCTCTCTTTGCTGCAAATCCAAAGTACCTGGATGACATTTCGCTTGAAGGGTACACGGGTTTAAACATTAAGTAGAAAAAAGTGCTTGACAAGAATGTATTTGGGGTTGACTGAACTCAAAAGGTTGAAAAATGATGGAAAATAAACTCAGTGAGGCTTAGCTCTCCTTCCTTTGGATCCTGTGACTGGGGCCACACGCACACGCGCCGGGGCCTTTGGCTTTGGCCTTGCGCCATCCTCCACCTCGCTCTTCATAGCAGTCTCGGATTCGCTTCAACGGCTGTGTTCCCTGTTCTTAATCCAGTTCTTGACTCCATCAGTGTCAGCTGAGGACACAACGGCTTTGCCCAGGCGGCCTCAGAAGCAGCCATGTTCACTGGAGGAGAACAAGGTGGCCAAGGCTGACTCTCAGTGGATTCCAAAGGGTGGCCCTTTGGTTTTATCTGCTGGAGAAATCACTCTTTCCATCTGCAAACCCACGTTATGTCTCAGGCCACTGAGGGCTGAGGATGGCTAGAAGGAGGGGCAGCTTCTGGGAGGCTGTAGATTGGGATATTCTTCCCCGTGAGAAATGAGAGGCTCTGACGGGAAGCACCAGTCAAGTCGGGCCAGTTCACAGCCTAGTGTCCTCTTTCCTAATGTTTTGAAGATATGAACTTGGAACCCCGTTGGTAGAGCCGTGGTCATTTGTGGTTGTTGTGGTTGGCTGTTGCTTCCACTTGCTAGCTGCCCCTTCTCTGCTGGATCCCTCCAAAAGAATCCTTCCCTCGGCTTGTCCCTGCCAGGGAGTATGTTTCCACCCTTTTGTGTCAGATGCGGTCATGTGACTGCTTCAGCCAATGAAGTGTGAGCCGCAGTAACTCAAGCCTCACCTGCACAAAGGTGTGAGAATGGCTCGATTCTGCCACTGATCTCGGGTGAGGCTAGATAGGGCTGTTCCTTCCTTTGGATGGTGGGAGGAGGGAGACACTTGGAGCTAAGCTACAGCTGAGCCAAAGCTGACTTGTAACACGGGTGAGGGAAAAAACCCTTGTTGCCATGTTGAATTCTTGGAATTGTTTGTTACGAGGCAAAACCTAGTGAAAGTCTGACTGCAGGGATGGTTTTACTACATCCTTTTGTATGTTAGGATTACCTGCTTGATCTCAAAGGTACTGTATTTACATTACTGTATATAAAATAGATAAACAACAAGGACCCACTGTATAGCACAGGGAACTATATTCAACTTCTTGTAATGTGCCATAATGGAAGAGAAACTGAAAAAATATAAATGTGTGTATATATACAGTTATATATATATCTATCTCTCTCTATATATATATCGCTTTGCTGTACATTGAAACTGACATTCTAAATCAACTACATTTCAATAAAAAAATAAGTTAAAAAAAGCTACTGTATTTAAAGAAAATCTGCAAAGTTTTGAAATATCTCTTAATGTAAACTGCAAATGTTGGTCTACGGCTAAACCCTGAATAGAACAAGAAATACAAATCTAACAAGATTTCAGTGGGAAGAAAGACTTGCCTGATCCCTCAGAACAGCATAGAAAAGGTGAATAATTCTTCTCATGGACTTACTTCTAAATTAGTCCTTACATTTATCATGATAACTTTGCAGGGCAAGATTTAAGGACCTCAGATTCTGTCACTCTTACTTCTGTGGAGCAAGAAGTCCTTGGTTAAGGATCTGGTGGCCTCATGACCTGTGATGGCAAACACACCAGGCGAATGTCGATGACGTCATTGTCACTGATAACCTTCATTTGGGATGGGGGTACTTCAAAGGGACCAGGCACCTTTCAAAGCAATTACAGAGGGTATTTTATTTAACCCTTCTCTTTACCTTGTGAAGAAAGTAACTTCTTGGCTTTCTGAGTGAGGAAACTAAGCTTAGACTAGGTAAGTTACCCATGTTTGTAAAGTTAGTACACGGAGGACCTCGCTGGCAAACCAGATCTGTCTGCCCCCATCCCTGTGCACCTCTGTCCTCAAAACTAACTCATGGGGAGCATCTCTTCCAATGACATGGTGCAATGCAGCATAGAACAGGTTTCCTGCTCATTACGTGTTAGTAGCCCCTATGGAATAAATAGCTGTAATGTATTTATCGCTTATCCTGTGTCAGACCTTATACGAGGTGCTGTATGTTAACTTAACTCTCACTTTGATTCCGAAAGAGGAGTTACTACTATTATTCCTGTATTCCAAGTAAGGAAACTGATGCGCCATAAGGTCTGTTTGAGTCTGTAGTCCTTGCTTCTCACCTCTACAACGCAAGTTCTCCAACGTCAGTGAGTGTCAGAATATTTGGAAGTCTTGAGACACACATGGCCCCACCCAGGGTCTCTGATTCAGTGCGTCTAGAACAGAGCCCAGGAATCTGCACTTCTAGTAAGTCCCCAAGTGATGCTGACGCTGCAGGTCTTGAGACCACACTCTGAGAGCATCGTCCACGCTGTTCACCACTTAGAGTTACACGGAGCGTGTGGGAAATTCACAAGCATGCCAACTGGGTTACCTGAAAGTTCAGTCTCATTGCTTTCAAACAAAGGAATGGACCCCTTGGTGTGACAAGGAAGAGCAAGTCAACGGGGTTAAATATACAAAGATGGCAGCCACTGGGTGAGTTTCCAGCTACCTGGGAAGAGTGTCCCAGGAGAATCGCAGTTCAGGTGAACTGTCTTGGGGTGGGGGAGGGGGAGGGAATGAGAATTTCTGGGCAAAGGAAAGCAATTAGTTTAAAAGCGTTCTTCTCTGGGCAGTGGGTATCATCCCAGAGTGGATTTCAGGATTCACTGGCTGAGAACGTCAGAGGCCCGAGGAAAGACCCCGGCTTTTAGAGCCAAGAGAGCTGAAGCCAGAAGGACTTTAGCGGTCTTCTTGCTCAGCCTCCAGTGTGGTTACAGATGTTCCACAAATGAAGCAATTTGTGGTCAGGCAATTTGGGGAAGCTTTGCCTACCGAACCTCCAAACAACCCGCTGTCTCCACCCACTGGAGACTCACACTGCACGCTAGCCCATCACGGGGTCTGAGAAGTTCTATGGCAGAGAAGCACGCTTAACTCGGTAAATCTGGCATTTACCCGACACCTGGGAGCACTCCGGGGCGGGCTCATCGGGCTTAAACCTAGAACTTTACATCTGGAGAAAAAAGAGGGTCAAGAAAGTTTGAGTAATTTGCTCAAGGCCACTGAGCCAGTGGCAGGAGCAGGGCTGGAAACAAGCCTTTGTGAGTCTTAGTCCACTTGTTGGGCAGGTCTCTTTCTCTCTTTGTGGTCAGGAAATATCTTGAGATGAGCTATGTATCTCGCTGGACCCTGAAGACAGGGCAGCAGAGACAGGGAGGACCACGGCATCAAAATTGCTTAGCGATGTTCACCAGAAATGCCCGCTCTCAGGTACCATACTCCAGCCGCTGCATCAGGAGTGTCTTAAATTAGAACATCCAAATTCTGAAAGGATTATGTGGCTAGAGGTTGTCAGTGATGGCTCAGAGAACCAGCAAGGTCTATCTTTTGCTTTATTATACACTGGAAAAGCAACAAGTACTTCTTCCAAGACAAATCCCACATGTTTACATTGCATGTGAGCATCAGATGATCCAATTTGCCTCTGTGGTCGAATATTTAGCCTTTTCCCCTATGTTTCCATTCCATTATTATTGTATCAAATTCCATAAGTAACTAAAAAATCCTTTTCCACCTCTAAATGCGGTTTGCATAGTGATACCCTTTACTCCTCAATGCAGAATCTTAAAAATTTTTTTTTTTTTACTTTCCGGAGAACATCAACCTTTCTCTTGGCAAAGACAAGTTTAAACAGATACAGGGTTCACCAGGAGACTCATTTTCCATTTGCCATGGCGAAGAATCTGAACTCTGGAGAAAGGTATCATTTGCTGAATATTTTTGTAAAGACAGTTTAATTTCAGGCCCTTTATTTGGGAGCGAGCTGGCTAACCCAAATAAAACATTATCCATCTGTCTGTTGTTATGAGTGACCAGCTTCAGCTGAACGTTATTACTTAATAACAGCTAACTTTCCTATAGAGTAAGAATGTGCAACAGCTAAAAAGCAAATGGAAATTTCCTCTGGTTTACCACCCTCGGTCTCTCTGTGCTCCAACATGTGACGAACTCGGGTAATAAGCATATTCTCCCCTCTAATCACAACGTGGCTTGGACATGCATTGTTGTAAGATGACTGGAAAAACAGGAAAATTTATGTCTGGGGAGAAAAAAAAACAAGGCGTATTGTATTGCGTTAGCCTCCCTAACGCACTGCCCCCAGTTTTCTCTTCAGGGAAGAGATTTAACTAGCTCATGGAATCTTACTGACTCTTCTTGTCTGGGTTCGTTCAAATATAAAACAGAGAAGATGCCCCCCGCCCCTCCGATGGCCCCGTTCAGATAAAGAGATGAAAACGCAGAGCCATTGGGTTGGTCTGGTCGGAACCCGGAGCCCGGAGTAAGTCGGAATGGAAGGCATCTGGTTCTGCAGATGGTACTTGTCGAAAAATAAGCGTTTGTGTATTCTACTTAATGAAACTTCAAACTGGGCACAGTCAGAACATTAAAAGAAGAAGAAGAAAAAAAAGAAAGCAAGCAGGAAAGTTTGTTTTCTCAAACCCCCATCTCTGTACTTAAAAAGTTGCTTGAGACTAGATCACCACATTTTTACAATACATTGTTATATAATTTGCAACATTTAGATTGATTTCCCACTAAATAAATTCCTCACTAAGACATTGAACCCACGACCTGTGAGCACTCACATCAGCCCTTTTCTGCCTCACATTTATTACATTTTTTTCCTAAGATGAAGGCATAGGAATATAGAAAGAGTATCACTTTATAAATATACGTACCAATTACAGCCTGGTTTATTTTTCTGGCTTCATGCTGAATACTTTTTCTTCTATTTAAGATAAATTTGGTTTCTATCAACTGGTGATTCATGGGCTTGGGTGTGATTCACCTGGATGAGGGTAAAATTCTTCCCCTTGGTGATTTCTAGGCTCCTCATTTTCAAGATTAGAATCTCATCCCAGACAGAGGAAATTATGACTTTCACTTTATGGGAACCAAGTTATTCAACAATGGGATGGGTGTCAAAAGGTTTTGAAATTCAGTTTCACTATCAGTCTAAACTTCGACCACATTTCTCTGATATAGAAACTGGGTATCACGGGATCTCGGGGGGACACCGTTAATACCAAAATTCTTGGATTGCGGTCAATTTACATTAAGGACTGGTAATATTTCTGCTTGTCCCAAAGTTGAAAACACAGGTGTTTGTGATCATTGTGTGATAATATGAAAATTTCAAATTTCAAAATACCTTCACATTTAATCAATGTCTGAGACCTTTGGCAGTTAACTAATCTCCAGTATAAGAAATCACATTCTAACCACCTGTAGTTAATTAGTTGGGGACATTAGCTCAGTTTTGGTGTTTTTAGGGTTGCCAGGTAAAATACATGACGCTGAGTCAAAACTGAATTTCAAGTGACAACAAGTAATTTTTAGTTTAAGTATGACTCATACAGGACTTGATATATACTTATACTCAAAATTATTCATTATTTATTTGAAATCCATACGTAGGTACTATGTGGATATAGTACAAAGGCACCCCATATTTTTATTTGCTAAATCTGGCATTCCCAAGGAGGAGCAAATCTATGCTCAAGAGTAGCTCAGAAGGTCAAAAATTTCAAAGACTGGGTTTAATGTACAGAGAATTTTCTTAGAAGAACAGCAACCCAGATTTCCCCAGTACTAGGAATCCAGGAAATAAATCTAACCATTGTGCAATGGGAGTGCAGCTTTTTCACTCATGTTGCACTGGAAAGTGTCAGGAAGTCTAGTAAGTCTAGGCTCATTCTTAATATTTTAGCTCGGGGATTCTTAATCATTTTTGTGTTATTGTCCTTTTTGGCAGACAGGTAAGATTTATGAGTGTTTAAACGTGTTTCAATAGATACAAATAAAATAAATATGATTGCAGAGACAAAAATATTCAAATGCACTCATTACAATATTTTAAAAACAAAATGGTAGTTCTTTTTCAAGTTTTAGTTAATAAGAATTCGCTTTTTGAAGGAGTAGTGAGCAGAAATGTTATTTCAAGATCTCTGGATGGTAGCTCACGGCGAAAAAAATGTGACAATGAATATATGTATGTTCATGTATAACTGAAAAATTGTGCTCTACACTGGAATTTGACACAGCATTGTAAAATGACTATAACTCAACAACAAAAAAAAAGTTAAAAAAAAAAAAAGGTCTCTGAAGCCACTGCATGTTGAAACACTGGGCTTTCCACTATGACAAAGTCACAACCGGGGCTGAAATGATTGTGGTATGTGATATATTCATAGTAAAACAAAAAGCCTAACTTTTAGTTAGAGGTGATTGAGAATAAACTGTTCCTCTTCCCCCACCTCCCTCCACCCCTCCCCACCATCCTAGGTCATGGTCACTCCTGAATTCTGCCTCTAATCTCTCCAGGCTCCATGGACCTGGATGTAACCCTTGCTGTGAGTGAGGCTTCTCCACGCAGCAAATCTGATTATGTCACAGAAATCAGGCCCAACTACTGAATCCTTAATTGATTTCCCTACCAACACTCTTGCCATGGTAAACAATTAGCCTCTCAAATAGATGCTGTTTTCTTGTGGAAGAAGAGTTGGGACACTTAACAGTTGACTCCTTTTCCAGTAAGACATCCCTGCACGCACTAGTGGTGGCGGTGACCACCATCTGGTTGGTTAGCAAGTAATCTGAGCAGCGACAATACCAGCAGGGAGACGTTCCAGCACCTCCCACCCTGGAAGTAATGGTACAGCTTCTCACAGGGAAACAGAGGAGGAACTGCTGCTCGGGGAGATATGCAATTCACGTGCTGCGTTTCTCAGAACTCGGAAGCTGGATTTTCACAGTTAATATGCTATTCAGTTGCATGCAACTTTAGATTCCCGTGATTTCATCATAACTCTAACCCAGAAGCAAAGAAAGCTTACTCATCTAAAGGGTAGTAATTCGGACAGTTCACAAATCCTCCAGCAGCCTCCACGGCTGACGGGATAAATCCCAAACACCTTTGCAAAGCAACAGGCTCTCCTAAGCCCTGGCTCTGGCTCCCTCTTCATCTTGGTGCCTGCAGGACTTGGTCTGGGTGTGAACTTGCCCTTTCCCGACAGCTCAACGCGTCCTTGGCTCCATGAATGGGCAGCAGCTCCTTCCTCAGGGGCTCGTCCTGAGCTTTGCTGCTCCGTGAACTCCCTCTTGCTTCAAAGGTCAGGTTGAATATTACCTCCTCTGTACTTAAAAAAAAAAAAAAAGCACTTCTTCAGAGGCAGCGTCGTGTAAAGGTTAAGAGGACAGGGCCCTGCTTCTGTTAAAAGTTGCTGTGTGACTTTGAACAACTTACTTAACCCCTCTGAGATTCAGTTTCTGCATCTGCAGACTAGCCTTAATAATCATGCCCATTTGTGATAGGACTGTGCGAGGTTAAAATACAAAAAGTGCCATGAAACTCTGCCTGTTCACTCTTACTATTGTGTAAGAGTTAGCTGTTATCATTGTAAGTTTCCAATAAACAAAACACACAAAATAAGACTTACCCAAAGGAAATTACATTGACCACAATAACAAAAAATTCTCAGGTCAATAAGAATCCTTGTCACCTGAACAGTAACATTTATAAATATACAATTTAAAAAAAACTTAAAAGGTAAAAATACTTGAAACTATTTCCATATTTTTTT
This sequence comes from Camelus ferus, assembly GCF_009834535.1. Classification (NCBI taxonomy): domain Eukaryota; kingdom Metazoa; phylum Chordata; class Mammalia; order Artiodactyla; family Camelidae; genus Camelus; species Camelus ferus. The sequence goes on from NC_045696.1 coordinate 6,536,467, forward strand.
GATCCTTTGTACACCAATTTCTTGAGCACTTGCTATGTGCCAAACACTGTGCAGGCCTCTGGAGATCCAACAGGGAAGAAGACTGACTTGATCTGTGCTTTCATGGAGTTCACAACAGAGCAGGGAAGGGAGGTATTAAATGAATCATTAGGTGAGTTATTTCAAGACATTTGTGGGGAAAACTAGGGAGAAAGTGAAGGATGGATGAGGGACTAGAGCATGGGATGTATAATATGTCCTAGCCTGGAGGTCCAGGAGGGCTTCCCTGGGGAGGTGGCATGAAGGTGAGGACAAAGGAGGAGGAGTACTTGGCAGATGAGGAGGCAGGCTGGGAGGGAGGTGGGCCGAGGGCCACAGGGCATTTGTAAACGCCTGGAGCTTGCACCTTCCAGGAAGTGAGGAAGGGTGCTGAGAAGGGGAGGGTGGAGCGGGGTGAAGCAGGAGCATTGGGCTGAGCCCTGCCGTGCAGGGCTCAGTGGGTGGGCCCTTTGAAGACCGTGGCCTTCATCCTAGATGAACAAGAAGCATCTCAGGGTTTCCACCAAGGAAGAGATAGGATCAGACTTGCTTTTTAAAGCCATCACTGGTGACATGACCTGGGGAGTGGATTGGCAAGAGGCAAGCGTGGATGCTGAAGTCTGGTTTTTTGGTGCTTTCAGTAATCTGAGCTAAAACTGCCCATATGCATGGACAAGGATAGTGCCAGCTGACGGAGAGAAGTGGGGGCTCTGGGTTACATGCTCCTGATGGAACCAATAGGCATCTCTGACAGGTGGTTTAGGACGAGGATGGGGGTACAGACAGGTCTCCAAGAGGACTCCTGACTTTCTGGCATGAAAAAGAGGTGGATGGGATGTGGGTATTGTGACTCAGGGGACATCAGATCTTCCTCTGTAATTTAAAAATCACTCATGTGTTATTAGATACCCGTGTTGTTTGAATGTTTTGGTATTTTATCAGTCTGGAGCTCACTCTGGTACATAATACGGAAGGGGGGGTCCAGCCTCGGGTGGGGAGGTTTGCGGGAGGGGCTTGGGGCTGCTGGGTCACACCTAAGCAGAGATGCAGACGGGAGTTTGTGTGGATGGGCCTGATGTTCAAAAGAGAAACCTGGGCAGGAGGGACACCGTTACTGTGGAATTCGAAGCAGGTAAGTGGATGAGGTTCTTCTAGACATAGGGTGTGGGAGCAGCAGTCCCAGACTGAGTCTGGGGCAGCCCCGGGGCCAGGGAGAGCAAGAAGGAGCCAGGGGGGCAAGACACACTGATTTCACTGATCAAATAACCCAAGGTTTTGAAAGACACGTCAACACTCTGTATCCACAAGCACACAGAGACGAATGGCTTCGTCCGTGACCTCGGGTAGAGTCATTTGGCATAACTTTTTTGGCAGCAATTTGACAATGCATACCCCCAACTTAAAACTATTTATTTATAATAAATAAATTTACCAAGTCTAAGAATTAATAAGAAATGTGCCTCAGAATTACGTCCAAGAGTGTTCTCTACATTGGCTATAATATTAAAACAGCCAAACCAACCTGGATTGCCAATAATATATAAATGATTTTAAATTTATAAAATATTTATTAGCTGAAATAGCATGTCGTCTTTAAAAGTCACGGCAAACACATTAAATTTTTAAAAAAGGCATTCAATAAATCTGAAGAGGTGGAGTCACTGTTCTGCTTTTTTCTTTTTAGATAAGATTCAAATGAAATGTCTCTAAAAGATTAACAGCAGTTATCTCTTCAAAGGAAAATAAAATTAGGAAGTTCTTTTTTCCTTTTAACCAGATTTTCCATTTTTATGCAGTTAATCTGAAAATTCAATTTCCCTAGCACAGATCATTCCCAAACATTCCAGATTTTACTGTAAATGAGAAGCACTTACTGTGTTCTACCGAGAAACTTTCCACACACTGTCGAGTCCAAACCGTATGAAATAATTTAGTCTCAGAGATGTTTCGGTTGTACCAATCCAAGAGCCTAGTGTTTAGTACGCGTTCAGAGTTGTTATTTCGTGTCAATTTAAATGATTTTACTTAATGGACTGAGTTAGAAGTTTGTACTTCACCCCAGAGGAATGCTGATAAAGCAGGTTTCTGGCCCAGTGTCTTCACTTAGGCAGGTCCCTTTACCCCAAATTACTTCTCTGTGCCCTGTGCTTGGTAAACTCCTATTTATCCCTTGAGGCCCAATTCAAATGTCCCCTCTTCCAACCTCCAGGGAGAGTTCCTCTTGCTCTGCTCTTCTGCCTTCTGCAAGTTGTCCACACCTCATGATAACACTTACATGTTGCTGGAATGATCTGTTTTGAAGCTTCTTTTTCCCCTTAAACCAAGCTCTGTTGGGGGTGGGGGGCAATCAGTTTGTCTTTTAACCCTAATGCCAACACAAGGCCTGCTACATGGTAGGGCCTTAATGTTTGGGGAAGGAGCAGGGTGGGCAGAGATGCCCTTCCAGTGACCTCAAACCCATCCAGATTTAGTAACTAATGCAGCTCCTTTAAAGATATGGGATGTGATATTCTAGATCAAGGAGAGAAGCTAGTCCAAAGCTAGGTGAGAAACTAGGTCCTCTCAAGAACCTGCTGGGCATATGGCTTTACCTATAGGAGAAAGTTCAAGGTCACTGGTTGACTTCACTTAAAAAAGAAGCACTGCTTACAAATCACCAAGCAGTATTACAAAACAGTACTGCAGTCAGCAATCTTCGCCAGTGTTTGGCTTGTATCTGGAAACTTCCTTTACGAGAAGCATAGCTAGAAACCAAGGTCTTGACCACTCCTGATGGTCAAAGATCCTCTGGCGCTAATGTTAAGTGGAGGAGTGGGGTCAGGAGTTTCTGAGTAATAAGGGCTGACTACACACCCTCACCCCAGTGCGACCCTGATGTTGGAAGTCGGTGAGTTACAAATGCTCTCTGTCCAAAGGAAGAGAAGAAAGAAAACCACACACACATACAGCCCCCAATGACTATTTGTGAGTGAATATTTACACTCACATACACACACAATATCGACAAATAATAATAATAAAATGATTCTCTTAATTCACAAAGTCTACCCAGCAATTCCTGTTTGTGTGTTTCATACAACTTTGAAAAGACTGCTTTGACCCTATTTGAACCATACGCCTTAGCTTAACGACTGCGCTGGTTTACTATGCGATGGTGCTTGCAAGCATGTTTTCAAATATCTCACATCTTTCATACTGTGTAACTGGTGTCAACAAAAAGGGACAGATAACGGAATTGGAAAGACGCTTCCTCTGAATCTAGGTCCGTCACCCACACAAACATAACGCAGCCCAACAGGACACAGCCTCCAGCCTCCTGGACACCTAAGAGCACACGGTCAAGATTAACAATGACAGTGGAGACAAGAGAATGGAAGAGGAAGTACCAAGGGGCCTTTGAATTGGCCACTTGAAATGAGTTCGCCTCTGAATGTAGACCTGGTTGGCCAATTCTTAGTGGAGTATCTTGGATCTGTCTTCAGCCCTATTTTCAGCTGAGATATTCCATTTTCAGGGGGTTAAATTGGAAATGGGACCCTGGTTGAAAGGTCTGGGCATGGCTCTCTTGTTTGTTCTGTGTGCCATCTTTTGTTTCCTTTTGATCATTGGTAATTAAAGTCATGAGACGAGAGAGACCAAAACACCTGTCTTTGGATGTGGGGAGAGACAAGGTGTCTGGCTAAGGAGGATGCCTGGTATCGTGAAGCTAAGCTTCGGGGAACTGAATTGATGAGGGTGGAGAGGATCCTTAAGGAGGAAAGATATGACACTTTGCCTCCATTACTTTGGTGGCTTTGAGATGGCTCTTCTAGCTGTGGGAGTAAGTCCTCTGCCACCACCCATCAGAGTCACTAACAGCTTAGCCAGTGGGCACATTGCACCCATCACTTCCTTGACCCTTCATTTCAGACTGTGCTCCAGTCTTCTCCCAACTTCTCCCTACTTTTCTGGTCCTTTCTCAGTCTTATTTTAGACACCTCCTCTTCTGCCAGTTTTTTAAATGGTACTTTTCCCAAGTCCCCATACTCCAAACCATCTTCTTCTCATTACACACACTCCTGTACCCACTCCCAGGACTTGAGATGTTATCTTTATTGTTCAGGAAGCCTAGAGCTTACATCTCCACCCCAGGACTCTCTCGTCACTGCAAGAACATCAGTAAAGCCAATGAATGGTTTATGGTGTCCCATTTGGTGGCCCACAGCTTTGCTTCATTATCCACTGCCCAGGTCAACTGTCCTCCTCCTGTTGACCCTCAGGCACTGAAAGATACTGAATACCCCTAGTTTACCTCAATATCCCTTAAAGCGGGCCCCTCTCCCTTCCCACTACCACTGACTTGGCTTAGATGCATGTGCTCGCTTCGGTGACTGCAGCAAGTCATCCTCCCTCTAAAGCACCCCTCGCCCTGCAGCCTCAGTGATGTCTGTAAAGCATGGCTCAGCTGCCCAGCCCCGGGACCCCACTACGTACAAACCAAAGCCTCAGCTCCTGACCTCACCTCCTGAACACGGCATGTGGGACCTTCAGGAACTGGCCCCACCTACCTTTTGGCCTTGGCATGAGCCTCTGTAGCCTGCTACCTGCTGAATGAGGTGCAGTGGCCCAAGTGTGTTGGTCCTCTATTGATTGATTCAGTGCATTGAAACATGCCAGGCTGTGCTGGAAGGTCCTCTTCCTCTTCACCAGCTTCCTCATCTCTGTCTTTTGAGATGTGGCCCATTCTAGGTAGGTTCTTTCTCTACCTGTTCTCATGGGCTGGAAGCTCTCCCTGCGTGCTCCCCTGTGCTTCTGTCTCCCAGAATATTTATCTCAGTGTAGCAGAATTACCAGTTTACTTGTATATCCTTACTTGCCTTAACAATTATCAGACTGACAGCTATTGTGAGTGGAGAATATATGTGATCAGCACCATGCTGGCTGTTCGGATACTATGACTCCAGATTTCAGAGCAACTCTGGGAAAACTTTGGTAAAAATAAGTAAATGGAGGCTCAGATAAGTTGGAGAGTTTGCCTGAGGTCATACCATCAGTCAGCTGTGGTGACCATATTAGATCCTGATTCCAGATCAGCTCGTTGTCCATCACAGCCCGCTGCCTCCCACTGGAACGGGAGCTACCACATCTTATCTTGTCTGCGCCTTGTATGTGCCGCCGCCCGGGTTCTGGAAGAGGCTCAATGTCTGTGAATGCGTGAATAAGTGAATGAATGAATGGACGCAAAGGGAGCTGGGACTCTTCCAGTTCTGGAAAAACAGACTGGAGTCTCCAGGAAAACAATGTGCTCCTGCGTATTGATGGTACTGAAGAGCTAAGCGGAGGCAAGGTCACTTCGTCTCAGTCCGCGATCACACACACAGCTGTTTACCGACGGAGGACTCGGCGGGTATCGTGCCTGCAGAGTCCCTGCTCGCTGGAAGGACATCGTGCTGCGCCGCCTGCAGCCCTCACCCGTACTGCTCCTCGCCCTGTGTTGTTTATCTCTGTGAGCGGCTCCGCAGTCACCCAGCCCAGATGCTGGGGTCTGCTTCCCTTCCTCCTTCCTTCGCGACCACAGCCATATGGTGCTCAGGTTTAACCCCCGAATGACTTGTGTTCCCACCCCCCGCTTCTCAGCCCTTCCATGGCTGCCCCCTGCTCACTGCACCCCTCATTCCTCCTGACCTCTCTCCTCTCTGACTCCCTTTCAGAGCCAATCTAACTGCAAATATAACCTTCCAAAGCCTAGAACTTGTCTGTGTCAGTTTCCTGTGTCAGCCCTCAAATTGTTCTTCAGACCTCACATGATAAGATCTAAACTGCTCACCCAGTGTCCAAGTCTTCCGGCCGCCATTCTGGTCACATCTCTGGATATTCCATCCATCATCCACGCTTCCACAACAATGAGCTGCTTTCACATCTCTGCACACTGCACGCTGCCCCCACACTTTCCTATGTTTCCTCCCAGTGCTCCCCCTGCCTGAAAAGTCCACCCGAGTACCAGGCCCCGCCACTGTCCCTGTGGTTTTTCCCTGGCTCACTCTCCCCTGCATGTGCATTTAAGATCCTCCCTCTCGTTTACTGTTAAAAGTGTAGTGTCAATGCACTCACCACAGTTAGCACGATCTTGTCTTCACGCGTCTGTCTCCCCCTCTAGATGGCAAGTTCTTTGAGGGCAGGGACTGGGTCATGTCCCTCTTTGTACCCATAGTAACAGCCCCTGGCATGTGGTAATTGCTCAAACAAGAAGAGTTTCAGTGACTCATGACTCTGTAAATGAGTCAAGGAATGAATCAACGAAAGGATTAATAATCAATCCATAAATTAAAGAATGAATAAATGTCAAAGAGATGGCCCAAAACATGTGAGCATTTTCAATGCATTTATTGTTACATGTGAAGTTTTCTAAATGGCTTCTTTGACATGATTTATATGGGCACATTGTTCTATTTCTGTGGGAAATGAGTTGCCACAGTGTTCAGATCCTCTGGATTAAGAAATACTTCCTTTTATCTGTCCTGACTCAGATGTTCCCGGAAGCGGGACAAATGCTTTCAGCTCACTCAGTTGATGACTCTTAGGCTGTGGTTTACTAGTGTCCTCAAAGAGTACACAGATGTTCAGATCAGCTTTCTCCCCGACTTCTCCCTCACTTCTTGGAGGATGATTAATTACTTCAAGGATTAGAGGTTTCCATTGGAGAAGCACAATTACTTTCACATGTGCTTTGGTTCGTCACTTGTTTAGTTCTGCACTCCTCCCACCCCCTCCCTTCCACCAGCCTGGACGTTATTGCAGGGTCCTATTTGTCTTCATTCATTTGGTGGCCATTTTAAGCAGCTTTTTCAACAACATCGTTAAGAGGCCCAAAGACTCAACTTGAAGACCATGGCAAGGTCGAGAAGGAAGAAGGGAAGGCTCATGGATCTGTAGAGGGGGCAGGTATGTCTTCTAAACCCCCCCCCCAGTTCTTCTCATCAGCCATCAAATCATCACAGTGGATCTCTAGGATCTGCTTATTAAAATCAAAGGGGCCAAGTATTGTTTTGGACAGACCATTACCACCATCTAGTCATGAGAGATGGAACCCAGTTTCTAATATGCTATTCTTGTTACTGTTTAAAATAAGCTGTGGAATGGACAGTTGAGGGAACTTGTAAAACTCACACATAGCTTAGGACTGACAATGGTGATGTGAGTCTTTGAACTCCAGGGAACAAGCTCCACCCTGGCCGGGCACTGAACTATGGCACTGTCTCCTTGAAGATGCCACTATTCCCCAGTGACTCCTAATCACCAGTATATCACTCACTCACTCACTCTGCCACTGATTCAGCAAACATTTAACACTATTGCAAGAAAAATGTGGTCCTTGAAATACATAATGGTGAATGACGCATGGTCCTGGCCCTCAAACATGTACCGATGACATAAATTGTGACTACACCAAGAATAGTCTTTTATGCCTACACACCATCCCATGGACTCTTCCATATTTCTGTCATAAAACTGATGGTATTTGTTGTTTTATGTGTTTCTTTCATCCCACAAGATGCCCATCTGTGTGAAGACAGGAACCTTGTCTTGTTCTAGCAGTCTGTGCTGTCCTTGCCTAGCACAGAGCCTTCCCAGCTGGCATGGACGGCTGTAAAATATGGAAACATACCGAGGCATCCCAGGAATAGGATTGATTCTTTCCAACTGGAAGAATCACAGACTTCTTCACGCATTTTTGGTAGGAAGAAAAATAGAGCAAAGAGAATTGCCCTCCGGGGGATCTGACCAGGCAAAGTGTGGGGTGCTGGTAAAGTACTTTCCTAAGTACCCGCATTTGATTGGACCAAAGGGTATAGCAACGATTTTCAACTATGGCTGCATATAAGGAACACCCGGGGACATTTTAAAATGCTCTAAAACCTTAGCTCCACCCCAGGTCAACTGAATCAGAATGTCTCATGGTGGCAGGGAAGAAGACATCTGAGTAGAAGACTGAATTTGGGTACTTTTTCAAAGTTCCCCATTTGCTTCTAATGAGTATCCATGGTTGAGAATCACTGTGGCACCTGTGGAAAGTTAATTTGAGGCCAGGTTGCAAGCTACCTGGGCAAGAGATTTTAAGAGGCCATGGAGATCCTACTGAAATTTAATCTTTCAACAGGCAGAAAGACGCCAGGCTCCTCCAGCTGGGCAGACCGAGGACAGAGTGGCTGTAAAGAGGCTATTTCAGAGGCTGCTGAATTCAGGTGAGAATACATGAACTTGGGGCGTCACTGCCAAGAGTTACCAACAGGGAAGCCTCACACACCTATTAGCTGTGACGTGGTGATGGGGGAACAGGAGCGGAAAGGGCTCTGGGGCTTGGTGCCTGGATGAAGAGGAAGCCTTTCCTGAAAAGCAGAGGGCACTGAAGGCAACACGCTGAGGCTGGCTCTAAGCACGTTTGCTCTGAGGGGTCCATCTCCAGGAAATGAACCTGGGGCTGATGATGGGGAGTCCCTGCGCAAGAAGTAGGAGTTGACCCCCGATGAGTCAGTGAGATCTGCCAAAGAGGAAAATACCAGAGAAGAAGGCAGCCGAGGGCAGAATCTCGGGGATCGTCTGAAGAGGAAGAGAGAGGACTTCCCAGCAAAGGGGCCGGAAGCGAGCAGCCAGTGCAGGGACGGCGATGTGAACTCACTGGAGGGGACAGCCAAGGAGGCTCGATTTCCAGAACAAGGGCGTGACCTAGAGGTCAGAGATTGGAGGGTGAAGAAGGAGGCCCTGGGAGTAGGAGGTCTTAGAATGGAAGGGGGACACCTGCTTCCCTAAGACAGGAGGGAGAGCGGACAGGTTACGTCCACTGCACGTGTACATGTCAAGCACTTACTCTTTTCCAGACTCTTCTAGACACTGGGGACCCAAGAGCACAGATAAGATTCTTGTCCTCATGAAGCCTCTTCTCCAGGTGTGGGGAACAAGGAGGAAGATGAGAAGCTTATTAAAAAGTCCTGAGCAGTGGAGGATGCAACTTGAGGAAATGTGCTCTTTCTTAGTCCGGGGACTGGCGGTAGCACCCCTTGGTGTAGGAGGACCAAGGTGGAGAAACGTAGAACGACCTGGACTAGCCCCCAGGAAGCACGCAGGGGAGGTGATAAGAGGCGGAGAAAGGAGACCAGCCAGTCGCAAGGGCCCCGTCAGCTCCCCACGCGGGAACTGGCACCTTTGGCCACACACACCGTGGCCTCGCAGCCCAGGAGCACGGCTGAGTGTGGAAGAGGTGGGCTGCTCCGAGTTAGGTACTGGCAAGGTCTCAGTGGTGAGAGGTTACCGGGCCTCGGGATTGCGGATACCACATTAGAAACATGAACATTTGAAAAACCGCAGAATGGAAATACTCAAGGTCACGGCACACTCATCAGCTCGTGGAATCTAGCTAGTAACTGAGCACATTAGGAAGCCTGCTAACTCTGCTCTCGAGTTTTAGAAGGGCTATAATTTGGTATCGCCAGCTATCAATTAGTCCTGTTTTCCTCATCTGTAAAATGAGAGGGTTGGACAGCATGACCTCAAAGTTCTCTCCCAGCGTGGTCAGTGCTGATCGTGAGAGCACACGTGAAACCCTGAGAGTTAATTTGCTTCCTTCACGTTTACATCTCATGTTTCACTATTAGCGTTCAAAAATGCGTCTGCAGAGCAAACACGACACTGTTAAGTCTGTGCCTGCAAAACCCTTAGTTTTATGGGCCATCCTGGTTTTAAAACAAATCACCTTATGAAAACATACAACTTAATCCTGGTTGGAGAAATCACAAGTGTCATGGGCAATTGAGCAGAGTAATTGGCAGGTCATCGACAGGACATTGATGAATGGGGTCTAATATTTGCATGCCTGGGAAATTGCTTTGTGAATAATGGGAGAAAAGAGAGATATGGTCAAAGTGTATTGAGGGAGAAAAGGAGCTTTTCAAATATTAGGGCAATAGTAGGTAAGGATATTAAATAAAGTCACACAAATGGGACTTGTCTATCAGAGTTAGATTAATTTAGAACGATCTCTCTCAAAAATTGTGAATTAAGAGTCAACCAGGCCTTGGGTGGATTCTGAAAGCCTCAGACAAACTGATCAGTAAAGATCACTGGGGTGCTAGCTAGCTACAGTCATTTAATATTTTTAAAATCTCATCACTTTCCATACGGACTTGTAAATAGTAATATACACGACTTTGAAAGAAATGAACCTAAGTGTGTGTCCTTTTTCAAACAGCTGCATTTTTATACACGTCATTGAAATCAAGGACGTTAAGGGTCAAAGCTCAGCACTAAGGCTGCAAGTTATTTACTTGTAAATTTAATCTGATTATTAGCTGATCCGTGTTTGTAGAAGCTGTTTGATCCACTATTGTCAAAAGGAGTCTTTGCTAGCTAACTACCTTTCAGTTTTATACTAAGGCCTTTGTCTATGCAAATAAACTGAGGTCTCAGTCTTTACAGCACAGGGTACAAGTATTCATTCTTGTTTTCCTGATGAAGTGAATGCTGTATTCTATTTGCAGCCTCATAGAGTAGTTAGTGCTTCATCATTGTTAAGCACTGGAATTTTCAAAAGTATGAATTTTCAAATCAGTAAGATAAATATATACATAAAAGAGTGGTGAGTAGGGGAAAAAAATCGTGTCCAAGGTCAAGATGAATCACTTTGGCTGGACCTTCCGGAAATTCCCTGGTCCTTTGAGCTTTGAGCTTTTTATTTTTCCCTTCCTTCTCTACCACCCCGGGTGATCAGTGAGAAGCTCGGGGCGGCGAGGGTGGGGCGGGTTGCAGAGGGACTTACCTGGCATTCAGGTGCTGGGGCTCCAGCCCAGCTAAAGATCTCAGGGACCTGGGGAAGCGATGAGGGGGCCTGGCTCTGCAGGGAGGAAGCCCAGGTGCTGGGAGGCTGGTGTGCAATCCACACCTATAGGCTGTGTGCTCACGTGCCAGCTGAGAGACTGGGCGGGGCGTGAACATGCCCTCCGCCCCGGAGGTAGAAGCCAGGCATTGGAGCAGGGGCCTCCGTCCTATGCTAGCAGCCTCTGCCCACCTCCAAGGACAGAGCCCTTGAGCCACGAGGGTTTCCATGACAAACAAGACTTGGTTTCAATGGATGAAAAACAGTCCCCTTGCATCATAAGGCAATTATACCTGATATAGCTACAGATTTTTTTAAAGCTATTCAACAACAAAAGGTGCTAAGCAGAACAACCCAGAGGCCTGGAAGGCAGCACAGTGTTTTCTTATTCTTCGGAGGTGCTAAGGGACACTGGAAGCTCTTTCTCTCGCCTGAATTCTAACCAATGGGCTCTGGGACTTGGGAAGTTACCTGGTGAAGCCTCGCATTTTAACAGCTCTCAAAGCTGCCCAGGGCGTCACACTTTCTCATGGGTCTGATCCGTGGCACTAAGTCACAGGTTTTGAGTGTATGTGTGTGTATGTGTGTGTGTGTGTGTGTTTTCAGCTGAAGTACAGTTGATTTACAATATTGTGTTAGTTTTAGGTGTACAGCAAGGTGGTTCGGTTATATATATATGTATGTATCTATATTCTTTTTTTTTCTGATTTTTTTCCATTACAGTGTATTATAAGGTGTTGACGTGTGCTTTGCATTTAAAACGTCGGGTCAGTAAGCAGCCCCTTGTGGTGGATAATTATAGACAAACAGGAACATGCTAGCAACTTCTTGTGACACGGGGTGGATCTCGTGCTCCTTCGCTTGTGATGACCCCCATGTGCATTTCTACAGACGTTTCTTCCCTGCACAGTCTGTCCCCACAATGAGCTCAGGACAGGATGTGGACTATCTGCACAGAGTAACAAGGACCAGGTCCGGCAGCCAGAGCTCGGGTGGTTGCACAGTGTAAGCTGTCAGAATAGCACGCGGCTCTCCATCCTCTGCTTGGAAAAGCACTAAAATGCCACCGAGCCCGGTTCCCAGGGGTTTCCCTGACAGGACCCTCTTTGGGAAGGACAGAGCTCAGAGAAGGAACTACTGACAAATGTCAACAGTTTAGGAAAAGCTGGAATCCTGTGTCTTTTTAAAACTTGCAAATGTTTTACTGATTCCCTATTTCTTCCTACTCAGGCCTCTCATCTGTTTCCAAATTGTAAGACAGTTCAATCATTTTGCTTCCCCCTGAGGTCGGGTTTGTCTTTTCCTCTTGGGCTTCACCTGGGATGGGAGGAGACCTGGTGAGGGGTCCCAAGCTCCTTCAGAAGAACCAGCTCCTCTACGTGCTGCAAAACCACGGGCAAGTCACATCATCTGTAATGGGAGAGAGGGTCGTGCTAACTTCTCTGAAACACCCTTAAGCTTTAGCTATCTGTGATGCGAAATTTCAAGTAAAAACGTGGAGAGAGACTCAGCTCCAAATCTGAGCTTCTCTAAGCCAATATGGGCTTCAAGAATGCCTGTCTTTGAAGATGCCCAACCCTGCTTTGCATCGAGAAGGTTTAGAAAGATGGATCCATGCAGCTGAGACCCCTGCCGATTCTGGTGCTTTCTGGTGGACTTGGGTGAAGGGGACGTGGCTCTGTAAGATGAGAACAATGCTGTCACTCAGAAATACCCTTGGCTATTCAAGAAACGGGCTAGCGACGTATCTGCCACATTTCAAATTCTTTATGAGGCACGTGGCGAAGTATGGGCGACCCGGAATGATAAAATAGTTATGCTCTCCCTAAAACGTTAACACGCTTATAAATCTTTTCAGCCTGTTACTACAGAGCCAAGAACAAGGAGTCCAGCTTTGCCTTGGTCCTCTCAAAAATCTACAGGGAGAACGCGCTATCAAGTCATGAAAAGACATGAAGAAAACTTCAGCGTATGTCACGAGGTGAAAGTAAGCCAATTTGAAAAGGCTGCTTCCTGCGTGATTCCAACTACATGAAGTTCTGGAAAAAGCAAAGCCATGGAGACAGAAAAAGATCAGTGGTTGCCAGGGGTTAGGGAAGGCAGGGGTGAACAGGGGGGACGTGGAGAGTGTTTAGGGCAGTGAAACCTCTCCTGTGAGGTCATCATGGTGGATACGTGTCAGAACGTGTTTGTCCAAACCCACAGAACGTTCAGCGCCAAGAGTGAGCCCTGTGCTGAACGACGGACTTGGATGATGAGGCTGTGTCGTCATCCTCGGTTAAGAAATGTACCATCTGATGAGTGGTGTTGATAAGGGCAGCGGGCGATGCATGAGAAATCTCTCCCTCTCAGTTTTGTTGTAAATCTAATATTATTCCATGCTCGACTCTGTCTTGAGCATTTGGGTGCTAGGGAAGCCGTAATACAGTGTAAAGGTACAGGGTTGGAGCCACCCACAGACTCGGGTTCAAACTTCAGGTCTGCTGGTTAGGATGCGGGCAGGGGACAAGTTACTTCAAGTCTGAAAGCTCGTGTTGCCGACTGTCTGCTGGGGTCGCCCTGATGATGAAGTGAGATGTTGTATGGAAAGCAATTGGGTGGTGACTTTGGACGAGTGATTTAATCTCCCTGGTTTTCAGCTTCCTTCTTTTGGAAAAGATAATAAAGCTGGCCTAGCATGAGACAAGAGCTACAAACAGTGAGTTGAATGTACCTAACTCAAGGCATAAGCTAGGACTCGACTAGGGTAGCTAGCTGGTTCTCACTGGGTCAAGCGTGACGTGCCCTGGGCCCTCAGCTGTCCCGGGGCTGGTAATCTGACTGGGGAAAGAGGTGGAACCTGTGCCTCACAGATATTCAAATCGGGACACAGTGTTTGATTCGCTCTTAGTGGTACAGACACAGTCTAGGTTCGATTCAGCCTAGAGAAAATGAAATTCAGGAAGTGCAGAAGTGGTCAGGCTCCACGGAGAAGGGAAAAACCCGAGCTCAGCAGGCCTTGAAGGAGAGAAGGAGACTCTGATAGAAAAAGGAAAGAAATGAGGGCTTTCAGGGAGAGACCTCGCAGGCAATGGTGACAAGGTGGGTGAATCCAGAAGCAACAGAACACGGGCCCGAGTGGGTGGGGAGGGAAAGTGCATAACTGAGGTCGGGTGATGGAGAAGCTTGGTGATAAACAGGTCATCAAATGGATAACTCCCGGACACTGCGCTACATGCATGCTTACGACTACTGGGGTCCCCAGAGCTGGTTAAGATGGCTACTGACTGCAAACATCCCCAGCTCCTGAGGGCACCTGGTGTTCTCTTGGTGCCATATTTACTCTGTCTCCTCATCTCTGATTTTGGGAGCATTGTGGTTTCTTTCCATACCAGCCTGTGCAGTGTGAAGTCAATTTACAGTTTACAGGGATTTCTCCCACACCCATATATGTTTTCCACTGAAGTCTGTACTTTTTCCTAGACCCACCCAGATTCCAGAGCGTGATTCAACTGTATGCCAGGACCACAGTCTTTCTCTTTGTCCCTCTCCTCTCCTTATAAAACCTAAGAGAAAGTTAACGTTGATGTTGTCTCTATGTATTTTTCACGGAGAAGAATGAAGGAACTCAACAAACAATTGCAAAGGTAACTTCCGATTCAATCCGCATTGAGAAGAGCAGTCATTTCTAGAAGGAAGCCCAGTCAGCCCGCTGTGCCAAAGCTAAGCTCTCATTCACTGAAGTCTGAGCAGCTACAGGCATAGAATCCCTTTTAAAAGTTGAAAAATTTCAAAAAGCTGCTTGAAGATTTTGGAAGGGTAGTAACCTAGACTCTGGAATTTTGAGTTTCCTTATAAAGCAAATTTTTAAAAAGCAGAATTGTATAAAAAGGGAATTAGGTCCCCAGGGAGGAAAGGAGGATTGCTTTTTGGTCATTTTGAGAATGCTCGTTCCCTCCTGACTCCTAGAAGCAGAAGTGGCTTCCCCACGCTTTCAAAAAGTCTGTTCATTTCACTTTTCAGTTTTATTCTTGTGGGGAGGAATTTCTCAAGTTAGCAAATGAGAAACTAAGAAGTGAGGTAACATGTGGAGGATCACACAGCCCAGAAGTGAGGACTCCAACCCAGGGCTTCCATTTCCAAGTCCAAGCTTTTCTTCACCAGCTACCTTAAGGGAGAGCCTTGTGTTGCTCCTGGGGGTGGGGGGTGATGGTGGGGAATCGGTGGGGGAGGGTGGGGACCCGGAGTGGGGAGAGAAGGGACCAACCTCTGCTGATTACTCCCCATACACCCCACAATATACGCTGAGGCTCTGACGGTCGATGCCCCTCCCCTAAAGGAGTTTGCACACCTGAAATTCACATCCAGGAATGACAACTCCCAAGTCCAAAGTCTCTTTTCCAGAGACCAGCCTGCCGCTCTTCACAGAATGACTCTCTGTGTGTCAGTTTCCACGATCACTAGCCACGGGGCTTTTCCTCACTCCTCGCCCATCTTTTCTTCCCTAGGGCTCCAAGAGCACTTATCAGATCACCGAACTTCCTGTCCAGCAGTTCGCAAAATATTACCCATTTGACTTTTGCTAAGGAATTAAGGCTGTGACTTTTGAGTCCACCTCCATATTTTTCAGAAGTGCTATAATACCATACCTTAGGTTTCGCTGAAGTTTTGCTTAATCCCAGAACAGCACTGAAAAGGCAGAAGACAGCCCAGCAAAACAAACTTTAAACCGCAGCTTCAAAGCCAGCAGCAACGAACAGTTCTGAGGGACCTGGCGTTGCCTGCCGTCTCCCTAGACTATCTGTCAGATCCTGTTTGTGTTCAAAAGGATGCCGATCTTGTAAAAGAGTAAACTTGAAAAGTCTTGCTTTAATCATGGCAGCAATTAGCAAGTTTGGACACTGAATTATCTTTCCCTTTGCGTTGGAAACACAGTCAAGAATGGACTTGTGCTTGATCCAGGACGTCTCAGACAACTGATTCACATAATTCACAAAAGCCAGGTATTCATCTGAAGGGGCCCGGCTTGCTGGAATCTTCCCTCAGAGTCGTGTGCAACCACCCTCTGAGTTGAGCATACACTTTTAAAATCATGACAGATGTTAATTTAGTGAATGGCTTGATTGATTTTTAAGGAGGAAAGGGAATGGGTTAGCCAGGCTTGGAACAGGGAATAGAGGAAAAGACACTCATGACACTGCCAGGTTCAGAGGGAGCCACCCTCCAGGCTTCTGCGACTGATGCGCCAGCCGAACCATAATCTCCCAATTCCTCTGATTTTCTATCTGGAGTGTGCATGGCAAGGGGGCCACCAAGCCCTCCTTCACCATCTTTTCTTGTTGGCACCTTCAGCCTCTCCGCTGCTTCTCACCTTCAGCTCCCAAAATTGCTTCTCCTGATCTCAGATGTGTGAGTCAAGGCGGGGATTCGTAGCAGTGTCTTCGGAAAGTTCCTAATGCCTGTTGCTACTGGGTCAGAGACCTTTTGGTCTTCCAGCTGCTGCTCTGATGATTCATTTTCTTTCCACTTGGTGGACTTTTCCTCTTCACCACCCCCTGCCCTCAGTTATGTTCCCAGGGTCTGATACTCATCCTCTGCTATTTCTCTTTATCCTCTTTCAGCATCCTCCACCACCCCCTCTTAACCACTCCCAGTCCCATTTCTTTACCTCTCACCAACAGAACCTCCTTGGAGATTCCATCTGTGTTTCTGACATCCCCTGGGACACCCCCCCCCCCCAGAGAAATGCTCAGAATGGACAGGTCCAAAACATCACCACCATTATCCTCCCTCCATCCAGCTACTTCTCCTGATTTTTGGTTCCAAACGACGGCACCCTCGTTCTCCCACATGGCCGCCTTGAAACTCCTTCCCTCCTGCCTCATCTAGCGCGAGCCCAGAGCTGCTCCCTTCTTACGCATCTCTGTGTGTGTCCTCCTTTGCCTTTCTGTGGCCACTGCCCTCCTCCGAGTCTGTATTCCTTATACCCAGCCTCTCAGAATCCCCCTCTGACAAGTCACTGCCGGATACATGTGCTCAAGTGCATCTCAGTCCAAACCTGCAGTGACTCCTCGTGGCTTGTCAACCCGAACCCCAAACAGCCCTTTCAACCAGCCTGCCCTCCACTCTCAGTTCCTGGGGCACAAAACTTAAAGATCTAGCTTCTAGAGACCAACAGCCTCACTACAAAGCCCAGGCTCCCTCCTGAAACCTGTGACCATCAGCAAGTGGCTGCCCCTCCCCAGCCCGCTCTCCTTATCCCTCAAGCAAGGCTCATAATAAAGCCCACTGGGCAGGCGCTGGCTGTGAGAACAGAGATGCACCTGGAATGGCGTGGCCTTTGGTGGGCCCTGGGCTGTGTCTGCATCGCCAGCATCATCTCGATTCTTGTCACTCCCACTCCTTCCCTGACATAGACTCAACTCCTTTGCACCTCACAGGCCTCGCTACACTTGCCTCTGGGTGCACCTTTGTGCCTACTGGTCTCCTGACCTCCGGTGGCTTCTCCTCCCACCCTGACCTTCAAAGTCCTATTTGTTCTCCAGGGCTCTCTGCCTTTCCCGACTGTCCCAGGTGGATCTGGTCTTTCCCTCTTTGACTCTCTAGCCCTTCATTAAGGATGCATGCCATTCTTGTCACAGTCTGCCCGGCACTGCAGCCCTTTGTGTGCTTGGAGTAAATTTTTTCTTTTTAAATTATTTCTCCACCTCTACTCCCGTCCACACTTCCTCCCAACAGTGGAATGGAGGATGAGATCAAAAACTAAGTCTCTTTCACTCACATCTTCTCAGCCACCCAGCCTCCTGGAGAGCAAGCTACCAGACACCTGTACTGGGTGGAGATAACCGAGGGGCGGAGCCTAACTAGCCAGAAATCCTGATAGGAGTTGATGAACAAACCCATGAAATACACGTTTTCACCAACTGTGGCGCTGGGAGGTCACAGATCGTTTCTTCAGATACTGAAAACTCAACAACATGCTCTTCAAAGAGCCCCGCTTAGAGAACATGCCCAGGATACTGGACTAGACAGGTTAACATCCATAATTATAAAATGCATGTTTAAATATACGTATCTTCATGCAGCCTGAGACTCTGAAACACGATGTACTGGCACTGGCCACTCCCAGGTGGGATGATACACATTTGATTGTAATCACAGGAAGTGGCTCTTAAAAGTTTTAGCCCGATAATATTTCATCTTCAAAACGGGCAAATCTGAGAAAATTCTCTTCATCTTAAAATTTAAAACACATTGAAAGCCAAGTACCCTTCCTGCCATAGGTATGCTAACACAGACCGTGTCTAAGCATAGCATTTGAAGGAGACTGAAGTGTTGCGAATTCCCTGATCTCCTGGATGGGTCACGCCATGGAGCAGATCACCCTTTCCACACCAAGACTGCAGTACATTTTTCCTCTCCTTTCTTTCCCTTATTTTCTTCTCCAGGGTCAAACTTTCAGTCCACAGAGAACCCCACTGGCTCTGCATCCGCTTTTCTGTTTGACTTCAATTTTATTCTTTCCAAAATACCCCACATGTTTCCTATCTTCCCTCCATGGGGTTCACACAGCTACTGTATTGTAGGTACTTGATGCTCTGTTTCTTCTCACTCATAAAAATATGTCTTTCCCTTTAATAACTCCCTTGAAACAATTCTAACTCTGTCTCTTTGTAATGGTCATCAAAGGAGAAAATGCACTATTTGGGAGTTTTCAGATACACATGTTTTCACAGTACTTTAGATTACAAAGTTCTGTGCTCTGTGTTTGTGGGATGGGATGGATGTAGGTTATGGTTCAACTGAAGATGTAATTACAGCAAAAATTGTGCCTTCGTGTCAAGGCCTGTTGATTCAACAAGCATTGCCTGAAGAATTATTCGGGCCAAGCTCTGGAAGCACAGAGGGAGGATCAGGTAGAATCTCCCTTGACACCCAGCTTACAACCCAGCTGGGGAGAGAGACAAGTGGACAGGCCATTTCAAAGAAGGACCAAGCGGGACGGACCAGCTACAAGCAGGAGCGGGAGGGAAGTCTACCCAAGCCTCCCAACCCAAACCTGGTGGCTCATAGGTGGTTCCTTGGTGCTGATGCTAAGCCTGAGCCTAAGTCAATGGAGAAAGTTTGCCATCTCACTTACAGATCCTTGAATTATAGACACAGTGAGGACAAGACAAAAGAAAGAAATTTTCAGAGGCAGAATCGCAATGCTGTTTCAAAAGAATTATAAAATACAGTGCATGTACAACTAGATTCAAAGAGTGCCTCGTTGATTTCCAGTGTCAAATGTGAAGCATATTTAAAACCTATCTCTAATTCTGAAGTCACACACAACGTTCTGCCACTGTGGGTCTGTGTACATTAAGTTTGTGGTTTTTAAAAACAGATAAAAACTGATATAAGTAAATGATTTAATCCACTTACTTCTTTGAGGCTTACTCTCATTTTTCTTTTCCATCTACTTTTAATTCAAGTCATATTTGTGGGAGGGTATGTGGATGTGTCTTTGTAAATGTACATGAATCCTTTGGGGAATAAAAGGTACATAAAGAAACAAAGAGACAAAAAGTAAATAAATTATTTGTGGCTGACTGTGGCTGACTGTGGCTGACTTTGCCTGACTACTTTGCAGTCCCAAGGGCTGGCCAGTCACCTGCAGGTCCTAAAAGTACGTCTCGCAGCCAAGTGGCATATGAAACTCAGAACACGTTCTTTCTTTGAGTACATGAAAACTTTCCACCCTACACCGATCATGGTCAGCAAAAGTGTCCCCAGTAGGTTGCATGACACTCTAGTCAGAGGAGTGAATAATAGTTGGACGGAGGTGGAGGGAGGTGGGAGACAGTTCTGTAGTCCAGAATGGTTAAACAATTTGGAAGTCAAAGTTAAAGGATGCCTTTGCTGCTGGATTTCTTAGACTTTTTAATATAATAATAATGATAACTGGGAATTTCCAAGTGGGAACTATAGACTCTGACGGAGTTCCCAAACCTATCGGAGTATAGACCTTCATATCCCTTGCAGAGCAAGAATTGCACAGAACTCCCTTCAGGACTCACTGCTGGCCAGCGGGACTTCCCAGGAGAGATGCTGCTTTACTGTTAAACTTGATTGTGTTTCAGGATGCTCCTTCCAGCCTTCTGGCTAGGGGATTCGTCCTGCCCCTAGACCTCTAAGGCAAGAAGCGTAGGGCCAGCTTCTAAGGGGGCTCCCCCCAATTCCCAGGGGACTGGGTTATGAAGGCACTGGAGTGGAGCCCTCACTGTTCTCACCTCCCCAAGGCAGCAGGAGTCAGGTGGGTCATGGTGCCAGGAGCTGCAACCCTGAGTGTTTCTTGATCAGGTTATCACAGTATCCGTGTCCATGAGAACTGAGTCACATGACATGCTACCCACCTAATTTGCTAAAGAGTGATGCTAAGATCAATGTCACTATAGCAACTCTGTCTAGAAGGCAATTTTGGGGACACTTATTCTTCAGTATAGACCTGAGGCAGAAATTATAGATTTGAAATTTATTAAACAAGACAAGATATCAAAAGTAAAGCACCACTGTATTGTGACATTGTTGGCATTGGAATATTCCATCTGTATCTACACAGTCAGTTTCATTATTAACGTTATGGCTAAACACACACCCACATTGCCTTTGTCACTTGCACATGTATGTCTGCATGTAACGTAGCTCACTATCTGTTTATACATACATTCTTTCCATGGACTTTTGAGACTAGGCAGAAGACAGGGTGGGTTCTCACTCCTTGCATTTAGGGGATTCTTGACAAAGGAGCCAAGTGTCCCCCAAGAGCCCATATATTTTCTTTCACTTGTGACAGGTGTGTGGGGTGGGGTTGGTAGGAAGCGTAGAGGTGATGTCAGATTACATGATATTTCAAAGCAAATGATAAATGTCTCAACGTTGCTCTTCAAAGGTAGGGCTAGACAAAGGGGTAACTGAGGAAGTAAGAAAGCCAGATTCATTTGGGGAACAACCTTGCATTCTTTGGCAAAGAAGATGAGGATGAGCAAGATATCCCTCTGTGAATATTTGAAGCCCTAAACATCGCTGAGCAAGAGCGTGATTTAGCCTGGAAGGTGTGGGTTTCGCAAGCATTCATGCTGAGAAATGACACTGATAACTGCTATTGGAACTGGAAGCAGGATTCGTAGAAACAGAAGGGGCTGTCCCTTGCCAGACATGTAGATATTTCACTGGACAAACCCTCAAGTCTGTTAAAAGAGAAGGGTGTTCCTGATGCTTTAATATCTGTCTAGGTTCTAGGCTCGCAATTAGCAGGATGTTCTTTGGGTTTTAACTTGAGGGCTTTTCAAATGGAAAAAGGGCACCATGAGTTTCAGTTCCCACATCCTCTGCTGTAGGGAAAACAGAGTTTGGATAGCATCTTACCCTTGGGTTTGGTAACGACCTAAAGTTTCGACCATGGTACAAGGATCTGCCTTTCACGACAATCTGCCAGTGAAACGAGAAACGTTCTAGGCATCTCTCAGATCAGTTTCCATATGTCACCGATCATTAGATGTGTATAAACATGATGATTTGATATTTTCGCTTATCATTTTTCAGAGTTACTTAGAGGGCAGCCAGCAGCTAATTTACATAAATTAATAAACCATTCCTTCAGGAAACAAGTATTGAGCCTTTATTACCTATGACACAGAGTGGATTTCTCATGAAGTTAATGGAATGCAAGCTTCAGGGCTCCTCCCTTGCCCCAGCCCTTTCCAAATTTTGTACTTAATTTTATAGTCATCCTTTCAATCATTCCTTTCCCTTAAAGAGGGCCCTTAAAATTGTAGCATCTTCAAGCTTTGTAAAATATTGATCAGCCTCTGGTCCCGGCACTGGAGAAAACTCACAAGAAGTTCATAGCGATCAGCTCCCGACCTGGGCAACAAGGACTGAAATAGCATGTGGCTTGAAACCCAAATCTGGCCACCTGGGTCCTCAAAACAGCCTGGGAACTGGATCCTTTTCTGCAGTGTTCCTCCTCTGAGCCATTCCTTTGTATTCCGACGGCCCTGATGGTGACTCTGAGGATGGGTGGGATTTGTCATCCCAGGGACACAGTCAGACCCTGAGGTCATTTCCCTGAACCTGGAACCCTAAATGTGGGCATAAGCAGCCAGTGCAGCCCCCTGGTTACAGACCAGCCCCCTCCACCACACCACAGGAAGGAACGGCTTGCTGTGTTTAATGTGGATCAATACACTTCTAGCTTCCTCTGAGTCTGAGCTGCAGGGTCACAGGGAAGAACAAAACAAAACTGTGCTCATTCTGTTGCTGATTCTTTCCAGCATCCCCTCTAGGTCCTCAGCCCCCAGGTAGCACTGACGCTGCCTTCTCTTTCACTGTTTCCTACGGATGGGAGTGTTCTGGTGCCACAGACCACCCGCTTGTCCTTATGTATCTTCTGATGCCGTGAACCTGATCAGGCAACCCAAGTTCATCTCCATCTCATAACTAACGTGTCTAGAGTTCTGTGCTGGAGGATTTTAGGTCCGGAAGCACAGACTGTGTTCTGGAGTTAGGCCATGTGTGAACGTCTAGAATCAAACTGGATTGCAGTGACTGTTGGCTGATGGAGCCCTTCATCAGGTGATGCATGATATCAATCGAAGGGAAGGTTAAGTGTGCAGACTCCTCACAGGCGCCAACCTCTATCAGAAGAGCAAAAATGGTTTTTGGCTGAAAAGCCCTGGGAATATGGTTGAACTTTCTATGTGGACTCCAGCTGCACTGTGAGGAGTTGCCCACATCACTGTCCGCATCAGCCCACTGAGCATTCTGCCGGCCGGGGGCAGGGGTGGGCAGCCATTTCTCAGTCTCCCCTTTCTGGCTTTGCCTTTTATCAGGAATGCCCACATGCTCATTTTTTCCCCTTTTCTCCCAACAAAGTAACACTGAGCAAGTAAAACTTCTTTCCCGGAACTTTTGCTTTTAGATTGTAAGTTATTCTCTCTTCCTTTGTGCCCTCAATTCTCCCTTCCAAGGTGAGGAAGCAGGCTGCCCTTGGTTCCTTTAATTGTCGGAGGGTTTGACTACTTCTGGCCACACTGCATTCTCCCCATTTCTAAAACTGGTGGCAGAAAACCACCAGAGTGGCAGCAGAGAGTCAGGTGTGTTGAGTCACATCTGCCTCCTCCGTGACGCTGCACCCTTGAGGGGCACAGGGCAAGTGCAGTTAGCTCCTCTGCTCTGCTCCTACCCAGCCCGGCCGCTCCAACTGCGCCCAAGCCTCCTCCCCAGGTGTGTCTACAAGTCACAGGTGAAGGGCTGGAGAGAGGACGGGGGGTCATAACCTCGGTCTGCCGTGCAACTTCACTTACCCATTAGCAAGCACCACACTCTGCTCGGCCAGCATAAGCTAACGTTAACTCTTGCCATGGCTTTTGAACTCTTTCTGGAGCAGAATTATGTTTATTGAAAAGAAGGGTTGATACTACATATAAAATAGATAAACAACAACTTTCTGCTCTGTAGTGCAGGGAACTATACTCAATATCTCGTAGTAACCTATAATGAAAAAGCATATGAGGAGAAATGTGTGTGTATATGTATGACTGAAATACTGTGCTGCACACCAGAAGCTGACACAACATTGTAAACTGACTGTACTTCAATTTAAAAAAAAATTTTAAGTTAAAAAAAGAAGCGCTGACACAGCACCTTTGGAGACACCTGATGTGCCCCAGCGCGAAGCACCGGCATTGCCGCAGAGGGAGGGGCAGCTGGGTTGCTTGCAGCGTAGCGGCTGAAGGAAGTGGTCAGGGAACTCACGTGCCTCCAGCAGTCCTCGGCAACTCTGCCACGCTCACGGCTGACCCTGGGGACTCTTGTGCCGGTTCTAAGATTCTGCTGTGTCCACCAGCCAAAGAAATACTCGACCATCAGCTCTGGACCCTGAAGCAGTGGGAGGAAGGACGTTGGTGGGCCGCCCCATGTCTCTGACATGAGAGGAGGTGCGGCAGGAAAGGTGTCAGGTGCTTGACATTGAGTGATTCGGCCTGAAAAAGTTTGCCTCTATTTGGTGCCTAAAGCCACACATTGGTGGTTCTTCTTGTATGAAGCATGCTGTCGTTCAGGTGTATAATTACACAGGCACATCCCAAAACAAGAAAGTTCAGCCCTTCCATGGTTTCTCCTACGCTAAGGCAGAGCAAGAGAGTGCAGGGAGCCAGCGGACCTGCTTTTGTTGGCTCCCCGGGGCTGCTGGCAGCGGGGAGCCTCGGGTCTCCCCCCCCCCCAAACACGGGCTGTCTGCACCGGCTGGAAGTGTGGGGAGGGGAAGTTGGGGAAACAGCTCTTTCTGTAAAATGACCACAACTGTTGGTGGGAGGAAGGAGTGCTGAGAGGGTGGGAGGGATTTTTAAAAATGTGTTTTCCTTAAGCAACCAGAATCACACAAATCAGCTGTCTCCTTCTCTAACCCCTCCAAACTCCTTATGCATTTACTTAACTCGGTGAGGACCTGTCAGCTCCGTTACTTGCTTAGCATTTCTGAGATCCGGCTACTGGCGACTTGGTGACGCTTTTCTGCCTTCCAAACTTTTGCGGAGACTTGTCTTACAACCTCTGGGTTGCCCCCTGCGTGGTCATTTATTATACTGATGACTAGGGAAGGAGGAAAATGGCTAAAAAGTACAAGCGCCGAGGGGAGCTGTGTGTAAGGTAAGAGCTTACTTGTTCGAGCAGAAATCTCCTGATACCTAGCTTTCATAAAATGATGGCATTTCAAAACACACGGTCTCTGTATTTGACTCTTTGGATTTTTAGGACAATTTCAAATTGAGAGAACTTATTACCTAAGGCTATTGTTGATCATTACATATTTGTTTAAATGTTTATGAGAGAGGGAAAAAAAGGGGTAGGATCTGGGATTGACAATTGTGTGTGTGTGTGATTCTGAGGTTTCAGAAAAGGAACTTTAAGAATCACTTGTGATTTTTTTTTTCAAAATCCTTCCTTTAAGGTAAAAACAAAAAAGGAAGATTAAGATATCTTCTGATCAGAAGAGATAAACTGAAATGTGTGAATGAAATGGGACAAATTTTGGTCTTTAATTTTGCCAAGTTGAATGCTGCCTTGGTTGTAATTTTCCTAACTGGTGACTTAAAGAAATCATGAGGTCAAGAGACCTCTGTTGAACAACACATTCTTATGCCCTTCAGGCAGCTAAACACGGAAGTGCAGAGAGGAGATTAAAAAAAAAAAAAAAAAAACTAGCTTCACAGGAACAACGTGGAAATTTCACCCAGTATAACATTTATTAGCTGAGAACAGTCTAGACTCCCATGAAATTATGCACAGGGTATAAAACCCATTATCCATGGGTTGGGAACCATGTTCCTAATGTTTCCAAAGTCAGAATTGTTTACATTCCTTATACCTACCACGGAAAACTTACATAACTCTTTTTTCTCATAAGGATAGGTAACAGATTTTAAAATATTCTGATGAGGTTTCGCCTGACGCCAGCCTAAACTGATTTCTCCACTGACAGGGAAGTACGTGCCGAAGGACGACCCCCCCTCCAAACTATATAATCACTGAAAATCAATAACAAACTTGCTCTCACAGACACTAGGAGGAAAAACACTTGCAAAGAGAAGGCAGAGCAATTCTTTCTCTCCATCTAGATCTCTTACACCCACAGCAAACAAGACAACATCTGGATATTGTTTTACAGGCACGAATAAAGCCCCCCACCTTTTTTTTTTCCTGCCCCATCATTAAGTAAAAACCCGTTTTCCACAGGCAAACAGCACTTGTAAATCCCCCAGATAAGCTTGGACGTCTTGAATGATTTAAGTCAGTTTTAAAAGGATCACAGGCTTTTCATTACCTTTTCGAAGTCAAGTTTTTCCGCAGTGTCTCCAGCAGGCAGCCTGCTCGGTACTGACAGAAGCCTGTACCTCTTACCTGGGAGGAGGGATGAATGCAGACGCCTGGCTGGATGGGAAGTTGGGACAAGGAAGGCGAGGGGACGAGCCGTCCACGCAGGTTGCCTTGGGAGGGACAGGTCTCTAAGTTTCTCTCAGAATGAAGAAAACACTCTCGCAGTTTGCTGTCAGTCAAAAACAAGTTGGTACAAGCTTGGGTAGGATTTACCTGAAGGGACTGAAAGAGAGAAAGGAAGAGATTGGGAGAGATTGAGTGGAGGGAGGGAGGGCCGGGGAAGGAGGGAGGGAGGGAAGGAGAGAAAGTGAGAGAGGGAGAGAGAGACAGAGAGAGACAGAGAGAGAGAGAGAAATCTGAGAAAGGAGGCCACGATGTCAGCAGTGTGTCTTAAGGGAATCCACAGACCCACGACAGATTCTAATGGACACCCAGTCCCGAGTCCTCCAAACACCTGTATAAAAGAAAGCTAATGCCCGTTTAAAGGACGCTAGTTAATCTTTAAGAAACTCTGGTCACTCTTATCAAAGCCCTTTTTTTAAGGCCCTTTGCGGAAATAAACTATAAATAAATAACCAGATTATCTTTTCTGACAAGCCCTCCTTTACCCCTGTTCTCTCCTCTCCCCCCTCCACTCCAAATGAATATTAACAAAAGCCCCTCCTCTCGGGAAGATTGGAATGAACCCATCCAGATCATACGCGTGCCAAATCTGTGTATAAACAGAGGGACACTGTGTGCCTTTAACTCAGTCCCCTTATGGCCATGTTGATCTGTTCCTATAGCCTGTCTTCCCTGATCCCAAAACGTGGAGAAGTTGTGTAGATATGGGTGAAATCGAGTTCTTCTGCAGCACGGAAGCTGGGATTGAGATTCCATGTTGGAATCATCCCCAGTGTTCATCTACACAGTCTAGGACCTTTCTGAGAAATGGTCAGAATTCCATCCTCGAAACGGAGCCGTCTCTCAGTCTCTGGAAACAGAGGCAGCGGGCTTCTTTCTGGGATGCATTTGTGTGTCCCAGCAAGCTGTTTTGTGCAGCTGCCAAGGGAGGCCAGTCCAAGGCCCCTGTGGGTCACCAGCTGTCCCGTGGCCAGAGTGGACGCTGGTAAACCCTAAGAGGGAGGATTCCCACCGGCACTGTCTCCAAGGAGATCCCTGCACTGATCCAGAGACAACACGTTGCAGGGAAGCAAAGCGTCTCCGTCGCCCAGGAGACGGAAGGCACACTCGCGCAGTCCCCTGCCTTGGCGCCTGGGCAAGGCAGGGCTCTGCATCTGCTTTAAATTGGAGGGAACAGGGAGCAATCTGATATGCTGGAAGAAGATGATATGTCCCCTTTCCTGCGTTTGGGGTCCCACACTCCTGTGTACCCTCTCATTCTCCCTGCATGCAGCTGCATCTGTCCTGGGGGCTTGAACGAAATGAAGGCAGGAAAAGGCAAGGTGTTACTCTGCTTTTGGGGGGAAGGTCTGAGACCTCCCCCATTTTCTCCCCTCCTCTCCGTTGATTCCAGACCCAGGCATCAGTCACTCCCTGTCCCAGCCTCCCCAGTGGGAACGCTGCATCGCTCTCTGTCCTTCTGTCCTTCTCTTTCCCACGAAGCAAGTCTTCCTTGGCTGCCAGGGAGAGCGCGGTGGCCCCTGAGAGAGGACACTGGGCTCCCCGGGGCTCAGGGCTTGAGACAATGGAGAAGCCACATAAGGTCCAGACTGCTTCACGCAGGTGGTCTTCCTCCAGATCTTAGAATCAGGTAGACCTCACGGGAGGGAGGATGTTATAAAACTCCCATCTAAAATGGGTTAACACAGAGGGGGAGGAAAACACAAGAGGGAAAACCCACTGTGCGATCTGACCGTATCCTACCCCAGATGATTTGCACCAGCTGTTCCCTCCACCTGGAAGGTTCTCCCTCATCACTCACCTTCTCTATCGCTCATCACTGTTCAGGTTTAGCCCAAATGGTGCCTCCTCGTTGCCTGTGGTGCCACCTCTGTGCCTCAGCTCTCCTTCTCACTTTGTACCTCACCCAGCACTGTCTAAATCGTCCTCTTCATCAGTGACTGTCTCTGCCCCATCTCAGAGCTCGACCACACCTGGCTTGTTGGCTACGTGTTCCTGGAGGGACGTCTGACACATCATAGCCCCTCAAAAAATTAATTTGTCAAGTAGACTGGTGAAAGATTATAAATGAATGGCATGGTTTGTTAACATGGGAACTTTCATTCTTATTTTAATGCATATTTCCAGTCTCAGCTCTTATTAGTAAACTGACATTTGAGTGTTCTGTCTCAATTTATAAAGCTCTTTGAGAAATGTGATTGATTGGATGCTCAAATCCCAAAAGGCATAATTAGTCACATTTTAAGGGCGAGGAAGTGGAAACCAGAGAGGGTAAGTGATTTTCTCAACGTCACACAGCCAGAAGGAGGTGGGTTGAGGCTCAAAGCAGCTCTTCTCACTCACCACCCACGCAGTTTGCATTAGGCTGCATTCTTCTCGGATTAGTCTATTGTGGGCATACATATGCCTGTGTAGGTTCCTGTGAGCAACAAGTAATACATCACATGAATTATAATCGTAGGCTCATCCTCTGGCAAGTTTTAGTTCTTGCAGGACCTTACACAGTACAGCTCATATCCATTCATAACAGCCTTTAAAAATGATGAAAGGAGAAAGGAGAAACACCGAAGCAGTATGAATACACAAAATAACTCAAAGTTTAAGACAATATTCTTTATTTTGGTGACGTTAAGCTAGTTTTGTTCTTTTTTATTTGGGGAGATGTGGAACAATTAGGTCCTGAGGTTGAAGAGCTGATGGAATTCACAAAAGGAGGGAAGGCGTAATAAACACATGCCTGAAGATTTGAGAGGTGAGTGGGAAAATTCTAGACTCAGCAACCATAAGGCTTCTGTCACCAGGGACAGGTTTTATTCTATGTTTTAATACTTCAATGATCTAAGTATTTTTGGAAGTTTCTGAGGGTAAATGAGGGAAATAAGGCAAATTATTAATCTTCACATAGCAGTTTTTGTCACTCACTCTCCCTCCCATCCAATGAGTAAAAGTTACGTCATAATCTGGTTCTAAGGAGTCGGGTCTGCAATCTACCATATGAGCTGTCTTCAAATAACACAGCTAATCATTTTGTAGTGGAAGATGATCAATGCTATTGACCTTTTAGCCTAAAACAGAAAACATGAGTGACTATTCAGTAAATTGTCTTTCTGTCTGTCTGTCTGTCTTTCCTTCTTCCTTTCTTTCCACTTAACTGAAAGCAAGACTGTCATGTGTGTCAAATGTAAAAAGAATATTCATCTAAAGTCTGGATTTTTATCCAAAGTTCTAAAAAGATGTCTGAACACTGGGCAGAAAAGGTCACAAGAACCAGCTTTTCCAAGAGAACCATTTCCCAAAAATAATTTCCTAAAAAAAAAAAAATTAAAAAGGCTGCAGTGATTCCAATTCTCATCTTGGCTTCAATCAAGACAGAAAAACCTTCAAGTATGATGAGAGGGAAAAATACACATTTTTACCTTCGAATAGGTCTGTTTCAGTTGGGTTAGATATGGAACTGCTTATGGGGGGTTATGTCAGATTTCAAAACTTCTGGAAACCACCTAGGATCCCCACCCCAGCTTACAGCATCCTCCATGGGCTAGGCGGGATCTGGTCAGTTGCCTCCAGTTTGCCCCCATCCAAGGTTTGTAAAATTCCCCTCTGAGTGCAGGTGAGCCATGGAGGGTGAAGGATGCTCTTCAGACATTTCAGTATTCTGCAACCCCTGCCTCTGGCCTGCCCAGTGAGAAGTTGTCTTAGGAAGCTTTTGGGTTGAAATCCTGTCTTGAAGTGGGCGCTGGAGAAGCGCGTGTGAGACAAGGTTGCTTGTGCACGTTAGCAAAGAAGCACTGCTGGGAGGAACCTGGGGGTGTGGGGGAGCTGGCCGGAGGAGGGGAGAAGTCAAGGGAGTGTGAGACCTCAGGCCAAGGCCAGCTCCCCGTCTGATTCGGGGGGAGTTCTGGCATAAAAGTAGCACCTCGGGTAAGGGTAATGGGTGATGGTAATGAGGTAATGGGGCTTCCGTGATCTTGCCCCAGTCAGTCTGGTCTAGGAACAGAAAGCGTGATGGGTCATGCAGTCTCCCGAGTGCTCTGGCTCTCTGCATCTGCAAAGAGGGGGCTCCTCTGGTCCAGGGCACCCTTGCGGAGCTGGTCGCAGGAACTGCGGGTCCTCAGGGGTAATGCACACACAGGCGTCGGCACGGGCGCCCGGAAATGGTGCAGGAGCTCCAACAAGATCTGGGCAGACGACCAACCACACTGGCCAAAGTCACTAACCCTGTGCATGCTGGAGTGATTCCCTCCCCCGGCACGCCAGCCCCCCCTATCACGGCCCCTCACTCCCTCCACGTCTCCCACCCTCCTCCTCCACTCCACCTGGTTTCCAACCAAAATAATATCGGGGATCTCAGCACTAAGACTGGAGTCTGATGTAAGATGCACGTGGTCTTATTGTGGACATGGTCAGCGACTCCCAGTGCCAGAAAGGCTCCCTTCTATCGCTAATAGAGCCCTGAGTTATTGGTATCATGTCCGTGTTGTTTGGTTAGTAACTAAATTGGGTGCCTTCTCTTTGCCACAGTCCCTGAACTGGAGTCAACTGCAGTTCAGCAGAGAGATAGGCAAATAGCTGGGTAATACATCATAGTAGGTGCTACATGATCAAAATATTCTAGAAGCCCATTGGAAGGGCAGTGGACTTTGCCTGGGAGCTTGAGGTAAGGCTTCCAGAACAGGGGTCAGTCAAGTTCAACGGACAAGATCTCTATAGGTGGAGATAAAGAAGGGTTGTACACATTCCGGGAAAGAGAAACAGAACAAATAATGGTGACGATTAAAAGAGCCCAGGGGGAAAAAGGAGACAAGAGAGCTGAACTCCGGGTCAGCTTCACGATGCAGCTCTGCCATTAGCCTCACAGCGTTTAGATGGGAGGGATCTAGAAAAATGCTTGGGTCACAGAATCATTAAGAGTGTTTCATTAATTACGAGAGAATATAGGTCAAATTTGCCTGCCTATGGCCTCAGGGGACAGAAAGTTACTCTTCTCTTTCAACATCAGAAGAATCAAAGCCACGTTTCATTAATTAACATTAACATTTTATGTATGTTATTAGTCTTTTAAACTATGAACTCAGAGCTCAGATTGGTTCTCTCTCACGTCTACCTTCCAGATTCAGACTTTTAAGTCACTAAACAGAAATGAACTAACTTGCCCTGAACGGCTGTGTTCCAGAAAGGGCAAGAAGAAGAATCACAAAGGCTCGGTTAGAGCTTGAGGGAGACCGGAGAGCATCCTGTCCAGACTCCTAGTGATTCCAGATAAGACCCTGAGGACAAAAGAGTGACTTTCACAGCATCCATAGAGCCAGGAACCCATCAACACTTCATGGAAGGTTCTTGTACACCGTACCGTGCTCTGCTAAACTCCACTGACACACGGTTGTACCCGTATCATTTATTCAAGTGCCAGAAACCTTTGTACAAGTTTGTAACGGTGTGAAAAATCACCATGAGTGTCAGTGCGGGGCTGTCAGGATGTGACCACAGGCTACCTGACACCCTCTCCCCCAGACGTGGCCGCTGGGCTGACACTGATGAAGTTTTGGTCAAGCAGTGAGAATGATTACACCAAAGACGCGGGTGTGAGAAGCTGCCCTCTTGAATACTGCACCAGATTAAGTGAGAAACAGAGCGGTGTCCCAGGCATTTAACTCAAAGTGGAAGCAGGGGCCGGCTCCTGTCTCCAGAGCCACCCTTTGCTTTCAGTGCTTCAGTGGCTGATTACTGAAGATGCTTGGAGCATCTCTCAAGAAAACGACGGCTCACTCCCAGAGCAGTTTCATCTTGCCTGGCGAGGATGCTGAGGGCTTCTAGCATTCTCTCCCGCTTTGCTCCCCTTTCCCACAGCTTGTGACCGAAACACCATCCCTGCCGCGGGAACGTCTTCCTCTGCCAGTTTTCCACAACCCAGAACTCAAAGGCCACTTAATGTTTTTCTTCACCAAAGGTTCAGAGTCAGCGGAGGAAATACAGTAAGTGTGTTTGTCCCTTGCTGGACAGAATCGTGAGCACGCCTGCCCAGTTTTAGGGCACTTGTTAGGGTGAGGACTGTGGCTGTTTTGTGTTCTGTGAAAGACCTGAGAGATTTTGAACTTAACAACAAATTCTGACAAGGAGCTTAAGAAGCCGACTACTTAAGTCCCAGGGGCAGCACTGAACGCTTAAGGCCGAGTGACGGTTTTCCCAGAAACTGAATAGAAAAGCTGGCCTTGCAGGTGAGCTGGCTTTTAAAAGTTTTCCCAGCCCTTGTCACAAGGCCAGGTACTCCTTCTGGGCTGAAGGAAGACCTCTTGTGAAGATCAGGTGAATGGGCCTCTTGGATTAGTTAAAATTTCATATGCTCTTGAACTTGTTCTCAGCTACAGTTTTTTTTTTTTTTAAATTTAAACAACTTTATTGTGGTATAATTTCTGTACAGTAAACTACACATATTTCAGATGTACAATTTGATGAATTTTGGTAGATGGATACACCCATGAAACCACAGTCAAAATACCTAACAATTCCATCAGTCTCCAAGAGGTGCAAATTTCAAACTCCCAATTTATCCCTTCCCACCCCCTTTACCCCTTGGTAACCATAAGTTTGTTCTCTATGTACAATGGAATACTACTCAGCCATCAAAAAGAATAAAATAATGCCATTTGCAGCAACGTGGATGGACCTGGAGATCATCATTCTAAGTGAAGTCAGCCAGAAAGAGAAAGAGAAATGCCATATGATTCACTTACACGTGGAATCTAAAAAAAAAAAAAAAAAAGGACACAAATGAACTTATTTACAAAACAGAAACAGGCACATTTACTAGTTTTTAAACCAGGTCCTGTAGGACAAATCCACCCCCCTCCAGTGGGCAGGTCACCTGTCTGTGGACTCTTCTAGCAGGTTTCCAGTTACCTGTCTCCTTTTGTTCCTTGGGGCTCCCAGCAGGGGAGCAAATGAGACTGAGAGTAGCCTCCATTCCCCTCTGGAATTTTTGCCATCTTCCCAGCACCATTCCCAACAAAAAAGAATTCAGCCTCAGGAAAACCCTGAGGCTGCCTTAGGGCTTTCTCCTATTCCTCTTTAATGGGATGGCACAAAAATTATCCCCAAACTCAATAGTTACTTAATAGAAATGTTACCTCCATGTGATTCCTCTGTAGAGGGACAGGTCATCCTGGTTTTCCCACGACTGTCCCAGTGTTAACCCTGAAAGTCTCATATCCTGGTATATTCTGTGTGGATTCACAGAGAAATGATTCAGGACGTTACCAATGAAAGCGTTCCGGCATAATAACATCACTGGATGCCAAGCCAAATAAAGAGCCAGAAAACGTATAATGTGCACCCAGCGGCCTGTGCCAGAGGCCAGGGACTGCACTTGGGGAAAACGCGATGGCTGGTTACCCTATTTCCCTGTGTGTCCCCAGCTCTTTTGTAGACAACTGTCAAATTTTAACACAAAATTTTTAAAGTGTTAATCTAGGCATGGTATCCTAATTTGTTAACACCAACTGAACATTTACTAGAATATATGGAAAATCCAATTTTGTCAAATGGGAAGATGTAGACTTAAAAAGTTAGATGCAGGAAATCCCTGACACTCTGTACAGAGGCTGGTCTCCTCGGTGACTCTGAGTCCCCACACACATCGTGACTTGGGAGAAATGAGCTGCACAGCACCACTGACACGAACCCGGTGGTGATCTGGTCTCCTCTTGCCTTCTTCAAATGGCGCTTTATTGCCTTAGCAATTGTTGGTGCAACTTTATACTGCACGTTAAATACACACATTTTGTTCCTGGTTCACTTCAGACCCACTCTTACCAAGTGAACTGTTCCGTGGTGATTTCCATCAATGAAGGTGCGTGGTGATGACTGGTTTTCACTGTTGACGGCTTGGCTGGTCAATAGAAATGCAACATCCACAGGGCAGTTTCCATCTCCAGGCTGCTGCGACCAGAATGACCCCACCTTCCTTTCACAGTCTAGCCACATCATTCATCTGGCACGTGCTACGTACTGGCTTGAATTAACCTGCCTCTTCTATTGCTGTTTTATTGTTGTTAGCTCTGAACCGACTCCCCAGGTGACCATCTAGGCCAGACAGTGAGACGTCTGTGGCCATGGACCCCCCTCTTCAGCAGATGGCCAACCACAGTATTTCAGGCATAGTAGGTGGAGTCTGAGTCCAGAACTCAGAGCCACATTTGGGCTATTTAAACTACGGTAGTACGGAAAATGCTATATCATCCTGAATAATTTCAGTGATTAACTGGGGAACACAAAAGTAGCGAATCATTCTACCTTTTCCCTTGGTTTTCATATTTTAGTGCTTTGTCTTTGATTTGTGATAAGTCACATACCTTGGCTTTAAAAAAATCAGGGAGTCACTGGGGTATCTTTCTTCTCGGCTTGGAGATGTCAAACCATAGGCAGTGTGTTTGACTCTATCTGCTGGACGCAGGCACTGTCCTCCCTCACCAAGCTCCGCCCAACTGCACCATTCTTAGACCTCACTTGTTCTAACATTTCTTGCCGTAATATTTTGGTTCCTGAGCACATGTAAAGCCTCTTTCCCATTTCCCCCAAGTGCAGTCCCTGGCCTCTGGCACAGGCCGCTGGGTGCACATTATACGTTGTCTGGCTCTTTATTTGGCTTGGCATCCAGTGATGTTATGCCGGAACGCTTTCACTTGTAACGTCCTGAATCACTTCTCTGTGAATCCATATAGTCTCTACCTCTGATAAGCACACAGAAGAAAGTGACTAACACCCTGGTTCCACATCAGTATCACCATTTCTTCTACAAGGCGTAACTGCAGGAAAGCCTAGGAGAATTCTCCTGACTCATTTTAGATATTTATTATTTGCAGAACTGGGTAAACAACTAGGATTTTACTTTGGGAGCCTTCCCATTGCAAAGTTGTAACTCGTGGCCAAACATTCTAGTTACTGTGGAAAAACTGAGCAATGCAAATTGGCAAAACGATGTAAAATGAAGATCCCAGCCGAGCTGTCATAAATTCTAGTGGACTTCATACTGAAGATTAGTAGGAGTATGGTAAGAGGGGGTTGGGCACTCAAAATCTCAGCTCCTCATCCCCCTGAGCCAACAGTAGGTGCTAATTAAGCCAACACTACCTTGAGAAGTAGCTTTCCCCAGGGCTATGCATACTTGTTAAAGAAAAAAAGTGTCTGCGGTCATTCTTGGTCTAGCATTGCACTTTATCTTACCAAGTGCACTTGTAGAGGTGACTGAGTCACCAGCCGAACAAGGTGATGATAAAGAATGCCAGTAAAGGGATATTTTTTCCTTGCTGTTCCTCTTGATGGTCCAACCTGAGGAACAGGAGCTGGAGACATAGGAGGCAAGGCTGGGCTCCTGAAACCAAAGAGGTACAGGATTTGAACTTCTTGATGTTTGATAGCACCAGTGCAACTGAAAATGGAGTGATCAAACGTTCTGTGCTCTTCCTTTAAGAAATATTGCTAAGGTTATTGCACCTCGTGCATTATTTTTGATCACATGCTGAAGGATATTGTCCGTCTGCATCACTGGCTCTGCCCCTCTAGCTTTGGTTTGCCATCACGGTCGCCCTAACCAGAGTGAGCGCGGACTTGTGACCCGCTCTTCTCCAAACTACTTTCATTGGCGAATGTCTCCTAACCCCTGCCAACTTAGCTCCCTTCTCTTCTGAAATCTGTGTGTACTTAACAAGCAGCAGTGATTGCAAAGGCTCAGCATTATGGTTTATTAGTCAGTAAACACCACTTATCACCCAGTGAAGAAGCATGCACACCAACAAGAGGGCTCGGATTATCAGCTTAGACTCCTGGCAGTCTCTTGGGCAAACAGTGTTATGTTTTGTTTTTCAAATTGCTTAATGGTGTATCTTATCTTATTAGTCAACTCTCACTTTATAGCACGGAGACCAACCTAAAATGCAATCCTTGCCTCAAAGCACTGAATTGTTATATGATTTCCTTCTGGTAAGCAGAGCAGTACAATGGGGGCGGGGTATAGGTTTAGCCTCAGACAGGCATGGGTTTAATTCTAGAATGGCTACGTACTAACACAAATGCATGTCTTGGGGCAAGATCACTGAATCCTCTGAGCTGGTTTTTGCACTAGTGAACTGAGGAAAACAAATTTACATTCCAGGGTTCTCATGCAGCTTAGATGAGGGAGAGTGTAGAATGTGTGCAACCCCATGAGGGCTTCCATCAGAGGACTTGGGGAGTGACATTCCACGGTGACGGTGGCCAATGTCAAGACTCTGCCCATTGTGTTCTGCCACCGTGACAGGGTACTCGCGTGTCTCGTCCAAGCTCTCATCCAGGAATGGTCATATGCAAATTCCTGCTCTCGCACCTAGATTTTCCTCTCTTCCTCCGTGCTTAAATTGTGGGATAGATGAACCGGGTACTCCGGTTCCTTGAAGACCTGCTGTTGTCACCAGTCCTTCTGCAGAAACCCTGAGCTGGTTTAAAATACCTTAAATGATTTGCATTCCCTAGAAGTCCTGCTGCTTCTTCAAGGAAAGCCTGGAGGTAGGAGGGCTTTCTGAGTCTTACTCTATTTCTTTTATCGCATAGCACTTGAGTAGTCAAATAGTTCAGATTACTTCAATAAACAGAACTTAATTAATTTGTTCCTAGGAAACTGAGTTTTCTCGTGCCAATTTTCCTGAAGTGCACTGCATTGCAGTGATAAGCTATAAGTGTCATACCACTTAGTTAAGCACTTTTTTCCCCTTGACTTTTGCAGGACATTAATATTCTCAGCAATTGAGAATGAGAGTCTATCTCCTATCTTGGTTAGAGAACCGAGAATAATTTTTGTTATTGCCCCTTCTTTTCCTCACTTGCTGTTAAAGTGCTTACACCATCCAACACTGAATCAAATACAGATGTAACTAATTCGCTGGTGTGTGCAAGACTGGGAGAGGGGAAAAGCGAAGAGGGTGGGGAGTGTTATGTGTGGTGTCGGCTGTTCCTTGTGATGCAATGTGCTCTTACTGGCAATGAGTACACAATGGAAACTCCCACCTGAATTGCAGGAATCACAAGGGCAGGTAATGGAGAACTTCTTTCCGGTTGTGCAGGCTAAACTGTGTGTGTGTTTATGAGGACGCTGGGGAGACATGGAACCTGGGCACAAGACAAAACGAAAATGTCAACAGTAGCACCGCCCTTCCACCATCCGCTAACTGTACACATGGCCGTGAAGAACACAATGGTACACAGATATCTTCCAATTCCAGTGTTTTATTAAATCTAGCTATCTACCTATTTACCCAGCCAGCCAGCCAGCCATCTGTCCTTCATTTTCTGGTTTTGTGATATATCTTTTCCCTTTTCTTGAAACTGAAGCTCAAGATAGCTTTCCATTTTAAATATCTCTTGTCAGAAAGGCTAAGTTCAAGTTTGGTTCTCAAACATGCATTTATACTACTGTGAACAGCAAATCCCAGATGTTAAATTTGTAGAGTAGGACTGATTGACCTACCAGTCTGATAGATAAGTAGGTAAATACATGTCCCTTTAACACACACACACACACACACACACACACACACACACACACTCTCACACACTCACACCATACTGGCCAGGTAGCAAGAACATAGTGGTCACAATGGAGGGTGATGTGAAATATAATTTACCTCCTAAAGATTATGTGGGAATTCTGCTCGCTTTTCGTAGATTGCCTCTTTATTATTTTTTTAAGTTAAAATCAAGCACTGGAGAGATTCATACTTTGCCTAAACACTTAACTC
The DNA here is from genome assembly GCF_009834535.1 of Camelus ferus. NCBI lineage: Eukaryota > Metazoa > Chordata > Mammalia > Artiodactyla > Camelidae > Camelus > Camelus ferus. The sequence continues at coordinate 6,574,114 of NC_045696.1, forward strand.
CAATTTTAACCAAGAGGTCAAATACACCCACTTCAGGGCACTATAACTCATCTCTTGACCCCCAGCAGAGAGTAGGGACTATGGAAATATCTTCACCCCTCACATGAGCTGCTATGACTCCAAAGGAAATCAAAGGTGGCCTTGAAATTTCTATTTTTGGCCTACTTTCTTCAGCAAGTTTCCTTGAAACGCCTGTCTTCATTGTATGCCGACGGCAAACAATACTCTTGAATCTCACTGAACTTGGCAACACAAGAAAACGCTAGTGAGCTCACTGCTTCGAGAAAAATCAAGACTTAATTATTACTGGGCTCTGTTCTTATTCTTGAGCTATTATCCCATGTGACAAGGAATTGAGCCCAGACACACAATTCATTTTGGTTCTACTAACAACAGCTGCCATTTGGCGAATGACTACCAAGGGGCAGGGCTTTGATTTAGGTGTGTTAAACCCACCGCCCTGTTTAGTTATGAATAATTATGAAGTCATTTATTGTAACTGTACCCTTACTGTCATATTAACAAGCTGTCCGTGAGATAAGGACTATTCTTCCCACTATATAGGTGAGAAAACTAAGTCTTCAATTCAATCACTTGCCCAAGGCCAGGTAGTTAATGGTTTGAGGCACAGAGATTCAGATCTCGATCTCCCTTCAAAGTCCACACTCTGAATCACAGTATTTTAGAGTCACTCATGAATTCAAAGCCCATGTGGAGCATCTAGGCTTCACTGAGCTGTAGGAATGAATTGCATCGTGAAGGCTGAAATGGCCAAAAACGAACACATGGCATCAAACTCGAGTCCTGTTTCATTTCCAGCTGTAGACACTGTGCATCTTTTCAAAACATATTTATAAATGGAATTATTTGTAAGGTGCCCTCACAGCCTAGCTTCAGATGCAGCCCTATCTCAGCCTTATCTCATCTGAAAGACTAATCTGAGGAGGTTCTCAGATGAAGGGATCCTGGGGTGGCTGTTGCCCTTCTTATTTCTTTCCAGGAATAATTTAGCATCAAGGTGATAATGGAGTGGAACAGTGGTCCCCAACCCTGACTACCCATTAAAATCACTCAGAGACTTTTTAAATGGCCAAGAGATTCTAATTTAGTTGATCTGGGGTGAGATCTTGACATCAATATTGTGTTTAAGAGCTTGAGACGATTTAAACAAAACCAGGATTGAGAACAGGGAAGTAGACACAGAGGGAGACGGTTGGGGACAGAACCAGAAGGCAGTCGACTCAGCTGTCGAATCTGGGTCTCCAGCCCTCCATCTCTTCCACTGAGCGCCTCCCTCCAGCCTCGTCCTGTTCTCAGGCCCTGTGATGACGGCGCCTGCGGCCACAAGGGGGTTTCCCTGCACATCATGGATGAGTCAACAACCCCCCCTGCAAAGAGCACCTTAGATCTGCAGTGTCTGTGTGGCCGTCTAGCTCAGGCCGTCTCATTCCCTCAGCTGGCCCTTCGATCTGCTGCCAGTCTACAGCTCTGGTCGCTTGGATTAGCTCTTCTCAGGAAGAAAAGAGGCTGTTCTTAGTTCAGAGTGCCTACTGGTTCCCATTAGTTCTGCAGAATAAATACCTTAAAAGTAACAAGATGCACCCTCTCTGTCTCATTAGCTGCCAGTGCTCTTGCCCCCAAGACCTGGGACAAGAGCTTGTTTTCCAGAAATCAATGACTTTCCTAAGTAATTTTGAACTCAGGGGTGTGTAAGGACTGGGGTAGAGCCAGAGATAAAGATCTTACAGCGTGGAACTTAGTTCTTCCTAGAAGGAGCTGTTGGAGACCAGGGAACTCTGGGAGCCCCCACCTGCCGGGGGAGCCGACAGATCTCGAGACACCTGACTCACTCCGGATCTGATGGAGATGGCGTTCAGGTCAGTGGAAGGCACAGCTACGCGGAAGTTGGTTTGGTCACCACTGGATGAGGAAGGAACAGTAGCTCGATAGGCAGGTCCAAGGCCCAGTTCAGGTCGGGTTTCCATGCCAGGCCTGACATGTGGACTCATCTCTGCTCGCTAGTATTTTTAAGTCTCACCTAAGGAACCAAAGTCCGCCCCTGTGTCCCCACTCACATCCGACTTGAATACGAAGATTGCTTGTTCCTGGGCCTGGGGAGAATGAAGGAGGTGCAATCTGGGTTATATTACTTATCGATCCCTCCCCAAAACACGTCTAATCTGGTGTTTCGTTCCCTCTTCTTGAGGCCAGTGGGTGAGAAACCAGTTTAACCACAAAGAGCTTAGGGAGCCGGCGCTGGAAGCTTGGTCTCAGGTTTAGTTTTTGTAAACAAGCTGGTCACAAAGAAGGGACATGACTTGGAAAAAAAGGAGGGAAAAAGGAAGGGCACGTTTCCTACATGGGTCAAGTTTTATATAATCTAAAAATTAAGTAAATAAGGACTCAAGCTTGAGAGTCGCTTAGCAAGTCTTTGTTCAAGTGACAAATGGACAATAATAGAAGTGCAACTAAAACCATCTCACATAGCTTATGTCCAATTCAGAAACACAGGAGAACCAAACAGCTCATTTTTAGGAATGGTTGTTTTATGGCGAGAATAGTCTAGAATGGGGGCCAGTAACCTACGGCGCGCAGGTCAAACGGGGCCCACCACCTGTTTATGTAAATAGTTTATTGCAACACGACCACATCCCCTTGCTTACTAATTGTTTGTCTGCTTTCATGCTGAAAGGGCAGAGTTGCCAAGCAGCGACAAAGAAAGAGAAGCATAGCCCGAAGGGGGAAGGGCGCGGGAAGGGATAAACTAGGAGTTCAAGATTTGCATATACCAGGAGGGTGCAGCTCAGTGGTAGAGCGCCTGCCTAGCATGCACGAGGTCCTGGGTTCAATCCCCAGTACTGCCACTTAGAAAACAAACAAACAAACCTCACCAGCTGAATAAAAGACAAAAATTAAAAAAAAAAAAAAGATTTGCGGATACTGACTATGTATAAAATAGGTAAGTTTCCACCACACAGCACAAGGAACTATATTCAGTATCTGGTAGTAACCTATAATGAAAAAGAATATATGCATGTACATGTGTGGCTGAAATAGGATGCTGTGCACTGGAGACTGACACAACATTGTAAACTGATTCTAAATTAAAAAATAAATTAATTAAAAACAAGAAGTATAGTCTGCAAAACTGAAAATATCTACTACTGGGTTGTTTTCAGAAAAAAGTTAGCCAACCCCATGATCCAACAGATGGAACAATTTACAACGTGACATCTGAAACAACCTTCCTAGTCTCAGTGAGGAGACGTCTCCGGAAAACAGAAGTTCTTTCCAACACGTAGTTACTGAGCCCTGACTGAGTGCAAGGTTTGTCCTGTGAGCATCGGAGAATAAAAGCGTATATGTTTTCTAATCTTGCCCTTCAGAACATTATAGTCCAGCAGGAAAAGTCAGTCAGCAAGGAGAATTTCTTTATTTAGAAAGAAACTATTTCTAAAATGTCATAGCTTGATAAAACCACCCAAATTGTTATAGCTTGCAAAAGCATCCAAATTCTTAACTTTCTTTTTTTCTCTTTAAAAAATTTTTTATCGTAGTATAGTCAGTTCACAATGCTGTGTCAGTCTCTGGTGTACAGCATAATGCTTCAGTCATACACATACATACGTATATTCCTTTTCAAATATTTTCTCATTACAAGTTGCTACATGATACTGAATATAGTTCTCTGGGCTATACAAAAGAAACTTGTCGTTTATCTATGTTATATGTAATGGTTAGTATCTGCAAATCTTGAACTCCCAATTTATCCCTTCCCACCCCCTTTCCCACTTTCTGAAAGGTTAGCCCTAATCTCAGTAACTGCACAGATAAGAGCCAGAGAAGTTCACTGTTTCTGAATTAGACGTAAGCCTTGTGGGATGATGTTAGTTTCATTTCTATTGTGGACCACTTGTTACTCGGGTAAACGTTTGCTGTGTGACTCTCTAGCTTGAGTTGTTTTTTTTTTTTTACTTCATTTTTAGACTGGGCTGAGGTCACACGGCTGGGGGAGAGGCAGGGAAGTCAGTCTCTACCATTTGTTTTCTCCTTGTACACTGCAACATGGGGCCTGATAATTTTGTTTACTCAACATTCACCAAGTTTAATTCAGAATCTAAATTACGGGCCAGGCACTCTCCTATTGACTGTGGAGACAACTTTCCCACTTTCTGAAAGGTTAGCCCTAATCTCAGTAACTGCACAGATAAGAGCCAACAAAACAGACCCTCCATCCCTTCCAATTTCCTTTCTTTTTACCTCGGATGTGTAAATAAAGCATACACACATGGTGGTCAGGTGAGGATGAGTGCTGGCGGAAGAGAGAGCAGGTGAGGGTGATGGGCAGTAATGAGGTGGCCGGGAAGCCAAGAAGGTGCCACTGCTGAGCCTACTTTGGGATTGAGCCCTGTAGAGCTGGAGGCGTTAGCTGCGCAGACAGGCAGAAAGAGCCTTAGAGGGGACATCCGGAGAAGGGGCGGGCTGGGCGGTCCAGGGCAAGAGCAAGGATGCCGGTGCGGTAGGAGAGGTGTGGGGTGAGGGCTAGGGGAGGAGATTTTGAAGAGCTTTGCAGACCTTTGTAAGAACTGGCAATGAAGCTACTTGGGCATTTAAAATGATTTAAATGTTGGATGAGAGCCTCTCTCTCTTTAAACCCCTTGCCCTGGGTTTTTGTTTGGTTTGACCTCAAAGGGGGGCGTCCATGCAAGTGTGTGGAGGATAGGGGGTCTGCCTGCAGTCTCAGGTGAAATCCTGGTGCTCAGTTAACCCCAGATCACCCTCAGTGTGGCAGAAGTAAGCATGAGAGAAGCAGCAGTGGGAATGGCACTTATCCAGGAAGAACTTTGAGTCGAGCTGGGACGCACACAACCAGCCTCTTGCCTGCCCCTTATCACATTTTCTGTTTGGGTAAACAAATAAGAGAGGGTGGTCATGCGCCGTCCAAGTCCTGTCTGCACAGAGCCAAGGACCAGCGACCACAGTGTGGGCTGGGGGTGACCAGAGCCAGAGGGGCAGGCCCGGCTCCAGGCACCCCTGCATCTGCACCTGTTAAGGACAATTAACCCCTCCCTGGACAGAGGAAAGCAGCTTACACACAGTAACCCTGGGCCTTTGTGGACAAAGGGAAAGGGCGGGGGCAAGTCATTCTTGAAACATCGAAACTGAAAAATGAAATAATCCACAGAGAGTGGAAATCCCATATTGCACCGAGAGTGTACGTTCTGCCCAAATTTATTTCCGTCATTGCCTCAACTCTACACCTGGTCACAAATTTGCTATTCCTAGCAAAGAGCTTGGATCTGAACCGTGAGCTGATTTCTACGAGATGAAGATTCACTCAGCTGCCTGTGGCCTCCACAGCCTCCGAGAGCCGACCCCACCTAGGAACCCAACAGCGCTGCGCAGGCCGACACCCCGCCCTGCAGTGAGACCACTGGAGAAACGGCGCTGCCCCGCTGAGCGGGAAGGCGACCCGGCCGGCCCGCGCTTGGGGAGATTGCAAACCTGAAAATTCTCGGCAAAAAAGACACGTCTTACCAGAGCACAAAGCAGACACTTGGCCTCCACTCTCCGTGACGCAGGGCTCCCCGACTGGCAGGAAAACCACAGTAAGGAGCTGATGATGCTGCTAGAACACATTCCATGGGCTGTCCGAGGCTATCTTTATTTTACAGTAAGGTACAATATGCTCCACGATGCTCCCTATGCCGGGCATTTTTTTTTTTAAATTGTATTTGCATCCTCGTTAATCCCAGCAAGTCACAAGCAAACTCTCCATAATTTAAACAGATTCACTAGATCTTTCCCACCTGTCGACTGTGGAAATCTTTCATAGGAGATGGGCATTTTGAGAAACTGAGTTCCAGAAAAACTCTTACATTTTATAGACCAAAAATGCTTGCCTTTTTAAATCTTTTTTTTTTTTCTTTCTTTCTTTTAAGAGAAGTCAATGGTGAAAGCAATGTTTGGCCAAGTGTTATTTGGTCAAGAAATGTATTAAATCCTCATAATAGGAGCATTCCAAGAACTTCACCCTTAAGAAAATAAATGTTCCTGTTTTAACTTAGACTCCATAAAAATTAAAATTGTTTTGGAAGAAGGACTTCCCTGTAACCTAACGGATATTCAACAACTCAGATGCGTTTTGAGAGCAACTTTCCATCCATCTCTAAAGGGAAAACAGACAGCCGATGTAAGATTACTCGTAAAAAAAAAAAAAAAGATTATTTGTAAAGCCCAGACCATGCGTTAAGACTCACGCTCAAGAAAAACTTCCTTGCTAATGCTTAACTTGCTATCATAACCATTTCTGCTTTTTCAGAACGTCCTAGATCCTTTTTTTTTTTTTTTTTTTTTTTTACCACTTTCAATCAGGGAAGCTGGACAGAGTGCATCACAGCCAGTCATCAGGCCCACAAGGGAGGTCTGGACGTGATGAGCTGTGAGCCTTCCCCGTTGTTTTCATTCTTCGCAGACTCTGAATAATCTGGGGGTCACGAGAGGGTAAGACATCTGCAGTGCCACAGTGGGAGGCTACATTTCTTGATGCCTTTTTAATAAAAGGAGGGGTGTGGAATAGCCATGACTGTTACAGAGTACTGTGTTGTGGGGGTCCCTGGAGGGCTGAGGGTGGGGACAGGTAGAAATGACCAGTAAATTTAAGTAATACATATAACTACTCACAACAAGGAGAAAGAACAGGAAATACACCCCAGAATTAGAAGCTCTGTGAGGGACTGCAGTAAAAATAATGCTCATAGACGCAATTTCACACCTCATGAGAAAACATAAACCGAAGTCTTATTCTAATTTTTTAACAGCAATTTTGCTAACAAGATCAGGAGGCTTGAGCCAAACATCTGCATCAAATGATGACGTCATGGCAAAAATGTCCTTTTTCCATTGCAGGGCAGTCACAGCAAAGCAGACGCACAGAAATGCTCTCTGCTTCCACTCAGCGCTGAGAGGAGGCGCCAGGCAGAGTCCCCTGGGCCGGGGTTAGCAGCACTTGCATTTCCCTTGTGACCCCGATTTCTACTTTAAGATGAGTTGGAGGAGCTGACCTTTTTCATATCTTTGGTTTGCTCATTGGTCTGCAAAACCTTGCGCGTCTAGTTAGTGCTTCATTCATTGTTTAACTATTATTTTTATTTAGCTTTTATAGGGTACCAAAAATGTGGCTGAAGTTAAGTTCCTTTCCTGTCTTTCCAGCTACAATGGAAAGTTATTTTTTTAAGCTCTTTTAAAAAAAGGGGCAGGGGAGGGAAAAAATAAAAATAAGTTAGGACCCCAGAAGAGGTTTTTCAGAGCTCATGTGTTCAGATTCCCAAGGGAGCCCCGTGGGCTGCCCGTGGGTTCCCAGAGGAGGCAGGGTGCCGTCACTGAGCACCCTCGGTGACTATTACATTTGATGTCCTTTCTGGGTTGGTGGCTTTGTGACCCTGGGCTGGTCAGAGAGCAAGCTTGTGGGGACTGAACAATGGGACAAATATTCACGCTGTAAAGTAAATGTCACATCCAAAAGGTTTCTGCTTGGATTCTTGGTAGTATGTGTGAACATGCCTCTAGGAGCATCTGGCTCCCTGAAATATCAAAAACAAAATCAAAACAGCTAGTTCTGAATCCTTCTCCATCAGCTGCTGCAGATAGATAGGTCTTTTCTCCTCCTGTCACTGCAAGCTGGCTTCTACAGTTCAGTGGGAAATGGCTTGTTTCTGCAAGCTGACCCGCATCCGGAAACACCCCATATGTTCACTGTCACATTTGCAAACCTACTTGTAGGGTTTTAACTTTCAGACCTTCCCAGGGGACTTGCCTCCCAGTGACAGGGTCATTTCTAATCAGAGAGCAGCCTCTGAGTACAAACATACTCCATGAGGGAAGGGCAGGTGGAAGATGTAGGGAACTGAAAGGGAGAAACAGGTTTTTTCCCTCTCGTCTTTCTTTTCCACACCAAGTCCCTGACACTGAGGACTGGAAGATACTTTTATCCAATCGTTCGATCCCTCCTCTTTTCCTTCCACTGGGGAAAATGTCGTCCCGAAAATTTTGAATACTCTTTCAGAGGACTTCCCTCCTAGGGTTTAAAGCATATGATCTCCAAGCTAGAAGTCAGAGTTAAGCCGTTTTTTATTTTAAATTGTGTATTTGTTCTGTCTTTGCAATTAATCCGAGTACGTATCATTGTGATTAAGTTTTAGGATGCCTGTATTCATAGGCTTGTATTAATAACCAATCAGATGCATTGGGTCCTGCTATGACCCAAAGGGTAGCTTTTAACGCCCTTCTCACAGTTCTCCTGTGGCTCCTCTGTGCCTTGGGAAAGGCCACATGACTGTGGTTCACTGGACCTGGTTTTCCGCCAAAATCGAGCAAAGCATCTGAACACCACTGATCCTGATGGACAGCCAAGAACCAGCCAAGGCTGGTGCACAGCAGGGCGACTATTCAAAGGGTTGTTAAATGAAGAGCAGCAGGAAGGAAGAGACGGCTGCTCGCCTAGCTCACCACCGTCCTCAACTCCCTCTGCACTAATGGCCAGTCCTCCAGTAAAGCAGCTCAAAATACCACATTCCTCAGCCATCAGATAGAAGTAGAAGAAGGCTGAGATGATGGAATAAAGAGTCCGGCTCCATTTTTGATGTCTGACTGCTTCCAAGCCCCACCATCCCCTCCCCCTTTCTGTCCCACCTCCAGGAAGCACCCGGGATTCCCTCTCTCCTTCGGCATCGGTGGGAAGTTCAAATCCCAAAAGCCCTACTAACAGCCAGGATCCCTCACCCATCATCACCCTCTGCCCTCAGGGAGGGCAGGGCTGTCTCCTTTCCCTGTTGTCTTAAGCCAAATTTGGATCATCTCAGGAGCCTGCTCTGCTCACTTTATAAAACCTCGTTATGTGAGTGAGAAACATTTCTGCACCTTCGGGGGCGGGGTGCCTGTGTGGCACCGTCAGTGTCGGCCTCCAAACCACATTTTGGGTGAGAGCGCCCGTCCCACCTCGGGAGAACCTCTTTTCGAGAGTTTACTTAATGGCTGTGTCACCTTCACCCGTCGCCCTTCCTCTTCTTCCTGCTGGAAGTATTCCAGCCAGCCCTCTTGTAACATGGAGGAACAACCCCGTGCTAAGAGTGAACAGTAGAAAGAAAGAGGGAACCCAGGTCCCTGGTGCCATTGCGAGCTACCCTCCCATCCGCAGACTGCCTGCTTCTGGGCCTCTCGAGTCATGGAAAACAGCCTCAATAGCTCCAAACACAGAGCTATGACTGAATTGTCTCGCCCTCATATGTGTAGATCAGTACTTTTCCTGTGACGTGAACAGGCGACTATTATAATATTTGCACTACACCTGGGATGAAGCCCTTCTCAGAGGGAGTCCTGCAACTAGACGCTTTCTGGGCTGAACTCACTTGAGGGCTGAGCAAACTCACAGAGAGAGCCTGTCTGCATAGCTGGAAAACGAACTGGAAATTGGTCTGCAGTAGAATGTGGAGAGAGGGTCAGAACCAAGCATTTTGTTTGGGAAGCTACCCAATCTCTCTCTCATGCTGTTAATGGGTCTGAAAGAACCAAAGTGTCAGGAAGAAAAGGGCCTGTTTATTGAGGACCAAGCCCTCCACTGGTGATGTGTGAGGTATGCAGAGACGAGAAGCCTCATTTTCCTTCTCTTAACCCTGGTGGAGGACGTTGACTCAGGAATGCTAAGAAGTCATAAAGAGAATGACAACAGACTTCTGATACTAGAAGACGTCAATCAATTAGAATTTGATTTATTAACATTAAATCTGTACAAAACTTTAGGTTTGCCTGTATTTTTGTAAATGGGCACAAGGCGCCAGTGCAAGTGATAAAGGACATCACGTGAGTCTGGAACAGGAGGCTGAGCAGAGCCAGACCCACCGTCACTGCCCTCAGTGGACCACACAAAGCGTCCCAACCTGACCTGGTGATAATGCAGAAAGGGGAGGGAGCTGGCAGCAGCCTCCTGCTGGTGTGGCCTTTCCATGTCAGCGCTGGGAGGAAACAACACAGTACTTACTTTTTAAAGAAATGAATGAATTAAAAGTTTATGGTCAAAAGGAAATAACAATAAGATTGCAGAGCTGAAATATTAGCACAGTCTAAATCATCTGTCTTTAGAAAAACGACTTGCGTATTCTAGAGAAAACCATGTCTGATTGGAGGTCATTGAAGATGTCAAAACAGATCAAAAGTGTGTTTTATCTTCATGTTTCTCTTTGTTGTCCGTTAAAGTTAAAAATTAACTTTCAGAAAGCTTCACCATCCGATAGACACTGATGGCTTTAAGGAGTTTTTTAAGACAGTTCTAAGAACTCAACACCTTAGTATTTTTGGTGGTCCAATTTCAGACAAAATGCTAAACACGTGTATTGTTGACAGAGTAAAAGTGCAGCCACAGGAAATAAGGACAAGCTGGCCTCACTAGGCTCCCATCTCAGCACCCCCTGGGGTGGCAATGGGGGTGTCTACACCTTTTTTTCTGGGGGAAGTAAAGCTCAGATTCTAACTCAGCTTTTTGAGCAAAAAGAAGAGTTTACGTCAAAACCTGAAGCAGTGTGTTTGAAAGATTTTCCAACAAACAGAGGTAAAAAGAAAAGGGAAGAAATGTCTTACATGCTTTAAGAAAGGCTCCAAAGACGAGTTTCTGTGTCCAAAAACCTATTAAAACTGTTCATGAACTATACTGATTTCTCTCAAAAGTTAAGACCTCAGCTGAAATCCTAGCATTTCCTGATTTTGGCAGGAAGCCACCTCTGTGGGTGTCTGGACATCAGGCGCTGTTTGAGCACGGAGAAGGTGATCTGGCAGCACACCGAACCCGTCTGACGGGTGTGGCCTCTACCTGGATGGCTTACTCATGAGTCAGAAAGCACCTCTGTTGCCAGGCTTGCGTTTCATTTTGTTTTAGCCTTGTCTGACTCAGGATGCTGAACAAGCTTTAAAATTCAGAAATACAACATGTTGTAAAAAGCAAGTACTCATTTTTCAGATTCTCAAAATAGCAGATGTCTTCATGCGTACACTTACATTTATTGGAGGGTTTACGCAGGTAGAAAGGAGCCCTGTAGCAGCGCCAACGCCAGCACTCACACGGGGTCTTTACAGACAGAGGGACACCAGACACTGAGGAGGTTGTGAGAGTTTCAGGGCCTCATTGTTCTGTTCAGAAAGGGCTCCCAGTTGTGAAGCTGCCTTTAATAAACTGGGGAGGATCTTTGGACCCAGCCTTGGTCAGTCCTTCAAGAGGTTGTGAGAGTTTCAGGGCCTCATTGTTCTGTTCAGAAAGGGCTCCCAGTTGTGAAGCTGCCTTTAATAAACTGGGGAGGATCTTTGGACCCAGCCTTGGTCAGTCCTTCAAACAGATCACCAAGTCAGTCCCTTAACTGTCATTGTTACGTCCTGCTAGAAAAAGGTTGTTTCATCTGAGTGTTTCTGTTTGGTCTACAAGGAACCCAGGGCTGCAGTAACTAATCACATTACTATATTGCGTAGAACTTTTATTCAAAGTATAACTTATATTTATATATAAATGTATAAATATAAAAATATAAAAATGTAATATATCTGACAATAGCAGCATAAAGGAGGTTGGAGGGAACACAGATGTGTTGGAGTAAAAAGATGACACCAGATGATAACTTGAATCTACAGGAACAAAGAAACCAGGAGTGAAAAATAAGAAGAGTCATATAAGCAAGTCTTTTTTTTTAATGTATAGGGTGGTTGATTTACAATGTTGTGTTAGTTTCTTGTGTACAGCATATTGATGTACATATATATATATATATATAAAATACATATATATGATCCCTTTCATATTCTTTATCATTATAAGTTATTAGAAGATACTCAATATAGTTCCCTATGCTAAACATTAGGACCTTGTTGCTTATTATAAACAAGCCTTTAGATACACATTTTCTCTCCTTTCTTATCTCAGCTTCTTTAAATGATATAAAATTATATAAAGTAATAATTATAGCAATGTATTGTTGAGTTTACATATCTATATCTGTATCTGTATCTCGAGAGAGAGTGAGAGAGAAAGAACATGTATAGCAATATCGCAGAAAAGGGAGGAGGAGGGCACGGAGCTATGAAAGAGTGAAGTTTCTACATCCCCTTGGTACTAAGTTAGCACAAGTCTGAAGTCAGTTCTGATAGATGAAGACGCATACTGTGGGCCCTAGAAAATAACTCACTGTAAGCCACTAAGGAAGTAATTCAAAAATACAGTCAAAAATTATTAAAGGAATTAAAATACTGCACTTTAAATATTCATTTAATGCAAAGGAAAGTAGTAAAGGAGAACAGAAGAACAAAATGTGACATGACATAGATAGAAAGCAAAAAGCAACATGGAAGATGCAAATCCAACCATATCAATAACAGTGTGAAGCATGAATAGATTAAGCAGTCCATTGTCAGACTGGATAAGAAAATATGATTCAACTATATGCTGTCCACATGACATAAACTTTAGATTCAAAGACACAAACAGGTTGAAAATAAGAGAATGGAAATAGATATGCCATGCAAATAGCAATCATAAGAGAGCTACCACTATCAGGTAAGATAAACTTTAAAGCCAAAGAAATGATACTAGAGATAAACTGGACATTTTATAATGATAAAAGGGTCAATCTATAAGAAAAAATAATAATTATAAACATATTTGCATCTAGCAGCAGTGCCCTAAAATACACAAAGCAAAAACTGAAAGAATTAAAGGAAGAAATAGATAATTCAACAATAAGAGTTGAGGATTTCTATATCCCACTCTCAACAACGTGTAAAACTACTAGGGAAAAAATCAAGCGAATATAAGATTAAACAACACTGTACGCAAACAAGAGCTAACGAATATTTATAGATGACTGCACCCAGCAACAGCAGAATATGCATTCTTCCCAGTGCACTTGAGCGTTCTCCCAGCGAGACCCCACGCTAGTCCATAAAACAAGCCTCGCTAAACTGAAGAGGCTTGTAATCATGCAAAGCATGTTCTCTGAACCACAACAGAACGAGATTGGAAATCCATAATAAAAGAAAATTTTCCAAAAATTTTTGGAAATTAAAAATATGAGGGAGTTAAACAACACACTCCAAAAACCAATGAATCAAAGAAGAAATTACAAGGAAAATTAGAAAATACTTTGAGGTGAATGAAAACAAAACAGAACACACCGACATGTATAGGATACAGGTGAAGCAGTGCTTGTAAGGAAGTGTATGGCCATAACATCTACACTGAAAAAGATGGAAGACCTCAAATCAACAGCCCAAACTTCCACCTAATACAATGGAAAAATAGAGCTAAACTTAGCATAGGAAGTAAATTTTTGAAGATAGGGCAAAAATTAGTAAAATTGAGATTATAAAAAACATGTAAAATTAGTTAAACCAAAAGCTGGCTCCTCGAAAAGATCAACAAAACTGACAAAATTTTGGCTAGACTGATAGGAAGGAAAGAGAGAATATTCAAATTATTAAAATTAAGAGTGAAAGAGTGGCCATTATCACCAACCTCACAGAAATAAAAGTCATAAGGCAAGAACCTGAATATCGATGGTGCAGATGGCATGGACAAGTACTCAGAAAGACACGGCCACTACGAGCGATCAGGAAGAAACAAAACTGAATAGATCTACAACAAATAAGAAGACTGAATTACTAAAGGAAAAAAGAGAGACGCGCAGGCCAGATAACTTCCCTAGCGCATCTACCAAACATTTAAACAAAAACGAGTACCAACTATTCAAAAGCCACCTGAAAGACAGAAAAGGAGGGAACAATTCCCAACTCATTCTATGGGGTGGGGAGTGGGGGGAAGGGTGGGGAGACTATGACTGAAGGGCGTGGCGTCTCTTTGGGGGGCAATGAAGTTGCCAAGTTGACTGTGATTACAATTCTACAAACACGAAACACCACTGAATTGTATACTCCAAATGTGTGAATTATATCTCAGTAGAGGTGTTAAAAACTTAACAGATTTATAAATCAGTCATGGGGCTGAGGTTTTGGTCTCTTTAGTAAGATCATTTAATATTGTAGCATTTATTATTGTTGTCCCTTTTGATATTTTGGGCCAAATCATTTGTTGCTGTTGCATATGTGTGTGTGTGGCAGTCGCGGGGGGTAGGGCTCTCTGTCCTGTGCGTTGCACAATGTTTAGCTGCATCCTTGGCCTCCAGTTCCTAGATGCTAGAGCTCCCCTTCCCCCAGTTATAACCACCAAAACTGTCTCTGGACATTGACATGTGTCCCTTGGGGGGCAAAACAGCTCCTGGTTAAGAACCACTGTATAAAGTATTGAATAGCAGTAATTCTGCTATTGACTAAGACTTCACCTTTCAATGCTTTATATTTCTAGAGGCTTAAACACTTGCCCCTGATTATTCACAATCAAACTAAAGAAAAGATTGTGTTTGTTACTTTCAGCTTATATCCTGGAGCTCAAAGGGAACCCAGTTAGGAAAGTGGTCTGGGTGCAATGATAACTTTCCACGGATTAGGACTGGCACCGTGTCTCTATTTAACTACCATACTTTGTATTGCAAATTGAGTCAGTGTCCAATAAAATACTAAGTTTTCCTGCCACACATTTCGTAGAGAGTCCTCCTAAATAAGAAAATATTTGAGGAAGTAAAAATGCCTTTATCTTTTACCAATATTGAATTAGTAATTGAAGGAATACTATTCATACTTACGCAAACAAAGTAAGGGGGGAGGGAAGCAGGATTCTCTGAGGGTTTAAATAAAAATATTTCACTTGAATTCTTTTTGGTAACTTAGCCATCGAACTTCTCAGTCTGTATTCAAGGACTTCAACACTAACTCCAGTGATTGATTGGAAAACACAGAAGTTGATTTCCAAGTCAAGCAAGAAGGCCTGTGATTTATTCTACTGCTATTTAACACAAAAACTAAAAGGAAATGAATGAGAAAAGTTAACTATTTTGAAACCCCAGGGGAAAGCAGAATCAGAACTGTGAGTCCTAGGGAAAAAAATGAGAAAAATGTGACAAATGTGACAAGAGAGCATTAAATCAGTCATTCATACAAGGAAACGCATCACTTTCTCTCCCAAAGAATTCAGGCAGTCTGCAAACAAACAATGAGGAAAGCCACCATCCAACGTAACGGGAAAACATCTCGGTTCGACACGCACTCACAAACACATTACTTACCACTGAACAGTCATACTCACTGTCATACACTCACTTAGCATTGTGAACACTGAAGCCTCACACTGACCAGCTTCCCCTCCATGGCAGAACAGTCTTTCCATGACTGCACTTCCATCTGATGATAGGTGCCTCTTTGTCCTGCAAAACACACACAGAGGGCAACGGGATGGGGTTGGGGGGGAGGCGGTCTGGGCTGAGGATTTGCACTCTGCGCTTTCCACATTGCCCCAGATCAGCCAGAAGCATAGCTGGTGCTTCTCAGTGTGTGTGTTTCATGGTGGTTTCTTGCCTCACCCAATGTTCACTTCTGTTTTCCAGGCTACGCAATTCTAAGAGTAAGACACCATCAAAATCATCTTTCTGTCCTTCCCTCTACATCCACATCCTGATCTGAATGTTTCGCATCCCCCTTTCCCTCTTCTTGTGACCCAGTCCCACCCTGGGCTTTTTCATCTTGAAGTTCTGCCCTGTCTCTCATGCTGAGCCTCCAGCCGCAAAAGCCCGGGTGACCTTAGCCATGTGTGAAGGAGGTCGGGGGGCCTCGCACCACCGAGCTGTCTGCTGTGAGAAGACGTTCTGGACCATCTTTGCTTTAATACTTACCACTCAGATGGGCTTGTGCTTTGTTGCTCTGGGAAATCCTGGACTCCAGTGTTGAGGGACAGAAAAGGTAAGGAAGGCCACCCCAGAGGGTACATGTGGGTGCAGGTTGTGTGTTTGCATCTCTGCTGCTACATGTGGAGCCCAAGGTGGAGTGAGAGCTTCGGTTCATCTAAATTAAGGTCCCAAGGCTGTGGATTTGAAAGCCGGCTCTTCTCCAGTAGACTTCCTTGTCTCGCGAGGGATTTCTTCTATGTCTTCGGAGTTGACAAGAATCAGACAAACCTTTTTCTTACCACAACCTGATGCACTAGGCCGTCCAAGGTCTGGATTTTCTCCCCATCAGCATTGAGATTGCCAGTTCAGAAGGACCTGGAGCTCCTTTTTTGAAGAAGAAAGTCTACGCTGGGGCAAAACTGACTGAGCATGGTTTATTTTTTGTTTGTTTTGTATTTGGGGGGGGAGGGGTGCAGGGGTGTCATTTTAAATCAACCTAGGTAAGCAAAAGAAATGATGTTTTACCATCAAAGAACCACTTGGTGAGAATGTTCCATAAATGTAGACTCTCCCCCTCTTTAGATATTTTTCTCCTTTTGTCCTCTTGCCCTGCTGTTGGGAGAATCACTTTCTCTTTTTTCTTTTTCCTTTTTTTTCTCCTTTTGAAGGTGTTGAATGAAGTTAATTTAAAAAATAGACTAGCGTTGTCATAAAATATTTTCCTGTGTCGTCTCAGACAGATTGATGTACATTAGCTTCCCCGACTGTCTTAAATGTCACACAACTCTAGCCCCTCCAGGCAAAACTCTCCTTTAAATGATAAGTGGTTCTTACGTCTTATTTCTATTCTGAAGGAGCACTCAGACCCTTCCTTGGAGCCTGGCTACATTTGCTCCACCTGCTGGGTGCTGATGGAACTGTATTTGCTGCTGCAAGCCACAGTACCATCTTTCTGCCCCCAAGGCTTCCAAAGAATTAGAGGTCTCAGCATTGGTGGACAATTTAAGAAACATAAATATGTAATTCATCATTTAGGACAACAAGACCGACACCTGAGATGCTAATTTTATTTTTGGAAGTATTTGTAAGGGAATATGTTCCGTGTTTTAACTCTCCAGCTCTTATTATACTGAATCTAAGGAAACATTCTCTGAGATCAGACTGAATAAAAGCCTAAGTCAGGTTGTAAACATTGGTCTTCAAATGTCAGTGTCTGTGGCCAGCACTGCGGCAGACTACACAACCTTGACAGTTTCATGCCACAAATATTTAGAAATAATGCATAACATTTAAAAGAAAAATTCACTGCTGAGTTTTCAATAGAGTTACCAGAAACCTGCAACCTGATGCTACAGCGGCTGGGAGTGGAGTGGATTTTGGTTTTATAAACATAGGACCCTACATTTTCAATGCCCACACAGGGGCAGGAATTGAGGTCTTGGAGCCAGACAAAGCAAGAGTGGGAGTGCAGAGTGCCACATTAGGACAGGATAGTAACAGCTGGACAGAAAACTGTCTACCCATTAGTTCAGCTACAGCAAGGAAGCCCATCTCTCTGCCTGGACTTGGGTGTGAATGTAGGGTCTCCTTAGGAACCCAGTAGAAGACCCCTTTGCCAGTCACTGAGTTAGGGTTCAAATTTGCACTCCCCACTTGGTCTAGGAATTTTCTAGCTAAGAATTTAGCATAAAAATTGTTCCAGACCAATGAGTCTCTTTGGACTCTTAGCAGCGCAAGGAATAAAAACCTCTCTTGAGAAACACTCTGATAACACAGGCCATCTGGAGAAAAAGCAAACCAGCTTGAAGGTTAATTCCCTTCTTAAAAAAGAAATACACACACACTACATTCCACATGGGGGTAAACAGGCAAAAAAAAAAAACAAAAAAAAAAAACCAGAATTAGAGCTTCAGCACCTGACATATACGAAGACAATCTAACAGAGAATATAAAATAAATGTATTAAAAATGATTAAAGGCAAAGGTTAAAAAGAGACAGTAGTGAAAAAGAATAAACAGATTGAAAAGAATAACCTATGTCTTTGAGAAATAAAACACAGTCATTGAAATTAAAAGCTCAGTTGTTAGGCTAAGTAACAAGAGAGATATGGCTGAGGAGAAGATTGATAAACTGAAGGGTAGAAGTGAGAAAATTACTAAGAATGCAGCATGGAGAGGAAAGGAGATGGAAAATATGCAAGAGTAAATAACTTTAACATATTTCTTATAGATGCTTCAGAAATAAAATAGGAAAAATGAGGAAGAGACAACACACGAGGAGATAATTACTAAGAATTTGTCAGAGCTGTTCAAAGACAGGCTACTCAGATTTAAGAAGTATACTGAGTCCTGAGCAGGAAGATATAAATTTAAATCCACGTCTGGACACATTATAGCAAACCCACAGAATATTAAAACAAAGATGACATACGAAAAATCACCAGAGGGAAAAGCAGACCAAGTACAAGGGAACAGCAACCCGTGCAAAGCAGAGTTCTCAAAAGCAATAAATAGAGATCAGAAGATAGTGAAATAATATAAAGTGCTGAAGGAAAAACACTAATATAGAATTTTATATACAACTGAGGTATTGTTCAGGAGTAAGGATGAAATAACAACATTTTTATTTAGACAAAACCATTTGAATAAGAATCACAAACTTTACTGAATACACATATAACTCCAAGTCATTAAGGGACCATTAAAAAAGTTGCAACTAAATATAAAACACAGAAATGACATTCTATTAAATTAATAGAGGACAATAGCATAGAAGGTGAGAGGGGGTGATTGGACTTCAAGCAAACTCGTATGTTTGTATAGTTTCTGAGACTGGGTGAGATTTCCTCGATAACATGACACTCAGGTAAAGCATGTATGCTGAATATTAAGTATCACCAGTTAAAGACCAGAGTGCTCTATATAACTTACAAAAGACTGGAAAAGGGGGAACTTAAAAAACTTAATTTCTAAAAGGAAAGAAAAAGAGAGGAGAAGAAAAGAAGCAAAAATATATAGTATGTGTAAACTCAGAATGATATGGTACAAATTAATTTTCTTAGTGACTAATTACAATGGACTGTGTTTATTAATTAAAAGACTGGGAATTTCAGATTGGATTTTTAAAAATCCAACTATATGTTGTTTAAATTTTTTAAAAGGAAACAAAAACAGAAGAAAACTGATATCAATATTACTAGTGTCAGAAAAAAATTGGCTTTAAGGTAAAAAAAAAAAAGAGATAAAAGTAGTCACCACATCATGAAAGAGCAATAATTCAATAAAAATATATAAAAATTCAGAAGTTCTGTGTTTCTAACTGTGCAGCCTAAAAATAAAGTGCAGTAAAAGTAAGAAAATGATCAGGTTAAACTTTTAAATCTACAATAAGAATTGAAAAATTTAGCACATCTATCTCGGAAAAACAGATCAGTTAGAAAAAATTATTAGGTGTGTAGAACTTTTAAGTGAGAAAATTGACAATCTTGATCCAGTGAACATTTATGGAACCCCTGTCTCATCATTAGAGGACATACGTTGTTTTATGCACCCATGGAACACACAAAAATTGACCTCTTTTTGGGGGCGGGTGGAGATAATTAGGTTCATTTATTTAATTATTTATTTTAATGGCGGTACTGGGGATTGAACCTCGGACCTCCTGCATGCTAAGCATGCGTTCTACTTCTGAGCTATACCCTCCTCGCCAAAACTACCTCTTAATAAGCCTCAAAGCAAATCTTTAAAGTATCAAAGTACTTACATCATGAGGCAAATGTTCTTTTGGCACAGTATTTTAAAAAATAGGAAATAACAATGTAAAGTTAATTAAAAACGTGTTTTAAAGCATTTTGAAAGTTTAAAAACACACTTCTAATAAACATGGGTCATAGAACAGGTCAAAATGGGAGACTGTTAGAAATAAATAAAAATAAAAATGTCATACCCACACATGTAGCAGTATTTAAGATGAAATACATAGACCTGAATAGGAATATATATCACACTCATTAGGGAAAAAAAAAAGCAAAGTCAAAATTAATGAGCTAAGCAATCAGTGTAGAAAGTTATGGAAAGATCAGACCTAATTGTAAAGACATTAGTACAGGGAAACAATAAAAGCCCCACAGAATACAGTGATAATTGAAGAAAGGATAATCAATGTCACCTGAGTTAAAAGAATATTTTTAACACCCAAAAAATTTATCAAGAAACCAAGGGAGAGACATTATATCAGAATAAAAGATAGTCATGTAAATTGAATAAACATCTCTTTATGAAAAACTTGTTACATTTTTCTTATGATTTACAGTTTTCCCTTGACTCTTGGAAATTTCTTTATACTAGACTGGGGCCTCAATTTTTGAGCCGTTTGTTGGAAATGACTGCGTTATGCCCTGAAGTCTCCTATTTTGATTGAGTATGCTCAGCATACTTCTAAAAACCAAGAGGTTTTTATATAAAATAACATTTTTATAAGATGCACACAAATGAATTAGAAATTGCGTTTTATTTTCTTTGAAGTACCCCTGAGTTTAAAAATTAATGAGAAAAAAATGTTTATCTCAACACACTGAGGGTTTGGAAAGAACTTTGATGTGTTCGGTGACCCCTCGTGGGGGGCACATCTAGAATTTAGACTCCGCTCTCTTCTCTGACAACAAATTGATGTGTGCTCCAAGCTGCATGTCAAAGAATTTCCCTTCTTTTAGGATTTTTCTTTCACAGTTGAAGCAACCACAAAAGCTAAATGGTATCTTGTTCTTCAAGCGTTTTACAGTCAATTTTTCTTTCTGGCTACTATTCTTTTTTTTTTTAATTGACATATAGTTGATTTACAATGTTGCATTAGTTTCTGGTGTATAGCATAGTGATTCAGTTACACATTTATATATATATATTCCTTTTCGTATGCTTTTCCATTATAGGTTACTACCAGATATTGAATATGGTTCCCTGTGCTAGACACATTCCCTTTGCAGTATTATCAATAGTTTTATTAGAAAATAAACTCACACTGCCTAGTATGGTAAGACAAGTATTTACAGTGCCGCGTATTGTAAATTAGTAAGTGAAAGATATGCACAAAATCTTCAACTCAAATTCTGCTCATGTGGAATCCTTGAGACCCACAGGTCAGTTGAAAGAGGCGACCTGTGTTGGTTGAAAGAATGATTTGTGTTCTTTAGACTCGTTCTGTTTCTTACGAGCTAATGAATTACTCCGCAAGTGACTATCCTCGTCTGTAAAAGCAAGATAATGGTGACACTTCTCCTAGGGAATTGTTGTAGGTGAAATCATGGACATTGTTGCTGTATTTATAGGAATATCATATACAAGGTGCTATGCTATGCAGTTACAAACTCATTAACACACCCTCTAAACACCCACTTTGAATGGGTACCATTATTATTATTATCCCCATTTTACAGGTGAAGAAACTGAGGGCTAGAGAAGTTAAACTAGAGGTCGGCTTCTAGGGGCCAGGCCTGGAGCTGCCTGCATCACTTCTACACACATCTCCTGGGCCAGGGCTCAGAAATACGGCCTTACTTAACTACAAAAAAGCCTGGGAAATGCAGTCTACCAAGAAAGGGAAGTGGGTTTAGTGTGCATATGGCCAGTCTCTGCTAAAGTATAATTCTGCAACTTGCTTTTTTCACTCAATATTACGTATTTAAAATTTTATCCATGTTGGTACGTGCAGACTGAGTTCATTCATTTCACTTCTGTGTAGTATTCCATTGCGTGGTGTGACCGCAATTTTTTAATGCATTCTACTGTTGATAGGTCTCTAGATTGTTTCCAGTTTAGGGTGATTGCAAACAATGCTGCAACGAACACAATGGAGTTGGTCCCCGTGGATTTACAGAAAGTGTCTATATTGCATTTACCAAGAAGGAGAATGGCCAGGCCCTGTGGTCCACTGACCTGCAACTTAACCAGGCATTGTCAGGTTGCTCTCCAATGCACCTGAGACAATTGACATACGCAGCAGAAGGAGTTAGGACTACTTTCCCACGTGCTTCTTACATGTTTTAAATTTTGTCCATCTTATGGGTATAAGGAAACATCTCATTATCATTTCAATTGTTTCATTAAATTTTGAAAAGATTGACTTGCATCCAGACTCTACAAAGAACTCTTCCAACTCAACACTGGAAAGATAAATAAACAATTGAAAAACTGAGAATGAATTTGGATAGATATTTCTCCCCAGAAGACACACAAATGGCCAATCAGCACATGAAAACACACACAGCTTCACTAGTTACCAGGGAAATCAAATGGATAACACGGTGAGATGCTGCTTCACTCCCTTTAGGAGGCCTGTCATCCAGGCCAGGCCATAATGAGTGTTGGTGAGGATCTGGAGAAACTGCAACCCTTGTACATTGCCAGTGTGACTGTAAAGCGATGAAGCTCTTTTGGAAAGCAGCTTTGCACTTTCTCAAATGTTAAACATGGAGTTACCACACAATCCACCATTTCCAATTCTGGGTAGATGCTCAAGAGAAATGAAAATATATATTCACACAAAACCTCATACGTGAATGCTCACAGTAGAATTATTCGTGCTAGCCAAAAAGTAGAAACAACCTAAATGTCTATCAGCTGATGAACGGATAAATAAAATGTGGTCTCTTCATGCCATGGAATATTATTCAGCCTTAAAAATGAATGGAGTCCTGATACGGGCTAAAATATGGATGAACTCTGAAAACTCCATGCTAAATGAAAGAAGCCAGTCATGAAATGCTCAATGTTGCATGATTCCATTTGTATGAAATGTCCAGAATAGGCACGTACATAGAAACAGAAAGGAGATTAGTGTTTTCTAGGGGATGAAGGCCGGAGGAATAGGGAGTGAGTGCTAATGGATACAGAGTTTTGGGGAGAGTGATGAAAATGTTCTGAAACTAAATAGTGGTGATGGCTGCACAACTCTGTCAATATGCTAAAAACCACTGAAGTTTATGCTTTAAAAGGGTGACTATTATGGCAAGTCAGACCCTGTGAAATAATAAATTTTCATTGCTTTAAGTCACTATGTTTTAGGATAATTTGTTATGAAACATGGATAACTAATATAAATAAATAAAAAAAAATAAAGCCAAGAAAATATTTATATATAACATAGTAATATCATCAAAAGCTTCTGTAACACAGCACTAAAACTTAGTAGAAAAATAAGAAGAACCTGTAAATAAATAATTCAGAAAAAGAAGTGCCAATTACCAAAATATGCAAATACTCAACTTTTCCAAAATCCAAAGTAATGTAAATAAGAAAAACTATGTTACATTTTTCACTTATCAGATTAGCAAAAATTTAAATAAGAGCCTTAATGTTAAGGAAAAGATGATAAAAGCTGAACTCTCCCTCAGTGATAGCAAGGCTATGAATTGACACAATACTTCCAAAGAAAATGTGGGTCTACAGTCCCCGAACTTAATGCCACTCCTGAAACCAATGACGTCTCCAGGGATTTCCCTGTAGGAAATTATTAAATAAATAACTTAATTAAGTATTAACTATACATTGAAAGGAGACTCATCTCAACATAAATGGTCATTTTCACAAGGTGATTTGGGTGATGTTTCTTTAGAAGTCTTTGTATTTTCCCAGTTTTTCTGCAATATTTTTATAAACAAACAAGTATTAATTTTCAGTAAAAAGAGAAAATTGTCTATATATAAGTATGAAATGTAAAATTGTCAGTCAAGAAATGTTCAAGACACATACAATGCCCACCCTCTAGCTTTTTAAACGTCCATCTTTCTAGGTCACCTGAAAGCTTACTAGGTAAAAGCTAAACTCACTTAAGGGAAAATGAATTATGTGCTTAATATGTACAGGGCACTTTCACATGTGTAAACTTTTTACCTCCTGCAGGGAACATTTTAAATCCCAGGGTTTCAGATTAGGAAAAGGAAACTCATCAATGTCATATGATTGTCTCAAGATTCCACAGACCACTGAGCTGGGACCGATCTCAGAGCATGTGAACACAGAGTTAAGTGCTTTCCAAGATCCAGCAGACCCTTCATCCTGCAGAAATGTCTTCCATTCATAACTGAAGGTGGCCAAGGGCTGGACATTGTCCTGCAAGATAAAGGCAAAACTTGAACTGACCAGGCATGAGGTCAAATCATGGTGACTGCCAGGTCCTCTCCCTCTGCCATCACTCCAGCTGTATGCTCCAACAGCATGGGCTTCTGATGCTCTTCAGTGCACATCCCTCATTCCTAACCCCAAACTTCTCATCTGGATTTGGAGAACATATTTTGCCACACTGTTTTGACTCTGATCTTGTCAGAGGGCAGTGCCAGCACACACATTCTTCACACTCCAGTCCTTTGGGGCTACCTGCTCAGCTCAGGTCCCTAGCCCCCAGCTGAGACAGAAGTTACTTCAAGGTTAGCTATTTTCTAATTATCCCCAAGGTTTTGATTGTTTCCAAGACTTGTATGGTCTAGAAGAACAACAACTAAACATTGTTTCCAGATAAAATTTTGTTCTACCCAAAACAGACTCACAGACATAGAAAACAAACTATGGTTACCAAAGGGGGAAGGCTGGGGAGGGCTAAATTAGGAGCTTGAGATTAACAGGCACACATTACTATATGTACAATAAATAAACAACAAGGGCCTACTGTATAGCACTGGGAACTATATTCAGTGTCTTGTAATAACATACAATGGAAAAGAATCTGAAAAGAAAAAATACATACGTATGTACATGTATAGCTGAGTCACTTTGCCGTGCACCTGAAACTAACATTGTAAGTCAACTACACTTCAATAAAATTTTTTAAAAAATTAGGTTCTACGCAGGGCTGCTTTCTTCCAGCAACGTGCATGCACACGTACACATGCACACAACACACACACACACACAGAGCCTGAATAAGAAGCCTGGCACTACTTGGCAGGCAGACTAAATGGGCGTGACTTCCTGGGAATGAGCCTTTCCAGCAAACCTAAGAGGGTTTCAAGTGGAGAAAGCTCTCAAGTGAAGAGCATCACGTTTCAGTCTGTGCCCTTGAGCACATACCTAATGCTGCTAATTCTGGGTATTGTTTCCTAATATTTGGACAACAGTAAGCACACAGTCACACAGTAGATTCCTAAGCCTGATCTTTGTTGCTTAATGTCTTGCTGCCAGATTGTTCCAACAACGCCCTGGCGCAGTGAGAGCCCCCCCCCCCCGCCCTTCACCCCGCAATCAGGAGGTCGAGAGGTGGCCCTGACAAGGCCAGAGGACGTCCATCATGGCGCCTGTACAGACGTGATGTTGAAGGAGCTGATGGCTTAATCAGCTGGTCCCACTGGAAAGACTTTGAATGAAGAATGTTCCGTGTTTGCAGACATAAAGCGTGAAGGTCGTGGGAAATAGATAAGGTAACTTAAGATAAATGGGAAATCTCACTTCCTGTTGAGGATTAATAACCATATTCCTTTTGACTTCCTCTAGGTGACAAGTTGATAGTTCTTTTATTTTTTGGTATAAAAAAGTTTTAAAAATGTAAAATCCTAGCGTCCTGAGGAGGCTTGCTGTTCTCACTGTTAACGTTCTCTGAACTGAAGACAATTCTATGGGAAAAGTGAGTCTTCGATCATTCAGTGTTTGAATTTTAACCTTCTCCTGGGCAAGACCTAGAGGCAAGGTTGAAATATGCCTCCAGAAACATGGGTATAATTTATTTTTAAGTTTAGACACAATTGTGCAACTGTTTAAGAGGTATTTAATTAAAGCCACGCCAAGAAGGAGAAATCTGGCGAAATTTGGCTCTGAAAGACCATCTGGGGCGTGCCTGTCAGTTCCCCAGCTTGGTGCAAACATCCAGGTTGAGCTTTAATTTTTTGTGATCCTGCTGTGATTAGCTGCCCTTACTGGATCCCCACATATTACTGAGGATGGGCCTGGACCCTTCATGGGGCTGTGGGCGGTGATGGGAGGTGCCTGTTAGGCTTCTCAAAGATGCAGAACCAGGCCTGCTGTCCCCAGCCTCCAAGGGCACAGATCAGCTGGGGGAAGAGGAGGTGTTCAGGGCTGAATTGTGCCCCCCAAAAGATGTTGAAGTCCTTAGGACCTTTGAATGTGACCTTATTAGGAGATAGGGTCTTTATGGAGGTAATCAATTTAAAGTGGGGTCATTAGGGTGGACCCTAATCCAATATGACTGGTGTCCTTCTAAAAAGGGGAAATCTGGACCCAGAGACAGATAGGCATGGAGAGAAGATGATGTGAAGACAGGGAGAAGATGGCTGACTAGGAGGAACTAACCCTGTTAGTTCTAACTTCTAACATCCAGAACTGTTGAGACAATACGTTCCTGGTGTTTAAGTCAGCCACTTCGTGGTAGCTTGTTATGGCGGCCCCAGGAAACCAATATAGGAGTCAGGTGGCTTCCGCCACTGTAGGGTTTTGACAAGACAGGGTAGGTGAGATCAGTTGCAATGCCCTCCGAGTCTACTTGAAAACAGCTGGTACCTAGACCTCTCTGCTGGGACTTGTGACTGAATGAAGGCAAAACTTTGGGGTGGATGGAAGGGTTTGATCTGTGCCATGCAAACCCCTTCCTAGGTGAACAGAAGGAGGACAAAGGTCCAGATATTTGTTTTTCTCTTTTCACAGTGTATTTATACAAAGTCTTCAGTTACTAGACCCTCCTGGAGAGAGCAGTTAATAAATGACTACTCCAGGAAAAACAAGGCTGGGTCAGTGCCCTGTCCAGACTCCCCTTTGCAAACTTTAGTGATGGTCACTGAATTACCCCCTGGAGATAATCAAGTATCTCCTCTGCAATCAAGAAAGGATTCATAATTGCATTCATTTCAGGATATAAATCATTGGTTCTCAGATTCTAATGTTCATAGGATTTTCCTGGAGGTTTGTTAAAATTCAGATCCCCAGAATCCTCCACAAAGCTTCAGAATCTCTGGGGGTGGGACTTAGAAATCTCTAATTAATCATCCTCCCTTTTCCCCCTTCCTCACCCTAGGATACAGGCAACTTGATCAACCTTCTTTGAGAAATACTGTTGCAAATGACTGATTCAAGTATGTGGCTGTATTTCAGTGATATCTGAACATTTGGAAGCAATACAATATCTGTAGCTAGTGCCAAAAAAAACGAAGATCTGACTGTGGAATGTTAGGCTTTGGTGAGCTAGATGGTGGAGACATCTCCACAAAAAGCTCCTTGGCTAGGCTCATTCCTCCAGTAAATGGTAAGTTACTGGATTGGAGAGTCATATCTCTATCTTTCAGTCCTTGTGTCTTTCTGATACCTAGGTATACAGGGTGGTTCCCTGCAATGGTGACTGTCAGTCTAGATCAGATGGCACAGTGGGGAGCCAGGACACCCAGTATAGTGAGCCATGGTGTATTGATATGTCTAATTCCATTTAGAAACACCACACTTCTGCCTGGAGAAAAAGCGACTTTACCACATGCGATGGAAGGGACAACCAGGAGAGTGTGTGGAAAGCAAACGGCTGTGTCAAGCATGAGTCCCTATTTCTGAATGATTCTATGGTTCATCTTTGGCCACGTGGTGACTCATTTTCTCAAAGGCCAGAAAGTGGCAGAGCAGATGCCTAAGCTGCACGTGAAATTTACTGGAGAAGATTTTAAAGTGAAAAACTTTATGATTTATCAATGACCCATAGATTTTTTTTTCTGTAAATTGATAGATTTTGGTCTAGTGAAGGAACACCTCAGACCAGTTTTAGAGCTGGATTGGAGATTCTTTTTTCTTGAGGAAATCCACTTCCACCAAGCTTTGAAATTATGGTCCAGGATTTCCTTAATAGACTGTGTGTGTTTGTGTGTGTGTGTGTGTGTGTGGCGGTGGGGAAGTTGTGTATGTGAAAACTTATCACTGGAACCTGTCCAGTAACATAGTGTATTTTAAAGATGCTGTCTAA
The DNA here is from genome assembly GCF_009834535.1 of Camelus ferus. NCBI lineage: Eukaryota > Metazoa > Chordata > Mammalia > Artiodactyla > Camelidae > Camelus > Camelus ferus. The sequence continues at coordinate 6,601,858 of NC_045696.1, forward strand.
AATTGAGCAAAAGTTCTTAGGGATGTGGTAAAGAGAAGTGTTTAAATGGCATACAAGTAAAATTTCAAGGAGTACAGGAAAATAGCACCTTTCACTTACATGGAGCTATGTTATTTTACTTACTTTATTTTTGTATTCTTCATATATTTATTATATAAAATTGTATTTTATGTTATATATTTATTTACCTATAATAAATTTTTATATTTATATAATACATTTTATATTAAAAACATATGTGGATATGTTTTAGAGTAGACTGGAAAATTGATGTGTTTTAGAAATAAATTTCAAAGAAATGTTATGTTTGCATTGGGAGCCAGCTACTCAGATACTACAATATAAAAATACAATTATATTAAGTGGGAAAGTACAGGACAAATACAAATACAGCATAAATACAGTCTTATGGGATAAGAAAATAATATGTATGTATCAGAAAACAGCTATCTTTAATGACAGAATTGGGGGATTTTTATATTCCTCTGTATGCCATATTTTTATTGTTCACATTTTCCAAAAAGAACGTGTGTATTACTTACATAATCAGAAAAAAATACACAATTCACTTCCAAATTTTCCATGCAGTTTCCTATTTACTTTAATTATATTTGTAAATCTATTTTCTAGATGATATTATAAGCTCTTGGTCAAACCATAAACAGAACTTTTCAGGATTCAACACTCCAATTGCCAGGGGAACACCATTTCCCAGCTTCAGATCTGTTTTTATGTTCCTGCTTATGACCTGGCTCTCAAATTCTGTTTGCGTTATTTCCAGTAAACACTCTTCTAGCTAAAAGAACATTCACATACACATGTCTCTTTCATCATATAGTGAGTAATCGATGTTAATTCCAAGGAGCTTTTTGAGCAGTCTCAGAAATATTTACTCTAATGTTTTCGAAGTAACAAAACACTTTGATCCCTTTTAAGCTTTCTACATTGTGGGGCAGGACTGCAGAGTTCAAGGGTATATCTGTCTTGGCAAGGTTTAAAATGTGAGTTCACTCGAGGAGGAAAGAGTTGTTAGTAAATGAAACCCCACACACTCTGGTGCCTGTGTGCCATGCCAGGTACCAGGTCCTGATTCTTGGCACCCAGGGAACTTGCTAGAAGCAAGTGGTCATATTTGAATCATGTGTTATAAGGAAGGCACTACCAAGGACAGTTCCCGACTCTAGGAAAGGTGATTAACATCAACTGGAAAAACAAACCCCTTTTCACCTCCTCTTGAGACTTTCATTAAAAGTGTTTATTTGTAGGTGGTGGGGATTAAGGGAAAAGGTATTTTGGATGTTGGTGCAGGACCAGATGCTGAGATGCTGGCTTTCAGCTTGTGATGAGATTATATAATGTGCCCTTGCGTAAGAACTGTTTAACCCCTTCTAGTTAGGGATCTTGCTAACTGAAAACAGGCTTCCTTATTTTTGTTCCTTTTTTTTTAAATTGAAGTCTAATCAGTTTACAATGTTGTGTCAGTTTCTGGTGTACAGCATAATGTTTCAGTCATCCATATACATACATATCTTCTTTTTCATATTCTTTTTCATTATAGGTTATTATAAGATATTGAATATAGTTCCCTGGCTATACAATAGAAACTTATTGTTTATCTATTTTATACATAGTAGTTAATATTTGCAAATCTCGAACTCCCAGTTTATCCCTTCCCATCTCCTTCCCTTCCTGGTAACCATAAGTTTGTTTCCTATGTCTGTGAGTCTGTTTCTGTTTTGTAAATAAGTTCATTTATATCATTTTTTAAGATTTCACATTAGTGATACAATATGCTATTTTTCTTTATTTCTGGCATAATTCACTTAGAATGACATTCTCTAGGTCCACCCATGTTGCTGCAAATGGCATTATTTTATTCATTTTTATGGCTGAGTAGTATTCCATTGTATAAATATACCACAACTTCTTTGTCCAGTCATCTGTCAATGGACATTTAAGTTGCTTCCAAGTCTTGGCTATTGTAAATAGTGCTGCTGTGAACATTGGGGTGCACATATCTTCTCGAATTAGAGTTCCCTTTGGATATAGAACAGGCTTCCTTATTGATTTTTGTGATGTTTTGGTAGTTCTTGCTTAATATTTTCTCTCTCAAAATTTGTTTAAGATGATTGTTTTTTAACAATTCTTTACAGTGGTATGATGAGAGAGATGATTCTTTTCTCCCATTTGGAGGGAGTGAATCCAAGCACAAAAAAGGAGGTGAGTTTCTAGGAGGGAAAACAGGGATGAACTTGACACCTTAGAGGACAGACCACTCCTCTCTCCAGACAGTGATTCGTACCATTGCACACCCACCTGCCCCATCCCAGCACAACCAGATCTGAGTGCTGGCCGTGAAGGTTACTGTCATGTCAGCATTGCCATTGTAAACTGGGGCCAATTCTGCCCCAGAATCAGTCTCCCAAGATGGGAGAAGGAGCCTGCTACCTACAACTGGATACCTCTGCTCTGTCGGGTTTCATGCCAGGTCATTTCTTTAATCTTTTCAACTTGGCTGTGAGGTTGACATTACAGGTGAGCAAACTGAGACTCAAAGAGGTTAAGGGAAAAACCCAAAGTCATGTGTGTAGGTGGCAGAAGTGAAATTCAACCTACAGTTGCTTTGAAGGCTGAGCTGTTTTCCACATACTATGCTCCCTTGTTTTTTTAAACTTGTCTTTCAAGTAGAATAAAAAGAAGCCAAGAGAAAGATACACAGATGAGAAAGGAGCTAATTTCCAAGACAGACAGGTTTTCTTTCATGTAAAGATTAAGTTCTGATGGTACCTTTTTGCCCTTTCAAAGCTCAAAGCCTTAAACAGAGTATTGAATGAATGAGTCATACCTGTGACCAAACTACGTACATTCGAGGCCAGCCTCAGAATCAAAGCAGTGGGATCGTCTTCTCATCTGTACATAAGGGCAGCCTAATCCACGCCTCCTGCTGCAGACTTCTCTTGAGACCAAGCCCAAGTCCGAGGTTTGTTGATGACCAAGCACCAGAGGTGTTTCTACCGTCACCCTTGTTTTTTCCGAAGTCTGGCCTTTGTGTAGGTGCAGTGAGAAGGGCAGCCAGAATTTCTTCTACACAACTTGAAAGTGAAGGAAATCATTAATTTCGTTCCTCTGGACATGTCATCCTAAAGGATCAAGACTCACAATCTACAGTCTGGATCTTTTCAGTTGATCAAATATGCAAGTAAGTAACTTTTCTTTATCTTCAAGCCAAAATAACTAGAATGAGGTTGAATAGAAACAAATTCAGTGGTTCAGTAACTTTTCTTTATCTTCAAGCCAAAATAACTAGAATGAGGTTGAATAGAAACAAATTCAGTGGTTCTTGACAAGCCATAGTCCTCTGAGGAACAGAGAACCTGGGAATAGGCACCCCAGTGTACCCCTTATGGCCATATCCTGGACAAATACCTTGACAAATAGAGCCATGCAAATTTTTCATTTTTCAGGATCCTACTTAGAATCCACATGTGGGGCCCAGAATGTGTTTAATACACCTGGATTCTGGGAGCCAGGGCTGGGTATGGGAGGGGCATAACCTGTCTCTGTGGAATAAAGAAAAAGGAAGTTGAAAGAGGGATGTGGGTTGGGGGTACCCTGAGAGGTGGGTAGAGGGTTAGAGCCCTATGCTAAGGTAAAATCTAGATCAAGAAGAAACTGGGGGAGGGCATAGCTCAAGCGGTAGAGCGCATGCATAGCATACACAAGGTCCTGGGTTCAATTCCCATTACCTCCTCTAAAAATGAATAAATAAGTGAACCTAATTACTCTTCTCAAAAAAATTAAAATTATAAGAAGAAACAAGGATAAGTCGGGGGTTTTCAGATTACCCAGAAACTCCATGGGAATTGAAGTACCAATACTAGTGTAATGGGTTGAACAGTGTCTCCCCAAATGTTCATGTCAGTCCAGAACCAAGTAAGAATGTGACCTTATTTGGAAACAGTCTTTGCCGATGTAATTAAAGATCAAAATGAGATCATGACAGACTAGCACCGGGCTTAAGTCCAGATGGATACCCTCAAAGAGGGGACAGCACAGAGACACACAGAGAAGGCCACAGGCGGAGGGAGGCGGAGACCAGTGTGTGGGAGCGACAAGCCAAGGAGCACCAAGGACTGCTTGCTGACCCCTTGCTTTTAGAGCTCTGGCCCTCAGGACCACAGGAGAGCAAACTGCTGTTGTTTTATAAGAGAATAAATGGTCGTTGCCATTGTGGGCATTCAGAGACAGAGCTTTTCACAGAAGCCCGTGGGGAGCCCGGGAGCCAGAAGCTGTTCAGGCACAAAACCACTTCAGACATTTTAACGGCAAGGGAGAAGGAGGAAGGGGGCCTTTGAAGGTGGAGTTAACTGGAGGAGGACGCCCACCCGGTCCAGGCAGTGAGACTGCTCCGTGGTCCCTGATACGCCCTTGGAGGAGGCGTTCTGACCCCAGCGGGCCCAGGGCAGATCTGGACCACCCTGGAGCGTTAGTACGATCTTGTGTTTTCTCACTGAGAAGAGAATCCCCCCCAGCAAGTGAGCGAAGACCTGGCGTGAGCCGCTGCTGCGCTATCCCAGCAGGACGAAGGCCGGTCGAGAAACCGTCAGTCGCTGACAATTTTTGACCAAGTTAAAGCCATAAAGCCTGTTGACCCCACGAACACTTTACTATTTCCTGACAATAGTACAACGACCAAAGCTGGGATTTAACACTGCCATAATGCTTATCTAACCCACTGTCCATGTTCAAATTTTGTCAGTTTTTCAGATACTATCATCTCTGAGTGTTTTGTCTTCCCTCTGGCCCAGGATCTAGTCGAGGATCATGCATTGCATTTAGATGTCATGTTCCCTGGGGTTTTCATCGGAAACAATCCCTCAGCTCCCTTCTAAAGGAATTTTGTGACCTTCATAGTTTTGAAGCATATGTGCCAGGAATTTTGTAGACTGTTTCTCGCTTCGGATTTGTCTTATATTTCTTCATGATTAGATTCCAGTTATGTATTTTTGTCCGGAAAACCAAAGAAATTGTTGTTTTCAGGGCGTCGTGATAGGAGGCACATGGTGTTAGCCTGTCCCAATGTAATTCCTGCAAACTTTCGTCACTTGATCTGAGGGTGCACCCTGATTAATCCTAAGCTACTGTTTCCCTCTGCCTAGAAATCATTCCTAAAGTGTGTAGAGACCTGGACTCCAATGTCAGATGCGCGACCTCTGCAAGAAGATGGCCCAAGACGCAGGCGAGGAATTGGAGAGAATCACCTCCTACCACCTCAAGGAGATCCGCTTCCAAGAGAAAAGAGCTGAGGAAGGCTGGCTGGCGGTGCCGGCCACCGAGAGAAAGCTCCAGGAGCTGCGACAAGAGAGTGACTGCACCAGACAGATGCTGGCCCAGGTCGAGTCCAATATCCAGCCTCCCCCCAGGGGCCCTGTTGCTCCTGCTGCTCCGCCCGCAGCCCCCAGGGGCCCAGCAGTGTCGGGGGGGGGGCCTGGGCCATCAGGCCCCCCGGGAAGGAGGAGGGCACCGCGGTGAGGGAGCAGGGACCTGTGGTCACCTGCAGGTGTGACTCAGCTCACAGCAGCCGGTCCAGACACTCACAACCACAGCACAACATCTGCATGTTTCTTTCTTATATTAATGTCGATGTATTTCTTTTCAGTTTAGCTCCTGCTGTTTAACTGATGCCGCAATTGCTCTTATAGAAGTTTGGTATGTAATTTTAAGTTAGTATTTTTAAATACAAATTTGTTCATATGATGCTTATGAATACATTATTTCTCCATCAATGGACCCTTTAGAATTAGTGTAAATTTTATATTTTGACTTAAATGAAATGTCTACCATGATTTATGCCTCCTCAAACTCTGACACGGAGAGAAACGTTCAAAACCATGCAGACCGTTTCTGTCTGCGAGGACCTGCTACGAGAAACCTGTACGAGTGATTTAATATCTGCAGGGAGGAATTTAAACTGGTTTTAAAAATGAATGCAAAAGAAACCTTGAAAACGACGACACAACCTTCAAGTTCTGTAACATTTTTATTCGGGTGGCGGTAAATTCATTGATTAGTTTAGGGGCATTGATATTTCTCAGTCATTGGTTTCTTCTTTAACATTTTTTTAAACAACGTTGTTGTGGTATAGTTTCTGTGCAGTAAACTACGCATATTTCAGATGCACAGTTTGATTTAAATGAAACGTCCACCTTTGCCGTAAACTTATTTTGCTTAAAATACTGTGTGTGGTTTAACTATTTCTAATACTTAGCAGTCAAAATTAAAGTCTTCCCTTCATGGCAAACAAACCCACTCACACACACACACTATTACACACACACTCACACACACACACACCAGGTTGGGGCAGCTCAAAGGGGACACTGAGGAGGAAAGGCTGGCATCACTCTGCACAGGAAGGGGACCCTGGGAACAGAGTAAGCGGAGAAGACCCTGGGACGAAATGAAGCCTGGGCCCCGAGTGCTGACCCGCAGGAGGCACAGGCTGGTCCAGGACGTGGTACTTCCACTTCCCTCAGCAGAAGAAGCAGGAAGGAGGGGCTCACATCCTGGAGACAGTGGGGCAGACCTCAGGGGACACTGTGAGATCTGGGGGACCAAACCCCCACCTGGCTACATGTCAAGTGTCACCTAAGAGTTACAAATGACATATGCTTGTAGTAACAATATCAAAAATTTTAGAACATGTTTTTAAAAACAGAAAAGAGGAAGGAAATAGGAAGACAGAAGAACAGAGGAGAGGAACTGAAGAGAAGACAAAAGAGGTGCAGACAGGGGAGGGAGGGGGAGGATGGGAGGGGCGAGGGAAGACCACTTCCTGCTGCTTTAAATTCCCGTCCCCAGAAGGCGCTGGAGAAGTGCTATACGTCCAGAACTTGTCTGGAATTCTCTCGCTATATACCGTCTGGCCCCGAGCTGTTTTAGGCAATAAAACACCCTGGACCTCTTGATGGGCCAATAGTTTTCATGCTGTTTCTCTCATCTTAGGGCTAGCTGAGTGCTCGGGAGAACACTGCCATTTCTTTCACCCACGCGTGATCTATTTTAAAGATCAACCACGTGCACTTGCAGACGTGGTTCTGACGGCCCTGAAAAGGCCCGACTTCCCTGGGAGGGTTCCTGCCCCCAGCCCACCCTTTCAGCCCTGGGGCTCTTGGACCTGGCATCCATCGGGACCCTTGAAAAGGTCTCAGATGCCAGTTCCCTTGGTTCCCTGTGCAGTAAAGGAATGGAGGACGAGGTGCTGGGACAGATCCAAGAGTCTGACTAGGAGTCTCTGAGCCCGGGTGTGCCAGAGAGATACTAGGGGAGCACGACGTGGTTTAGTGAAATAAATGGGGCCAAAAGAAAGGCCTGTCCCCTTACACAGAGGCCACTTCTGAAGATGGCTCAGTGGACGGGAGACCCCCATCAGGCCCACCTTGGGAAGTACGAGCTGAAATGGCAGGACCACCTGGGGACACAGCCCATGTCACTGTGTCCCTCCTGGAACAGAATCAGCCCCTTCTAGGAGCCTTAAATTCAACAGGAACATGCTGGCTCCACAGATAACACAGGATTGTAAGACCCTGAAATTCAGACTGATTCCTCCTGAGTTGTTACCATTGGAATCCTGGTCTCACACGTAATATCGTCGAGAAGACCTTTCAGACTGGGGCCCTGTCTTCCCACAGTGACCACACAAGGGGGAGGGTGGTCTCAGAGCAGGGGGATCCCCGGGACCTCTGGGGCAGGACCAGCTGTCTCTGCAGCAGAGGGAACCCTTAACTCAGGAGCCTGGCTCTCACCAGAACAGGGTCCCACCACTCTGCCCTGACCTCCTCTTAGGCACAGAACGGGACCGGCCTGGCCCTGCTTTGACCCCCTAGGTCTGCTGTGGGGCCAGGCGGGCCTCGAGTGGCCCAGCTCCAGGCTGTGCTCAGCCCTCCCCCTCCCCCAGGGCCTGGGTAAGTGAGGTCGCTTTCCACTGCCAGCGACGTTAGGGACAACTGCGGACCAGGACCTGGCTGGCCTCCCCTCCCCCGGCCCAGCTGCCCGCCCTGGCGGGCAGGCGCTTGCTTACCTTGGAGACGGAACACCGCAGGGTTCTGAGCGGGCAGTTGGGCCCACAGGACGCTGGTCCTCAGAGGCAGAGCTGCGGAGGCCTCGCCGCCATGGAGGTCCTGCAGGCTGCCCGCGGGGCCACTTTCCAGCTGATCCTGGAGCCCCTGTGGGGCGCTCTGCTGCTTGTTTACGAAAGCCTGACACACGTCCCGGGTCTGCCTGTGCTTCGCTGGGAGAGCCTGGTGTGTGCTGGGGTGCTGGTCCTGGCAGGAAGTGGACGGTACGCTTTAAGAAGGGGGAGGTCGCTTGGCAAAACGTGTTCAGCCCGAGACGAAGTCTGTGGAAAATGTGAAGAGGCTACGGGCCCGACGACTCAGGCCCACGAAGCCCTCAAGCCACCTGGGCCGGAGGCCAGTCCTCCCTTGTTAAAAGTCTTATGCTTTTGGGCCTTGAAAGAAAACCTGAGAAAGACATTGTTTGAGGACACTGTTGCCTTTATAGAAAAGGCACTGAAGAGCCAGCCTCCTCAACTCTCCCGAGTCGCTGACGGAAAACACACCTTAAAGCCATCAGAGGAGAATGGAGAACGAGCTCAGAAGACAGAAAAGAATGATCTGAATAAGAGGGTTGGTTTTCCAGAGAGTCCAGAGCGGTTTCACCCAGAAATTGGAAGAAGGGAGCGACAAGTCCAGGGAAAGGAGGAGCTGGGCGGGAGGCTGGAGCGGCCGAAGGCAGGAAAGGCGCAGGTCCTGCAAGACAGAATCAGCCGACTCAGATCCGTCGCGGACCACCTGCTGAAGGCCAGCCCCTCGCCCCGCCTCCGTGGGGGCCCCGCGGGTGGCGGGCGCGCAGACATCCAGCAGAAGGAGGGGGCAGAAGGTGGCCATCGCCCTGTCCCCGGGGCGGAGGGCGATCTGAAGGGCGTCACTGGTGATGCTGGCCGCAGTGTGCGCCTTCCCCGTCCCCAAGAGGAACATCAGGGGGCAGCCAGGTGCCTGCGGGAAGAAAAGCAGATGATCCAAGAGCTTACAGCACAAGTTACAAGTCTCCAAACAAAAGAAGCCTCTGTGAAGGGTGAGAATTCCCGGCTCGATGGTGAGATTGAGCAGCTGAAGCTGAAGCTTCAAAGTCTGCCTGACGCCTATAACGACTGTGTGACGCAGCTTCACAGAGAGTTGTCCCAGGTGGAAGCTCGCTGCTTACAAGTTGAGAAGCAACTCACCCACGTGTGTAGAGACCTGGACTCCACACGTCAGATGCGCGACCTCTGCAAGAAGATGGCCCAAGATGCAGGTGAGGAATTGGAGAGAATCACCTCCTACCACCTCAAGGAGATCCGCTTCCAAGAGAAAAGAGCTGAGGAAGGCTGGCTGGCGGTGCCGGCCACCGAGAGAAAGCTCCAGGAGCTGTGACAAGAGAGTGACCGCACCAGGCAGATGCTGGCCCAGGTCGAGTCCAATATCCAGCCTCCCCCCAGGGGCCCTGTTGCTCCTGCTGCTCCACCCGCAGCCCCCAGGGGCCCAGCAGTGTCGGGGGGGGCCTGGGCCATCAGGCCCCCCGGGAAGGAGGAGGGCACCGCGGTGAGGGAGCAGGGCCCTGCGGTCACCTGCAGGTGTGACTCAGCTCACAGCAGCCGGTCCAGACGCTCACAACCACAGCACAACGTCCGCACGTGTGCTCACTTTTGAAAGTAATTTTGATTTTTCTCTTTATATTTAGCTACTATAACTTAATTGTTCTTTTCTAAGTAGATAAAACTTAATTTATAAGATTTTCTCAAATTTTCATTTCCATCTGCATGTATTTCTGCTGAAGGAATTTCGTTTGTTCCTTGTTTAGTTAAGCTATTATTGCTAAATTGATGCCACAATTACTCTTATTAGAATAGCATGAAAACTCTATGGTAGTGTTATTTAAATGTAGACCCAATAATGTAATTCTCATGGATACATAATAAGTATTTTATTTTGATTTGAGTTGAATGCCCACGATGACTTGAAGCATCCATTAAGTCTGACATGAATGGAAAAGTTGAACACAATAAAGACCATTTCTGTATGCAATGGCTAGTTTTACAAAACTGAGGAGGTAATTTAACACTTACCTTAGTCAACTTCTGTTGATTTTAAAAAATGTGAAAACAAAACAAAACCCAAACAAAAATGTTAACAAAATAGCACCACATTCCAACTAGGTAATCTTTGTTAGTGTACCCCTAAATTCACAGTTTAGTCCTAAATTCGTCGGATTACATTAATCCTAAACTCACAGATTGGAGTACTTAAGATTTTGCAGCCATGTCTTTCTGTTTTGTAATTTTTTTCTTAACTGTTGTTATTTTGTTAAAAAGTTTTCTCTTTTTTTACATTTCTAAAATTTATGAAGTCAAAATTAAAAAGTGTTCTCTTGATGGCAAACACACACACGCCAACCACAGTACAGATACTCAGCCTATTCAGTTGCTTTGTGGGTAGCTGAAAATGTAAAGTTAGAGTTTCATTTTTTTTAAGTGATTAAATAAATGTTGAAAATAAAAATGGTGTTGTTTTGGTATATAATTTGTATATAGACAAAAGAGTCATAGATCATATCGACAGAAAATGAGAGGTACCTGATGATTCAGTAAGGGTCCAACTAGAAACCCTTCATCCAAACGGTGCAGCCGAGGGCGCTGAGATGCAGGCAGTCACGTGAGCTGTATCAGGGATGCGGGGGGACCGAGGAAGAGGGCTCTGAGGTGCCGGCAGTAAGGAAGCTCTTCTCACTGCTGGGTCTGGAGGATGAGGGGCGAAGACGGCATCTGAGCTCAGCGAGGGGCGTCAGGGGGACAGGGAAACCTTCCCCGCCTCTGTCCTGTCCCTCCTTTTACTGCTGGAGCAAAAGGCAGCCACCCAGGGGGGCCAGGGAGGGCAGGCAGGAGTCAGCCTCCGGTGCAGAACAGCCCAGAAAAGGCCCGTAGAACCTGGAGAACGACCAGCACACTTGACCCTATTTGATCCAATGTGTGTGTGTGTCTATTGCCTTCATTCACATCCACTTATTTAGTATGTTTGGAGTGTCTGTGACCTTTGACAACGTATAGGTGTTGGAGTGATGGAAAAAGGCAGCCAGGTGAGGCCTGTGGCCCCCTCCCCATGGACCCAGGGAAGGACGAGCTCAGATAATAAAGAAAAAAGAGACAAAGGATGGCAATCTCTGCTCTGCAGACAGCTCCAGTGGGTGACGCGCAACATGCGAAACCAGGAGGTGGTATTTATGCTGAGATTTTAAAAGGGAAGAGGAGTTGGCCTGGGAAAGTCAGGGGGCAGAGTACTCCAGGCAGAGAGGACAGGAGTATAGAGACCTGAGAACTGGGTTTCTGGGCAGGGAAATGGGGCAAAGAGGACGGGGAGGGGGAGAGGGGGCGGGGAGCAGGCCCGCTGCACAGACATCTCTCTAGCGCAGGGTAGGGACACCAGGGAGGGTGCAGACCTGGGGGAGAGGGCTGGAGGCCGAGGACACGGAGTGATGTGTATCCTACACAGGTCTCTGTGGGCGGGGAGAGAGCAGAAGGTGGGGTGGGGGGAGGGGGGAGTTTGGAGGAAGGGGGCTCACAGGGGTCTGCGTGGAGCACTGGGGGCTGTGCTGGGGGGCGAAACACAGATACAGGAGAACACATAGACCGTGTGCAGGTGACTGGAGGGTCAGAGAAGAAGACTGAGGAACGACTCCTAGACTTTTCTAAGAACCCTGTGTATTTTTGTTCTACTTGAAGGAACTTTGAACAAATCTCATCAGAGGAAGCCTGAAAAAATCCAGCCAGGCATCCCTGAGTGACACCCCGTGAAAGCCTGCGTCTCTGGGGCACAGAGGGTTGAGCAGGCGAGCACTTGGGCTCCCCAGGTGTCTGCCATCCCTGACTGCCCTCGGGATCAGTGGTCTCACCCCTGGGGGTCCCACCACAGGGACTCCAAGGGCAGGTACGGGAGGGGCTGGAGGGGAGGGGGAGGATTCCCAAGTGTGAGGCGCTGGCTACCCGAGTGGAGCTGTCAGGACGCTACTCGTGGGGAGACCAAGGTGAACCCTAGGTTTCCTCCAGCAGGGTGTGCGGGCTGTGGAGAGACGGACTCAGGGCCCAGGAGTGCTGGTGAAGGAGGCCTACACACTCACTGTTGGCTCTGCACCGGCGCCCAGACTGCCTGCAGCAACCTCGGGTGAGGTGGGAGGTCAGGGAGGGCTCCCTGGGGGAGGTGGCCCTGAGCTGAGTACTGAAGCACCAGCAGGAGTTCTCTACAGGGCTTTCCACACTTGGAGGGGCCTGCGAACCCCTTGGAGGTCTTGTCACAAAGCAGATTCTGATTCATCAGGTCTCGGTCAGCCTGTGTCTGCGCTGGCACTGGACCTGAGCCAGGAAAGGTCTTTCGCTGGTTATGGGGGAGGAGCAGGGGGAGTGGAAGCGGGCAGAGGCATTTCTGGCTGAAGGCACAGCGCAGGCGAAAAGGCAAGGACCTAGAGCAGCCCGGGCTGAGTGAACAGGAGCGTCTGTGCAGTTAGCTCTCTGGGGCCAGAAACCGAAAGCCAGGAGGGCAGGCCCAGAGGGCAGAGCAGGTGTGTCTCCTGCACACACACGGTTCCCACCTGTCCCGTCACTGCTCCCTCTACCTTGTTGTCCCTGGAAGTCCCCTGTTTCAGAGGAGCACAAGGAACCACAGAGGCCCCTTGGGGGGCCAGCCCTAGACCTGTTTTGCAAGACAAAAGGCTCTTTAACCAGGGGAAGAGTCTATGGCTTCGGACCACAAACACGAGCTCCTCTGTCCGTGAGTGGGGTGTCTGACAGCTCAGTTGTCTGTGCGGCTAGTGGACACCTCAAATGCAAACACATCTTACGTGTAAGTGTTGGGTGACTAATACAGAAATTTACCCACTTGTGAAGAGAAGTAGAAGTGAAAGAATATGTATTGCTCTGTCTCCACCTCCAGCGAGGGTTTAGAGAGAGATGTATTTAATATATGGTGCTTTAAAAGCGTCACAACATCTGTACGCTTTGTCATTTCAACCTACAAAATTCTCAAGCGACAGCTACCCCAGGCACAAATTTCCAAGACAGCGGCCAAGAAGGCTGTGTGTTCTTTCTCAGGGTTAAACTGGTGAGACTTTTATTTTGTTCATTCATGCATTCACTCATTCACCAACAATGATTTACATATTTATTAATAACAATTAATTACAGTTTATTGCAGACCTAGAAGGATCACAGCATCAGAAAGATCATGAAATTTAAAAAGAGATGAGTGCAGAGTCACAGCAGGAAAAGTCACCCATTAGCCTGCTCCCCGTGAGCCTCGGGGCAGGACGGAGACCTCCAGCTCGCCCTCGGACCTGCACAGAGGCTCTTCTCAGGGAGGCTTCCATTCTGAGCCCGCGGCCACCTCCTCCTCAGCTGGACACAGCTGGAGAGGTCGGTCTGCAGAGGCCAGAGGCACAGGACTGACCTCGGGCAAGTGCCTTAACCCCAAGAAGGCTCAGTTTATATAACTGAGAAGTGAGAACAATTGTGCCTTGGCGGGGTTGCCACCCGAGTGAGAAACCACACTCGTGCTGTGACCAGGATGTCAGCTCTCAGAGAAGGGTGACTCTCAGAGGCAGGCTGAGCCTTCGTGGAGCCCGGGGCAAAAGGAGAAGTCAGTCATGCCCTTTCTCTTTATCTAAAATTTCGCTATTGTTCCTCGTGGATTTTTCTCCTTTAATTTGGATTTTTTAAAAATACACTGCCTTCAAGGATTAATTGGTTACTGAATTTTGAGAGCCTTTTTTGGGCACTCTTGAAACTGTTTTATCAAAAAATATATAAACCATTTTAACTATGTTTAAGTTAATAGTTACCATTTTAACTATTTTAAATGTAAAGTTCACTGGCGTTAAACATAATTTGAGTGTAAAATTCACCCCCACGGTCATACAACTATCTCCACAATCCGTCTCCAGGACTTTCTCATCTTCCCAAACTGAACCCTGTCCCCATTAAACACTGACTCCTCAGCCCTTTAAAACCTCTATTCTAATTTTCATATATATATATATATTTTTAATTGGAGTATGGCCGGTGTACAACGCTGCGTCAGTTTCAGGTGCACAGCACAGCGCGTCAGTCTTTCATGGACGTGCATGTATTCGTTTTATGCTCTCCTTCACCGTAAGTTACTGCAGGGTATTGAATACAGTTCCCCGGGCTGCACAGCGTGAACTTGATATTCATCTGTTTGTCTACCTTCTGTCTCCATGACTGACTACCTAGGTACCTCCTTGAAGTGAACATACAGTATCTCTCCTTCTGTGACTGGTCTATTTGGCTCAGCTTGTTTTCAAAGTTCCTGTTGTAACATGTGTCAGAATTCCATTATTTTTAAAACCTGAATAATGTTCCATCGTATGGATAGACCACAAACAGGTCAATTAATTTATTCAAGGTCAACCATGCACCCAGGATCCGCACCAACCCTAATTCCCAATGCGATGGCCTTTGGGGATGGAGCCTTTGGGAGGTAATTAGAGCATGAGAGTGGAACCCTCACGATGGAGTTAATTCATTTCAAAGAAGAAACGAGAGAGAGCTTGCTTCCTCTCTGCCGCGTGAGGACACAACAGGAAGACCGCCACCTGTAAATCAGGAAAAGGGTCCTCACCAAGAACCCAGCCACGGCGGCACCCTCCCCTCGGACTTTCAGCCCCAAGAATGATGAGAAATCAATGTTTGCTGTTTCAGCCACTCAGCCTGCGGTAATTTGTGACAGCAGCCCAACTGAGATAACCAGCTATGTAAGAAATGGCTTTGCTTGTCTTGAACTTGTTTCCTTATCTATCAAATGAGATAACCACATCTGCTCAGTTTGGGGGATGGTGAAATGAGATGAAATATATCAAGTCCTGGGTACACCGATGCCCTCAGTTTATAGAGCAAGACCCTGGCATGACACAAGGGTTTGAGACGTTGCCATGAGCTTAATGACACACCTGCATTCACTGTCTAAGCCCAAGAAGACTTCTCCTTGAAGCATCCCCATTATGAGCTGTTTACAATCGGCAGGATTCCAGTCTTGGCTCATCAGAGTCTGAACTCCCTAAGGCACACTCCCTAAGCCACTCTCCCAAAGGTAAATAGCCCTGAAGCAGGTAGTTTTGACCCTTCCCCTGTCCTTCTCCCTGGAAGGGCAGCCCCAGTCAGTCTTGCCAGGGTTGACCATTCATTCTGGGTAAGATCTCTTCTGCCCCTCCACTCAAGCCGTCATCCATCTCTGCTGTCTGCTGCTCTGCTCTCTGCCACTCTCCTCTCTGTCCTTCTCCCCATCCCTGCTCACCCCACTTAGACTAGGAACAAATCATTGTTCACTTAGATTGTCGGAACAGCATTGCAGCTGGAAGGCTCATCCCCAGGTCCACCCCTCTCCAATTTCTAACCTCTTGATTCACTGCGACCAGAGTAACCTTCCAAGAACACATGTGCAGTGCTATCCTGGTAACTTCTGCTCTCAGAGGACACGGTTCTCCACCTCTATCATTGGAGATCACAAATGGAGCTATCAATCTGAGAGAAAGAAAACCTAGCAAGTCTATCAGGAACTCCTTTTTGTTTCCATCCAAAACCCAGGCTTCTCACTACGTCTTCCGGGGTCCTTTAAGACCTGGGTGCCAAGGATGCTACAACTCCACCTCCTATTGCTCTTCTTCGTATGCTCCTCTCATATTAAACTGGGTGGACCCCTGCATTTGCCCATCAGTGTCCTGCGTCTGAGCTTCCTTCATCATTTTCCCTACACCTAGATTATCTTTGCTTCTTGTCTTCACGCACATAACGCTTACACACCTGACTGTCTCAACTCAGGGTTTCCTGCTTTCAGAAGCCTTTCTTGGGGCCTCAGCCAACTTAAGTGTCCTTCCCATGTCTCCCCACAGCCTCAGTGACCCCTCTAGGCTGGTCCTTATTATACCGCATGTCAGTTGTCCCTTGAGTTGTCCAACTCCCTCATCAGACAATGGACTTTTTGCGTTACTGCTCACCTAGCACGTCACTGTCCTCTGTGTGCGACTCTTCTTGTATCTATGTGAGTAGCTGGGAGACCCTCAGTTTGGGAATGAGCTGGGGGGAATGCAGACATGTTCACATATGAAGTGCTGGGTGGACCAAAAGGCAACCTACAAGAGAGATCAAAGAGTCTCCTGGGAGAAAACTCAAACTGTGGGAGAGTTTCTAGCTACAGAGAGCTTAGTTTCAGGCTATTGTTGATGAACTGACGGCCTTCCGCTTCCCCCAAAACTCAGATAAGAGGTCAGAGGTGAGTGGTACGGGAAGAGGGCTGCACTGGGCAGAAAGCAGGCAGATGGGAAGTACTATGTGGTCCCCGTCCTCTCTGAGGATGAAGGTTTTCCTGCTGGGTCACACCACCTGCCACATACCACACACACATGTGCACACACTGTCCCTTCTAGCTTGCTCCTAGCTGAGTCTCCTAACCCTCAAAGCTCTATTTCCTTCCCTTCAGATGACCAGCATGGAGCCTGGAACATAGTAAGTGCTCAATGAACAGCATCACTCTATTCGCGTCTCCCTTTGAGGAGCCAGAGGCATCAGTGCTCACATGAGGAGACTCTATTTAACAGGCAACAGTGAATATAGGTGGTTAACGTACTCACACAGACATGCCCAACCATTTGCGTGGCTGCGGAGAAAGGACACCAAGAACACAGCAAGGAGGGATGTTTGCATGCTGGAGTGTTGGTCTCAACCACAGACATGTCTAATTCCACCGCGTGGCTTCTGCCATCGTACAAAACCACTGCCCATGAAATTGATTCGAGAGTCACACGTACACAGACACACTACGTGTATGAAGTATGTACAGAAAGGGGCAAGACACAGCGGTATGGCTGTGTGAGCATCCAGGGTGCATTCCTATGCCTGTATCTACAGCAGCTGCCATCAGATGCTTGGTTCTGTGACACCATTATTCCCAAAACTTTAAAACACTTTTCACTTCCCGTATATCCAGACACTTGATCAGCCTTTAAAATCTACCTCTTAGAGATAATACCATGTGTAGATGAAACTAAAAAACATCAGTGTGGTTGGAGCCATTAATCAATGCCTAGGACTCGTAAAGGAACAGCAAATTCGCAGTAAAAAGTGCATTTACAAATATCTACCTTGACTTTGTTTGTAATAACTTTTACAAGTGGGAAAAAAGTGTGGTGCTAGATCACTTGCTTAAATTATATTTGTTTCCTGGGAGGAAAACGTCTAAATCATTAGTGAGAGAAGAAGGAATTCACTTTTCTTTGATAAAAACAAAGTTAAAGAGTTTTAGTAAGCTCCTGGAGTTTAAGGAAGTATGGAAGGTTGATCTTAAAGGTTGGGGCATAACATCAGGCCATTAAGGGTGCTCTGGATGGCCATGCTGGGATAAAGTCGTCACAAAGGCACTGACAACGTGTCGTATGAAGCAGCACGTACTTGTTACATTTGTGAACTTTTTCATTAGAAGATACTGGCTGCCTGCAGGGACAAGGCAATTTACATGCAACTCTGCCTATGGTCCGGTTTTGTCCAGTAGAATCTTCCCCACCCTTCTATTCCTCTTTCGTCTTATGCCAAAAATCTGTAAGAAGGGAAAAAGCCAAGATGTGCTGGTTCCCCTTTTGAAACATTGTTTAATACACACAAAAATTTTCCAAAAAATTTCTGATGGAATCCAATCAGGGTCAAGATTGATCATCTGCATTTAGCATTTACTCTTCTGAAGTTTGAGAAGGTCAAGTTATGCATATATAGAAGAAAATATACCCCAAATGAGCTTACCAGTTTGTTTTATTATAATAATTATTATTATTACTTTTTTAAGGAAGTTTAAAAGTTTAAAAGCAAAATTGAGGGGGAAATACAGAGATTTCCCACATACCTCCTGTCCCCACACATGCATAACCTCCCCCATTATCAACATTCCCCACCAGCATTTTGTCATACTTGAAACTACATTGGCACATCTTAACCACCCAAGGTTCATATTTCACATGACTGCTTACTCTTGGTGCTGCATGGTCTATGGATTTGGGCAAATATGTAATGACATGCATCCACCATTATGGTGTCATACAGAATAGTTTCACTGCCCTGAAAATTCTCTGTGTTCCAACTCCTCAACCCTTATCCTCCCTACCTCAGCCCCTGGCAAGCCGTTTGCTGTTAAGAATTATCCAGTCCTGAGAGGGACAGGCCCTCTCTAGTCATCAAGCCCCCAGATGCCAGGGCATCAAGAACACAGAAAATTTAAAATATATAATAATATGTAATTTAGCAACAAAATAAAATGAAAGCATATTGGTTTTCTATTGCTGCATACCAAATTACTTAGTGATTTACAACTACAAAAGTATATTATCTCATATGGCCATGGGTCAGGAGTCCAGGCACAGAGCTGCTGGGTCATCTACTCAAAGTCTCATTAGGTTGAAATCGATCAATTAGCCAGGGCTGGAATCTCATGTGAACCTCAGGGTCTTCTTCCCAATTCACTGGTTGTTGGCAGAATTAAGATCCTTGCAGTCGTAGGACTGAGGTCCCCATTTTCTTGCTGGCTGTTGGCCTGGGTTTTTCTCAGCCTCTCCAGGCCACCCTCAGATCCTAGCTACATGGACCCTTCAATGGCCAGTTCAAACATGGCAGCTTGCTTCTCCCAGGCCAGCGGTAGCATGAGGTTTCTTTTAGACCTCAAGACCTTAAAAACTCACCTGATTAGATCAGGCTCACTTAAGACAATAGCTTTTTCATTAACTCTGCTCTTCAGGGACCTTAAATGCATCTGCAAAAATCCCGTTTATCATCTGTGGTAACAGAGTCACAGAAGCCATATCCTCTCATATCCATAGGTTTTGCCCAAACTCAGAAGAGGAGATTATGCAGGGATGTGGGTTATCATGGATCATCTTACAATTCTACCTGCCACAGAAGAAAAGTACTCCTTTGGAGACAAGATTAAAGAAAAGCTGTCAGAAAAATTTTCTTCTTTCCATTTGGGTGTTTTCTGTATTTGAAATGGATTTGTCTATTGAAAATTAGCATCAAGCAGCATACAGTCTCCCTGCAGAGGTGACGGTTGCTCCCTCTGATGGTCAGAGGTGATTTGCCTGGCTCCCACGACTCACCCTTGGGTCTAATCCTAGGACCACCTCAATGTAATCATCCCCGAAGGGTGGTGAGGCTTTGGTGCATGTCAGCATCAACCTTCAACACCAGCCTGAATGTTCTCCTATTAAGGAGACTGAATGTCTGCGTCCCCACAAAATTCACAGGTTGAAGCCTAAATCCTCAATGTGATGGTATTTGGAGGCGGGGATTTTCGGAAGTAATTACGTGATGAGAGCGGAGTCCTTATGAATGGGATTCATTTCATGCCCTATAAGAAGATGAGAGAGAGAGAGAGAGAGAGAGAATGACTTTGAGCCATTCAAGGACACAGTGAGACGACAGCTGTCTGCAAACCAGGAAGTGGGACTTCCCCAGACGATAGGTCTGCCGGCACCTTGATCTTGGCCTTCGCAGCCTTCAGAACTGTGAGAAATAAATGTCTGTTTTTTAAGCCAT
Source organism: Camelus ferus (assembly GCF_009834535.1). Lineage (NCBI taxonomy): Eukaryota > Metazoa > Chordata > Mammalia > Artiodactyla > Camelidae > Camelus > Camelus ferus. The sequence continues at coordinate 6,621,530 of NC_045696.1, forward strand.
CCAGTCTGCAGTATCCTGTTACAGCAGCCCAAACGGACTAAGACAGGTACTGTTACTGGACCAGGCATTAGACGGCATGTGGAAGACAACAGGGAGGGTGCTGAGGGTCTGAGCAGGGCAGCCCCTTCCCCCCTCTCTCTGGGGTTCCCAGACATGCATTCTGAATCTCTGTAAATTACCCAAACTCTGGGCGTTGATGGTCAGTCGTCGCAGATTTTCAGGCGGTCTGCTGCTAAGAATAGTTTAAAGGCAGTAGGAAAGGAAATATGGGAGGAATGAGAGGGTTCAGTCCACATTCCCCTTCATCGTACAGAAGATTTAGAGCTTTAATCTGCCTCAACTTTGCTTGCGGAACCCTAGGGCCTCACTGCGACCATTGCATTCAAAGTATAGAAAGTTATTTTAGGCTGTTTTTGAAGCTTCCTAAAAAGACTGTTGAATGAGGTAGAGAGAAGCTGTGTGGACTAGACATGTCTGAAGGTTCCTTCCCAAATGGCACCATCCCCCTCACTCCTCCCTGAGCCAATCTGAGAGGCCGTTTCAAGGCTAATCTCGAATAATTTGGGAAAATCAGGTCAACGCTGGGCCCCATGCAGGGGTCTAGGAGGGCTGAGCTAAATTCCAAAAGGTTTTCTGTTGTCATTATTCTGTTGTTATGAGACCAAACCAGTGGTTCTCACTCAGGGGTAATTTTTCTCCCAAGGGGACATTGGGCACTGCCTGGAGACATTTTGGGGGATCATAACCAGGGAAGCACTCCTGGCTTTTAGTGGAGGCCAGAGATACTGCTAACATCTTACAGTGCACAGGACAGCCCTCAAGACAAAGAATTATCTAGTCCAAAATCTTAACAGTGTGCAGAGTGGGAAGCTTGGGCTAAACCAAAGCCTTGGGCCTGCACACTTCCACCAAGGCCAGCCTGTGTGTGAGGCCAGAACATGGGAGGCTGGGTTTCTGGAGCTGTGGACACTGGTGCCCCTCCTCATGCCCTTTCCCCAAGGAGGTGGCATGCTGCCTGATCCCCAGCATCATGTGTCTGCCGGCCTGCCCTGCAGAAAACTCAAGATCCTCGATCTAGAAGCCCAGCCCTCCCCAGGAGCTCCAGGCAGAACCTGGGTGCAGCTGAGCTGAGCACCAGGGGGCGCTGCTCCCCCCCACCCCTGGGTCGGCTGACCTCTAGGGGCAGGTGGGAAGGAGCCAGAGCCCGGGTCTTTAGCTGAGGATCATTGTGTTCAGGACTTCATTCCCTGTCACATAGGTAGATCCCGAAAAATCGTGGTGCGGAGAAATGATTTTTACTTTCCAAAGAAAATAAAGGATTCTGTGAAAGGAGAGAAAACGTCCTGCCGGGTGATGACAGAAGCCAGCCAGCACACGAGGCTGCAGCTTGAACTCAGTGTGCGCACAAGCAACCCTATTTTGTACATTTGTGTTAGCATGTTCCAGAAAAAAATAAAAGAAATAGAAAATACTGGAATTTGGGGGCTGGGGGGAGGCTGCGGGTGCTAACTAAACCAAGGCTCCTGGGTGTTTCTGGTCACTGGCATCTCTGGGGAAGCCTTGCTCTCCTTGCCCTGTGACCTCGGGTGTTGTGCAGAGGCTTTGGAGCCAGACACGCTGGGTGTGGTTGCTTATCATCTGTGTGTCCTTGGGGTTGTTACTTGACCTTTCTGGGCTGCGGTTTCCTTATCTGTCAATTGAGATAATAATACTGCCTAGGCACAGAGCTGTTGAGAGAATGAAGTCAATAAACATTTGTAAGGTGCTTAGAACAATGTCTGGCCTTTAGCTCCCGCTGCCTAAATGTCGGCTGACTCATCCCAAGGACTTTTTTGGTAGCTGTGACACCCAGTGATTAGGATCTCTTCCTGTGGCTGACCCTGGAGGCAGTGCCTCATTCAGGACCAGCAGACACGGCACCACGGTAGCCACTCTGCCTGGCTCTGTAAGCAGCGCACACACCTTGAAGGACCTTTCATCCACAAGGAGAAACCCAGAAGTCTTCGTGAAGCTGAGCTTCGCCAGAAATTCAGTTCACTGGACTCTGGTCCAGCGGCATCATTTTGGCTGTTTCCTCTGAGGCGTTCACTCTTCCCGCTGGATGGCATGCCACTTTCCTGGGTTTCTGCTTCCTCCTGCTTCTCCTGGGTGTAGATCATTGCTCTTGTTTTGTTTTGAAGGGAACACTGGTGCTGGAGAAGTTTCTAGAAAGAGCGTGGAGACAGTGAACTCTAACAGCCCCATTTAGCCCTGGGGGGACAGAGGCCTGGGGAGGGGAGGGACTCGTCCAAGGACAGGCCAGCTTGGAGCAGCACCATCCCCTCCACTCCCATGTCCATTACATTCTGGATCATGGAGAAGTGACCAGCAGATGGTGACCAGCCAATGGTCCTGCTGCCTTCCTGGTAACAAGAAAAGTGGCCCTGTGGCTATCCCTGAGGACACTATGGGCGGTTGTGGGGGGAGGTGAGGGGTTGAGAAATACATTCTCTTCCCCTTCCCCATCACATTTCCCACAGTGGAGGTTCCACCAGGAGTAGGGGTGCCAGGTTCCACCCTCCCAACCACACAAAATCCAGATCGACTGGGCTTCCTTAGAAATATTCAGTGCCTGGCCCTTCTGTCTACGTCTCCTGGTCTCACAGCCTCCTCTGCTGGTGGGAGGTGACTGGAGACTGTCAAATAGGGAGGGTGATGTATGCTGTTTCCACCTGCTGTCCTGGCACAACCATTAAATGCCTCTCTACTCTCATAGGTGCCCCAGTTTGGAAGCTGTATTATAGAATCCTACACTTCGCATCTCCTGGAACTCAGCAGCCGGGAGGCATATTTGTGTGTCGTGGAGGGTGGGCGTAGGGAGTGTCAGTTGTAGCAGTGGGTCCCCCACCCTTCCTCCCCTGCCCAGTGCAGGCCCCGCTGGTACAGCCAGACGTGGGCACACACAGGGCAGGTGGAATGGGCTACCCCAGGGCTGGCATCGCAGTGCAGGATATGATGGCCCAAACTCCATGTGAAGTAGAAAAAGGAGGGTGGGCTCAGCCTCCAGGCAGACCTGATAGAGCCTCGCAGAGTGTGAACGAAGACTAGGGATAAGGTATATATCGTGCCTGGCATATCTGAATTGCTCAGCACCACAGCAGAGTTACTGCACGGCAGCCTGTACTAACGTCCTCACACCATTAACACCATTATACCATTAATGCGTTTGCATTGCACATAACCACGGCTGAAACTGGGCTGTGAACTTTGGGATCTTGGTGGGACTGCAGGGTGTTGTCTGTGGGGAGCAGCATAAGCCAGCACCTGCAGCCTTCTGCTGAGCGAGAGAGGGGCTCACTGGATGCTTGGGGTGGTCTCTCCCCAAGAGGGGCATCTAACTGCACGTGCGTAAAGCAAGCACTTCTCCCAAATGCCCGCTTACATCTATTGCTTTCATGGGACCGAGGAGGCTCTGTGGTGCAAAAGGCTTTAAGTACCTCTTACTTACCGGATTCGCCCAGACCTGTCGAGGGATGCACAGCACTCACAGGAGCACACTGCAGGAGGGACCAACTGGAGCAGAAAGAGGATTTGAGACAGAAATCTCCAGGAGGGAGGGAGGAGATGGGCAAGTTCCCCGAACCCAGTGCCAGGCACTGAGAATTGGAACCAAATGATGGTTAGATCCATCAGCTAGATCCAGTGTGTCTCTGTCCGCAATTGTAAGTGATTAGTAGGTGTTTTTGTTAAAGGCATCTTTATCCTCTATCCCTTCTACCGCTAGACCCCAGCTCCACCAGGGCAGGACCCTGTCTTCTCCATCACACCATCTCCCTCATCCTAGTGCGGAGCCTGGTACCCGGCAGGTGGTGATGAGCTCCGTGGGGTGTCTGGCGGGCCCTGCATATGGGAGGAGCTGACCCCTCTCCTCCTGCCTCCCCAGCCAGGTGTGTGGGCTCCAGGTGAGCAGCTGCGGGGGAAAGAATTCAAAGGATGGGGTCCCACTGAGTGGGCACAACTCAAAGAGCATGTATGGGGCCAGGAAAGCACACAGGGGTGAGGAGGGGGATGCGTTTCCAGATGGCTGAGGGGGCCTGTGCTGGCCGGGGAGGAGCTGCCTTTTTGGAACTGTCAGCTCTGGGAAGCCAGATCTGTCTAGACCAGCTGCAGTGACAACCAGGACTGGAGGTGCTGGGACTATCAGAGTCGTGGGTTCTGAAAAGGATGGGCTTTCTCCCAGACGGGCACCAAGGTGCACGTACCAGTGTAATATGTAACGCATATTAATGTAACATGGACGGTGTTATTCATGCAGTATGAAAGGTCTCAGTGTAATACACGGTGTGTGGTTGAGATGTATAATGTGTAATGAGTTATTAATGCAACACACAATGTGCTGTTCATGTCATGTAAAATGTATTAGTCATGCAATGCAATGTGCTATCGATGTGACGTGTAACGTGTCTCAGGGCAACATATGGCACGTATTCATGTGACATGAAATGCACGTTCATGTGCTGTGTAGCGTGTAAACACTGGAATACGTAGCGTGTGTTAGTGTGGTGTGTAAAGTGTGGTCACACGCTACGTAAGGTGCATTGATGTAATCCGAGAGGTGTTAAAGTTGATGGGCTGTGGAATGTAAGTTGGATGCAGTTGGAATTAGAATGGCGGTGGTGCCCAGACGGCCTGTCTTGACCAGGTCTTTTCTTCTCAAAGGCTGGGTGGGGACACAGTCCCAGGTACAAGGTCGCAGGGAAAGACCTGGACTTTCCACTGCCGAAGGGAAAGTCCAGAGGAACTGAAACAGAGCCAACCGTGCACGCACATACACACTCCCTGCTGTATTTTCAAGGAACAGTAACTTGTAACTCACTTTGCTCTCTAGCCCTTTAAACAAATTATTTTTGAAGGCTTTCAAAATAATGACTACTTTAAAGGACCATTCAAAACACTAGGCCTTCCAGCTGCCTTCTCAGAGCAGAGGGAGGATATAGACAGAAAGACGGATGACAGGCAGATGAGAGATGGATGGATAGATGGATAGGAATAGACAATGGATGGATAGATAGAGGAGGATAGGAATGGACGCTGGATGGACACACATGTCTGATATGTGCATGTGTGTGTCCTGTGCCTTCTCTTCATTAGGGTTCTCACCTCAGCACCACTGACACTTTAGGGCAGATAATTCTTTGTTATGGGGCTGTCCTGTGTTTTGTAAGGCGTTTAGCAGCATCTTTGGTCTCTACCCACTAAATGCCAATGGCACCCCTCCAGCTGTGACACCCAAAAACATCTCTAGACAGATCCATTGATCCCTGATAAATGCAAAATCATGGCCAGTTGAGAAGCCCTGCTCTGCCCTCTCAGGGAGGGCACAGCGACACATGGAAGGGCTCAGACCCTGGAGCTGAATGGCCTTGGTTCAAATCCTGACTCTCCATGTAGTAGCTTGTGGCCTCAGGCAAACTGACTTCTCTGTACCTCGACGTTCTCATCTGAAAAACAGGGCTGACGACATCAGCACCAACATGGCGCCTTTGCTCTGAGAACCAGATGAGTTAAGGTGCGTTGAGCATTTGCTACAGGCTATGGGAAGCGAGAGGCTAGCTCTTGTCATTCTAAGTCCCCAAAGAAACAGAATGGAGATGTAAGGAAACGGTGTTCCCCAACCAAAAACCACCAAGAATAAAGAAAATGAGAATGAGCATTTCTGGACATGCATTTTGACCCTTAGCCAGCGACCCCTTGTGTCTGTAATCTGATGGGGTTCATGTGAGGTGGCATCTTCCGTGCATGACAAGGGGACTTAGGAAAACACAGAGCGTCTTCGTAATAAGGGGGTGCCAAACAGGGAGGTGTGTAGTGCTTGGCAAAGAGCAAATTCCATTTATGTTTAACCCCTTCATCCTCTTCCACAGTTACTGGCATGAGGTTTCTACCCTTACCCGGAACCCCCAACCCCGCTGCTCAAGGGTCTCCGTGACCCTCCACTGGAACCTGTGGGACAGAGTCAGAGGGACCGTCCTCAGCCACAGGGTGGCTTCACCCTTGTGCTTCCATTGCAAGGTTGGGAACCTCTACTCTTGTAAGGATGTGGGTCCCATTTCAGGATCATCACTTCCTTCTGAATCGTTTCACTCTTGTGACTTTGCTGAGGACAAGCTCAGCACTCGGGACCCGAGGGACAAGGAGCGAATCCACACACCCACCAGGGCGACTGGAGAGTCACAGAGCCCAGGCCTCCCTGAGATGCCCGGGGTCCCCTAGGTGCTGCCGTAATGGGCTCCACCCAGCAGGACCCTAGAGCGCAGAAGGCTGCCCTGTGGCTGCCTCACCTCCGGGGGGAAGGGGACAGAAGTGTATTTCCCTCTGTGAGGCCTTTAATTTTCAAGGGGTACAAAATTCCAGCTCTCTAATGATAGGAGCATGTGGGGTGCTGCAGATTTGTGTGTGTCTGAGTGTATGTGTGTGATTTTTTTTTAAAATTCAAGCTCCCTAATTAGCCATAAGAGGTTTGACTTTTCCTCGAACATACAATTCCTGGGAAGTATGAGTTGCTCATGGAAGGTCATTGTCACCATCTGGTCTCCAACTGACTTGGCAAACAAAACAGGTAAATAAGGCTGGTTTTTAATAAAATCGAACGCTTTTGGCCTACAGATGAAAATGTATTAAAAGAAGCCAAATATTATAATTGCTGGGAAATCTGTTGATGATCAGCTTTGAAACCTTTGTGGCTCCTTTCTTGCCATGTATCACCATTTGTCATATTCTGCTTCCCACGTTTTTGGAAAGATGATCAGATGGAAACCAGGCTGCTGCTGTCAGGCAGGTGAGAACCAGATGGCCCAGGAGGGATAGAAACCAGAAAGTTAGTGGGCAAGGAGCCCGGCCCGCCAAGCCTGCCTGGGGCAGGCGCCAGGGCCAGGCGGGCTCCGAAGACTGTCCCAGCTCTCTGTCCCTAGTTATCAAGGATGGGGTATAGGTCACCTTTAGCTAAGGAGACGTGTGACAGGTGAGGAGAAGGGGGGTGCCTGCAGGATGGAGTGAGGCTTCCAGCTAACAGCACCGTTTGCAGGTGAATAAAGGTAACACTACCTGTCTTTCTGAGACCTTTGAACCCGTGAGACAGTAAGTCTTTTGCATCCTTTTCCATCTGTATTTTGTGTCTTTCCATTGTCTTTTGTGCATCCCATAGAGAGAAGCAGGTCCTTTGTATCCCCACCACTTTTCTGCTCACAAATCCCTTGACAGTAAATCTAGATGTGAGTCTGGTCACAGCAAAGCAAAACTCAAACTTGTAATTCCTGCTTCCCAGTGTCAGAAGGTCTACGGGATCGCTCCTCCGAAGGGGAGCCCTCAGCAGAGATCCAGACGTGACCTCGTTACTTGTCAATAACCTACCAGGAAAAATTGGCTTTGATAAAACAGAATTCAGACCTCGTCTCTCGGGAAAAACTATTTCTGAAATGCAGCACTGAACCTCAGTTCTTCCTGCTCGGCCCGGTTCCCTTTCCTCTTTATCGAGGGCCAGACGTTCGTGATTTGAGCACAGCAGTTCAGAAATCATCTCTTCTCTCCACCATCAATCAGGTATTTCTCTTCGTGCCATTTCCTTCTGCCTTGGGTGGGGCAAAGGACACTTTCAGATTTTCAACCACCAAGGGAGAGCAAGCCTTTCAGCTTGGAGGGCACTGCTGGCGAGGAAGAGGCAGAAGCCAAGAGACAGAGGAGAGGAAAACAGAAGAAGATCCAAGACTAAAGGGAAAGGGAGGGAGAAGTGGACAGTGCGGGTACCAGGGGCGACCGCGCAGTCGCCGACAAAGGGCACTGCTCTATTTGCAGGCAGCTGCCTGGAACTCTGAAAATCTTTGTACAGAAACCAGCTCTGCTACTTCCTAATTGTGGGATCTTGAGTGAGTTCCTTGGTCTCTCTAAGCCTCAGCTCTGGCCACACAGCATTATTAAGATGAGAGGAGCAGGGCATGTTATGAAAGTCCCAAGAGTGTGGCAGGCCGATGATGCCTCTGAACTTGCAGTCGCCAGGTGTTGCCGTGACCACATTGCGTGACATCATAGGCTGTCATTGTTACCATGTTCTGCACTGGTCCCTAAACCAGGGCGGGGAAAATGAAATTGGATATTATATTCTCTTACATTTAAAACCAATTCTATTTTTTAAAAAATTTTAAGTGTTGTGGGAGAATAAGTCCTTGCCTCACCCAGGAAAGAGTTCAAGAGCAAGGCGTGGTAAAGTGAAAGTAAGGTTATTTAGGAGACGCACACTCCGTGGCCAGAGCCAGGTCTGTCTCACTCAGAAGGGAAGATGGCTTAGGAGACACACGCTCCACAGGCAGAATGTGGGCCATCTCAGGAAGGTGAGAGGGAGAGAAGCCGAGGTGTGGGGTGTTTAGTTTCAAGTAAAAGTAGACACACCCTCCATGGACAGAGAGCAGGCCATCTCAGAAGGCAAGAGAGTGACAACGAGGTGCGGAGTTACTAGGTTTTGTGGACCGGCTAATTTCACATTCTAATGAGTAGGAAGATTATTCCAACTACTTTGGGGAAGGGGTGAGGATTTCCAGGAAACACCCCTGGCCCACTTTTCGCTTTTTATGGTCAGCCTGGGAGCTGTCCTGGCGCCCGTGGGTGTGCCGTGAGGCTGAAGGTCCCCTGGAAGCCAGACCTTCCGCCCCCTTGGTTCTAACCGCTGTGTCCTGCCCTCTGTGGCTGTGTCAGTCCTCCAGTGGCTGTGCCCTGCCCCTTTCCTCCCACTTCATAAGAACAGGGCTTTAAGCTGTAGGTTTTCGTTTCATTTATACTTTGTAAACCGTGGTCACACATTGAGACAATGAAATTGTCCTAAAAGAATAGATCCTCAAATCGTTAAGTAAAAAGAAGGAGGGAGAAGGTGAGAGGGGGAAGGAGGAGGAGGGAACAAAGAAGATGAAGAAGACAAATAAGAGAAAGGAAAAGGAAGAGGAGAGAAAGAAGAGGAAGAAGAAAGAAGAGAAGCAAGGGCCGTAGTCAGTCTCGGGTCAATTATGTTGCCTCCAAGTTCGTTACATCTACAGAGAACCCTGCAGAGCGGCCCAAAGGAGGAAGGTCATTTGCTGAAGAACCAGATAAGAACCAGCTGCTCACCTTCCTCAGGCTCCCTCCGTGTTACCCATCTGGGGAGCACTGCCTGCACCAGTGCGCAGGGAACCCAAAGCAGTCGGATGAGCAGGTGGAACAAATCTGCCGAACAGACCAGCGCAGGCCCCGTCTCAGTGCCAGCCTCACACGCCCAGCGCCTGCCCTGGTGATGCACTCGTCCTGCAAGGAGCTCTCGGGGGAAAGACTCTGGACAACTGTGTTTGGGACATGCCCCAAACCCTATTCTTCCCTCACAGAGTCAGAGTGCCAGCTAGCACAGAGGCAAGTCCTGAGGTTGAAACAGAGGCTGAGTGTTTGTTACCCCTGGGGAGCTGGGATTCTCTGGTCGTATGTGCGGAGTCCCTGGATTAACAACAGTGCAGAGAGGCAACACCTCGCATTTGCAAACCATTTCACAGTGCACAAAAATTGTCACCTGTTACAAGTTTACTCTTCCTCCCCATCTTATGAAGGAGGTTTCACAACTCTGACACCTTCCGTTTTACAGATGAAGAACTTGAAGCTCAAATGTGTAAGGAACTGGTCAAGATCACTAGTGAGTAAGGAAGCCAAGGCCAAGGCCCCCATCTCTTAACAACTTTTCCTGGTAAATGAGCACCTATAAGCTAAAGCAAAGTGTAGGAAATGCTTCCGTCCCCAAGGGGTCCCTTTACTCTTTACTAATTTATCCAAAACACACTTGTTCTTGGCTATTAGGAGACTGGACCAGGCTCAGCCTCCAGACATCACAGAAGACGACACAGTTTTCGGTGAGAAATGCCTGTTGGGCGTTAGGACAAGACTTTGATTCATCACTCAGAGTCATTTAATTGGCTTCCTCAGAATTATAATTTAGCGAAGATAATACCTTATAAACATGGATTTTGGGTAGTAGATGTGAAAGTCACTCAAGAAACACATATTTTGTTTTGTTAAATTATATACACCATGTATTTCAAGAACTGCGTGCAATTATTTACATCATTTAGGGGGACGAATTATTTGTGTTGATTGGGTTGGTGCCAGGACCAAGGCCAGGCACAGGCTAGGGGAGCTCACTCAGGCTATACAGCAAATCTATACAACAGCCCCACAAAGAAGGTTTAGTGTTTCTGTTTTGCGCATAGGAGAACTCAGGCTAAGAGGATATTAACACTTGTCTGAGGTGGCTGAGTGGGAGGTCAGAATTTGATCCAGGTCTGCCTGATTTTAAATCCTGAGCTTTCCCCACCTGCCCTGCAGTCATTCTGCTAGGAATGATATGGAATCTGGGGGGCCCAATGCAAAATTTAAACTCAGGACCCCTTGTTCAAAAAGTATGAAGAATTTCCAAGATGGCGGCCGCAGAACATTAAACCGAGCTCGGGGTCCTGTGTGGCTGCACAGGATGCACACCAATGAAGCCTGCCCTGCGTCCTCCCAAGCCGCACACCTGAAAACAAGCTCCTTACCTTAGGAGTGGAGTGAATTACCTGTGAGCAAGAGACTCACCCTGAGGGTACGTTCTTTACTGTTCACTCACAATTTTCAGATTTTGGTCAGATCTGTTACTGATTTTCTCTCAATAAAGACTAAATCTGAGCATTGGATGGATGCACTAAAAGAGATTTTTCTCCTAGATACAGCTTTAGCGGGAGGTGTGCAGTGTGTTAATTCTCCAAGGCCCTGAGTGTTTGATGGGTAGTTGGCTTTTCTGTTTTTGCCGACACGTGGGAGGCGTGTCCAGTGAAATAGTCCCTGGTCTCTGTACTGCTTGGAAACCAGACAGTGTGGCTAAAGGGAAGATGAACTGAGTCCAAGGTTCACCTAGAAGTGGTTTCCAGAAGCAGAAACGGACACAGGGTGTTTGAAAACCAATTTCCGACCTAGCGTTCCATTTCCGTTTCCTTATAATTGGAATGATCTGGATTTAGCCTGTCAGCCTTCACCTTGTGTTTCAAGAGTTTGAAGAGCAGCACAGGGCGCCGCGTCCTCTGTGCCCTGGGTCTTTGCCCACCGGATGCTGCGGAGGCGGTTCCACGGCACCCCTTCCACTACCGCTCCTCACCCTCTCCGGCTCCTTGGAACTGTAGCGTCTTGTCATTGAGACACCTCTTGTCACAGGCACAGTCACGGATGCCAGCCTATGGCTCAGAGCCCTTCAGAACACAAACTGGAGAGTCACAAGTCCAAGGGACCCCCTGTGGCAGAGTGTGTCAGACAGCGTGTGTGATTCTGCGGGTGAGGAGTCTCAGGGCCAACAGTTCTGGTCATTTGGGGCTTTGCTGTTGGATTGGACTTTTCACAGCAGTAAGATGGTTCAAGGATTCTTCTAGGTGGTTGCAACTTGCTGGGACAAAGGTCCTAAGGAAACATCCTTAAATGTATTCCCAGAGTCAGTGGAGTTAGAATTACTATTATCTTCTAAAGCTGTGGTTCTTAGATTTCAGGGATGTGAAGTCACCTGGGAATTTGTTGCACATTCCTGGGCTGTACATCAGCAGAGTCTAATTTGGGAGCTCTGAGGTAGGGCCCAGAAGCTGGAGTTTTGGCGAACACCCAGGGAATTTTGAAGCAGAAAATGCCTGGCTACACTGGAAGAGGTTTGATCAATGCCCAAGAAATCCTACAGACTCCTTTGCCCAGCGGTGCTGGGGAGCATCAGTTTTTCCCCTCTGAGAAACGGCTTTCCTAGCTGGACCATATTTTGCGCTCTGCCCTAGTCAGGTATATTTGCTTTACCTCTCCCTGGCTTTCACTTGCTGTGGATTCCAGAAGCCCATTGCAACTCATGTTTCCCAGGACTTAGTTACCTTCAAATGCAATAAAAGGCTAATTCTGCTAAGAAAAACCATATGGTTTCTTAGATATCTCTGGACCATTACACTGTGTCCATTTACGAGCCACATTTAAAAGGCTAAGAAAACGTATGGCTTCAGATTGAAAGGTGTGACATAAACTTGATTGTTTCTAAAAGTCTGAAACGTTTCACATAGAAGAAAAAGGACTGAAAGTAAAGGGGGCTAAGTCTTTTTTTAAGTGTGCGTCCACAATAGTTGGTGAGTTACCTGGGAGGAATCTAAGAAAACTCTTCAAACAACATGAAAGGGTCACCACCTTCCCCAGAAGAAATAGTCAGCACCTTTCTGCATCAACCATGTCCAAACCTTGCTCCACAAAAATAATTAGTTAAATGATATTCATTGCAGGGCAACAGACCCAGCCTTCAAAATTCAACTCCTTCTTTCCCATGTAATTGGTGCCCCCTAGTGGCTGAAAGGACCATCCCTCATCCAGGAGGTGGATGGGCTCAGAAACGGATCTGATCAACTCTGTGCCTTGAATTCAGGAATTCGTGCTGTGCCCTCATTTGCGTGTGAGATCACCAGGGACTGAGGCCCGAGACTGGGAGTGGAGGGAACTTCACCGATTTGCCATACGATGTGCTAAGCATTTCCCCTGGATTTCTCATTAAATCCTAAAAAAACGACAAGAGGTACTATTAGTACCCTGTTCTACCACTGGGCAGTGGAAGTGTGAAGTCATTGGTCTAAAGTCACTACACTGGTAACTGGCAAAGCCAGGATTCGAAGCAAGCCTGCCCTAACCCCGTCGCTCATACCTTTTCCCAGTGCTCAGTAAAACAACCAGAAAGGGATGGAATGGGATGGAGCCCACTGCTCTCAGGGCATCACAGGGAGAGGGGCAGGCTGCACTTCCTGGGCTTCTGCAGGTGCCTCTTTGCCTAATCAGCCTGGGATGCAGGGTGTTCCCCTTTTGCCAAACGTTCCCAATGCTTTTTCCATCCTCTTCCTGAAAAGAGCTGCAGGCTGCACTAGAGTGCACGGCCGGGAATCCCCGGGACTCAGTTTCCCTCTGGATGCGTCATCTGCAGCACCGTGTCTTCAGCAGCTGCTGCCTTGACAATCAGGGTGGTTTCTCCTTCCTTCTAGGGAAAAAAATCCACCCTCAGATAGATGTTCCTTTTTTCTCTCTTCCCACGTTGCTGGTCACATACATTGGGTTGTTACCTAGTTCCTTACAAGAACCCCTGTGATGGTCTACGTCTATGTGGACATTGATTTTCACACTGAAACATGCACCGAGTCTGCCTGTGGGTGGTGGAGGTCACATGCTGTTGGACTTGAATCGTGGGCTTATAATTAGGGTCCATTGAGAGTCAGATGGGGTGCTTCATTCAGCCCATCCTGATGAAGGGTGAGGACCGAGATGTCTCATTCACTATAGTGTAGAAACTGGAGAATGTGTAGCCAGAGAGGCTTAAACCGTGTGAGCTAAGTCCAAATGCTAAGATGGCCCGTGTAAAACCCCGGGGGTCCCTGTAGAGTCATCATAAATCTACTTTCATGAGTGAATTTCTTCTCAAAGGGAAAATGCTAGACACTGAGCCACAGTCACTATCTCCTGCTGAGGCAGGCATATTTGAGGCTGAGGACACCTGGGTACTTGCTGAGCTAAGCCCTGCCTTGGAGAATGACAAGGAGAACCGGCTGAGTCTATCTCCTCCAGGATGGGTGGAGGCCGTATGGACTGAGAGCATGTAGGCACGATCTGCCTGAGAGATACTGGGAGCAATCACAGGACACAGGGGGCTCAGGGAGCGACAGAGAAATCATACACCCGGGGGGGGGGGGCGGGTCTTGCTCCTTTCAGCAGCTCAAGGCAGAACGCTGCAGTGGGTGAACTGTCCAGAAGGATGACGGCATCTCAACACAGACCCACCTGCTTGAAAAGCCGTGTCTTGGCTTCAAAGGCGGCCAGAGCCAAGCAAAGGTTTAATTCTTAGGAGGTTACGAGAGGTGTTGTCTCCTGCGCACTTCAGAGCAAGGAAAACCTGAGCATGAAAGATCTGTCTTTCATTCAAATACATTTGCTGGGGGCCCAGAGGCTGTCGGGCTTTGAGAGGAGGCAAAGCTCATCTCAGACTCGAGTGAGGCTGTGCGATGCAATGTCTCCTCAAGCTGGAGGAGACCTTGCTGACTGACCGAACTAAATTCCAGACATGTGACTAAACCACCGACAGAACCAGTATTAAGACAAGACAAGCTCCCAGCAACAACCAGGAGTGGATGGAAGAGAGAACCAAAACTCAAAACGCTGTGTTTTCTACATCACTGAACAGGGAATAAAATTGCAGCATTAAAACATTCCTAGAAGTGAGTGAGCAGCAGTGTGAGCTCACTGGAAATAAACGCCCGGCATGCAGAAGGTCCTCAGGTTCAGTGAGACACCAGCAGAGCACAGGAACAGAGACGCCACCACAATCTAACCTGTGCTCATTACAGGTGACCGGCCTTTCCTTTAAGTTAACAGAATCACCCTTGCAGAGCTCTGTGCCCTGAGGATTTAACGGCTTCTGTTTGCTTTAATGCTTTTAACAAGGTGCGTGTGTGTGTTGTGTGTCTGTGTGTCTGCGTCTGTATGTTCATTTTCTGGGTGAGGTTATCCTATCTCCTCCGAAGCATTTCCCATCTCCTTGCTCTGAGCCTGCTTCTGTATTTCTCTGGATTACCAGCCACCCACCACCCCTTCATCATTACAGTTTCCAGAAAAACCCCATCCTCCAAAAAGCCTAAAGAAGCATGGTTGTTTGGCAACACCAGGTGCTGCAAGGTGGAGACGTCATTCTCCACTACTTTACAGAAAACCAGAAAGCGTGAGCACCAGTTACCTTCTGGTTGAGCTCTTCAGTGAGCCGGACAACCCTGCTTTTTCCAAAGTCACAGCATGTTCACTAATTCACACAGAAGGATGATTCCACATACCACGACGTGGGCTGATGGGTCAGGGGCATGAGTCTCTTGGGGGTTCCTAGGATGACAGAAAATGGAATCAAAGGATACTATACCACCTGGGTGAAGACACACCAGAAAATGTGGCCATCACAATGACACTTTCTGTGACATCCTGACAGAAATACTTAAGCTATCCCTTTAAACTTACCAAACTTACCTGGTCTTAACTTCCACCTTCTTAACCCTAGAAGCATGTTTCAGCTACTTTCTCCCCACCCCAACGTTCCAGTTTTCCTAAGAGCACAGAAAGCAGAACTTTTTTTCTGGAAATCCAGATGAGAGAGATTTTCAGAACATAGCTGCAAAAATTATTGTAATTTCTTAAAGCCTGTTTGGGAAGGCAGTATTGCCAATACAGTCTTTGTTTCAATAAGATGATGAAAATCAGATGCAGAATTATTAAGCTTTTGAAAATGTCTAGCACCCATGGAAGATATTTGTGCAATGAGATACAATAGGAATTTTTACTGAAGGAGGCTTTGCAATTAAGTATGTGTATGCTAAATACGGGAACAAATGAGAACAGACAATAAAATGAGCTCCAAGGGAATAGCCAGGGCACGTCCCGAATGGACTCCTAGTGGGCTGGTATGGAGGTCTTGGCGTGGACGGCTTCATTACTCCAGAAGAACGTCCTTCATTCCCAAGGCTTACAGCATTACTTTAGAGCAAGGAATTCATGGATCCACTGACATGGGCAAAAATAAGTCATATTTTCACCCTATTCAAGAATCTAGTGTCTATGACTCATTAAGTGGATCCTTATTATTCAATGGGTGAAAACCAAGACCCTGACTCAGGGCCCCCAGCTGTAGCCCCTCTGCTCCTGTTATCCCAATTCTTGTGGTATTTCCAATGTGCTTCGCTGCTTCCTCATTTCGTATCATCATTAAGACATACTTCCCTCTCCCTGAAGAATTCACCTCTCACTACTCTGAAAATTCATGTCTTTAACTTTCTTTAAGGCTTACAGGAAAGAGGTTTCAAAAAGTATTCCTCTACCTTTCCTTTCAGAATTTAACAGTTCATTCTTTATTCACTGCCTCCAGCACTTGCAGAAATAATTTATAAAATACAATATTGATCAGTTTACTTTTTATTAGAAATTTCACCTTGATTTTGCTTATGCATATGTTTTACTATCCAGTAATTTCTTTGAAAGCAAAGTCTATGACTTTCTTTAAAAAAAATCACAGTGTCAAGTATAATCTGGAATCAGAATAGAGATTCCTAGCATGTTGACCATGACCCGCCAATCAACTCGAGTCTTGGCTGTTCCATCCTCAGGTTGACTTTCATGATCGGACTTCATTCTCATCACCACCCAAAGTTGCTTTAATATTAACTTTCTTTAAAAATCCCTTCCCTAAATTCTGCATCCCCTCTAATTCTACTCTGTTTCTCTGCCATTTTTATATTACATCACAGCTACTCCAAGGAGTTGGGTAAATTTCTACTTTCTCACTTTACGTTCTCTCTTCAACCTATTTCATTCAGGATTTTGGACACCACTCTGGTTAAAATCACCTGCAACTTCCAGCTGACCAAACCCAGTGTTAAATTCTCTTACTCCATCTTATTAGAATTCTTACCAGTCTTTGACACTGATGCTCATTCACTCCTCTTTCACTCGACTTTCAGAGGACTACATCTCTGGATTTTCTCACCTTCTCAGCTTCACTGACCTCATTTCGTCCTAACTCTTCACTATCTGCTTCTCTTCCTGACCTCTAAGCACTAAGTAGGCTAAGTAAGCTTGACTAGAATACTAAGCCATTCCTTTAAGCTTGCTTCAGGCCCCAGCTTCAAACTTCCTTATCCTGGAGCATTTCTCAGTTGCCATAATATCTGTTTCCTAAAAGCATGTAGGGATCTGTTCTTGGACCTCTTCTTTCTCCATCTATGCTTACCGTCTAAGTAATATTCTCCAGATGCCAGACCTTTAGTTACCATCTGTATATTTATGGCTCCCCAATTCATATTTCTATCCTCAACATTTCCCCTGAATTCTAGACTTGTATATCCAGCTTGAGACTTCCTACTTGGATGTGTTTGTATCCACAGGGAAACTTATGACAAAACAATCTAAAAATGTTTCATTATGTGCCCCACCCTACCCCACCCCCAGCTTGTAAGGTCCAGTTCCTCTTCTTCTTTCCTGTGCTGTTTGGGCAATCAGCCTGAAAGACTGGGAACGTTATCTGCCAGCCTCATCTGCCTTTCAGTTTCCCGCTACAGCTGTGTTCTGCTAATGACGTGCACTGGAGTGAGAGTTTGAAGGTAGAAGGGAAACAACATACTCTCCTTTCCTGGGCATTGATGTTAGACATGGGAGCTTTGGCAGACAAGTTTTTGCAGTGGCCTCTTGGTGGTCCATTGAGATTATTCCTCAGAGCTGTGGGATGGCTGCAACCATCACCACCAGTTTCTTGTAGTTTCCTAATCTCTGAGTGGAAGCAACAGCTCCTAAATTTACTGGACCAAGCAGAGGCCGCAGAACTGCATACAACTGGGTGCCTCCCCTAACTTGTGTTTCCTCAACTCTTTCAATGTTTCTGTAAGCACTCAATTCCCTATGTTAAACCTCTTTCTGTTTAAAACACCTGGAGTGGTTTCTTTCTTTCCTGCATGAACTCTCACTGATATAGCTCCCCATCCTCTCAGCTCAGAACGCCACTTACCCAGTTGCAATGAACAAAAATTTAGGAGTCATCCTGACTCTTCATTTTTAACTTATGTCCCACATTCAATCCAGCAAAAATTCAGGCTGAATTTTTCTCCAAAATATATGCTGAATCCCACTCTTTCACACCCAGAGGATTCTCATTTTAATTATAAGATCCAAACCCCTTACACTAGCCTACAAGATCCTGAGTGCTAACCCTTGCCCACCGAAATGAACTCTGTTCTTCCACCACCTCCCTGCTCCAGCTGTACTGGGCTCCTGGCTTTGTAATGAACGTGCCAAGGCAAGTCCCACCCACTGGGCATTTAATATCCCCTGTGCTTAGATTGCTTTTTCTATGGCTTGTCTCCCCACTTCATTCAGGTCTTCAAAAATCACTTCCTCAGATAAGTTTTCCCTGATCACCCCATCTAATGCCCCTCAGACACTCCTTTTCTGTCCCTTTACTGTTGACTCTTCTTTGTAATACTTGTTACTATTTGAAATTTTATTGTTTACCAAATTTCTTTGGGATTATCTATGTTTTCCATCAGAATGGTCATAAGATGGCTTGGTCAGCTGGTCCACCACTGCGTCCCACTGCTTAGAATTACACCTAGTCCACAGTAGGCATTCTATAACAATTGATTGAATGCATAACTGTATTGCATTGCTCCTCTCTTCAGAGACAAAGAGCCTTCCAAGAAGCACAGTTAGCTGATCTTCTCAGAATATTCTCTTCCTTAGCTAGCCACACTTATAAGACACTGAGGAAGTCAAAAGGAAAATTCCAAGATTGCAAGATTGTCAAAGGACACAGACCACTTACTTAAATTTACCTAAACACTTGATGGGGATTCAGCAGAAAATAAGGAAAAGCTATTTTAAATGTTCCTGAGAAGCATTTTCTCTGTGCATTTGTTTTTAGAAGTTGTTTAAACCATAGTGTGTCCATATATAACATTCGTAAATTGATTGACACAGCTTACACTTCCATGGGAGGACTCCACCTAATGGATTGATCCTTGATAAGTGAATGTATAGCATGTGTCAAGATCGATGCTATGTGTTACTCGTGTAATGTAACGGGGAATGGAAAGTCAATGGAGAACAGAGAGCAAAGGAAAATTACAAGTTAAGTCATATAGGGATCTAATGGTTGATGAAACTTACTTGACTGCCAATTTTCTGCCTTGGTGGAATTATTTCTGAGGAGCCAACATTAGCAGGCAAGATTTGAAAGACATTGAGCAAGGAATTCAGAATGAAATGCAAGAGGCATGATCTCCAAGAGCTAGTAAATAACCACATATTTGCATTTTAACTACTCCCCACCACCACCACCAAGGGTGTAATTGCTTCCATATGAAAGCTCCTTGCTATCAGCCCCAGATGCTAAACCGTGTCTCTCTGCTTGGATACTGATGATCTCATAGCTCAGGGCTGTAGCTATTGGAGGAGCTGTACCATCTCTTAATAAGCCATGATTATCTCTGCTAAGTAAGACAGAGAAGATGCTTCTTGCAGAAAGCATCAATCTAATGCCAAAAGAAGTGTTTACTCTGAGTAAGGAAGCAAAGTGAAGTTGACTACATAATAGTAATCAATTATATGGATACGTGAATACCACCATTAATACAAATAAATACATACCATTAATAATAGTAATGTGAAAGTTATTAATTCTATTTTCCAAGTACTTCATTTCTCCTCCTTCCGGGCATATAGTTGGTTTTTCTTCCTGCTTCCCTCAAGGCCCACTCGACTCCTTCAGTGTTTCCAGCCAACAAATTCTAAGCAAGATTGATGTATTCATCCCTGCAGTGTAACCAGGTCTATCTTAACTGAGACAAGCAATTACTGGGTGCCAGAAACTTTGTATTAACATTACTCATATTAACTCACTATTTCTCACAATAATTCCACGAGGTAGGTATTCTGTTATCTCCACCTTCCAGATGAGAAAACTGAGACTTAGGGTGGTTACGCGGTTTGCCCACAAAGCTCCCAAGTGGCAGAGTTCAGATGTAAACTCATAGAATCTGACTCCAGCAAGGAGGCTCTCAGACACTCCAGTAAGGAGATGGTCTTTTGCTGTGCGAGGGAGCAAGGTGAAGCCACACGTTTGAGGCAAAGCACATTTACAGGTGATGGTCAATGACTCAACCCTGGGCGTCCTGTAGTAGCTTTAAAATTTTTTGAATTTTATTTTTATTTTTTAATTTTTTAATTGAAGTATAGTCAGTTATAATGTGTCAGTTTCTGGCATACAGCATAATGTTTCAGTCATATATATACATACATACATTTGTTTTCATATTCTTTGTCATTATAGGTTACTACAAGATACTGAATATAGTTCCCTGTGCTATACAGAAGAAATTTGTTTTTTTTAAATCTATTTATATATATAGTAGTTAATATTTGCAATACTCAAACATAGTAGCTTTTTATTTGAGTTAACAGGGATTTTTTTTAAAGTGTTATTTTATGAATGGAATTGTATGAGTCAGGGTTTTCCTAATGGGGTATCTCTCTATACATCTACATAAAGATAGAGGTATCATTATATGGTAGATATCAGATATAAAATATATCTGTACCTATATAAGTAGATACAGATAGATTCACATGTGTAGAGAGAGGCAAGGATACAGAGGCTGACAGACTGGGAAGAAAGAGAGAAAAGGGAGAGAGAGAGATGATAAGAAACTGCCTCAGGCAGATGTGAGGCTGGCAAGTCCCTGAGGTCCGTTTGGAGACCCAGAGAGCCAGTGGTGCAGGTGACGTGTAAAAGCACCCTGCCAGAGAATTCTGTCTTTCTTGGTGAGGTCAGTGTTTTTTCTTCTATTCAAGTCTTCACCTGATTGTCGAGGCCCACACACATTGTGGACAGCAATCTGCCTACCTCAAAATTCACCAATTCAGATGTTAATCTCATCCAAAAATGCCCTCAGAGCTGACACATAAGATGAACCATCCCAGGAATGTAGGTCCCAGAGAGGATGGTTCAATAGTCCAGGGCTATGTGGCAAAGCCAACACCAGAGCTCAGATCCTCTGGCTGCCAGTCAGCATGACCACAGCACCACTCCCTCTCCCCGTGAGGCCACAGGGGGCACCTGCCGCCCCAAGGGCAGGGGTAGGAGAGAACCGAGACAGTCCTGCTCCACCAGCACTGTCGTCACCTGGCGAGAGCAGTAAAGGAACTTCACTTCTTTTTTGTTGATTCTTTTGTAGGTTGAGGCTTCAACTCAGAGTATTTTGTAGATAGCAATGTTCTGTTATTTACTCTTTAGAAAGACGGCAAACCAGGAAGCACAAAACACGGCTCAAATTCAGGTTAGGCATATGATTTCCCCAAAGTGTAACATTTATGAGAGCTGTATTTCGACCCCTCAATTAAGAAAGACTGAATCTAGTTCCTGATAAGGAGTAGGGGACAGACTACACTTAAGCTTATCTGAAAATTGCATTTTAATTGCTTCTTTCATTTTAGGAGTTCCTGGCTCCTTCCTGAATGATTCTCCCTGTTCCCCACCCCATGCCACACTTTGTGACATTAGCAGAGCATGTATCAAACCTTGTGCTTGGTGTGGTATTGACAATCAGCTCAGATGTTCAGAAACACATGATTTTGATCAAGGTTAAAGGCTTCGTTTCATTGTCTATACATGAAAGACACCGATTTAGACCTGAGCTGGACAGGAAAACCCTCAGGGCACAGATTCTGTCTGTGCAATGATGATGCAACCAGGACATCTGTAAGAACTGAGAGGGTCGAGAAGTTTATCCAAAGTCAACCAACCTTTCCCTGACGAGCTCATCACCATGTTACTTGTATGCCAACAACTAGCTAGACGGAGTGCTTCCCAGGTGCAAAGCACTGCTGAGAACTTTCTAAGCATTGACCATGTTTTCTCATTCATCCCTGAGGCTGGTTTGACTATGCTCAGTTCACAGATGTGGCAAAAGAAGTGCAAAGAGGTGAAGTTGCCAGCTCAGTGTTACTCTACTGGTAAGTGTTGGAGCCGGAAACTGATTCTTACATCATCTAGACTAGGAGCTTGCAAACGTTGTCTGCAGAGGGCCAGCTAGTAAAGACTCTAGATTTTGTGGGCAATATATTTTATGTTGCAACTGCTCAGCTCTGCTGCTGTAGCGTGAAGGCTGCTGGAGGAAAGTGGCAAATGAATGAGCATGGCTGTGTTCCAGCAAGACTTTTATGGACATTCATGCATCATACAAAACAAGCAACTGGCCAGATTAGCCCCGTGAGTGATAGTTTGCCAACCCCTGATTAAGACCATCACAGAGTCTGGCTTGAGAGAGAATTGCAGAATGAATGTAAGACTTAGGCGTGAAACACATTACTTCTGCTAGCCTATCATACAGCTGTAATCACCCAGTAACGACTGTAAAGAAAGATCGTTATGTCTACTTATAAGCGGGTTTAAGTGTCAGGAAACAGGCCGCTGGGATGTGGAGGTGGGTGCATGGAACAAAATGGCCTTGACCTTGACCAAGTTCTATGGGAAGATATTTGTGCTGCGAGTAGAACGGGATGAGGAAAATTACGTACCTTTCAGAATCTAAGTGTAGGACAACGCCCTGGGGAAGAGTTAATGTTCTTTCTGTTTTTATCTTTTTTCCTCTGTTTTAGCAAGACCGATAATGCAACATCACCTTGTCTTTTCCATAGCCAGGAGAGCAACCTTGAGGCACTGAAGGAGTTCAAAAGCGGGTGTAGCTGCCTGTGGGCCAGCAGAGGGGCAGCTCTACTTCCTGGGAAGAGGGGTCTCATCAGGCTGTTGGGATTGGGGGCCTGGGCTCTCTGGCAGCAGTTGGGGTGCAGGGGGAGACCTATAACCCATGAGTCGAGCACTAAATCTGAGACCTCTGGAATCAAATCATGGTGCCCAATTAGCTGAGTTCAGCTCTGAGTGGCGTCACTCACCCTTCAAGGAGCACAGTGGTCTGGACAGGGACCAAGAGCAGCAGCTGCCCAGGAGTCTTCCAGGTGGACAAGACCAGGGAGCCTGGACATCTTGCTGCCTTACGTCCTCAGCTCCCAGGACTCCCAGGTTCCCAAGAAGGATGGGAAGGCAACTGAGAAGTCAGCTCAAGGACTAGCTGCCCAAGAGCAGGGGCAGGGTGGGGACCGGTGGAGTGAGACCCCTGATATGGGGCCTGAGGAACCCTAGGCTCATCGACACTAATTCTGTTTACTGACGTTAGAAAACTAGCAACATGAGAAGAGAAAATCAAAGGTAATATGCATCTGAAAAATTTTTAAATTGCTTATCATCTCTGCCTAATTACTAAGAAGCAATAATCATGATTACTTGCAATCACCAAGGGTCACATTTGCTTTCTGTTTGCTGTGCCATTTATTCACAAGTCTACATCTCCGGGATGTGTGGTTGCAGCTCTGATGAACGGGGCTGTCTCCACACTTTTCTGCTATCTCTTTCTAATCATTCTTCAAAGATACAGTGTCTTCTCTTAACAAAGGAGACGACACTGCTCCCAGGAGGTGACTTTTCAGATCAGGCAGCAGCTCCTGGGTCTTTTGTCTGACTGGGTCTTCCAGGCCCCTGGACTATTAGCATGTCTTTGCATTCTGATGCTTTTCCATCTGGTGCCGTGCTAACCTGGAGAGATTGCCCCTCCCAGGGCTAGTCAACTCCTAGAGATAGTAAGCGATTCACCTGTAACCACACCTTCCATGTGCAAATCCAACCCAGAGCCCACACCCCAACCACCTCTCACACTCCAGGCCACTCTTCCTCTGCCCTAATCACTTAGCGGCCAGGTACTAGACAATTAGAGGCAACCTCTGCACCCCAGAGACCACTGAGAGTATTCAAAGGCGTCAATCCTCTGCTTGCCTCCCTGCCTCATTCATTCCTTCCCCACCAAAACCGCAATAAAGCCTCTCACCCATGTTTAATTCCCCTTCTCTCTGCCTCCTGAGTCACTCTGCTGCTTCCCCGAGTGGGCCTGTGTGGTGTGATATGCCCGCATCTCTCAGTAACTGGGAGGAAAAAACTATCTTTTCAGTGGCGCTCATCTCCTGATTGACTTTACCTGAATAATAATCAAGCCTACATTTTACATTTATTTATTTATTTATTTATTTAGTGGAGGCACTGGGGATTGAACCTAGGACCCTGTGCTACTCACACGCTCTACCACTGAGCTGTACCCCACCTTAAGGCCTACATTTGAAAGTAGCCATGTCCCCATAGATTGTGCAGTCCCCGGCTCCTGGAAAAGCTTAAACTGACACAAACCTTCATGTGTGAAAGAGTTTCCAGCACAAGTGTGTAAAGAATGGCACTGAAGAGGAGGCACTGGCTTTGGAATCAGGCTCTGGGGTTCAAATTCTGCCCCTTCTGCTGGAGACCCAGGTCTGATTCACTTTCCTCATCTGCAAAACAGAAGCTCAACCAGGACCCAACTCAAAGGGCTGAAAAAATGCATCAAAAGTGTGTGTCACATAATGAACACTCAAAACTATTGTTGTTGGTAACGTTATTCTTCCTCAATATTTGGTTACCTCAATTTTTTAACCAGTAGGTCAAATCTCATTTGAATGAAGATGGTCGTTTTTCCTTTCCTTCAACTATTCTTTTAAACATCTGATTTGCATATGGTCATTAGTAAGGGCACAGACCTCCTCATTAATTACTAAGGCTTCAAAACCTGTGGGTCAGAACTTGACTAAAGTATAACGCAGTGTTCCCTAAAGTTTAAAACTAGGGCACCCAAGAACACTTCTGCAAACCCAGTTGAGAAAGCCAGGATTAAAAATTAAACACTGTCAGAAGAGGTGATTGCTTCATGCAGACAGATTCATAAACCCAAACACAAGGGGGGGCCCTGAAATATTGTAATGCAGGGGCCATTACCCAAATAATCTATAATGTGAATATAAATATATAAAGGTCGATAGAATCTAAATGATATAAAAGAGAAAAACCTTTTAAAAAAGACATTCCCCTGGGTCCCCAGGAAATGTAGTTAAACAGTAAGATGGGGGGAGGGGTGAATCAGGAGTTTGTGATTAGCAGATACAAATTTCTACATATAAAACAGATAAACAACAAGGTCCTACAGTGTAGCTCAGGGAACTATATTCAATTTCTTGCAATGACCTATAATGAAAAAGAATACGAAAAAGTGTGTGTATATATATATATAAAATGTATGACTGGGTCACTATGCTATATGCCAGAAACTAACGTAAGGTTGTAAATCAACTATACTTCAACAAACAAGCAAAAAATAAAAAGTAATTTGAATCATGTTGTAAATTTGAAGAAATGCAGGGTGAAGTCTTCTTTACAAATATACAGTTTTCTTCTTGAAGCACAACTTTTACTAAAGTCAGCTTTCCAGTCCAAAGAGTGTACCTGGCTCCCAAATCATAAACTCTAGTCTCCGGCATGACAAGTCCCTAAGTGGATAAGGAGAAAGGATTTAGTGTCCCCTCAGTGAGACCACCTGTGTCAGATTCATGGGTACATGACCTGTACCATCACCCAAAGAGCCCCATATGTGGTTTCATTATCTGCTGTCTCTGTCTTGAAAGTCTTACTGCTTTTTGAACAAAGTGCTTGCATTTCTGTTTTGCAATGGGTCCCTCACACTGTGCAGCCAGTCCTGGAGACCCCCATTTACTGCCCCCTGGATAAAGGGTACTTCCCAGGCCGAGAGCAGACCTGGGAGGCTGCCTGGAGAATTGTGTGGCACCAACATGTCATCCTGTTGGGGGACTGGCTGTTCAGAAAAACACCCACTGGGAGAAATACAATGAGCACATTTAAATCATTGAAAATTTAGCAAGAATCAGCTTAGAAAAGACGAACCATCCTAATTCAACTGAAAATACCAGAACAGACAGAAAATGAAAAGCTTGTACTTTTTTCCCCCTAGGCCCTACCCTCCTGTTGCTCTCTCTTGTTCATCTTGGCATCTAATTCTTTATTCGGTAGCAAATTAATCTGGGTAGTGATCCCCATCGTAAGTGTTGTGTGCGGTCTAAAGGGCTGATTTTATTACACAAGGCCAATTTTTTGATACTCACAGCCTGGAAGGATGTAGAGCTGGCAGGCAGAAAATACTGCCTGTTCCGTACAAGGTCAGTAGTCCAGAGAACCAACGTCTCGTATCTAAACAAACAACCCAGGTGAGGCCAGCCCAGCCTTTTCTCTTGGTCTTTGGCGTTGGAACCAGGGAACTGGATCACTCTGTCAGTGCTTGCCCAGACTGGGAACAGACGCAGAGATGGATGTTGTCTTCAGCACCTACCCGTCTCTTCTTTAGGGTCCTCTTCTCCTGCTGTGAGCTGTCTCTAACCCCAGGTCCCACTTCCTCAGGTGGTGCTTTTGGCTCTCTGATTCTCGCTTCCTCGGTGGGGTACCTGACTGCCCTTCCAACCTCTGCTTGTCAAGCCCTGCGTCTGCAGCCTCAGAGCTCTGACCTCCGCCACTTGTCACTAGAAAACAGGCAAACAGCACAAGTGATGACATTGCAATGGCGATCAAGGAACGTTTGCATCTCATAAAAGAGGAGACTCTTACCTGTGGAACTCTAACCCCCAGGGAGTGCTCCCAAATGTGGACATCGAGTTCTACTTCAAAAGTAGCATGGACATGATACGAGAGTAAGATGGGCTGGGAGAATGGCTCTATTTTGTTTAAATGTTGAAAAAATGCCACACAATTGACCCTTCAACAATGTAGGGGTTGGGGCGCCGATCCTCTGTGCTGTCAAAAATCATCCTGTAACTTATCACAGGCCCTCCCTGTCTGAGCTTCCTCCATATCCGCAGTTCCTTATTAGTGAATTCAACCGACTGAGGATCGTGTAGTACTGTAGTAGTTACTATTGAAAAATATCCTCACATAAACGGGAACCGTGTTGTTCAAGTGTTAGAGCAGGCAGATAGCTAGATATGAGCAGAGAAAGGGGGACACAGGCCAAATGGCAGGAACTGGGCAGAAAGGAGGGGCACAAACCAAATGCAGGAAACCATACATCATGTAAGCACCCGGGGTCCCTGGGCAGAGAAAAAAAAACAGAAACTTCTAGGCTGATAAGTGGTCACACCTTTTGGGGTGATAAGCGGCCCAGAGGCCAACAAAGAAAGGTGAGAAAAGGCAGGAATCCCCAGTGTCCAAATGTAAACTTCTGCTCCTTACGCCCTCATTACAATAAAATTAGTCTTGCAGCTTAGAAGTGCCCATCATGCACCGACGCTGTAACACTTCTGATCCAGAGGACAAAAAGGACAAAGATCCCTCCTCCCCCTCAGGAAGGTGGAGTTGGGCTGAAAATCAGGGAATACGACCCCAATCCCCCCCAAGAATATTCCGCCCATTCATTTTTACACCCCATGTCACCAACTTGCCAAAGAAACCCTGGGCAGCGGCTCACCTGAGCCTGCCCGCTCTCCCTTTCAGAGAGTGCTATCCATCCCTTAATAAATCCTCACTTTACTTTTGCTAACAACTGCATCTTGTCTCTGAATTCCTTCTGGGATGGGACAAGAACCCGGAAACCAGTTACATCCACCAGCAGCACAAAGGTCAACTACATTTTGCTTAAATGTTGCTTGAAAACTTCAGTTGCCTGAAAAGAAGATGGTTTATTTAACTGAGACAATTTCTCTGTATCTCCTTGCAAGCATTTTGTTAGCAATTGAGATAAAGGGATGGTGGGTCACCAAGGCTGCAGCCTGACTCTCCAGGAACATCTGACGCCCGTGCACTTGCTCCACTGATTTCTTGTTTCAAATAGAAACAAGAAAATTAAAATTCTTTATTAAGCTGGGCAATCAGAAACATCAAAGAACAAAGACAGTTATTCCCAAGTCAATATGTAAAGAAGTTCAACAACAAAATATAGTTTGGATAGTCAAGAAAAGCTGTGAAAGACTTTGAAATGGGCAAAGAGATGGCTGAGTCTCCTACTAGACGCCCGTCTGGACTGGCTCTGCCTTTCAGTGTTTCTGAGCTATTTCACAGCTCCCTAAGGTGTAGAAAACCAATGTGATGCAACAGATTTTTGTCTATAGAAACTCAAATGAATTGTGTCCAGTGGAGGCACAGTTAATTATTGCTCTGGGAATATTAGCCAGGTTTGCTTTTACTTGGCTTATTCAGAGTTAAAATTATAATTGCTAGAAAACAGTTTAATCTAAGATTCTAAATTTACCAGCATTGTATTCTCTTGTCACATAAAAAATACTTACTGTCCCCTGTAGTTATATATCTTCTTTTATTCTTAATATTGCTTCTTTATGTTCTTTTTTTTAATATCTGGAAATTCTCACCCAGGGTTTGTCCATTTTATGTATCTTTTCAAAAAAAGCTACTTTCAGTTTTCTTGACATTTGTCTTCTTTATTTTTATTTGTCTTGCCTTGATCAGAGGTAGTCTTTTGTACCTTGTCTGTGACATAGAATATAAGAGAATATCTCTATGCTCATGAAAATATTTTCTACTTGGAAAAGCTTCATTATGCAGACATGATACAAGCCCAAGGTCAACAAATATTTTAAAAGGCTTCCTTTTATTTTGATTAATATTTGAGTACAGGTTGATGAAAATTACACATTCAGCAAGTGATGGTTTCAACAGGGCTTGAATTACTTGAGAAAGGTCATGTGAAACAAGGTAAATAGTAAAATCAGGTGGGTATTATATGAAACCCACCTGATTATATGTATGAAAACATACATATTATGATGATATAAATAATCATTTCTGAATTCATTTATTCAACATTCATACCACAAGCATTTATGGAAAACAGTCAGGATGCTGGAGGTTCACTGGTAAATAATACCAAACAGTCCCTGCCCTACTCAAGTTCGCATTTTAGTGAGGGAGACAGGTAATAAAGAAGAAAATAGAAATGTATAAAGTAATTTCAGATAGAGATAGGAGTTTTGAAAAAAATAAATCAGGTTAAAAGGATAAGGGAAAAGTTGGTTTAAATTCTGTCCTGATATTGATGGCTATCTAGTAACCAATATACTTTTACATATTTATGGACTTTAAAAAGCATGCCTAGAGAGTCAATGAATAGAGTAGTGGTGGAGAAGAAAGTTGAAATAATTGTAAAAGTATATGGGCTTTTTATAGCCTGGTTCAATGGTAGAAGACCAATAGTCTTCTCCACTTGATTTTAAGGCAAGCAAACCAAATAGACATCATTATTGAAGAGCAGCCAACTTATCTACTTTGC
This sequence comes from Camelus ferus, assembly GCF_009834535.1. Classification (NCBI taxonomy): domain Eukaryota; kingdom Metazoa; phylum Chordata; class Mammalia; order Artiodactyla; family Camelidae; genus Camelus; species Camelus ferus. Next base: position 6,650,371 of record NC_045696.1, read on the forward strand.
AAAATATATTGAGAGTTTCAACTAAATACCTGATGGTATCATGAGTTAAAGGGGAAAAAAAAAGCCACAGAAGTATAATTTTCATTGGTGTTATGGCAATTTCAACGGTCATGTGATATTTCCATCCACTGCCCTGGACTCTTATCTCTCCCGTGAATATTAGTTTCCATTTATCTTAGTGCTCTGTGCAACCAGTACATCTTCAGTAGAGTCTCACCTAGTTCCCCACCTCCCTGCCCAGCAAGGGCTGTCATTACCCCATTCCCCTGGTGGGGACATGGAGGGTCAGAGCCCCAGCCAAGATCGGTGGCTGAGCACATGAAGGCCTCTGAAAGACTGCGTCGGCCAACAGCGCTATAATTTGGGTGATGCTTAGTTGATCTACTTTCATCTTTGTTCTGAGGCCCCAGCAGAAGGGCATCAGCTCTAAGCTGGAGTGATTTCTGCTAAAATTAGTCCTGGAGGCCCCAGTCCACCCAACTCCTCTCCTCCCTTTTTCTTCTTTACTCTTCTGATTTTGGCAGAGAGAAATATTCTAAAAGTAGTGCTGGGGTCAGTGTAATGTACTAATGAAATCAATAATACAGGGAATATACGAATCTAGTTAAACTTTGCCTTTTTTAGTATGAACTCATGAATTCTGTGTTCATAATTTCAAAATACATTTGGCCTAAATTCTCTGCTTTTCCTTACGGGATATTAAGCTAGACCTCAACTGACAAAACAGAATTGGAGACATAAGGTGTTACTTGTTAGTTTAGTTAAATAAATGAAGCCAGCTTTTCCAAAATTATGTGGGTAATTAAGAAAGTCTTCTATTGTAAATGGATTATTCAATTAATTGTGCCAATTATTTCACAAACTTTGATTGCAAATGTCCAGTCCTAACGAGCTACTATCACTTCTTTGTGATCTCAACTCAAATTTAGTAACAGTAACACCAAACTGACATCCATATTGGAAATAAAGAAAGTGAGACATGTTTTGAGGAATCATGTATTTTTATTTAAGTTACAAATCTTAGAACTACATCAAGCTCAATGAATAACAAGACAGGAATTTCTCCTCTAAAGCAGTTAAGAAGATGAAATACAAAAAAGAAAAGGACTAAAAATTAAAAGAGAGGCCTAACCTTACCAAGAAAACATTGTCTCATAACCCATAAGTCATTTAACTTCCATATCTCTCAGTTTAGGTCATATGACTCTCAAAAGAATAAGTGGATGAAAGGATAGATGGATGGATAGATGATGAATGATGGATGGATGCAAAGATGAAGGGGTAGGTGGATGGATGGATAGATGGATGGATGAAAGGATGGATAAATGGATGGAAGGATGGTTGGAAAGATGGATGGTTGGAAGGAAGAAGAGATAGGTGGATGGATGGATGGATGGAGTACAAATAGATGAATGGATGAGTGAATCATTTAGACTGAATTTCTGATTTCGAATCATTAAAGATGATCTAATGATTTTTGCCAGTTTCTTCATCCCGCATACCTCTAAATTTCTGAATGTATTTTCTGAGTATCTACCTGAACCCTGATTGTGACCCTGACTTACAAGAAAAGATTAAACATTCTCTGCCTTACAGAAATCAATAATCCAAATGCAGAAGCAAGTTAAACCACATAAATCAAACTATAAAAATGGGAATCAAGTGAAAAATTACAGGACATAGACCTGGAGTGCTATAGGCATTCAAGGAATGGGAAAGTCTGTCCTTCAATTCAATATACTCCTGAACCAGCAGGACAGGGAGAAGGCAGAGCAGATCAGAACCGGAGTGAGTGGGCTGGACCTTCAAAACAGAAGGAGAGTTGAGGTCAGAATGGGATTGGTAGGGAAGCTCAGGGTTTTGAGCCCCTCTGGGTGTCAGTCAGTTCAGTAGGCATTAAACCACTGCCCACCATCCTGACAAACATTCAAGCTTGGTGCCTCGATGGTTGGTTTTACGTGTCAACTTGGCAAAGCTATAGCACCCAGTTATTTAACCAAATACTCATCTGAGTGTTACTGTGAAGGTATTTTTAAATGTAGTTAACATCTGAGGTCACTTGATTTTAAGTATAGGAGATTCTCCTTGATAAAACGCAGGGGCTTAGTCCAATCAGTTGAAGCCCTTAAAGGCCAAAACTGAAGTTTCCTAAAGAACAAGAAATTCTTCTTCAGGACTGCAGCACGAGCTCCTGCCTGAGTTTCCAACCTGCCCACCTGAACTCCAGGCTTTGGACTTGCTAGCCCCACATTGAATAGACAATTTTTTAAAAAATAAACCTCTTTAAAACTTTTAAAAATAAAATTGAAAAATATCTATCTATCTATCAATCATCTCCTATTTGTTCTGTTTCTCTGGAGAACCCTGACTGATTCAATGCCTTATTTCAGTATAAACAGGTTTCCCATTGGTGTGGGATACAGGTACAAGCCCGGGTGTCTGTTGTGGCTCCTGGGTGTCTGGTGATTTTTACGACAATTTTTATGTACACTTTTAGGACAGTACAGGAAGTTTGGTGATGATCTGCTGGGGTTCTGAAATTAGGCAGAGGACGTAAAATGATTGGAAACAATCCTACATGCATGATCCCTCAGGGATGCTTTCTGGCTTCTAATAAACAAAATCTTTGGCAAATGGACAGATTCACCAACCTGCCTGCGTTCCCAGCGTGATTATGTTCATGGGAAACGAAGAGGCACAAACCCCCCTCCAGCGCTTTCCACCCTGCTCTTTCTATGCTGTAATTAAAGCTTTCCAGTATCAGGGACTTAAACACTTGAAAGACTTTCTTAAGGGAAGGCAAGACATGTAAAGCATTTCAATTTTAATTAAAATGAAAAGGACCTCATTACAAAAGTGACTAAACTACGGTGCTGATAATTATCAATTCAGAAGAGGGAAAATGGTAATTCCTAGTTAGGGCATAAGTACCAGTTCACCCCCTTATTTAATCCATCACATTTTAATTTCCTTCTTGTTTATGTAATTGAGGGATAGCTGCCAGATTGGGGATTAGAGATCTGCAGACTTCTGCTTTGAAAAGAGGAGGCTTCCTTCTTAACTGTCACATAAGCAATTACAGCCTCTGAACCGGGCTCTCGCGGATAGAGCCTTCTACTCTCCACTTACTCATCCTGCCAAAAATAAGGAGGTTCATCAACCTCCTACTGTTAGGAAATGGAGCTTATCGCGGAGAAGCCTGGAATGCGTTCCGTCTGTGATCCTGAGAATGAAGGGTCGCTTTTCTCCTAAGGTGAGCTCTACTCCAGGAGCCCACGGTGTCAGATGACATGCAATGACTTCATCCTTCTCTAAATCATCCCCTGTAGCTTGGTCCCCCTCCCCACCTGCCAGTATGAGAGAGGCTTAGAAATATAGATGGTCTCTAAATAATAATGTTCTAGATGGTCTCTAAATAATAATATCCAATGGTGTAGCAGTCAGATGTTGCCAAGTAATGAGCATGACCTTTGGATTTATTTTAGTCTGGTGCTGGATTAGAGACTTCAGGACTTCTTCTGAGAGGAGGCTAGGACCAGTTGTGAAATTCTACTGTCTTTCTATGCTGGAGTACAATAGAACTACCCTGAAAAATCATTTTAAGTCGCCAGCCTCTAGTGTTCCCAGAGGCCATAAGATTTGATAGCTAACGGTGTCTTTAACGTTTGCATTATCTTTTGCGATATTGAGATAATTAATGATGCCATATGTGAGCTCGATCAAGTTTTGGAGATATTTAAAATGAAAACATAACTTTTTTTTCTTTTCTTCCTCTCTTTCCTTGCTTCTAAAAGGTAGTATCTTTCAGAGTAAAACTTGACCACCATTTAAACATCCTTAGTCACAGATTAATCACAGTTCCTACAAAATGTTAGAAAGATAGACTGAAGGTGGTGGGGTTCAGACAACAAAACACAACACAACTTCTCTGTTCTGCACTAACAAGAACATGAAATTCTTCTGAAATTAACTTTCAGATCATGACCCCTCAGCCATTCAGGACAAAATGGGGCTCAAAGGTTAGTGGTGGGTTATCATCAAAGAGAAGTATGATTTCTCCTTCCTTAGAGCAGGGCTTCTCAGTCTCCACTCCTGACACCTGGGGCCAGGTTAGTTCTGGTGCGGGGGACTGTCCTGCGTGTTGTATGGTGCCCAGCAGCACTCCTGGTTTTTACCCCCTAGATGTCAGTATGACCCTCCACAGTAGGGACAATCAAATATATCCCCAGACTCTGCCAAATGTCCCCTGGAAATGGGAGGGGAGTGTCAAAATCAGCCCTGGGTTAGGACTGCTGCCCTAGAATAATGTGGCCTCAGGTTGAACATATTCAAAAGACTTAGATCAGGTATAGCCTTTTGAATTCCAAATACAATGTGTAATTAAAGTTGAAATACACTATTCAAATCCCCACATATTCCTTTGTTGCTCTCTTTTTAAGGTATTTGCAAATAAATGATCATATTTATAACTGTTATAAAAATCATTCTGAAAGAGTAATATTGACAGCATTTGCCTCTGAAACAAAGACATAAAGTTTGAATTCTTTTGTTGAGAGTACAAATGATGAGTGTGTTTACATTTCCTTCTCAGGAGATGAGGAAGGAAATGTCCTCAATAAAATGAGCATAAAATAAAATTAGTCCCCATACAAATAAATGAACCACCTCCTGTTGCCAGTTTTCTATATAACTCTACCTAGAGTTATATATGATTGTCAATCATTTGCTCCCTTTTTGAGGACAAATTCATCACTTCTCCCACAAATTTTTTCTGGCTGCAGTGTTATGCGGTATTACCAGATGTTGCTAACTACAGCCAAAACGGAGAATTCGTCTCTCAATGTGTCTAGATGGTTCTCACTGGAATGTATGATAGTTTGTAGGGTTTTAACACAGTTCGGTAAAGGGAGATGCTACACCCCACAAAGGAAAGTTCTCACTTCATAAACCATCACAAACCATAGCATCTGGATATATAAACTTATACTTTAAGCCTTAAAAAATTTGTCTGCTGGTTTATAAAACTCCAGTTGCCCACACCTCTCATCTGTAGAACTTGGGGGTTTTATGACCCTGCAGTGGGGAAGGCATTCATAAGATTACACGGGGTGAGGGGTGTCATTTCAATAAGAAAAGGTGAAAAAGAGCTTCAAATCCCCGCTCTAAGTTTCCATTCCAGCACCCCCCAACACAAAGACACACACACACACACACACACACACATTAGCACATCTATGTCCACCTACGTCACCTATTTCCCGAGAAGATGCTGTGAACAAGGACAGGTGAACTTATTACTGTTACCATTCAAACGTGATTCCCCAGGGCACCATGAACCATGGCCCCTGTGTAAGCATCTTGGCAGAGTCTTTCTGGGCACACACTGGAGGACAGCTCTGTCCTGCTGGGATCTGGCGTCTCCCCATGTGTATCCTAGACAGAACATCAGGCAGACACCTGAGCCACACAGAGACACCACAGACATTACATCTGGCCTTCATTTTCTCCCAACAGCAAGGTCAGCATTTCAACCCAACCATCTGGTGAATCTGGTTCAGGTGAAACCTGCTGAGGCCCCCTGTGCCTGGGAATTGAGCCAGAGGAGGCCCACATTCTGTCTTCCTGGCATGGCTTTAAGTCAAAGGTACAGTTTCCTAGCCTAATGGAACTGTAGGAAACTGAAACTTGCCAGCTCAAACTCTTCACATCAAAGGCAAGGGAACTGAGACTGGGGACATCTCAGGGATCTGTTCAGTGTCCTGGGTTGACAAATCCAGAGCAGTCGGTTGTACTGAGAACCAAGACATCGGAGTTTATTGAGCACCATTGTACAAGGCAATGTTCTGAAAACTGCCGGACATACAAAGTATAAATCACGGACTTGCCCAAAGAGCTTACAGCAATCCTGAAAAAAAAAAAAAATAACTACAAAGAAAAAATGCAAAGAGATCAAAACAATAATTGAAGAAGTAACTCAGGAAGTGCTCAGTTATGCCAAGGTGAATGATTTGTAAGTCATTAATTTCTGTTCAGTGCTAGTTCAGATCGGTTTTGGCTGAGGTGCTTGGGAGAAGTTATAAGAGGTGAAAGTAGATTTAAACTGGACTTTGAAGGATGAACAGGTTTGGACCAGGTTCAGAGGGAAAGAGAGAGAGCTCCGGACAAGTAAACAGCAAGGCAGGCCCAGGAAATGCCAGTAGCCCAGTGTGCCGAGGTGGAGGTATGGGCAAGTAAGGAAGAAGACTTGCTAGGGAGCAGAATGTCTTGGGTTCAAATTCCGTGGCTGGACTTGACCAGCTCAGTGCCTCGGCCCCGCAGAGCCTCATCTTCCTCCCCATAAGGGCAGGTCGTGGTCTTCAAGGGCCACAAAGCAGAGGGGGCTCCGTGAGATTGCACATATGTCACCCAGGTGGCAGGAGAAGCCTCCCTGTGCTTGGAATCCCTTACTCCATGCCTGAGGGTAGACCTGTGATCCGTGACCACCTCAAGATTCCTGCCACTATCCAGTGGTTTATATGATCGTCATCACTTTCCAGTCTCAGACTCCTCTCTCCAAATTCTTGTCCCCGTCCCATGGCTGAGTTCTCTTTGATGGGCAGTGAACCATTAACATGCAGGATGCCACAGTGATCAACCAGGGGAGAACACAGGGCGCTTAGAAACAAGAACTATTTGAGGGTTAGTGCACAGACTGGGCATATTGGTTTCCAAGGTCTGCCTTAACAAATTACCACAAGCTAGATAGCTTGAAACAACAAAAATACATTATCTTATAGTTCTGGAGGCTGGAGGTCCTCAGTTAACATGGCCGAAGTGTTGGTTCCTCCTGGAGGCTCTGAGGGAAAATCTGTTAAATGTCTCTCTTCTATCCTCCGGTAGTTACTGACAATCGTTGGTATCTCTTGGTTTGTAGAGACATCACTGCCATCTCTAGCTCTGTTGTCACATGGCCCTCTCCCTGTTTGTCTCTGTGTCGAAATTTCCCTTTTCTTATAATGATACCAGTCATCGGATTGGGTCCCACCCTAATCCTGTAGGACCTCATTTTAACTTCATTGCATCTTCAAAGATCCTACTTCCAAATAAGGTCCATTCACAAAGATGGAGGGTTAGGACTGGAACACATCTTTTTGGTGGACACAGTCCCACCTACAACCCTGGGTGTGACCTGATGAAAGTCTGGAATGAGGATCGTCCGTGAGAAAGGAAAGAGAGCAGGAGAGGAAAAGGCATTCCGCGGGCAGAATCAATTGAACCTCTAAACGTGGCTTTGAGGAATGGGAAGGAGAAAATGATGTCAGTTTTGAGCATTGTGTGTTTATAAGTGAGAAGAAAACTGCATACTACTTGGCAAATGTCCGATAACTTTCGCAGAAGCCGGTGTAGATCTAAGTTCCATGAGTAGAGGTGCCACACCTTCTTATTTCATCCTCAGTGTGAGGCTTTCAATAAACTGTGAGCAGAAAAGAGCAGAAGTAAGTGAGGAAAGCGAGGACCAAGTGAGGTAACAAAGGGAGCGAGAGTGAGGATGGGAGAAAGGTGGGGACTGAGAAGGGGAAACCATTCCTGGAGAAGGTAAGTCTCCAGTGTCAGCCATGCTGAACCCAGAGTCTTCTGCTCTAGAATCTGATGGAAATCTGTTACTAGATCTCAGGCCGATGTTTCATATTTATTTGGCAAACAAATGAAATAAACACTGACAGAGCTCAGATGTGGAGGCAGAAAGGTAAAAACCAGTTTGGGAGTTATTTTTCTCAACTACTAACCCTTCCCCTCCCCTGGAAAAGGATGAAATGAGATCTTCACTCAAGAAGAACCCTTGGGGTTTCTTACCTGGAGACGTGCCCCTGACTCAGATTTACAGAGTGTGACAGAGCAGGTGAAATGAACTGGAGCGTCGTGGCATTTCAGCCCTCTGCAGATCCTACACGTCATACAGATGCTGTGAAGAGACCCACCTTGCCATTCTGCCTCCCCAGGTCTGAGACACAGAAGTAATAAAGTCACTGTGAGTTATTTATTTTTATTGCCGCAGATGAAATTGGATGGCAAGTATGCTTAGAGAATGTAGGCCTTATTCGTGACTAATTGCATTCAGACTCATCAAAGAGCAAACAACACCCAGAAAACAAAGAAGAGGAAGGAGGCGCACCATTTCACAAAGGAGATGCTACTGGCCGCGCTCACATCCAGTGTCTGGGCGCCACGTCTTCTTACCACCTGGCAAAGACACGTGTGTGGGGATGCTGGGGGGCTGGACCAAGCCTGCTGTGGAGAGTGAGCGGACTTCTCTTCCAGTTCCTAAAGCGTTCCACGGCATAGGAGCTTGCACATTCTTTTTTTTTTTTTTTTTTTTTTTTTTCTTCCATAACAATACAAACTAAAGCAACACCACCGGAGGGTCTCTGCGGCGCTGTCCCCTAGAGGGCGCCAGCATGCGGACCAACACCCCCACCGACAGGGGGAGCCCTCCAACGCAGGAGCGGGTGGAGGATGACTTGAATTACTCACTCAACCCTCATCTGGAGATCTGGAATCACCACTCTCCCTGGCACGGGAGCTGCAACTTTCCAGAAATGACCAAGAAATTGTAGAGGCTCACGCCAGTTGATTAATATTCAGCAAATGAAAAAAGCAGCAGCTGTTGAAAGCTTATAGACAAAACGCTGTGGATAATTGTGGGGAATCAAATAAAGACGAAACCTTCCCTCCAGAAGCTCAAAGTCTAGAAGGAAAATAAAATATACGTGCATTGCAGGTGGGAAGGGGCATAGAGAAACACAAGTTAAGGGCTGTAGAAGGGTCCTCTCCATGCGTGCCTGTCTCCCTCGTCTCTTCTGAGCCATGAACTCATTGTTTGATACGTTAACAATGAGGTCAGGAGGGAGCCTGCTTCCTAGTTAACATATGCGGGAAACTATTATCTCTAAAGAAACCACTGTAAAACTGGTTTGTGATTTTTTTTTTTTTTAAGTTGTGTTCATTGCTGGGCTCATTCACCTAGAAGAGGACCTGGTACCTAGTGGACCCTCAGTGATACTGGTTGAGATGAATTCATCCGTTCTTTAAAATGTTCAATGGAAAAGGAGTTTGTCATCTGGAAGTAGAAGCAGCAGTTGTAAAACCGGGTTGCAACCTCCTCAAAGTTGAAAACATTTAGCAGCTTTAATTGAATTTGAAATTTTACTCCTGTCTCTATCCCTGGAAAAATGAATGATGTGAGCACTTTTTCTAATTTGATAAAGACTGCCATGATAGATTTGTAACCACGGATAAGAGTGTTCCATATTTAAAATATATATATATATATAACAGACAAACAAACAAACAAACAAGACAGAAAATAACAAGGGTTGGCAAAGATACGGAGAAAGTGGAGCCCTTGTGCACTGCTGGTGTGAATGTAAAACGGTGCAGCTGCTAAGGAAAACAGCATGGCCATTCCTCAGAAATTACACACACAATTACCATGTGACCCAGGATTCCATCTCTGGATAAATCCTCGAAAGAACTGAAAACAGAGTTTCAAAAAGATTTTTGTGCACCCTTGTCCATGAGAACATCACTCATGATAAACAAAAGGTGGAAACAACCCAAATGTCCACTGATGGATGAACAGACGCACCAAATGCACACACATACACACAATGGAACATTATTCAGCCTTGCAAGGGAAGAACATTCTGGCACGTGTGACAACACGGATGAATCTCGAAGAATTACGGTAAGCAAAATAAGCCAGTCCAAAAAGGACCAATGCTGTATGATTCCACTTACATGGGGCACCTGGAGTAGTCAAATTCACAGAAACAGAAAGTAGAATTGTGTTGCCAGGGGCTGGGAAGGAAGGAATGGGAGTTAGTGTTTAATGGGTACTGAGTTTCAGTTTAGGGAGATGAGAAAGATCTGGAGATGGATGGTTGTTGCAAAACAACGGGAATGTACTTAATGTCGCAGAATGGTACACTTAAAGGTGGTTAAAATGATAAATCTGTTATCTATATTTTTTACCACAATTTAAAAAGATTAAATTTTAAGAGTGATGTTCCCTAATATATTAAACCGAGATATAACAGACGCAGCCACTGGCACCTGCTCCTCTCCTCCCACTCAGTGAAAAGGAAGAAAAAAAGCAAAATTAACATCAATAGTTGGAATTATGAATAAATCTAGGTTGTGAGACAAAAATAAGAGCAGATAAAAGTAGCCAGTCTTAAGGAAGCTATGAGACAGAAACTTCTAAGTCTTACATTAAACGAAAAGCTTCAATTTAACTGACAGCAAAAAGGAAACCAGAGTTAATGAGAGATGTAAACAGCTCATGTTGCAGTTAAATAACAGTTAGATAAACTGCTGAGTCAGAGCTCATTGCTCTAATCTGAGCTCCCAGTTCTAGGAACCGGGAACAACATGAGGTTACACGGGTTTTCAAAAAGTGTGTGTGTATGTGGTTTTTTTTTGCTTGGTGCAGGGAGTGGGAAGAACAGATATGAAAGCTTGTACTTAATATTTCTGAACCTGTAAGTCATGTCTTCTTTAAAAAAGTTGGAACCAGCTCTGATTGAACTTTAGGGTCAGTAAGCTTTATTAAGGGCGATCGAATGTCATGAGGAGATTCACAATCTTGATCCAGGAGGAATAGCGGGGCAGCACGGCACAGACCAGGGCTGTAAGACGCATGCGCAGAGCCCGGCGGGAAGCCGGCGGCGCGCTCCTGTCACGTGACTGCGCTGAGCCCAACGAGGGGGCTGTTTACAGAGGGTGGGCAGGGCTGCGGCAGACAGCAGGTGCTGAGATACGCATGCGCAGCAGCCACAGGAGCGCGGTGACTTCCCCGGGGACCCAGGGGATGGGAGGGAGACAGGAGATCCAGACCCAGAGAGAGCTGTGATTGAAGACATAAGAGGGCACTGACGGACAGGGATGCTGCCAACACCTGGCACTCTTGTTCTGCTCTGCTGTCCCAGCTTCCTCTGGTGCCTCCCTGGGCCAAATCCCATGAGCAGCCACAGGCCAAGGAGCCCAGTTAGGTCTATTCATAGAGCTCAGTTTCCTGGACCTCAAAACGTGGTGGGGCAGGATGGAGGTGGGTCTGGACTGGCAAACACAGAACGCCCAATACACTGTTATTGTGGTTTTTATCTGATGCTTCTAAACCTATTTCACTGACATATTCTGTTTGAATATACGTTTCACCAAAGATCTATATTATTATTATTTATCTTCAGTTAGTATCTGTGATGGCTCATTGTATGTGTGAACTTGACTCAGCCAAAGGATGCACGGATATTTGATTAAACATGATTTCTGGGTTTGTCTGTGAGGGTGTGTCCAGAAGAGATTAGCATTTGAATTGGTAGACAGAGTAAAGCAGGTGACCTTTCCCAGTGTGGGCAGACATCCAGTCCACTGAGGGCCTCAATGGAGTAGAAAGACAGAAGAAGGTTGAATTTGCTCTCCCCCTCTATCAAAAAAAATTTAAAATTAAATAAATAAACCTAATTACCTACTTTTCTCCAACCAAAAGAAGAAATAAAGTCATTTAATGTAAAAATATAAATAAGAGAATGGAGTCAGAGGACTCATTTTATAGTTGCCCACCACGCATCATACAGGGCAAAGTATTCCAAACTGCTTAAGAATAAACACTCTGCGAAGAAAAGGACCAGTTATCTGTGCTTACACAACTGTCTCATGGACACTTTATTATCACGCTCATTTTTAAAATTTAACCATTGTTGTGTTGTGTAGTCATCATTTGGAGTTTTTCACTGTTTAGAACAATTCCCTGTCAGCAGTCAAACTCCTGTCTGGGAAACATGTGAGGCAGCCTGTATCTTCCATGATGAGTTTCCAAGAAAACTTTACAGTGAGAGAAGAGGAATTCCTCATCACCAGTGACTGTGAGTGAGGCCACATTGTAAGGACTCATTCATAGGAAAGTGTATTCTCATGGTCGGTGCTTGACACATGCCATCTTGAATGAATGAAGCCCCTTTATTGCAATAAAAGGAGTGGGTCCACATTTCTTCATTTTTGCTCCCAGGGAGGTGGAGCTACGGAAACAGGAGCAGAGATCATCAGGTCATCTTGACAACTGTTTTATCCAGGGGAATGTTAACAATGGCCCCTCCAGGTGCTGAGGCAAGAGTGTGGCCACAGAGCATCCTTGACCCAAGGTCAAATTCCCTGGTTGATAGGACAGCCTTTGTGCTGGACATTTGAGACCCAGGAAAGTGACAGAGATGAGAGTCAGTGACACACTGGAGTCTCTGGGACCCTAGCCAGGATCCGTCTTGGCGTCGTGAGCTCTTTTGGTCTCGTTAGAAGGGCTACCACTTACATAACATGGTAAGGGGGAGAGGTAAGTTCCCTCTGTGAATGCATCAAGTGATACTAAGGCCTTTCTTCTGTTTGGTTTAAAATAATAGACATTACTTCATGGCAACAAAGCAGCTAAACATGTTAAGAAACCAAATGTGACTCTAAACCCACACCCAGTGATGTGTGGTCCAGGTCCCCTAGAGGATTGAAGGACGTGTTGCCCCAGCTGTCCGGAGCTCTGCCGCCCACAGCCCTCAGCTGTCAGCTTCCCTCAGGGCTACCTCACCCAGGGTCACAACCCCCTCCAGGATGCCCCACCTCCAATGTTCAGTTGACTCCGGTGCACAAAGGCTGGCCCTGTTGGCCCACCTTGTAACCAAGCAGGACCCTGTGGAGCTTTCCAGGATCAGACCCTTCCCCCATATCCTCTACTGTAGCTCCTCTCTGAAGTACCCAGATAATAGTATCTCATGTATATTCCCTGAGTTTTTCAGATGCTTAAAACCACCATCAAAGGGAAGAAAAGAACTACTTGATGATCAAGAATGAACACATGGCCCCCAGACCTTCTGGCACCTAGGAGTTGATAGTGTCGACAGTCCTGTTACCTCTAAATCAACCAATCAGAGGATTGTGCATGAGCTGATCACGTACCCTGTAACCCCTCTTCCTTATCTGGCCTTTAAATATGCTTTGCTGAAACCGTTCGGGGAATTCAGGATTTTCTTGGGCATGAACCATCCCATCCTCCTTGCTTGGCCCTGCAGTAAACCTTTCCCTGCTCCAGATTTTGATGTTTCAGTTTGTTTGGCTTCATGGTGCAGTGGGCACAGAATCTTACCTTTGGTAACAAACAGCACAGCTCTGAAAGGTCATCCCACCTTCTGATCTCCCTCGAGGATTGGCAGAGGTTGCTACTGATACTGTCAATTTCAGCTCGACTTCTTCCTTCCCAAATCCTGCTTCCTTCTCTCTTCCACAGGTGTTGATCCCAAGAACAGTCCCTAAAAAATGCCCTGCATGATCATCTCCATCTCAGAGATGGATTCCTGGGGAACCCACCCTGCAACAATTACCAACCCATTGGCTTACCTTTTGTTAACTGTTTCTTTTTTTAATTGAAATATAACACATATGCAAAAATGCATTAAAGTCTGTATGATGATTAGTTTTCTGTGTCAACTTGACCAGGCTTTAGAACCTAGTTATTCAAGTAAACAATAATCTAGGTGCTGCTGTGAAGATATTTTGTATATGTAGTTAACATCTATGATCAGCTAACTTTAAGTATAGGAGATTAGCCTCAATAATGTGGGTGGGCCTCATCTAATCAGTTGAAGGTCTTAAGAGTTAAAATTCTCTGCAGAATCCTGACATAAACAGTCTCCCACCATGATTGTGGATTTGTTTATTTCTCTTTGTAGATCTGTGTATTTTTATTGCATATATTTGGAGACTGTGTAATCAGGTACAGGTAAATCTGATTATTTCATCTTAAATTTGAAACTTTTGTTATTCTGAAATGAACCACTTTTAGCTCTGACTTTGTAACTTTTGGTTTGCATAGTATTTTCTCCATACTTTACTTCCATCCTATTGGTTTCTCCATATTTAAGGTGTGTCTCTTATAAGCAGCATATTTGGGTTTGTTTTATTTTATTTTCTTGTCTGAGGATCTTTATTTTCAATTGGAATACTTAGTCTGTTTAAGTGTACTGTAATTCGGGTTTAAATCTACTATTTTACTATTTGTTTTCTATTGGCCCTATTTTATGATTTTTCTGTCCTTTATTAAGTTTTTTTATTTATTTAATATTTTATAATTACATTTCTCCTTTTAGTAGCTTGTTATGCTTGAATTTTTTTCTCGATATTTGCCCTAGAGATTACCACATGCATTCTTGACTTAATCACATGCTGTTGCTGTTGTAGATTCTTAATTTCTATTTCAGATCTCATGACACTGATGTTATTATTTATACAATGAATGTCTAGACTTATTCATATGTATAGTCTTATTGCTCTTCATTATTTTCTTAATTTTCCTTGTTTCATTTTACTATACGCCATTTACTGAGATAAATGGGTTACTCGTGTTGCTTGTAACTCTAAAGGTGAACTTGCAGTGAGTTCCCATTGTATAGATGAGGAAACTGAGGCTCAGAGAGATATTGTCCAATATATACAGTTTAGTAACTAAGAGCATAGGCTTTGGAAGCACATAGACTATACCACTTGCTGGTCTTCGCGTTTTGAGTGAGTAGTTTCCCACGGTAAGCCTCTCTTTATCTGTAAAACGGTCAATACTAATAACAGTGCCACCACCTCCCTCACGTTCTGGCTGTGAGGCTCTGGTGAGTTAAGGCATGTTAAATATTTAATGCAGCTTCTGGCACATTGTAAGTGCTCTGCAAATGCTCACTTTGCTCGCTGCGATGATTAGCGTCGCTGAAACAGGCACGTTGCCCACTGTCGCTGCCCTCCCATAGTCCCCTTCCAAGGGAAACCCCGCCCTCTACAGCAGGAAGGAAGTAGCATTAACCGGCTCTTGATGAAGAGTTGGCCAGGGATCTGACCCAAAGGCGGCCAGTGTATCTGGTGGCCCGTGACCTTCAGAGTGGCCGGACCTGCACACCAAGTCTCTCCTCAGAAGAGGTTGCCGTGATTGTCTTAGACCATCAGATTCTCTCATTAGGATCTGAACAGGGAAAGATCAAGAGAATGGTAGTGACTGGAGAAACAACACGACATATTAAGAGAAGAAGAACAGAGAAAATAGTGACCAAAAAGCAATGACAACGTCTCCACAGTGGCTGAGTCCAGGGTCATTGGAGCCGGAGCGAGTGGCCTTGAAGAATCCAGCTCTGGAGCACAGCTGGCGCAGTCTTCTTACAGCAGGTCCTGCTACTTGCTGGGACTGTACCACAAGGAGCCTGCCGGAATTTTGCCCAGGGTTGTACAGTTGTTAAGCTGCTGGCCATGACAACTGCTCTCAACAAGTCTAGCCACAAAGGCGTGGCTTTTCTGCTCCGCCCCTCAGACTTTCCATAATTATCCCAGTTGTTCCGGGACTGGGAAAAGTTGCATCTATGTTGCCTAAACTTTACAAATGGTGTGAAATGAAAGCTAAATGGACTATTAAGATATCAGGGCTTCTTTGTGTGTTATTGTTCCATTCAAAAGACATTTGAATGGAAATCATGCCAGGATAAACTGCCTTGTTTTTCATTTTTAGACATAAAGCCCTCTTATCGTTTTTGAAATATGGATTGATTTCAACTGAGTGTAATTTAACTGTTTTATATATGGTAACACAATCTTGGAAACTGTGGGGAGAAGTTTGCCCAGCTAATCTCTAATTCCTGTGAATCAGAAATACATACAGCCTCACGCAGAGAAAGTAAACGTTGGTTTGTAAAGGAGGGCGATATTCTGCCTCTGCGAGACGGGGGTAGTAATGGCGACTGCTCCCCTTCTCTGGACCGGTCTGCTCCCATCCACGTCTGGAACTCGGGCCTCCCTTAGCTCCAAGGGCTGTGCGCCGAAGACAGAAAGACCTGTCCAGATCAAAGTCTGGGGAGATGTCTTCAATGACCAAATGCACCAGTACACCGCATGAGTGGAGCTATGATATCCCAAGTCTCATTGCAAGAAGAAGTCACCCCTGAGGCTGTCTGCAAGATAATGCTTTCTCATCCTGTCCCAGTTCAAACCTACAGGCATAAACCCCACAGTCAGCAGCAAGGGCCGTTGTTAGGATGAGCTGAAGGGGGCTGACTTTTGAAATAAAAAAAGGCTGTATTTTCATGCTGTCCCATCCATCTTCTGTTGTGACTATTTTGTGTTGCTTTTCAACGTATAAAGCCCTTGTCTTTTCTGAGATGCACACATATTCTGCTACACATTCTTCCAGGATTTCTATCATGACCAATTTTTCACATTTAAATCTTTAATCCACCCGGTATTGATTTGAAGGTAATGTATGAGAATACATATCCACATTTACCTCATCATATTAATGGACTTCTGTTTCTGGAATTTCTGTGTCATTCCGTTATCCCAAAAATCTTTTCTGTGCCACCACCACCTGTTTTGATTATGTTAATATTAAATTATCTTTCTTTATCTAGTAGGACAAATGTCACAAGTTAATTTTTTTCTCATTTTGTTTCTGTTTTAACTTTGGTCTGCTCATGAATTTATTCTTCTAGATGAATCTTAGTTTTACTTGAACATGTTTCAGAATAAATCCCACTTGAAATTTAAATGCAATTGTTAAACCTATAAAAGAATTTGGCAAGAACTGACATCTTTCCAATATTCAAAAATGGGGTGATTTTTATTTAACACATTTTTTTATGTAACTGTCAGCTTTTTTGGCTGCCTTCACATTTTTTTTTTGCAAAATTTTTATAAAGGCACTTTATCTTTTGTTTTATCATTATAAATGGGAAGTTATTTCTATTAAATATTATACTAATATTTTTCCCCTAGATTTTTAGAAAAGCCATTGATTTGTATAAATTCATTATATGTCTAGCCACTTCATTTTTAAATTTTGGGGTCAGGGGATTTTCTAGACAGAAAGTCATCATTACCTAAAAGTAGTAAAAAGGTAAATCTCCTTTTTCCCCAATGTTACATATCTCACTACATTGGCTAAGATTTCTAGAACCTTAAGTGATAGTGGTAGAATGCATCCTTCACTGGTTCATGGGTTTAGTGGGGACATGTTAATAGTTGGTTGTCAGACATGTCTCTGGCTGTTAATTTCATAGAGTTTCTGTCTGATGTTAAGAAGTGGAGCTTACATTTCTTATTATGTTACCTGCTTCTTCTCTCTAAGAACAAGACTCAGATAATAGTAGCAGTCATATCAGCCAGCATGCATTGAGTGCACATCACTGCTTTATACACGCTTAATGTAATCATCTCAGTATTTATAATGTAGGGCGGTTATTACCTCCAGGTAAACATAAAGAAACAGAGATGTTACACCGTAACTTACATAATATTGTACAACAGCTGTGCTTTAATTTCTTTTCTTAAAAAGCAGGAAGCAGAGATGTTAACCAGCTGATCCTTGATGCTAAGTGCCAGGACTCAGCTTCGAACCTTGGTCCGTAACAGTCTAGAGTGTGACATATTGATTTTTTTATATGCAAGGCGATTGTGGTCATTATTCTTCATGGGACCTCTCCTGCCTGGGTTTCCTACCATCTGTGCTCTGCGCTAAGCCCCCAGGAGGGTGACCTCTGCAGACTGTACCCCCAGCCTCCCTTGCTGGCCCTCTTCCTAGTAGGTTCCACCAACTAGGGTCACTGACATGGCATTGGAAGATAAGGAGAAAAGGTAAGGCTATTTCTCCCTCTGCCATCTCCCTGCCTCAGCGTGAAATATTAGTAGTAGTTGAGTTCACAATAATAGCTCTTTTATCAAAGCTTCAACATGAGGTTCCAGCACCAAATCTTCCCGTTTTCCCGTCAGCCCCAGGGTGGTAACGAGCTTGCCACGGTTACTATCTCTAGATATCTCACACCCTTTGTATGTTTCCTTAGCCTTGCCAAGCCGGTTTTAAGTTGTCCCTTCATTAAACTCTCTATTTGGAAAATCTAGTGGGGACTCAGACTAATTCAGAGCTTTTATTTTTTTTTTAATTAAAAAGTGCATCTTGTAAAACTTCCAGAAGATAACATAGGAGAAAATCTAGGTGACTTTGGGTTTAATAATGACTTCTTAGATCTAAAAGTATAATCAGTAAAATAAAAAAGAGATAAGCTGGACTTCATTAAAATGAAAAAGCTTTTGACAATGATACTGTTAAGAGAATAAAAGAACAAGCCACAGACTGGGAAGTTTTTTTTCAAAATACATATTGGATAAAGGACTTGTATCTAAAATATACAGAGAATTCTCAAATTTCAACAATAAGAAAACAAAAACCTCAAAATAGGCAAAAGTTCTGAGCACATACCTTACCAAATAAGATATATAAGCATATGAAAAGATGAGCAACATCATTAGGGAACTGTAAATTAAAACGAAGACATACCATTGTACACCGTTGTATTAGAATGGTCAAAATCCAGAACAGTGACACCACCAGGTGCTGGGGAGGATGTGGAACAACAGAGACTCATTCATCACTGGTAGGAATGCAAAGTGGTCGAGCAACTTTGAAAGTCAATTTGACAGTTTCTTACAAAGCAAAACGTACTCTTAGCACGTGACCCAATAATCACCCTCTATGGGATTTGTTCAAAAGAACTGAAAACTTACTTTCAGGCCAAAACTTGCACATGAAAGTTTGTAGCGGCTTTAATTATAATTGCCAGAACTTGGAAGCAATCTAGGTGTCCTTTGATAGGTGAGTGTATAAACAAACTGTGGTCCATCCAGAGAATGCGATATTAATCAGCAATGAAAGGAAATGCACTGTGAGCCACAAAAAGACATGGAGGAACCTTAAACACATACTGCTGATTGAAAGGAGCCAATCTGAAACAGCCACACACTGGACGATTCCTACTGCAGGGGAGAAAAAATAATTTCCCTCTACCCTTCTGAGTTCTTAGCTGAGACTTGTGGTGAAAGACAGGTTAGCAAGAGAAAAACAAACAGAAGTTTATGAGAATGTCTGGCTCATATATACATGGGAGAGACCAGGAAGAATGAGGAACTCCCCAAGGTAGCTTAGAATTGAGGATTAAATACCATCTTAAGAGGGGAAGGAAGGGGGGAGGTAGGGAAGAGTACGGGATTTTTAGGAAAGGCGGTGGGGACCTCTAGAATAGTAGGTGAGAGGCGTAACAGTTGGTGACCAGGTGTGCTGTTGGCTTCTAATCTCCTCTCCCATGACCAGCACGGAGGGGATTGTGACAGCTGAGTTCCTTTTGGAGGATCTGTGTTTGGGCAGGTAAGGGGAGTTCAGAGAAAGCCTCTCCCTGCCTTGGCTGTTTTTCTAACGCCCTCGGCTCACAATCATCAAGGTACTGAAAAACATATTTTGGGGCGTCCTGTCCTGAACTCCTACAGTCACATTTTGGGGTGGCATATTCTCTACCTTTCACTACTATGTGGCATTCTGGAAAATTAAAAACTATGGAGATAGTGAAAAGATCAGGGGCTTGGTGGGGAGGGAGAGATGAGTCAGTGAAGCACAGGGGATCTTTAGGGCAGTGAAGCTACTATTCTGTGTGACATGCAGCGGTGGATTCATGCCATTAGACATTTGTCACAACCCATAGAAGGTGCAACACAAAGTGTGGACCCTAATGGAAATTAAGGACTTTAATAAACATGTTTCAGTATTGGCTCATCACCTGTAACAAACGTACCCAGCAAATGCTATACACTAATAATAGAGGAAGTTGTGGCAGGGGGAGAGACCAGGTGGAATCTTTCTGTACTTTTTACTTAATTTTTTGATATACCTTTAAGTCCTCTAAAAAATAAAGTCTATTAATTTTTTTAAAACGTCTTAATTTTCTGAATGCATTTTCGTCATACATAGAGATCACTGTGTAGCATTTACTTTAAACTATAGATGAGATATGTTAAGTTGTTAGATTTCCTAACATGGAGTGATCCTCGTATTCTTGGAATAATTCTCTTTGACCATGGTATGTTCTCATTTTAATTTTGCACTGAAATTGATTTGTTAGAATTTCATTTAGAATTTTTACACCTATATTCATATGTGAGAGTGTCTCATATGCCATTTTTTTTTTAGTTGCATGGTTTTGGTGCTTTCTCTGGTATCAAGTGAGTCTAATTCATAAAAATGAGATTTATATCTAAATTCATATGTATACATTATGCATATGTGTTGTATTGTATACAGTATAAAGTATTTTATATGAAACCTCCTCAACGTGAACGTTTTTGGAGTAAATTTTCTATTTTCTGAATAATCTTCTCAGTAACATGCAATAGTAATTGGCCTATTCAAGTTTTCTGGCTCTTTTTAAGTAAAGCTTTGTCATCTATACTTGGCCAGAAAATTGTCCTTTTCATAAAAATACCAAATTTATTTATGGAATGTGTATTTTTAAAGTCACCCTTACTTTTGTAGCTTCCTCTGAATCTGTAGTCATTTTTTGTCACTCCCACATTTATGTATTTTTATTTGAATCAAATTTATTGAATTAAAATAGTAAAAATTAAAAGTGAATTTGTGTCTTTTGTTGCATTTTTATTATTCAGATAACTAGATTTCAGATTTATGAATTAATCAATTCAACTGTTTTCCCCTCTCCTGATGTGAGGGGAGAAAATCTCTTCCTTTACTCATCCGAGGGTCTCCTGCTGGGACCTCTAGGTTAGACTGACAAAAGGCAGACTAACAGGAGAAGACCAAATAGAATTTTATTAACAAGCACATCGTGCGTGCACACATAGGACCACTCAGTCACCCGGAGTGGTGGTTAGAACTCAGGTTTAGGTACCAAAAACAGAAAAGGGGTCTGGGGAGCTTCTGCACACGGGAGGAACTTTGTGGGAAGGTGACCAGGAAAAGTATGGTTAATTTTTAAATTTTTTTACATCTAATAACTTGAAATACATGTACATATATTTTTTAATTATCTGGTAAGCTTCTTTAAACCTTAAAACGTGCACTTGAATTGAAATATATTTAATTACTATTGCCAACTAAAGACAGTTTCTACTGATGCTTCTTTACATAAAATTTTAAAATTGGCAGCTTTTTATTTCCTTGCTCTTCTCCTCCATATAATTTTTAACTTTGGTTGTGATAACCTGGGATTTTAAAAGTGTATGTGTGTGTGCATGTGAGTGTGGGAGGGAGGGAGGGAGGGAAAGAGACATGCTACTTTCACTTTCAGGAGTATTTACAAATATATGCACTATGTTTTCAATAGTATTTAATAATTGTTACAATTAAAATATATTTGATTTTTCTCTAACTTACCTACCATAATTTCTATATTCTCAAGCTTTTACTTTGCTATGACACATACTCAGTTTTGGCTTTCTTTCTTTCTTTCTTTCTTTCTTTCTTTCTTTCTTTCTTTCTTTCTTTCTTCCTTTCTTCCTTTCTTCCTTTCTTCCTTTCTTCCTTTCTTTCTTAAGAAATGGCATGGAAGTGAACTACTTTTGGACTACTTGACTATTTACTTTTGTCTTTGCAGATGAAGAAAAATGTGTTTAGTCTAGATTCCTGGGTTACAACCTTTCCCTTTTAAATCTCTGTAAATGTTACTCTTATTTATATCTGGTGTTCATTACCATGGAAAAGTCTGCGACAAGAATTGTTTTTCTTAATTTGTAGGTAAATGGACTTTTCAGCTCAAATACTTGCAGGGTGGACCTTTTGCCTTGAGATTTACAAATTTCACAGAGTTGCATCTAGAGATTGATCTCTGTCTGTTTTTTCACATAAAAATAGGTGAAGCATTTTGATTTGCAGATTTAAATTCTTCAGGTGAAAAGCGTGACCTTTTATTTTAGCTTTGATCATTGCTTCTATTTGCTACATTAACACGCACACATGGACAGAATTGAATTTATCAATCTTCTATTGTAGCTGGATTTTCAGTCTTTTCCTCCTTCCAAGATAATGTTTTATTTGAGTATTTACATGGTTTCAGCATTACACTTAGATCACCGATCATTTGGGGTTTCTTCTTATGTGAAGTATGGATCCAATTTTATTCTCTTACAAATGAACCTAGGGGTCCCAACACCATTCACATGAAAGCTCATAACTTATCCAGTGATTTGAAATGCATCCTTTATCACATATAAACTTACCACAGAGCTAGATCTGTTTCTGGATTTTCTATTCTGTTCCATTGGTCTGTCTATTCATGGAACATTTCCACATGGTTTTAATTGCTGAAGGTTGATGGCAAGTTATAACACCACACAGGGTTAAGATGGTTTCCACTTCCCTTCAGGGTCTCCTTAGCGATTATTGCATTTTTTTTAAATCCATATGAATTTTAGAATCAAATGTCTAGCCCAAAGGAAAACACAAACGTGTTAGTATTTTTCTTATAATTGTATTCAGTTTACGCATTGATTCAGGAAGAATGGACAGGTCTGTAATGTTGAGTTGTTCTGTCTGTGGATAAGGAGGACCTTCCTTGTTGTTCAAGTCTGTTATGTGTCTTTCAGGAGTGTTTTTAGTATTCCTCATTTTTTTTCCCCATTTCTTGTGACATTTATTTCTAAGTGTTTTTCATTTCTTTTTAAAAGTCAGTGTATTTGTTTACTTACTTTGGCCCTTGTAAGTGGGACCTGCCTTTTCACTGTTTTCTAATTTGCAGGGGTGGTCAAGTGCCTTCTGACGTGTAACATCGTGTTTTTTTCCCTGTAGCCCCTGCCTTTTGCTGCCCTTTTCCCCTTCACCCTCCACAGTGCTTCCCTCTTTCCTGGAAGACTCACACCTCTGTTCCTATGGATTTCGAGCCTCTTCCTTTCAGTCCCACGGTAGCCTGTGCTCCAAGCCACGAGACCTCTGACCTGGTCTCCACATCGCCCGTCTCTGGAGAAGTCTCTCCCTCCTGGGGGTGCTTTCTCACTCCACCACCATGCTGGGGTTCAGGACATACTACCCCCAAATACGGCACATTGGAATATTAAATATTTTAAGTTCTAGGAATTGGATAAAATGGCCAAGCAAGGTCACTCTGACTTCCTCCTCTCCTCACTCTTCTTTCCTGAAACACTGTTGGGGGAAGAATCATAAAATCTTCCTGTGAGAGGTGCCCCCCATCCTCCTGGAAGATGCTCAGAAGAAAGAGGAATCTTTATCTCCAAAAACAAAGGGGCACCAAGAAGAACCCTAACACGCAGGCCTTGCTTAGTCTCCCCGGGTTACTGCACTTTCTTCATCCTGCTTAAGCTACCGTGTTCCTCCACCACCAGCCACTCTTTATCACGCCCGGACGCCCTACATAAAAATACACAGCTCTAGCGGTTTCTTCGGGTCTTCATTTTGAAAAAAGGCTCCCTGGTCTGTCTCTGTCAGATTGAGTTTCAAACCCATCCAGGGGCCCTAAGAGGGTCAAGGAACACTTGCCCCCACCCCACAGAGGCTACATCCCCACTGTAGTCTTACTTATCTCTTCCGTTCCAGCCTGGCCCCTCTCTCTGCTCAGCCTGGAATCTTTTGGTGTGGACTGTGCTCCCCCATCACACTTACAGTCTATATCATTCTTTGTCTCCTAATTTTACTGCCATGAGGGTTATCACAATAAAAGGGACTTGTTTTTTTGTGATTCTCGTTGGTCTGCATGCTTTTTGAAGGACATGTGGAGAGATTCAGCTTTAGGAGCAGGGGATGCTGCCTCTGCTTTTAATTTGGAAGAGCGTACCCTAAATGTTTGCTTTTGTTTACGATGGGGGCAAAATTATAGTCACTGTATATAATATATGTATAGTATACTTACATAAATATAGTAACTGCTGTATCAACACTGGGCAAAGAGAGACCAATAAACCTCAAAGTTTTGCTCAGCCACTAGGTTAGAAAGTAAAGATTAATCTGCAATCTCTCATTACTATTTTTTTTTTCAAGTAAGTTTTCACTACAGACTCAGCCCCATAAGAAACAAGAGTGGTTTCTGCCCTCTGTGTACCTCTCCCAAGAAACTTCTAAACTAATAGATATTAATCTCTGAATTACTATTGAAGATTGACTAAGAGAATGAGTATGTAACCTATTTGAGACTCAATGTATTTGCGCCTTAAATAACTCACTTGGACAACTGTGATTGTAGTTAGTGTGTTATATTAAGTGATCATCAGGCAACTCTAGTTATAATGTTCACAAAGAAACCAATAGCTGTGTGTGTCTGTGATGAGATAAAATATGCATAGAACCCTTTTCCTTACATATTTGAAATCAAGAAGTTTTTCTTCAAAGTGAAGCACCAAGAACTTTCCTTTTTGTCAGCCTTTGAAGAAGGTAAATTGGTTTTGAACATTCTAAGATAAGAAAATCTCATTTTAAAAACAGCTCAACCTCAATTCAGTTAGATTTTGTTGTAGTGTTGCTTCCGATATTTCTAGAAATCCAATGAGTCAATAAAGAATGACTAATGTTGCTTTGTTTAATCAAAAGTGAGCGTAAGGAAATGAAATAGGCTTATGTCAAATAAATTTCTATGAAGAGAGAAGATTTTACAAGTGATGGATCATTTTTTTCTCAGAAAGTAATTACTATCTTTAGTCACCTAATCATTGTTTTCTTCAAACATGATGTCTCTAGACATTCTCTATGACAGACAAGTTTGAATTTGAATCATCACAAAGACATTATTATTCCTACCACGTTTAATATTTTAAACAAAGTGACTCACATTTTAGTTTTAAAAATCAATAAACTTGGGGGTGAGGGTATAGCTCAGGGGTAGAGTGCGTGTCTAGCATGCACGAGGTCCTGGGTTCAATCCCCAGTGCCTTCATTAAAATAATTACCTCCCCCACCGAAAAGAATAAAAAAATAAACTAAAATTTAGGGAAAAAAAATCAATAAACTTAATCTCTCAGAGTAAGTTCTTCCCACCAGTCCTGAATTTCTTGACTGAGTGAGGTATGTCGTAAATTGGCGTTTTTCTCTTTCCCTTGGGTGTGGGTGCCTCATCTCTCAGTACTCAGTTGGTGTGTTTTGTGTGTACGCAGGGCTCAGGTACCAAGGTCTGAATGCATGAAATCAAGCTTCTAGATTACAGACCCTTTCCGCAGCTCTCCCCACTGACGCCCCGAGCTGGAGCTCACTTCTTGTCATGGCCGCTGTCCCTGTTCACGGCTGTTCCCAACAGAAGGAGATTAAGAAGCTCTGCTTTGCTTCCAGGACCATTTTCTCTTGGATCCAAGTTTCCCAAGCTTTTTCCTCTCTCCACGTCCTTCCTTCCCCTCTCAGCGTGCTGCTTCCCACTAGGGTCAGGCTTGGCCAAGTTTCGAACAAACAGCCTGCCTGAAATCCACGTTTGGTACAAGAATGTCGCCACGCCTGTCATTTGCCCCTGGTTTTTCTAATTCAAGGTCCGTGTCACTCTGAAAAGGAGGACATTTAGAGAACTCATGTCTGTCCCATCTATCACAATTCAATCTGACACTCCTCCTCTAATATTAAATGTAACATGCTCTCTTAAAACATACACACAGCTGCCAATTTTCATGTGTATCTTAAGAGTTGGAATTGGAAATGCTTCCTGTAATGTAATTCATCTCTTTCATGCAATTAATATTCACTTACCACTCTAGACTGAGAAAACGGGCTCTAATCCCCACAGACTGAGGGCAGACTCCTGCCCTGAGGGCCCCACAGGGACACTGTGTTCATCCACTCCCTGGGGAGAAATACAGACATTTCTGTGTGCTAAGTTCCCAGCCTCTTTGATTGGGCTTTATTTATAGGTCAGTTTACTGAACTCCTTAAATGAGTGAGGCTAGGCGTTTTGATTCATCTATTTTGAGATTCAAGAAAGTGAAAAAAAAGGATTGTCAAATTTCATCCAAAGTTTTTCTCAAAAAAAAAAAAAAAAAGACGTCCAATGTGTTCAAAGTTTATATGCCACCTCAAATGTCAAGTATATTTATTTTGTGCAATAAATTAAGAAAAATTCATGGATTTATACAGGAATAGTATTGTGTTCAGTGAAAGAAAGAACTTTCTAACAACTGAAGCTGTGAAACATGAAGTAAATTGGTTGGAGATTAACGAGCCCCCTGGCACTGGGGGTCTCAGCAGGGGTCGGCTGGTCCCTGGTGATCAGAGGAGTCCAGCACAGTGGAGGGGCCCTAAATTAGGTTGGCTTTTGGGTCCCTTCTACTCTGACAGCTAGGACTTCAGGGTAACCAAGCAGAAGACAGAAGTTATATAACGTTCCAGACAAACAAAACAAAAATGCCATTTTCAAAAGTATCCTCAGATGACTCATGGTGAGGAATCCAAAGTCTTGCATAAATACTCTCTTTTACCCGTGGGCTTATTCTTCTTGCCCTGCCTTACCCCTCTTCTGTCTCGTTACAGCCTTCCTATCGTCTGAACCAATGAACAAGAGGTGCATCACCGTCTTCCTTGCTTCTTGCCCTAGTGCTGTCTCGGGTGGAACGGAGGGGTGACGGAGGTGATCGCAGATGTGTGGGCTGCATACTTTTATGATATGTTCACAAACGCCTCAAAGGCAAGACAGAAAGGGAATAAATGGATGTTGCCTGCCTTCATTTTCCCACTCTCACTACTGCTTTATCTTTCTTTTTTTGGACATTTGCACCTTTATAAAAGTCAACAGGATTTAAATATCGACATAAAGGACCAGTCTCTATCCTCTTTCACGTTCCAACATGCTGTGATTTTATGATTGTACAGGTTCCTGTGTTTGTGCAGACAATAGATTCATGACTGGCCAGGAGGAAGGAAGTGTCTGGGGGCTGCCCATCTCTGAGGGTCCCGGTCCCTCACAGAGCGCCCCTAATAGCCACAGTCAGACAGGACCCTGGGCTGCATGGACTGTTGTCCCCTTCCAGGATGGTGAGCCCAAGAGTTTATGCCCCAAAGCTAGTCCTGTGCAAGCCCCCTTCCTCCAAACAGGACGGGCAGATAGAGAAGTTGCTGCACCGGCATTTCTCTCCTCTTTACTGAGACAGAAATGGCTTCACTACCTAGCAAGAAGTACAGGCTGATTTATTTATAGACTTTGCTGCTTCTTTCTTAGAACCTGGTGAAGGCTCTCAATTCAAAGAAAAGACTTGGGACTCCTGGTTTACCTCTGAAAAGGAAAGGACTTGGAAAGCATTGTATCCTTACAACACAAAAAGGCTGAACTCCTTTCTTGGAAAATCAATGACCTTTCTTGGAGCCGTGAAAGAATTGAGGTTGCAGGGAAAACTGCCCTCCTCAGATGTGAAGATTGACAAAACCTAGATCTGCTTACCTGAAAACAGAAGCCAGTAGAATTATAAACTGGTAGGAACACACAAATGATAATTTTGTTGAATTCCTGGGGGCTGACTGTGGTCTAACATGAGAGTGAGAAACCCCTTAGGGCCACAGTCTGGGAGGGGCCCACACTTTCATGGGCTTTCTCTCTAGGAAACTCATGGTTCTCAAGATGAAAACACAAGAGATCTCCTTACAGCTCTGGCAAAGGGAGAGGAAGAGCAATCTTTGTGAAATGAGTCCACAGCAAAATCCTGTGTTCCCTGGAAAAAGGCTTTGCTAGAGACATATCTCAACGAGGGGAAGGGCTTTCCTCCCATTGCAGCAGCCTCTAAACTTCCTGTCTTCATGGACAGAGGATAAAGAAATCATGGTAAACAAGGATCGTGGCTTCAAGGGAAAAGATTGGGAATGCTGCAGCCAGGAAAGAGGGTAGAGGCAGGGGGGATATGCCAGTGGAGGTAACAATGCAAGAACACTTGTGAAGGTCACAGCTCCCAGACCCAGAACCGTTAAAAGACTGAAGTTTATTCATGAGACTTTAGGAGGCTTCTCCTCCCTTACACCTTACCACCATGTCAACAGCCTCCAGCATAACAACAGCAAAGCAGCACGGAAGAAATTGACACAGAAAGTGCAAAGTCAAGAGGGGAAACAACAACAAGAACTAGAGATATTTGAGACCTCGGGCACCTACACCTATTTTTTGCAACTATAGTTAATACTGTATTGCATATTGGAAAGTTGCCAAGAGAGCAAATTTTAAAAGTTTGCATCAGAAGAAAAGAATAGTTCTGTAACTATGTATGGTGGCAGATGTTAACTAGACGTACTGTGATGATCATTTTGCAATATGTACAAATATTGAACCATTATGCTGTACACCTGAAACTAATAGGATGTTGTTTATCAATCACATCTCAATAAAAAATAAAAAAACCAAACAAACGAATGTATCTAGGCATATCTTATTTAAACTACAGGAAGACAAAGACAGAGAAAATCTTGAAAGCAAGAGATTTAGGTTTTGACACAGACGGGTTCAGTTCTGGCTGTCTTGTTTACTAGGCAATCAGTACTGGACTTGACCTCTTTCAAATATTGGCGGTTTTCTCCCTTATAGAAGGGATGAAAAGATACGTGTAAAAGTACCTCATTGTAGGTATTGTTTCTTGTATGTATAAATGAAGCTCCAGTGAGGTCAAGTATGTGTGCAGAAGCAATTTTTAACAACAGCAATCTCTAAATATGAAGAGTTAAACACTTTCCAGGGACCTTGAGATAAGCTCACTCAGCAAGGAAAATCTTGAAGTTTGTTGTGAATCACAAGGCATTACTTTACTAGATGTAAAATTGGATATCATTTTTGTCTTAAATAGGAGTGGAACTGATGTCTCCAAGGCAAAGTTAATGCAAAAGGTGAGGAGATGGTTAATGCAAAAGAAAACTCATAAGATAAATGGACAGGGTAGGCATAAACTAATTGAGATCCTTTGGAACCAGGCAGGAAATACATACATATTTTCTCTACATCTATAGTTACAGATATATCAGAATCCCCGCAGAGGTATCTGAATCCAGGAATAATGAATGGACTTTGTTAACTCACTAGAGAAAAGTATAACAGCAGCAAAAAGATTAGAAAAATGAGCTCTAATAAGTAAGAGAGAAATTAATATATACATGTATATAGTACATATGTGTGTATATATATATTTATGCGTTGAGCATTAGAATTTACAAAACACAATCACAAGCATTTGGCTTTCATAACTAAGGGGATTTGGACTCCAATAAATCAAGAGAGTTTCTGACTTTGCTTGACATCAATTATGGTTGAAGAATTACTCTCTCTACATCTATCTTTCAAACTGAACCAAACAGCTCGTGAAAATATTTTTCCATAAGGGGGAAAGGTAGCAGTGAGAAGCAGAAGAAATTTCCATGCAGGCATTTTTTTTTTTTTTTTAATTTCAAGGTCATACCCAAATGAATTATTTCTATAACATTTAGTTTACAAAATGTTTTTGTGCAGCGATCTCATTTTGTCTCTGTTGCCCAACCTTTTAAAGTTGGCAGGGGCCACGGTTCTGATTCTGATTTAGATTAGGAGTCTACGGGCAGTCCTGTGAAGCATGCCTGCTGTTCCACAGCTGTTGAATCCCAGGGCTGGGAGCAGAGAATCAGAGACTTCTGACCCACCACCTGTCTCACTCAGTGCAGGCTGACCACACACTGATGGCTTATCGACAGCAGACATATTTCTCACAGTTCTGGAGGCTGGATGTTCGAGACCAGGGTGCAAGCATTGTTAGTGTCTGGTTACAAACTGCCAGCTTCTCACTGTGTCTTCACATTGTGGAAGGAGAGAAAGAGGGAGCTCTCTGGGGTCCCTTTACAAGGGCACTATCCCATTCATGAGGGCTCCACCCTCATGACCTAATCACCTCCCAAGGACTTCACCTCCTAATACCATCACACTGGGGTTCAAATGTCAACATATGACTTATTTCATGTTTACCTGAATCGTCAATTTTTTTAAATTTTTATTAAAGTGCAGTTGATACACAATGTTAGTTTCAGGTGTACAGCAAAGTGATTCAGTTATCCATATACATACATATATGTGTTTTCTTTTCAGATTCTTTTCCATTATATTCAACATACGACTTTTGTAGGGACACAGATATCCAGTCCTTTGCACAACCCCATGTTGGTTTTTTATTTTGCTTTACTTCTTGTTTGTTTCCTTTGTCATTAGAACACTCCTCATTTAATCTTCACAACACGAAAGTGGTAGTTTTAGCTTCAATCATTCTTACACTTCAGTTTCATCTGCTTATTTGACATCACTAACCAAATCTATTTCTTCAATGACTTATTTAAGAAAGAAATCCTTTTATGTTCCTTTCCAGGATGCTTTTAAAAGCTGCCCTTAAAAATGTGTTTAGTAATCTTTGATGGATAATTTGCTTAAAGTTAAATCATCCCTGGCTATTTTCCACACTTTTAGCAGAGGGTTTTTTCTTATTCCTCATCTCAGAAATCTAAATGGAATCCACTTCCATCAACATCTCTTCAAATGTGATCCATCAATTCTGTTAGTTCTATGGCTCAAAACCCAATTCTTGGAATCTGACTGCATTTTACCTCAAATAGGAATCCAAGCTACATATTATGTGCTCAGATTTCCCAAATCAGCTACAAAGGTGACAGAAAATTTCTTTGAATTTATAGAATATTTTGACTTTTTCCAAAACAAATCTGATATATCCTATTATTTTTACTTTACTATGTGCTCTCTGCACAGAGGACTTCTTTCCTGGTTAGTCCGATCACAGCCATGTAGAGACATTAGCATGCCACCACACTGCAGCTAAGTCGACATCATTTAAGCTGCATGGAAATTGAATGTTATTTCTAACTGACTGCATCACTTTAACAGCACTGCCGGATTAGGTTCTTATGCTGCTTCTGAGTCACTCAACCATCCATCAGTGGCGTCTCGGAGGGCATCCTATCCAGCCCTGAATTAGGAGGAGAATGTCAGTGTGTACTGACAGCAGATCACAGTGTCTGAGATGTGTTAGCCTTCCTTGCTAACTTATTAGCAAAAGGATTAGTGAACTGTAGCATCAATGGGCATTTTGAATGTCACAGATATTTCCAGTGGTGATGGGTAAGAACAGATAAACGTTTAAGTGGCATTAAACTGTGTTGCCAAATCTCATTTTCTAAATGGTAACTAAGCGTTTGCAGAGCATTTTTTAGAGTTTACAATCTCTCTATTCATGTTATTTGATTCTCACAATAATATGTGAAAGTAGACATTGGGGAAAGGGTGAGGGACAGCTCTACTGGACACTCAGCCTCGAGGATGGGGGGCTTCAGGTCTGCCTGGACCTTCTTTCCTCCTCTTTTACTCCCTGCATTAGACCTGTTTGACACCCTGCAGACAGACCCACCTTTAAAATGTGCGTTTTGGTGGTGTTCTATATTCCATTTGTGTATTTTACAAACTCTTGGGTTGCGTTCATCATTAATCTTTTGGGGACCCATTTAAGAAACTGATGAACGCTGTCAATCTATTCCTCCATTTTACACAGTTTCAGAAAGCTGGTTACTTGGAAGCAGTTTTCAGCCATTTCACTTCAGTGCGGTTTCTTATTTGGGGCTCTTCTTCCCTTTGACAGTTTCCCACCACCTCCACTCCGGCGGTAGAGATGAAATAGCAAAGGAACTGAAGTTAAGAGTTCATTATACTCAGTCCATCAAGATGCTCTAGTTTTAATATCCTGAACACCCCCCATTTAGGAACATTTTAAACACATGTGGAAATGCTATAAAGAAAAATAATAAGATCCCCAAAGGCTATGGAGGAAACAAGAAGCTGACTTGTTGTTGTAAGTTTTCCAAACAAGCCTGGTTGACATGCCTGTTTACCAGGTAATTACTTCTCCCCGTCCCCTTGACTGGAGAGATGCACCCAGTGTTACAATGCAATCCCAGAGGTCTTCGGGCTAAAGGGGGACACACTGCTTTCACAGGTATAAGTGAATACGATGTACGTTAAAGGCTGAAGCATAACTCGCTTCCATGACATTTTCATCTTCTAGGAGATCAGCCTCAATAGCCTTCTGTATCTGAGCGAGGACTGCGAAGACTATTCAATTTCACGGTCAGTCAGTTGAGTCTCCAGGAGTGGAGGATCTGACCTCTCCCTCAGGCAAATCTAATTTCTTCTTCTAATGGCTAGAAGTTCAATTCTCCTTTCCCCAGGGTGAAAGCTCAGGGAAAAATACTGAACCAAGTTCCCCCTACATGCAAGTTTACCTCGTTTACAAAGATTGGGGGCTCACCCAAGAAAGAAAAATGAACACTTCTATCAGATTATTCCACAGCTATACTCGTTGAACTCCCACTGATTCTCAGACTGGCCACCAGGCTTTGGATCAGCTGTTCATATAATATCAGAGTTAAACATTCTGTTTTCAAAAGAACACGTTTCTTAAAATGGTGGATTATAAGATCAGTGGTTTTACCCTGACATCTTCAGTCCTGATCACTGCATCTTTTATCAAATTAACGTGCTGGCATTTATTTGGAGTTTGTTGGCAAACAAGTATGTGGGAAGAGAATATTGGCAGGCAAAAAAAAAAAAAAAAAATCAAGTGGGGACATATTATCAGTTAACCGTCTAAAATTAGCATGTGCAATCTGATTCTATAATCTCACCTGCTGGGAGTAATTTAATTTAAAACAATGCTAATCAACAGGGATTTAATCTGAAGTCTCCCTCCTCACCTAGAGATGATCATACTAAGTGAAACAAGTCAGACAAAGACAAATATCATAGGATATCACTTATAGGTGGAATCTAAAACAATGACACAAATGAACTTATTTACAAAACAGAAACAGGCTCAGAGACATAGAAAACAAACTTACGTTTACCAAAGGCAGAAGGGAAGAGAGGCACAAATTAGGAGTTTGGAATTAGCAGATGCAAACTACTATGTACAAAACAGATAAACAAGGTCCTACTGCATAGCACAGGGAACTGTATTCAATGGCCTGTAATAACTTATAATGAAAAAGAATATATATGTATGTATATATGTATAACTGAATCACTCTACTGTATACCAGAAACTAACACAACATTGGAAATCAACTATATTTAAAGTAAAAAATAAAAAACTAGGTCTCCCTAAGTATCAAAATATGAGTGGGGTACCTCCTGCCTTCTTTTGAATACATTTGGAACAAAAAGTATGATGTGATTCAAATAACTATGAATTTGGTAGCTCCTACACACACACACAAAGCTGTTCTGCTCGGGCTATGCAGGATGACAAAAATAAGCAATTGATCCTTGAGGCACATTTAATTTAGGTTCCTCCACTTTGAAAACTGCCTTAATTTTTCATGTCACATTTAGCAGGCAATCATCTATCACCCAGTCTAATAATGTTGGGTACATTTTATAATTAGCCATAAAAGAGATCTTTTCGCCAAGCCCCCAAATTAAGTTTGTGCTTCAACATTATACAGACGGCCCTTTCTTGGTAGTTCACAGTGTGCATTTTCTGTTGCCTTGACAACTGTCTGGTGGGGGCTTCCTTGCTTGGAGAACGAGGACGCCTTTGCCTGATGCAACCCCTCAGAAATGATAATGAGCACTGAGCAGAATGATCCGACAAAGCAAGCTTGGATACATAAATAGAAAGATTCTGCTTAAATGACGTGTGCAGGGAGGTTGGAAGGGAGGGAGGAGGGAAGACAGAGGGGTGGGGAAGGGGCTGTGACCGTTATCAATCCTAATTTTCAAAAAATCCAGGGCCCGGTGAGCACTCAGCAGTGCTATGAAGCAAGGGCAGACGGGGAGAGGCACAGGAGGGCACCAAGATTGTAAGACTCGTTCAGGCCTCCAAAAGCTTTGTCAAAATATAATCAGTACACACAACCCTGCCATTTCACGATGTCCAGACTTTTAAGGCATAAGAGAAAATGAAAACCTCTTTTTCTGTTTGGTCTCAAATATCCTTGGCTCCACCTGTAGTTTGTGTTTAGTTTTGTTCCCACTTTCGACTTTCAGGGCGGTGAGTCTGTGACATTTGGGGCTGGGACACTGGCCGTATAAGCAGAGCAGCACGCTTTTTCTCCCTTATAATTTGAAAGAGAGATTCAGAGTCACAGTGACAGCAAAAATTCTACAAACTTCTAGTACTGAAGGTCCTAGGACTGCGCTGGTCCTTCTGTCCCCAAATCTGATACCTTCAAAATTTCCTTAATTTTCTAGAATCCGCCAGTATCTTCCTTCCCAAATTGAAAGCATATGTTCTTTCTCCTTCTTTCTGTCCTCTCTCTCTGCCTCTGTCTCTCTCTGCCTCTCTCTTTCTCTCTCTCTCTCTCTCTCTTTTTTTTGCTTCAAGTTGGCCAGAATTGCTT
The DNA here is from genome assembly GCF_009834535.1 of Camelus ferus. NCBI lineage: Eukaryota > Metazoa > Chordata > Mammalia > Artiodactyla > Camelidae > Camelus > Camelus ferus. The sequence continues at coordinate 6,684,560 of NC_045696.1, forward strand.
TCTGTTCTTTGCAACCAGGAGAATTTTCCCCTATAGTATATATGAAAAATACTTTTTGTTTGGAGCTAGAATTACTCTCTAGTTTGTGAGCTTCTTGGAGAAAGAGCTTGTCTTTCTCATCCGCGTCTTCAGCACCTTGCAGTCCCTGACACAGGTCTTCAGTATCTGTGTGGTGAGTGAAAGCATTCCTTTCCTTCGCTTCTGTAACAAAGTGCCACAAAGCTAGCACCTTAAAATAAAACCCTTTATTACGCTGCAGCTCTGTAAGTCACACGTCCAGGCGCTGCTTGGCTTAGCTAGTTTTCTGCTCCAGGTCTCGTAGGTTGAACCAAGGTTTCAGCAGGACTGTGTTCCTTTCTGGAGGGTAAGTTCCATGGGTTGTAGGACTGAGGCTGCCGTTTCCTTGCGGGCTCCACTCCCAGCTCCTAGAGGCCACTGTGCTCCCTGCTGTGTGGCTCTCTTCCTCCGCTTTCAAAATGAGCAGTGATGGAACAAGCCTTCTCATGCTTCGAATTGCCCCAGCTTCCCCTTCTGCCGCCTCTCTCTGCCTTCCTTTTTGCATTTAAGGGCTCACATGATTACATTGGGCCCACTTGGATAATTCATAAATAACCATTATATTTTAAGGTTAGCAGATTAGCTTCCTTCATTCCATATGCAATAACCCTTCACGGCACAGGTTAGTATTTGATTAGCTAAGCAGTGGATGGCATCGTGGGGAGACAGCTTGAGAATTCTGCCTCCCACAGTAGGTGAATGAGGTCAGGTGAGAGGGGCAGAGTTTCAGATACGTCCTGCCAGGCAGGAAGGGGTGCAGTGCAGCACCTTGCCTTTCTCGGTTCTAGAAACCCCTGCTTCCAGCCACCCTGCTCTGTGTGGCTCCCAGGGCAGAAAAGTCTGACTCCCAGCAGTACTGTGGCCCTGTCTTCAGTTTCTACCAGGACATAGAGATTTTACTACCAACACTGAATCTATTTCACCATTTTTTTTTCCCACTAAATAATACACTGAAAACATCATGACCCAAATGGGATTTATTCCAAAGACTAAAAGGATGGTTTAATATTCAAAAATCAATCAATGTGATTCACACATTAAAAGACTCAAAAGAAAAAAAAATGATACTCTCAATATATGCAGAAAAACATTTGACAAAAGTCAAGATTCATTCATGATAAAATTGTTTAGCAACCTGGGAACCTAGTTTTAACTAGTAAAGGATATCTAAAGAATTAAGTATCAAAGTGCTTAATAGTAAACATTGAATGCTTCCCCCCCCAGTCGTCAATACGGCAAGGTTATCTTCTTTCACCACTTCTGTTCAACACTACACTGAATTCCTAGTCCATACAATAGAAAACACACAGATTGGAAAGGAAACTAAAACTCTGTCTCTATTCACAGACAGTATGGTCTGCACAGAAAATACCAAAGAATCTACCAGGGGAAAAAAAGGCAGGGTTGTGGATCTAGTAGGTGAATTAATCCAGGTCACAGGATACAAAGGCAACATATAAATGCCAATTTTTATTTAATCGTATTAAACCACTGGAATTCACAAAGTTTTTTAAAAATTAGAAATCTATAAAAGTATGTACAGGATCTGTGTACTGAAAACTACAAAGCTATGATTAAAAAAATCATAGAAGATCTAAATAAATAGAAAAATATACTGTGGTCAAGATTTAGAAGACAATATTGTTAAGATATAAGTTCTTCTTAATTTGATCTATAAATTTAATACAACCCTAATTAAAATCCAAGAAGGATTTTTTGGTAACTATTGAAAATCTGATTGTAAAATATATAGGCAAAAATGAAGAAAATAGAATAGTCAAAACAATTTTGGAAAAGAATAGCATAATTGGAGGACTCATAACACTCAGTTTCAAGACTGACTATAAATCTACAGTAATTAAGACACCTTAATACTGACAAAAAGCCAGACATATAGATCGATGGAACAGAACTGAGAGTCCATAAATAGTCCCCAAAACCAAGCAGCCAACTGATTTTGAATAAGGGCTCAAAAGCATCCAACGTAGGAAGGGTATTTTTTTCAGCAAATGGTGCTGGAATTATGGGACAGCCACAAGAGAAAAAAAAATATTGAACTATACCTCATACTTTATACAAAAAAAAAAAAAAGTATAATGGCCCAAAGTGGATAGTAGACTTATTTAAATTAAAATTTCCAAAAGAAAACTTAGGAGCAAATCTTCATGACCTGTGGTCAGGCAGAGTTTTTAATTAGAACACCAAACCACAATATATAAAGAAAAACAATAATAAATTGGACTTTATCAAATTTAAAAACTTGTACTCTGAAAACGACACACTTAAGACACTGAAAAGACAAGCTACAAACTGAAAGAAAATATTTGAAAATTGCATTTCTGATACAGGACTCATGTACAGAATAATGAACCCTCAGAATTCAAAAATTAAGAAAATAACCAACCTAGTTTTTTTTAAAAAATGAGCAAATGATCCAAACAGGTATGTCACCAATGATGGCATATAAACATTTTAAAAATGATTAACATCATCAGTCGTTAGGGAAATGTAAGTTACACCGCAATGTAATAACACGACCCACCTCTTAGAATGGCTAAAACCAAAAACCTTGATAACGTCTTATGCCAGCAAGAATGCAGAGTGGCTGGAACTCCCACACATTGCTAGTTTGCTGGTGAGAATGCAAAATGGTAAACTGCTTTGGTAAACAGTTGAGCACTTTCTTACAGTGTTAGATATATACCTACTATATGACTCAGCAATCCTTTCCCTAGTACCCAAGAAAAGGAAAATTTATGTTCGCATAAAGACCTGATTGTGAATTTTTATAGATGCTTTATTCATCATTTCCAAAAGCTGGAAATAGCCCATGTGACCTCCAGGAGTGAATGGATAGATGGTGGTGCACCCATACAATGGAATACTACTCAGGAATAAATAGGAACAAATTTGCCATTTACACAACAACACAGATGGTTCTTGAATGCATTTTGCCCTGTGAACCAAGTCCAGCCCCAAAGCCGCACACTGTATAAATTCTATTTACATGACATCATAGCCCAGCTATAAAGAGGCAAAGCAGGTCAGTGGTTGCCAGGGGCTGGGTGATGCTGGTGAGGGCTGACTATAAATGGAAATTAGGAGGGAATTTGGGAGGTGGGGAATGAAATTGTTTTCTAAGGAACTGTGACAAATTACTCATTTGTCAAAAGTTCTTAAAACACAAAGAGTGAATTTGCTGTCTATAAATTACATTTTAGAAACTAACAAGCATGTTAGGTGGAGGGGAGACTCAAGAGGGAATGCAGACTGTGATAAGTGAACCTGGCAGTGTTACAGGTGAATCACGTGATGGTGATTGTGGGGAAGAAAAGAGCTGACCTGCGTGTATCTTTCGGAAATCTGTTTTGGCCGGATACTGAAAGGCTAAAAACAGAAAGAACAGTACGTGACACTCTCCTTCATTTGATAAATTTGTTTTTCTCCGGGATATGAGTTAGCAATTTTAGACCACTTTATGTATGTACCAGGACTGAACAAATAAGAAATATATTGCAGATAATAAAAGTCACGTTTCTCACATTCAGAAAAAAAGGAATTAAAATAAAGAGGTGGGCTAGACTGAACCGTGTGGTGTTGGGCTGGATTCAGAAGTATCAGTATGGACTTCTGTTTTTATAAATTACATGCATAGATAAGGATGAGCAGAAATACAGGTGTGTGTGTATATACGGATTAGTACAATACATGTATCTCTGGGTTCTGTCTGTGGAAAGGACCTAGAAGCAATGACATCACAGTAGCAAAGAGCACATCTAGTGCTCAGATCTTGGATCCTAAGTCTGTTTCACAATAATAGAAACCAGGGCTTATGGAGAAGTGGTTGATTCCATGCTTACAGAGCCAGAAAGTAAGGATGCGCTCCAAAGAAATGGTGGAAGCATACAACAGGGGGAGGAGCTTATTGCCTAAAAGAGCTCCCAGTGGCCAACAATGAAACAATTTGAGCAACAAAATAGAGTCTTGGATTATAACCCAAGGAATAAAATAAATAACACTTGAGTTCATACTGATTAAAAAAAATAACAATAAATAAGTGAAAGAGAAGAAATAACTCTTCCTTCTTGAGAAATTTCAATTAGTAAACACAGAAAGAATGAGGGAAATAGAAAATCACCATTGGAGCCACACAGTAAAAAATTTAGTCAAGATCCACCCATGGATGCTAGTATCAGTGAGCAAAATTTTAAGAAACAGGTTATGTACACAATCTCAAAGCATCTCCCACACACTACCTACTTACTAATTACAAAGGGAAAATGGTAAGTTCACTGTGGAGAATCCTGGCTGACACCCCCCTAGCCTAGTAGTCAAGGTTAATATCACTAGTAGTAAGACAGACATACATCATGTACCCCTGACACGGTGCAGTAAGAAGGACCAGTTACCTCAGTGGTGTTCATCCCCAAAATGCACAAGCTCAATCTAATCATGAGGAAACATTGAACAAACCCAGTTGGAGGGACATTCTGCAAAACAGCTGACCAGTACTCTTCAAAAGTGTCGAGGTCTTGGAAGACAAGGAAAGGTCACCAATTGGAAGAGACCAAGGACACATGACAAATAAATGCAAGATGACATCCTGGACTGGATCTGGAACAGAAAAAGGACATTGGCGGAAAAACTGGTGAAACCTAAGTCTTCAGCTTAGTTAACAATATTGAACAAATTTTAATTTCATAGTTGTGATCATTGTATTGTGGTTTGCTGGATGTTAAATTAGGAGCTATTATCCAGTACCTCCAAGGAAAAAAAAAAAGTAGATAACTAAACCTAATTACCCCTCCAAAAAAATAAACAAACAAAAAATTAGGAGCTATTAAATGAAGGGGATGCAAGAACACCTTACTATCTTTGCTATTATTCTGCACGTCTGAAACTATCTCAAAATTAAAAGTTTTTTTAAGGATATAGGTTAATTTTCACTATAAATGTCCTAATTCTTTCATGCTATTGATCTTCTGGTGAGGTGCCTTCTCTCCCCAGAGGCCACATTGATTTTCCCCTGCCAGCCTGTAGAGACAGATTAATGCAATGGGCAAATGCATCCTTCCCTTTTTGAGATTCTGTTAATTCACCAGCTCAGCTCCAACACAGTTCATCTTCATCGTTGCGTAAAAAACTACGCAAAAACGTGCTGTCAGTTCCCTGGCTCCTATTGATAGTCCTCGTGTTTCGAACAATGGAACTGGTGATCCAACAGACGTATGTCTCACAAAATCAGACATGTCGTTCAGGAGTCATTTAATTAAGACTTTCAGGCAGAATTATAGTTCTGCCTGATGGGAAGGAGTGCATGAAGAAGGTTCAAAACCTAATTTCAGAGGGATCAAGACAAATCCCAGTCACTTTCATGATTGCTGAGTGTCAAAGTGCTCATGACCACGGCCCCCGCAAACAGTCTCCTTCCCCAGCTGGTTTGAGGCAGGCACCAGACAGCAAAGACTGCTGGGTGGTGTGGGTGTCGATGGGGAGGAGGTAAGGAAAGGAGGGTGGAGCTATTCCCTGAGCCCAGAACCAGGGCTCTGCACCTTCCCACAGTCCCATACAGCCCGAGGCACTTTGTGTTATAAAGAACTCCTGTAGACTTCCCCAAAGTCTTAGAAATTGCCCAAGTGGAGAGGTGTAGATGTGTGTGTTGGAGGTGGGGGTGCGGGACATCGCTGACAATGCACAGATGTTGACTGGCAGAGAACAAGCCATATTATTAATTGATCTGCCAAGTCCTTCTGGTCTCCCCAAAGAACAGAAATAGTAAATGGCACTGTGAGGTGGTACAACATGCTCCAGCCAGATTTTCCAGGGTTTGTCATCTGCGTTATTGAGCAGCCTCCTCTTAAGGAGAGAAGAGGCGTTGAGGGAAGTTTAGTTTCTGCCCAGGACATGCTGTGGGTCTGGTCTGTCATCATCTTTTAACTCTGTCTGGCAGAGCAGAACTATTTGAACATTAGAACATGAGGGTAAATGAGAAGATAGAGAAACTAAAATCTATCAATAATAAAGTTTACAAATTAAGGAAGAAGGATCCAAGGTTTGATTTCCTCATTAGCATCCAGCTCAGAATCTATAACAAATCAAGAGGAGTTGAACATTTGATGAGGAAAGCCCCTCCTTATTCAAGCACGCACAGAGATAGTCTAGCTGGCTCTCTCCCTCCTGGCAGCAGAGCTGGGCTGTGCTTGCAGCAGGTGCCCTGTAATTTTATATTAATGTCCATTTTTTTCTAATTGTATGTATTTGCATATATGCTAATACTTTGAGTTCTGCCCGTTTTTGTTCAGGACATGTGGGGAGTGCTCCCTGCCAGGCCAACCCACAAAACAGCCCTCTAAAACTTGCCGTGTCCCCACTCTGGGCATTAGCGATACGTCTGACTCAGCAGCAGGAACTGCAAAAAGCTGAACATGTGACAGAAGATGCCACTTGCGCTAGTGAAACATCTTACAATAAAGAGAACTCAAAAGAGTCTGTAGACCTCTCCAGATAAAGTAAGTCCACGATGGCAGTTTTGAATTCATTGGAATTCAGTACATTATTCTTACCAGTAAAAGATGAACTAGAAACATGCAAATTAAAATATGCATTTATCTTCATTTTTTATTTCACCCTGGAACATATCCACCCAGCACACAGGACAAAAGGTGAGGATGATAGCATCATGGCTCTAAGTAAGGAAATATATACTTTGCCATCTCGAGGTCTAAGAGGTCCTGCCCAAGGACTTATATAATCTCTGAAAACTCGGTGCATCTTCTTTTCTGTCTTAGTACTGACTTAGTTCTTAGTATTATGATTTAACAAAAAAACAGGAAAAAAAAAAACCTGTCAGGGCAACTGACCTAGGCCGTTTAGTCAAGTAAAGGCACTTTATTTTGAGCCAACTCAATTGCAAATACAGTGAAACAAATAAGGGGTGAAACATATCTCTTAATTTAACAGAAAAAAAAAACTATTTTCAAATGTCTTATTTGGCTTCATATGGCTACATGAAAATACTTCCTTAAAAAAGCACTCCTAATGCAGGTAATAGAAGCCAGTATGTTCACTTACCTACCTCCTTCCTTTGGTCATTAAATAAGCAAAAGCAAAGCTAAAAGTTCTGCTGTTTAAAGCCTTTAAATATCCAGCAGGATGTTGCAGCTTCTGGAAATTACATAAGAACATGTGCACACATGCAAAATAAAATGGAAAGGTAGGGCCACAATCTCAATCATTCAAGTGGACTGAATAGTCCTTTCCTGAAGTCAGCAGTTCCTCAAATCATCATGCTAGTGTTGGTGTCCTAACTTCCAGGGCTTTGTGTATCCAGGATCCCTGTGTGTGCAGCTGCAAGCAGCCCAGGATGCATGAGGCATTAAAAGCACAGTGCTTCAGAATGCAGGGCCTAGAGACAGTCTAGATGAAACAGAACCCTGAGTCTACTACTTCCTGGCTGTGAGCAAATCATAAACACGTGGGACTCCACTGCCTTATCTTTCAGATAAGTTTAGTGAGAGAACACCTACCAAAGGATTGTTCTGAGCATTAGTGCAGAACAGCGCCTGGCACTGAGGAAGCACACAGTGACCACTAGCTGTTACCATTAAACAATCATTTAGTGCAGCCCCTTGGGATCAGGCGGGTGGGATATGGAGAACTTCATTTCAAAACTGGCCTTGCTGAGGGCCACAGTGCTAGGGGCCCTGGAAATAGGCAGTCTCCCCTGAAGGCACACAGCCATGCACCATGCACGCTGGCTCACCTGCCTCTGGGCAGCTGCTGCAGAGAAGCCGCTTCGGAACCAATCAGTTGGTAGAGAACGGTGCATTACAGGTCCATACAGCATTATACATATACAATGATCAGAGTCATCATTGTAGCTCAAATGCTATACAGATTTGCAGCATTCTTCTTTTTCCATAATCGTTAAAATATCCTTATGAGCTGGGGAGAGATACAAGGAGACTAGCTTTAAACTTGCCAGTCAAGTGCCTAGTGTTTTCCCCTTTCTCTAGGTAAAGATTCAATTTTTCAGATTTACACCCTGTGCTACCACCACCCCTTGGTTTGATTCAGTGCCTGGAATAAAGCTTACAAAGTACACTGGTCCCACCCTCTCCTTGGTACTTGTGCCGCGACAGACTGAGCTAGTCAGTGACCTTTGTCATTTGTGCTGTTTGCCAAGTCTGAGTCTTTTGCCTCATTATCTGATCCCCAGCCTCTGCTGGTCCAAAGCCTTCTGTCCTCACATGCTGGACAAATCAAGGTATCAGGAGTAAAGATGCTGTGTGTGTCCAGGTCAGTGGTGGGGCAATGAGGACTTGGGAAACAGGAAATGAGATGGTAAAGTGTGCCAGGGATGCGGAGGTGGGGGGCTCACAAGCTGTTGGCAGCCCTGGAAAGCCAGGCAGAGACACTGAGATCCAGAACAATGGGCAGAACAGAGTCCACACCAATAGATGCACGTGCAGGGGCGGGAAGTTCATGGCTCAGTAATGCTGAAACTTAGCCTCCTCGGCCCTTTACCGAATTGACACTCGAGGGCAGAGTTTTGGATGAAGCAGAAAAGGCAGCTTTATTTCTCTACCAGGCAAAGGAGGTCACAGTGGGCTAATGCCTCTAAGACTGTGAGCCTGCTGGGGAGAGAAGGCAGGGGTCTTACAGTAAAAGTTTAAGAGTTCAAGGAGAGGTGCTGGTTTCCATAGAGATCACATGTAGGGTAACAAATTGTTGCAAAGTTGATCTTGTTTTTGCAGATGCAGTGGTCTTCCTTCTGCTGAATATGAAGTTCACCTCCGGCTTTGGGGCTCTTCTAATATTCTTGTGCCTAGAACAAAGGTTTTTTAGGGAGGGGGGTCCTTGGAATAGTGCTCTAGAGAAAAATTTGTGCAGTTATAAAGTCAGGTTGACATATGCTTCTAGCATTTTAAGAAGGCTAGGCCTGGGACCTCTTGCTTCAGTGTTTGCACAGGGTGGTACCTGCACCTCAAACAACAGAATACAAAGAAACCACACGAGACTAAAAACAACTGCAGGTATTTGTAGTGGAGGTGAGTTATGAACAGCAAGATGCAAAAAAAAAAAACCCAGAAAACAAACCCCCAGCCAACTGCCATTTCTGAGGTGTCAGGAGCAAAGGCGAGGCACTGCGCACGGTCCCCACGTGCAGTGCCCCCAGGGGGCTGGACAGGCTGCCCAAGCCCTTCGCCTCTTCTCCAGTCCAAACATGAGAAAGGCCGTTTAAACTATTACTGTATGCTCACTGATGACATTATTTCCCACTGTTAATTCATTCCTCCCATTTGGTGGTGGTTTTAGCATCTGAAAAATGCATGAGATACTATTATCCGGGTACTTCAGAGCTACAGCAGAGGATACGGAGGAGGGGTCTGCCCCAGGAAGGCTCCGTAAGGTCTTGCTTAGTTACATGAGGAAGGGTCTTCTAGCACAGAGCTTCCCAGCAGTGCTCAGAGTGACTTCCAGAGTCTAGTTGGGAGGCAGGGCCCACACCCTGAGGGGGAAGGCACTGGGTAGGCAGGACTCTGGGCTACTGTCCTCACTTCAGCCAGACTGCTCTGCTGCCCTCATCATGATGTGAGAACCAAATGAAGGCTCCGTAGTGTGTGCTGCCTGGACATCTGGTCAACCTGGGAGAGCCCTGAGTGACCGATCCTGGTCCCCTCCCCACTTTGCTGTTGAAGATAAGGTCTTCTAGCCAAGCAACCCTCCTGATAAAGGGGACCAGGCCCATGTCTTGCTTATCCCTGAGTAGAGGATTTCAGTTCCTGCCAGCCTGCAAAATACCTTACTCAGTTGGCTTAGATATTTCGAGTGGTGGTCCACAAACTACTTTGACCACTCAACATGCATGCTTTCAGCACAATCACTACTCTGTGGAGTTTTACTGAGCCATAAATTGCATGTATATTATTTTACTAATATTTTGTACACACTATAATATGCAGACATTTTAAAGAGAATGAGATAAATTTACTGCCATAAAAATTCTAGTATTTTCTTTCTCCTTATGGACCCCTAAAAGCCTTGCATGGAATAACAGTCCGGTATTTCAGGAAAAATATGCATCTAGGATTCTAAGCTATCACGACTATGATGTCAGCCCAGTGATGACTATCTCTAGTTTCAAGTTCATCTGAGAAGACAAATGATTTGATTTACAAAGATCCTATTACCACTGCCAGGATGACACCTCAAAGAGCCGAGCCCTTTGATACAGGCTTGCTGGTCACTTCTCAGGCGCTTGACAATAAAATGACTAAAAGAAGCTCAAGTTCTGAGGCAGTAAGGGAGGCAAGTTTGGTAGTTGCTGTTGTCCGTTAACGTTCTTTCCCAAAGGCATCATTTTGCTCAGTATTCTAGACTTTCTTCTTACAGATGTCATAAACGTATTCGGTACAATCATAAAAATATCATTGGGATCAAAGTGACTCAGTGTCCTCTCTCCTCATATCTAAATTTTTGGATTATGACTCCCAAATTGTTATTAAGGCAATACTAATGTAGAAAGGCCAGGCTAGTATGCTGCCTGGAATTTTTATTCTTCCTCACACTCCCCACCAACAAATCTATAGACTTACCGTCATTTCCACCCATCTTCCCTGTTTCTCTATTACTGTGAGCAAAACTGGTAAATTCCTCTGCTTGTGCACTGGGTCCCATCTCTTATTCCCTTCTCAGATAGTCCACTCATCACTTATTCCTGCCTCATCGTTGCTCTCTGTATCTCTATCTTTCTCTCCCACCTGGATACATTTATCCCTCCCTACTAGATTATTCATGTCATATACAAACTCGATCCATCTTTAAAAGGCACCTCTTGACTCCTTACTCAGCTCCAGCAAAAACCTCTCCATTCTTTGTTCCTGTTTCCTGTGAAACAAGTTGTAAGACTCACTGTCTGAATTTAATCACCTAACCTTCCATCACCCCTTCACCCTGGTTCCATCTGCTCTCCATTCTTACCACTCTACTCATATGATCTTGCCCAAGACTATGACCCACCCCCATGGCCAAATTCAGTGCCTCTTCTGTGTTACTGTCCCACCAGATGCCTCGGCAGCATTGGGCACAGCTCCTTCCTCCTTTACCGTACACACCTCTCACTTGACTTTCTGACGCTGCACTCTGTTGCTCTTCTCCCCGTGCTCTGGGGCTCCTTTTCTGTCACCTTTGCTGTCCCCTGCTCCTTCTCTACACAACCTCCGCAGATTGTAGTGTCTGTGAATTGGACTTTAGTCTTGCTTCTCCATCTACCCTCCCTTCTTAGGTCTGATCATTTAGTCTCACATTTGTGAATATCACCTGTGTTCTTTCTAGTCCAACATTATCATTAGTTCAGACTTCTCGTCTGAACCCCAGACTTATATAATCAAGTTCCTGTTTGGTACCTCCATTTAAATAGGCATTTCAGACTTAACTAAAATATCAATGACCACAGCACCAGCCTGGTTTCCACCCTCCAGAGTCTGTTCCTCCCTGAGTTTTCTGCACCTCATCATATGACATCACTGCCCACTGGCTGGCCAAGCTGGAAACCTAGGTAGCCACTCTGAGGACCTCCTCCCTTCCTTATCCAATCAACCACCAAGTTCTCCATGTTGCTCTCCTATTGCTGCTCTAACAAATTACTACAAACTAGTGGCTTAAACAACACAAATCTATTACCTTACAGTTTTGTAGGCCATGAGTCTGACGTGAGTCTCCCTGGGCTAAAATCAAGGTGTCAGCAGGGCTGTGGTCCTTTTCGGAAGCTTTGTTCTGCTTACCACATCCCACTTGCTCTGTACCCAACACGCATCTCCGATCAGTTCACATTTCTCTCTCCACTCCCACTACCCCCAGCCTCTCCACCATCCTCTATCATTGGGCTGATTTGACGGCCTCCTCCTGGCCTTTTTGCTTCCTACCCAGTAGGCAATATGATATTCTAAAATCTTAGACACATGCTCTTCAGTCTCCAGCTTAACATTTCACCACCTTCCCTTTATTGTTGAGATCAAAATTCAAATGCAAAAAGGTCTTCATGCTCTGGCGCCGCCTGCCTCTCTAGTGTTCTTTCCCACCATTCAGCTCTTTGCTCACTGCACTGTAGTCATTCTTGTTCTTGGAAGATTCTTTACCTTTCTTCAGCTCCTTAAATGCTTGGATCTCATCCTAAAGGCAACAGGCAAAATGTTATCTCCGTAGATCTGCCTTCCCTGACCAACTGGTCTAAATCAGACCCCTCACCCCAGGCCAATTACGATTACATTACTCTATTTCCTGCATGGCAGTGATCACAATTTGTATTTATTTCATCTTTTTGCCTATATATTTACATTACTTGTTTATTGTTTCTCTCTCCCCAAGTTGAGCAAAACACAGGGCCAGTATTTTATCCGCAGCACCATCCAGTCTCTGCCATGACTAGGGCAGTACCTCATATCCAGAAAGGCATGTGATGATTATTTGTTGACTGAATGAAGGAACCAATGAATTAAGACCGTTCACTGAAACCAGAGTGTGAGTCACAACTGTGTACTCAGTAGAATAAAACCCTCACTAGGGGGTTTATGCATTCCATCATTTTGTGAGTGTAAGCAAGGGAAAACAAATCTGCTAGTAACTATGAGTATTGCTCAGATCCTGGAAAGCAGAAAACCAAACCAAATGAGAGAAAAACTATTGCTTCTGCCTTCAGAACTAAGAGCACCTAAATGCTTTGCTTTGAGGTAAGTAGAGGTGAGGTAGAGAACAAATTACTTGCCTCTGAGCTGGTATTTTAATCAACTATGAAGATCTATAAGGACTATTTTCAAACTGATAGATGGATCCTGTTCACCAATGGACCCAAAACAGACGGTAATTGCCATGAGCTCCTGCTTCCCCATGCTTAGTATACAAGGCCATGTGCCTGTGACTATGTGCAATCTTTTTTTTTATTGGCTTTTATAGTTTTCGTCTTCACCTAGAGACAACTTGTTCATTTTTTGCTTCAGAGAAAAAAAATAATAAAATCTCTGTTTTACTCAAACAGTTAAGGTCTATATTGCTTGGTTATTTGGCTTCTATCACCACACACATCTTTTCTGAGACAACATTATGGCCCAGACAGTTTTCATCTAAAATCTATTTCTACATTCTGTGCTCCTATCCTGGCAAACGTTTCAGAAGGTGCAGCTTGATCTGCCTTGCTACAGATCCAAAGTAATGGTTTTCCACTAGGGGCAGTTTGACCCCCCAGGGGACACTGGGTACTGCCTGGATAAATTGTTGGTTGTCATAACTTGGGAGAGGGATGGTGAAACTGACACCTGACGGATAAAGGCTGGGGATGCTGCTAAGCCTGCTGCAAAGCACAGGACATCCTTCACGGTAAAGACATATCTGGTCCAAAGTGTCAGTGGTGCTGAGGTTGAGAGATCGTGTGCTAGAAGGAGAAAGAGTGCATCCCAGTCAGGCACTCAGTTACATCCTAGCAACATAGCAGAGCTGAGGGGCAGGATATACCACAGCAGAAAAGGCATACCGGGCCACTCAGAGATGGGACCCGGAGTTTTACTTCTCTTTACTACAACTGATCTAAAGATTGGCAGCCTAGCCTGAATCTCTCATAACAGCTTGCTTACTGTTTTTCCAAAGCAATGTATAGTGCAATTGAAACCCCCTTGACCTTTTCTGTGGCACTTGTGGCTTCTCACTGCTCCTTCCTCCCTGAAGCCCTGCTCCCCTTGGTCTCAGGATGCACAGTGTCCCCCTTGACCACTCCCTCCCCATTTCTTTCATGACCTAGGCTCCTCCCGCCCACCCACAAATGGTGACTGCTCTCCATTCCACATTGTCTCCCTAGACAATCTCATTCACTCTGTACTTTTGCCTCCACCTGTGTGCTGGCAACTTCCAGAAGTGCTTATCTAGGCCAGAACCCATGCTGGGCTCCTGACTTCAATGTCCAGTTACTTCCTGGTCATTTATGTGAATGTACTTCAAGCATCTCAAATTCAATGCCTCTAACATTGAGTTACTATTCTGATCTCTACCCACAGTCTTGCTGTTTCTCCTCTATGTTATAAATTCTCACTATCTGCCTGAGACCCAGCCTTGGTGATCAGTCTGGCCTCTTCCCCTTCTTGCACAACTATTCCACCTCAATTTAAATCGGGGTCAAGTCTGGTCAAACTTTTCCCATAAACGTCTCTCCCATCCCTCCCCTCCTCTCTCATCCTCATCGCCATTGCCTTCACTCAAGTCCTCACCATTTGCCCAGCAATCACTGGAGCTACTTCTCAGTGGGTCTTTAGGATCCTAGTTTTTCCTTTTCTCATCAGAGCTTCCGCTCATTTATCAATGTGATTTTCCTAAAACAAAAATCTGATTATTTCAATCCATCATTTCAATATGTTAATGGCTCCTGTGTACATGGTGGATCAATTCCAAATGCCTATCCTGGCCCACAGGTCCTGCCAAGGTCTGACCAGACCTGACTTTCCAGCCTTCATCCTCTTGGCATCTCTTCTCACACCAGTATTTGGGTCATACTTAGCTTCTTGCATTTATCAACCTGCCCTGTCTGTATCTCATCTTGTGAACCTTTCCTACGGTGTGAGCTCTCTCCAGAATTATCATGAATTATCACACATACACGTATGCACGTGCATTTGTGTGCATGCACACGTGCACACACACATACACACACTTCCTTCCTGGATGCTCCCCCACTTTCCACTTGAAAAACTGAGCAGCCTCACCTTTGGGCTTCACGGATCTCATAGATAAGTCTGTCTTGGTGTCTATGGTTTAACTGCTCTTACTTGTATACCTTTATGTCTTCATTTAGACTGTATCCTTTTTGCTTGTATAAGGCCATGTTGTGAACCTGTATGTCTAGCAAATACCACAGCAGCAGGAAAAGAACTGGCACAATCATTGTGTGTTGAGTTAGTTCATTGAATAAACATCTCCTGTGCTCCAAACACCTCTACAGGTCTTGGCTCAGCTGATCCTTGGGACTGAAACATCAACCACTCTGGCTTGAAATCCAATTTGTCACAACCCTTTTTTGTATTATGTGAAAGTTTAATGTTCACAAGGGCTTGTAAACATTAAAATATGAGTAACTCATCAATAATCCTTTTCCATGATAATCAAAAGGCCATGATGAACATTTATGTAAATCAATTTTCATCTTAAATCACCTCACTTTTTTCTAATTACTTGGTGTCAGTGAAAGTCAATACCATAAGTCTTCTGAAATTTCCTAACCATAAAGTAATTTGCAGTTTCCTCCTCATTTATGCACGTCATTAATAGCTTTATAATCTATAGCAAAGCTGAAAGCACCCAATGCCTGTTAATGCTAACCTTCGCATAAGCTCACTTACATACCATTTCTCCAACTTACCGTTCCCCGGGCCCCTTTCCCCTAAACATGATGAGAAATTCAACTCAGGGAATAATGATTCTGATGATTTATTCAAATATTACTGTATGAATAAAATTTTAGTGTTACCTTTAGCTTACCCTATCAAAAAATATAAACGACTCAAATATGTCAAAAGTCATTAAATTATCAACTTCATTTCAGAAGCCTATTAACCCATTAAGCACTCAGATGTAGCTATGATATCTCATAAAGGGCTAGCTGACAAGGTTCGGAGGCCTTACGCATTAAGTGGCCCAGCAGGTTGACATATCAGTTGGGATTCTTGGGTCGTAAGCAGCAGACATTAACTCTGTCTAAATTAAACAAGAGAGGGATCTAGTGGAAGAATATCAAGTGCCCAGGGTGTCAGTGCGGGAGACTGGGGACTTGGTCTTGGAAACAGGCAGGACTATGGGCAGCTCCGGGAGGAGAGAATGTAGGATTAGCTGGGAGGTCCCATGGCAAGAGGGCTCTGGTCAGGGGTCCTCCTGTCACAAGTGAACTCCAACTATTTGCATTTTCTCCCTTCTGCTCAAGATCCACTCCTAGGGATAATGTGTCCAATTCGTTGGGGTTGGGTCACACCTGCCCCTCATGTAAAGGAGCAGAATTCTGTATTACAATCTGTCTTAGTCAGCTCAGGCTGCCGTAACAAAATACCATGGACAGGGAGGCTTAAACAACTGAAGTTGATTTTCTTACAGTTCTGGAGGCTGGAAGTCTGAGATCAGGGTGTCAGAGTGATGGGGTTCTAGTGTGGACCTTCTTCCTGGCTTGCAAATAGCTGCCTTCTTGCTATGTCTTCACGTGGCAGAAATACAGACAGCTGTCTAGTGTCTCCTCCTATATGGACACTTATCCCAACATGACCCACCCTCCATGAGCTCATCTAACTTTAATCACCTCCCAAAGGCTCCATCTCCAAATACCACCACGTTAGGGGCTAGGGCTTCAAGTTATGAGTTTGGGGAAACACAGATATTCAGTCAATAACACAGACCCTCCAGATTACAACCCATGGGGAAGAAGTAACTGCCCACAAAGGGCATAGATCTGCCTGGATGGCCAGACAACTAAATTAGTGAGTGGATTGACTGAGTGTTTGAGGTCATGATGTAATTTAAAAAGACCATGAAACATCAATGTGTAATTTAATCAAGCAGAGGGGAATAATTAAATTCTAATAATTTTAAAGAAAGCAAGCTTTATACATAAGTCTATGAAAGTGCAAGTTGTTGAAATGAGCAGTATCATTTCCTTTTACTTGTTTTTTTCCCTGTCATTGATAGTTTATCCAACAGACAAGCAATGGCCAAGCACCAAAAAGTTAAGAAAAATAAATGGGAAGCAAAAACGAACACTGATAAAATCTTTTATGTTACGCTCCTTTATTTTGAGATTTAATGGAAGATAAAACAGATGAATTCCTCTCAGCACAGGACACCCAGGCTCCAAGCAGGCACAGCCAGAGCGGGGCACCGTGAGTGGAGGGGACATTGCCAACTTCTTACTCTGGGTCAGGCGCTGTTCTGGGACTTTACAGGTACTAATTCACCACAACCACATGAGCTAAATTCTGTTGTCATCCCCATTATACAAATGCTATATGCCTGCGACATCAGTTTGAAATCACAGCCAGGTAATAACAAGCATGTGTGCCTGGGGGCTGATAAGGTGGGAGTGGTCTGGGGCTGTGTCAGGAACAGCAGCACAGCGATGAACAAAACAGGACAAGGCCCCTTATCCTCACAGAGCTGCTGTTTCAGGGAGCAGAGACACGATGGATGAGACTAATGAGGAAACAGTGTGTTTGGAAGTGATTCCCTAAGAAGGGGAATAAAACATCGAAGGGGGAGAGACAGCGAGTAGCAATCTTAGACAAAATGGGTAACGGCAATGCTCCTGTTGGGAACTGTCAGTATTTTAAAGGGGCAGAAATAGGACCTAGGGAACCATCTCAGAGGACCGTTTGTGACAGGGGACACACTCACCTGGTGAGAAGCTGGAGGAAAATGAGCCCACAACTTTCACCTCCAACCGCCTGCTTGGGACCCAGGCACATTGCTGGGGCCCAGGATTGGAAGTTCTGCGGCTCTTCACTGCATGACTTGAGTGTGTTTAGAGACTGAGCTCCATAGAGTTAAGCAACTTTCATGTATCCAACTACAGGTTTTGGTCCCATGAGTAGAACATAGCTCCAGTGCTGATCCTTGCCTATGGTGTTGATGGTTATTTTGTATTTCTGCTTGAGCATCTTTTCAGCATCACCAGAGTTAGACCAAGACAGGGGCCTCAGGCTCTTCAGCACTGACCGAGGATGGGAGTGATCCCACATCCCACGCCTCTTCTCACAGACTCTACTTCTTTGCCTAATAAAAAAAATTTACCGGTCCAGCATGTTCTTGCCTCCATTAGACACTTCACTCCCTGCTTTCTACATGATGCCACTGAGTTCCTGCTGTCTTTTACCTCCAGGGCTCCCCAAAGGCTATCGTTCATAAATTAAAAACCAAAGTGATGACCTCTGAAAAGCAAACAATCCCAGCTGCAGCGTCCCCGAGCTGTTAATGTAGCAGAGCTTTGCTGCCTAACGTCCGCTCTTCTGGAAGCGCCAGATGCCCCCAAGGACTCCTAGCATGTAAGCCCTTAGAAGAAAATGCCTTTTGCAGTTCAGAAAGCAACTGGCAGCCGAAGAATATGGCCAGGAAGATCCCAGGACTCCGATTTATGCTCGGTGAGTGGGGTGAGCGTCTTCACAGGACAGGAAGGTGGGGCTTGGTGCGCTGCCAGTGGTAAAATCAGGTGGACAAGGCGAACTGATGGGAAAATAGTGGAGAAAGAAGAGAAGAAAGACACAGGAGGGTA
Organism: Camelus ferus; assembly: GCF_009834535.1. NCBI lineage: Eukaryota > Metazoa > Chordata > Mammalia > Artiodactyla > Camelidae > Camelus > Camelus ferus. The sequence goes on from NC_045696.1 coordinate 6,702,903, forward strand.
AAGTAAGTGGTGAATGTGGACGAGTAGTAGGGGAGCAGTGCAGTCAACAGTCCGAGTCAGCAACAAAGTGGCCGTCACCAGTGACCGATCTAGACGAGCTTTAAGGCATCAAAGGGAGAGGAGGATTTCTGCGGTGTGGAGAGCGAAGGACCTCATCCGTCTTGGCTGCTGAGTGTTATGGACTGAGTTGTGCTCCCTCAAAATATATGTTCAAGTCCTGACCTCCAGTACCAGTGAATAAGATCTCATTTGGAAGTACAGTCTTTGCAGATGTAATTAAGATGAGGTCATACTGGATTAGAATGAGCCCCAAAGCCAATATTGAATACCCCTACGAGGACAAGGCGATTTGGAGATACAGACACACAGGGAAGGAGGCCCTTGTTGACGGAGGCAGAGATTGGGGGGAGGGGGGTGCTGCCACAAGCCAAAGAACCACCAGAACCTCTCAGAGGCGAGGAAGGACCTTCCCCTAGAGCCTCAGAGGAAGCAGGCGCCTGCCAGCACCTTGATTTTGAACCCCTGGGTTTCAGACCTGGGAGAGAGTAAATTTCTGTTGTTTTAATCCACTCAGTTTGTGGTAACTAGTTACAGCGCCCTTAAAAACCAGCATAGAACCCAGACTGCTACCTGGACGCCCACAGGAGCCAGACAAGAGCTGGCTCACCTTCCAGGTGCCGAGTTAATGCCGTGTATTTACTGCAACCCTCTTCCCACCTTCACTTCCTGCCTTTTTGGATTCAGCCTACCGATTATGATGCTTTTCAAAGCTTGTATTAGAGAAGAGATTATATGACGATATCAATCCATCATGGAGGTATTTTATAGAAACTTTAATATTAAGGTGCAGTTTTAAATACAAGTCAGGACTCTATGCATCAAACATAAAGAGAGCTTGGAAGAGATTGCAGCCTAGTGTCACATTTGCCAAAGCATTATCTCCTTTAGAGCAGGGTTTCTCAGCCTTGGCATTGTTGACATTTGGGGTTGAATAGCTCTTTGCTGTGGGGGGCTGTCCTGTGCATTGTAGGGTGTTGAACAACATGCCTGGCCTCTGCCCAAATTGTGGCAATCAAAAATGCCAAACATGTACTTGTTTGAATATCTGTTTTCAATTACTTTGGGTATATACCTTGGAGTGGAGTTATGGGATCATATGGTAATTCTATTGTTAACTTTTACCAACAAACTGTTTTGCCAGTGGCTGAACCATTTTATGTGGTCACCAGCAATACAGAAGTGTTCCAGTTTCTCCACATCTTCACCAACACTTGTTCTTTTCCACTTTTAAATACCCAACCTGTCAGACAAAGAGATTTGCAGTGAAGATGCAATCACACCACAAACACTGCTGGCAAGGTGAGGTGCAAACCCTGCAGAGTGGGCAGGAAGCAGGCGGGCTGCATCTGGGGATTTCAAACCCAGTCCTTTCTGTTGTTCCAGCGACTTAGTGTGCAGTGTTTTGTGACAGCATCTCTAGGAAACCAGTACGGGTGACATCTACAAACCCCATCTTGCACAACTGAAAGATAATTTTATTTATTATCCTTTTGGGAACAACACCAGAAAACATTACTTATCTAAGACCCCAAAGGAAACATTCCAATTAAGTGTTTTAATACTTGCAAATTCTTTCTTTTTAAGATTTAGTGTTTTGATCACTTTATACCTAGCAGTTTAAAGATCATGGAACTATATCTGCATGCCAATTTAACTTACATGTTTTTGAAAAGAGTAACGTTTTATGGACAGGAACCAATTTTGTTCTGTTTTCTTCTTTGAAATCTGCTTTAAATATCACATTGTGACTACTCTTCATTCTACAAGTTTTTCCAATAGCTTTTAGGGCAAAACCAATAAAATTTTGATCTGAACTGACCCAGCTATCTCTATAAGATAGGAGTCTGCTTCTGCACCGCCTTCTGCTTTTTTATAGATTTAAAGAGTGTGCCAGTATGGCATACAAGGCAAAGTAACCACTGGGCTGAGAGCTTGGTGAAATTTAGATGAAATTTGCAACTTAAAGCAAATTTTTCTCCCCCTAAAATCTTTGCACCACAATATAGTGCAATCTTTTTAAAATATATTGTTTGAACTAAATGCGTGTTTCCAATAATGGCACCAAATCAAGGCCCAAATGTATATATATTTTAAAACTTATAATATGAAGTCAATAATAATCATACTCTTGGGATGTTTATTCCCATTTAGCAGTGAAATATATACATTTAGGTGACGAAAACACCATTTTCTCAGAGACGTTAATTATATGATGAGCCAGAGGGTGGACACATACACAGCTATTTGGTGAGTGAAATCACAGCCCAGCAGTGTCACGTACAAGAGCCCCGTCCTCAGAGTGGGACAGACGTGGTCTCATTCTCCTTCTGCAGCTTAGGGCTGTTAGGTCTGAGGTGCTTCCTCATTTTCCTTTACTCAGAGTCCATGGTATCTATATTGGTATTAAATTAGCTTCATTTGTCCTTGATTTATCTATAATCTTCCTGATGACAGTTCGGAGGCAGGTCATCCCCGCAGTGACAGCATGATGACATCCATGCGTCTGGTGGGGGTAACGGACTTGTCCTCACATTTATATGTTGCAGGAACAATGAAGAATTGGAAAGACTGAAGACTGGATACAATCTTCAAAGACTGGAACTGGTTTGAAAAACAAGGTGGAGCCAAGACACACACAAACTGAGGTAGGATGTGACTGGCGCAGCTGGCCGGGGGGGTTCAGTCCAGTCTCCTCTCGAAGATACAAAGGGATGCGCAGTAGCCATTAAATCCAGTGACACAAGTAATATCGGGCTGTCCCCTAAACATTTCATGAGATCGAAACCCAGACTCACCAGTTTCCCCCTCAAAAACAGATTTCTTTCCAATACCTCTATTTCCATTTGTAAACATATCATGGTCCAGGTTACCCAGGCTCGGAACCTCAGAGTCGTTCATTAACTTCGCAGACCTCTAGAATTGAGCAAGGCCGTGGGGGAGCTCACAGCCCAGCGAGGAAATCAGAAACCAACCCCGCAGAATGTGCTACGAGCCAGGGCAGCAGAAGACACAAGGGACCACGGGTCCGCAGATGTGAGATGCCCCCGCCCCCACCAGCCCAGGAGAGGGGCGTGGCCTCCTCCAATGTGTCCAACCACTTACGGAAGAGAAACCGCATTTCACTCCTTCAGAGCGATTAGGGAGAATTACGTGTCCCTCGTTCCTCATGAGAAGCAAGCTCCGTTAGTGCCCTTCATCACTTCTCCTCACAGATAAAAAGTGAGTTTCATTAGAACAAATTCAATAAAAGGCAGTAAAGATGGAGGATTTGTTTCCCCACTGAAATATCAGTGCTGGGAGAGCAAGATCGTTTTCTGTTTTGTTCACACTTGGTAATTACTAGGCGCTCAATAAATGTTTGTTGAGTGAATGAATGAAAGAATGTGTAAATAAATGAATACATTTCTTCCCTGTCCTCCCATGGCCAGCGCGAGCCAGAAGTCCTGGGTGAGTGACTCTGGGAGACACAAACAAAGCCTGGCTGGACTGTGCCAAGGGCTGGACAGTCCCCAGGGGAAGGGAGGGCTGGACGGGAGAGCGCTCCCCAGCCCAGCTGATCGCCTGCCTCAGCCCGGTCCTCCAGCCCAGCGGTTACCCCGATAAGCTTATATTTTCATCCCGACACGTCTGGTTCTGTGTTTTCTGTTGTTTCAGGAATCATGTGAGCAGACGAGAGCTGTTGTAATAGAAAAGAACAAATCTGACTCCATATTAGACCTGTTCCTTTGGATTTAATCGTGTGCTCTGTTTCCTGGGCTGGTTCTGCACTTTTTGTAGAAGAATGTTGCTATAGCCTCAAATATACAGGAGGGCCCATCCTCAAGGCCTGACCTTCCAGGGTGTTAACACTTTTGCGTTCATATAAAGATAAAAAACTGCAGAACAGAAAATAACATCTGTTTTGTGGGGAGTTTGCAGGGACACAATGACCTGGCCCACGTGGACAGCTGCAAGAACCAAGGATTCCAACACCAAGAAGTCTGCAACAAGGACACCCCATCCCCTTTTTAGTATAAAAAGAGCCTGAATTCTAACTTGGGGGAAGATGGTTCTCCAGGATATTAGTCTGCCATCTTATCAGTCTGCCAGCTTTCCAAATAAAGTCACTATTCCTTGCCCCGAAACCTCGTCTCCCAATTTACTGGCCTGCTGTGCAGTGAGCAGAATGAGTTTGGACTCAGTAAGACTTTTACTTAGTGACCCTCCAAAGACCCCAAATTTGTGTGCAGAAGGCACTCGGGGCACTTGGCATAGATGCCTGCCGTAAAAGCTGGGAATCCCCAGGAATGAAGAGTTGGTGAGACTGAGAAGGTTGATGGGGGACCCGCCTTCCATCACCTTCCCCGTACCCTCACCCTGGACTCGAGCCCAGCAGCTGGTACTTATGGGGACAGAGCCACTCTTAACAAGAGGGGACCTGAGGACCCATCAAGCTGGCGGCACAGCCTCACTGTGCAGACGGCTGCAGCTTGATCTTGGGCAGGCAGTTTTCTTTATCCTCCTTCCTTTAGTTCGTCTTTATTCTTTAACTTGCCCTCCGATCCCACTGAGTTTCCACTTCATGTTTGACATCAACAACGCAGGTCAAGACTTTACCAAATGTGATGTCCTGAGATCCGCATTTCACTCCGGGCGGCTTCTCTGGGACTTGAGGTGAGTTAGTGATGTTGGGTCAGTGCTGTGACAATCTTGTGGGTCCCAAGACCTCCTGATTCTCTAAAGTGGGGACTGAGAAACTGAAATAACTCAATGTCTGAAGTCCTAAAGGCATCAAGTCCGTTGTGTTAGATGGTGACCCAGTTCACACACGATTTTGAAGAAACCCAGACACTAATCATCAGAAAAGAAGAAAAGGGAGAGGACTGTAATTGCGTTGAACATTCATTTAAAATCAGGAATTATAGACTTTGGACTTGACTTCAAAGGAGCAAGAGTATTTAATTTTGGACTTCAATTACTTCAGTCACAAAATTAGTTGAACTTTGCACTTACAAGAATATTTAATATCTGTGGCCTTCAATTTCTCCCTGAAAATTTATGCTGCTTCTTAGAGATGCTTACCCTATTCTAGCTCTTCTCCTGCAGGCAGGCAGGGGGAACGGGGCTCCCGCGCCTCTTTTGAACTCAGGCGTTGCCTGTAGCTTGCTTTGGCCTACCGAAAGTCAACAGAGGGGACACAGTTGTCACTTCCAGGTGAAAGCTTTAGGCGTCAGCCTGTGCTTAGCTAAGCTTGCTATTTCCTCTGACCCATGACTGGCAATACTGTTGTCAAAACACAGCCTCCACACCCCACTTACCAAGCTGAGACTTGAGGACAGAGTTTTGGATGAAGCAGAAAAGGCAGCTTTATTTCTTTGTCAGGCAAGGGAGGTCACAGTGGGCTAATGTCTCTGAGACAGTGGTGAGCCTGTTGGGGAGAAAAGGCAGGGGATTTTATAGTAAAATTCAGAGTTCAGGGAGTGAAGCTAGTTTCCATACAGACCGCATTCAGGGTAACAAATTGTTATAAAGTTGCTCCTGTTTCTGCAGATGCAGTGGTCCCTTCCCTCTGCTGGGTGTGAAGTCCACCTCTGGCTTTAGGACTTTCTTAACAGCCTTGTTCCTAGAACAAAGGATGCATAGGAGAGGGCTCCATGGAAAAGAGCTCTGGAGAGAAACTTGTGCAGTTTAGAGTCAGGTGGATAAATGCTTTCAGCCTTTTAAGCAGGCTGAGGCCTGGGACCTCCTGCTACAGGCTGAGACTTGCTGCTTGAACAGTAAGATACGAGGAAATCAAAGGGGTCAGAAACAACTGCAGATATGTGCAGGCGGAGCGAGTTATGAACAGCAAGATGCACAAAACACCCAGCTGCCATTTTTGAGGTGTTGGGGTCAAGAGGGGGGCACTGGGGGCAAAAGCAGGGCACTGAGCATGGTCCCCGGCCAGCACCACGAGGGGGTTGGGTGGGCCACCCAAGCCCCCCTCCTCTCCATTCTAAGCCTGGTCAGCAAGAGCATGAGGAAAGCCCTTCAAACCAGTACACGGTTAAGCAGTTACGAACGCTATTATAGGTATCAGATGGTTACCGATGATAATAAGATCCTGCTCAGTAACAATACAGCAGATGGTGGCTATGCTCTCAGGCGGGCACCTGAGAGTAAGACCACGGGGGTGCAGAGCGGAGCTCCCAGCGGACCAGCGAAGTCTGTGGAAATAAACCTTCCCAGCGTTAATCCACCGAGATCTGGGGATTACTTGTTACTGCAGGATAGCCTCATCTATTCCACTAAAACAGAATTTAATAAAAGAAGGCTTTGCAGTCAACTTTGAGTTATCTCCAGGTTATTGACATTGTATTCCCAGATCATCTAATGTTGACTTTTAATCACACTGCAGAATCTCAGATAAGCTACATTGGGCAATATGGCTGGGGAAAAAAATACTGCAAAGAAATATAGAAAAGAATAGATTTTCAGCCTTGACTCCACGGTGGCTCAAAGTTAATTTGAATATTTCACTATTCTGACACAATGGACAGCTTCTGGGAGCAAAATAGAGCCTGCCTAGCAGTGGTCCCAGGAAGGTTGCACCAAGAGGGCGTGGGCTGCTGAAGGCAGGAGTAAGACTGAGCTGATGGCCGACCTGGGGCTTAATGCTCAAGACCAGTGGTTAAGCATTAAGAGAACAGAGGGGCTGGGGGACTCTCGATTTCCCATTCCTTGTGAGTACATGTGGAAGGGATGCCACTCAGCTTACCCTCTCAGCCTCTTGTTCTCACTGATCCTTCTACACAGAGGCATGGGTGAGGGCCGTGGGCTTATGTCCCATGATTGCAGGGAGCTGCTTTATTAGGAGAGTGTAACCAGCAAGGATTCCATCTCCTTTCTCCCCTTTCCACCCAGGACCAATGAGAGGCAGCAATCATGGATAACATGCCTGATTTGGAGGTCCAGCTTTCCCCTCACTAGCTGCTCCAGAAACCAGACGGGAGAAGGTACAAGTGGAGAGCTGGGGAGCCCACCAGGTGAACACAGGAGCCACACTGAGCGACCTCCTGTGGTCAGCAGCAAAGCTGACGCTTTGGTCCCTGTCTGTCTGCTCTTGTGTCTGCTTTTGTCATGTGGCAGTGATAGCAATGGGAGGGTCCATCTTGTCCCCAGACCCTGTGGTCATGCTAGTTTCCTGTCTCTCTGCTGGTACCAGCTGCTCTTCAAAGCCAGGGGGTTGGGATGGGTACCCAAGGGGAAGACACTCTCTGGCAGACTTGCATAGAGCTACCAGGTGGTTGGAAGCGGGGTGTGTGTGTGTGTGTGTGCTTTTAGGAACTTGGGAGGTGGTGCTACTGTGGAGACACGAAAGATGAGAAAACCTCTCTGCCTCATCAGGGAAGTGGCAGTTGAGAGAGAGACAAGAAACTCTCACCTGTTATGAACCAGGGGGGACATCTGGAAGAGAGTGAAACCCCCAAATACTTCATAGTAGTAATTCATTGCCTGTAGAGGAAAACCCTCTTCTCTGGGAAATGTCTGTCATCTAGTCATTTTCCATGACACTATTTGGGGTACTTACAAAGTGCTGGGCAATACTAATTACATTTAAAATGCAGAAAAGATACGAAATAATAGACCTGCTCCTGCTCTTACCTCTTCCTCCTTGCTGCTAGGGCCCCGCACAGGGCTTTATCGTCATCCCTCTGGATTAATCGGTCCAAGAAGTGATGCTGAGAGAGATCAGTATACCCCACCAACCCCACAGCTTCTCCATCTGTGGGCACTTTGAAAGGAGAGGGAGGCTCCACAGCTCGCCCACCAGGTGTGCAGAGGGTCCCCTGGCTGAAGCATCCCAGCCCCACAGCCCCGGGGGAGGGCAAGTCCATGGAAGGGAATCCGGGAGAAGGTAAGGACACAGCCCTCCCCCTTGGAGTGTGGGAGGCTGTTTCACAAGATCAAGGATCAAACAAAGGGAGAAAAATGGGTTGAACTGGCTTCTGCAGGAATCAGAGATTAAACGCCCAAACATGACACTCCTTTTAGAAAGAAAATCTTTTATAACTTAGGTTGATGGAATGGGAGAATGAACTAACCTGAGCAAGTAGAGAGACTTGCAGAAAGGGTGTGGTTTAAATGCTGAACCAGGTCTCTCTGAGCAGTAATTTCCAAGCAGGAAATGGTTAGATCTTTATGTAGCTAGGGGACTGGCTTGTATCTCTAGCTGGCCTGAGGGGACAGGAGCAGAGCATCATTGAAAAGGCTAGCGCTGTACAGGGTATCATGTGAAATTGCAGTGGGGTGGGGGAGGGAGAGAGGGAGAGAGAGAAAGAACACCTTTATGAGACCAGTACAAGAACATCCTCCTCCTTCCTCTGAACACATGGGTCTGCCTTGGGAGGGAGAGGGGCCAGGTCTGATTCAGGTGAGGGTGGAGTGTATGATCCAACAGTTCTTGCAGGACATGATGGGAGGTCAGGGGAAGAGCCACATTTGTAACTCTCCTTGGCAGTGAGACCTCGAAGGGGGTCTGACTTGGGGTACCCAAGGACCCCCAGACTTTGCCGCAGGCTGTATAACACAGTCTTGAAGAACTGCATTCTCAGGCCGACAGACATGGATCCCAGCGTGGGGCCTGTCCTTCTGGGGGAGCAGCATTTCTTTATTTTTTTTATTTTTTTGGGGGGGGGGGAGGTTTGGCAAGACATTTTATTTTTTGTTTGTTTGTTTTGTTTCGTTTTTATATATAAACATTTTTTATTGAGTTATAGTCATTTTACAATGTTGTGTCAAATTCCAGTGTAGGGCACAATTTTTCAGTTATACATGAACATATTCATTGTCACGTTTTTTCTCCGTGAGCTACCATAAAATCTTGTGTCTATTTCCCTGTGCTATACAGTATAATCTTGTTTATCTATTCTACAATCTTGAAATCCCGTCTATCCCTTCCCACCCTTAGACTCAGCCTCTTGATGGGAAGGGAACGTGTCTACAAATTCCTTGACACGTCTCCTACCAAGAGTGGGAGGGCAATGGCGCTTCCCCCTGAATCTGGGTTAATCTTAGGGAATTGCTTATAACCTTACCAGTTGAAATGACCTTGCATAGTTTTAGATGTGAGTTCAGTAAAGACCATGCTGAGACTGACTTGATAAAGAAGCCACACGTGGGCACTCTGCCTGACCTCCCAGCTGAGCTCCAGCTGACAGCAGCATCAGTTACCAGCCTCATGGACAAATCGTCTCGAATATCCAGCCCAGTTGAACCTTCAGATAACTACAGCCCCACTTTTCAACTTATTAAAGCTTATTTTACAAAGTTTAATTTAGAAGATATGAAGAAAAAGAAAAAGATCAATGCGCATAACATCACTATCTGTTCCTCCCAGAGGACAGGCAATGTTATTTATGGTCTCAATGTAGGGGGACAGATTATAGGACACCGATGACTAAGTCAGTCCATTCTCATCTCTCACAACTCCTTTATGTGTGTTTCAATCCAATTACAGTCAGAGCAAGCAACTCCAGAACTAAAAGCAGGAATCAGGCCCCATCAATCAGAATTAATTTTACCTAAATGACACTTGAGATGCACCGATCAGGATTTGTGATTAGACACTGAAGCTGGCATCCTCCCTGCAAAGAATACTAATGCTGAGATTCCAGTCCCAAGTGGCACTTGGCGTTGTCACCACCGACTGCCAACCCATGCCCTGAAGATTCCCTTGCAAACCAGCTTGTCAAATGTCAGGAGTGCTGCGATGAGTCTGCAGGGATCCATTTAGAACCCCTGCTCCTTCTCATTTATATTCATCGTGGTTGGTATGAATTCACAAGTGATGGCAGCGGCGTCATGTTTCTGTCAGTTCCTAATGCCTCTTGGAAATATGGATGTTTTTAACAAGTGATTGCCTGATTGCAAAGCAAACATTTTGCGGTAGTTTTTTTTTCTGGAGAGAGAGCACTTTGTTAAAATAGGACACTTCCAACCGTCTTTCTGCTCATCTGTCTCCATTCACTGTGTCACTACGCCAGCACCATGCGGACAAGCCATATATGATACATCCACTCTTCCCATATATCTTCCTCTTTCTGATACATTGGCCGTATTTTAGGTGGAAAATTGTGGTTATTTCCTTTGATACACAAAGAAGACCCATGAAGAGCAATATTCTAGCAAGAGATCTAGGTGAGACGCAGAAGGACTGGGCCATCCTTCTCAGTGTGAACCTGGGGGTTTGTGAGAACACCATGGGAAGTCCTAGAGAGGATGACTGCCCCTTTCTGTGGCTCAGCACCCATGGGCAGGGCTGCCTGGAGGGCAGAGGAGGGGCTCAGTTCTCCAGGTTAGAACCCTGGCTCCACCACTCGCCATGACACCACCTGAACTTCTGCACCTCCATATCCTCATCTTTAAAAAGGGATGAGGATAATAACACCAACCTCATAAAGTGGGCGAATGACTTATATGGGCTTCCCCACCCCCATAATACTCTTAACACAAAGCCCGGAGTATTGTGAGTGCTCAAGGATGTTAACTTTTATGATTACCACTAAGAAGATAGTAAAGCTTTCCACTACTGGAGCAGTCCATAGATCTTGGGCCATGGGCACTATATTTTGACCAAAGGTACACATTTCCAAGAGGTGGAGATGTGTGTGTCTGTAAATCAGCATTTTTCATTGTCTCCTTCTTCAATGTCTGCATAGCCTTGTCTGCTTAACATCCATTTGTTGAGTTGGGAGCTCATGTCTACTCCAGGATTATGAGTGCTAGACTGGGGTTTTGAGGATTTCAGGGGTCTGACTGTGTGACCTCCTGGCACAGAAAGTCAGTCAACTGACTAGCTGTCAGTTCCCTTATTAGCACAAGAAGGGTTTGAGGCACCGAACGATCACAAGGTTTCCTCCAGACTGAAACTCCAGTTTGGCAATTTCATGACCCATGCTTTGGAGAATTTCTCTCCCATACTTCTGCCTCTATTCCCAGTTCCTGGCATGTAGGAGGTGCTAGATAATCACTTCTGGATTAAACAAGTGGATAAATAAAATCCACTTGGGAAAATGAAATTCAACTGATTCTTTTGAAGGGAAAAAAAAAAAACCCACTGTTCTGGCGTCATTGACTGGATACTTCAGCAAGAATGACTGCTTCTTCCAGCTATATGGTGCTGCCCATGTAGAGACTGCAGAACGCAAAAATACTAATGTCCTTTTAGGTTTACAGTAAGTATAATAAAATAGACTTCAGCAATAATTCGTAGGTTGTGAGGGTAATAAATAAATTTAAAGTAATCTAATGTCATTGCATTTTCTGGGAAAAAATTAGAGGCACTAAGATTTGCCCTTAAAAGAAGTCAAGAGTGTGTATTTTACCTTTGACTGTAGTCATGAGAGGAACGGTAAGTGAATGTATAACTTCTGTGTGGACTGAGCGGTGTTCCCCGAAATGTTCTGTCCACATCTTAACTCCTGAAACCTGTGATTGTGACTGGATTTGGGTAAAGGGTCTTTGCAGATGTAATTAAGTTAAGGATCTTGAGATGAGATTATCCTGGATTAGTCAGGTAGACCCTACATCTAATGACAAATCCCTGCAACAGATGAGAAGACTGACATTGTGAAGATGGAGGTAGACATTGGAGTATTGTATCCACAAGCCACGGAATGTGCACGGCCATCAGAAACTGCAATCAGCAAAAAGCACAGCCCCAAAGACACCTTGATTTCATATTTTTGGCCTCTAGAACTGTGCAAGGATAAATTTATTTTGTTTCAAGCCACCAAGTTGGTGGTAACTCATTATAGCAGCCACTGAAAACTAATACAATGCCTAAGCTCATAGCAGAGAAAAAATAAATTCTACAAAAATAAATTCTGAAAAATAACTGTATCATAGTCACAGAGGTGACAAGGAGTTTGCAACATATCAAACCAACCATAGGCTTGTATTCAGACTATATCAAGAGCTCCTCTAAATCAAGGACAATAAAAACAGCAAAATAGAAACATAGGCAAGAGATTTGAACAGAGTATACCATAGTGACCAAGAAATACCTGAAATCTGACAGGGAAAAACAAGATAAAATCACAGTGTGGAGGTAACACACACCCAGTGAAAAGGCAAAAATGAAAAAGATGGGTGATACCAAGTAGCAGTGAGGACATGAGGCAATGGAAGTGCGCACACTGCTTGTAGGAGTGTAATCTGGTACCACTGCTTTAGAAAACTATTTGGCCTTATTCACTGATAGCAAACATGGATCTCTGACCATGCCTGGGTGTTCCACACTATAGCATATACCAAATGTAAGTGTGTGCATTTGCACCAAGAGAGGGAATGTTTTTAGTAGCATTATTCTTAGAGTTGAAAATAGAAACAACCTACAAATCTATAAGCAGCAATAATGATAATTAAGTTACAGTATATCATACACAATAATAAATACGGACAAATAATAGTGAGCAGTAATAAAAAAATGTACAAACTATAGCTACATGTGACAACGTGGAATCTCAGAAGCGTACTGAGCGAAAGAAACCGGATACAAAACAATGCAGGCTGTATATGATTTATTCATAGAAAAGAGTCCAGACTAAACTACTGTGTTTCTGGTGCTTAAGAGCTCAAAGAATAAATCAAAGCGAGGGGGAGATTGCAAAAGCCAGCATGGTGGTGCTGACTGGGTGAGAGGGAGGCGCAGTGATGGAGGGCTGCTGGGTGGCTTCTGCGGTGCCCATGGCGGTGGGTCTGGGTCACGTTACGATGCATCCTTATGCTGTACATGTCTGTCATGCACACTTTTTTGCAGTGTGTTATATTTCATAATAAAAATGGTTTAAATGTTGTAAAATATTAGAGGGGAAAACACATGTAACCAGCAAAGGGACCAGTGGTTGAGTCTTCATTGATGTGAACACTCTTCCCTTTTACTCTTAAGCCCTTTGCTTGAAATCAAAGAAAAAATTATGTAAGGACAGTGCTGTGCACTGTGACCTGGGACTGGGGCAGAAGCTCTCTTGTATGTGGGCAGAGGAGGGCCCTGACACAGGAGAGGGGCATAGCAATAATAAAAAAGTCAAATGATTTGCAGAGCTCACAAGAGGTGGTAGCTTAGTGATGCTCAAGGTTCTTATTCTAAGCATTAAACTCACGCTTCCTCTCTTCTCCATGCCCTTTAGTTTACTGTAATGAATCCTAAAGACTAAACAGATGTGCTTTCCCGAGTGCTGAGAATCAATAATCATTCCACTACGTTAAAATGTCTGTTCAGCCATTTCTCTTTGATATACAAACACAAGATCAATATAAATGTATCATAAAAATGTGAGACTGTGGATCCAGTGGCGTTTATTTTCAATATGAAGAGTTCGTGTCTGCAAAAAAGCTGGTATGTTCCTGCAGACTCATCCTGAGAGCTGTGTCTCACCTCTCCACTAACCTTGAAATCTGCAGACGGCCCTCCGTCCCAGTGTGCTCACTGGAAGGACCTTTAATACCACAGAGGAGCAGAGGAGAAGAATACCTTGAAATGGTGGAGACTGCACCAGGCAAATAGCTGTGGTGTGTTCGCTTAATACCAAGGAGGCAAACAGCTGATCTCCCAAACGCTGGCTAGAACAGCAGGGTGTAGCTGGAAAAGCAACTGATGTCGTGCTTTTAGGAGAAACAGAAAAGGGAGGAGGACACTTTTAAATAATAAATGCAAGCTGAGTGCAAATTAATACAACAAGTAAATTTTAACATGAAGGCACTAAAAGCCAACACAGGACCTTCCTGGTACAGATCAGCGGCAACAGCTTACCTTTTCGCGGTCTTTGCCTTTTCTGCTGGACTCATTCCGGCTCTTTCAACAACCGTGCGGGGCAGGACAGAGGTATCATCCACAATTACAGATGAAGAATCCTGAGCTGCAGGTATATTAGATGACTTGTCCAAGGTCGTGTTAGCCGACCACTGTGCAGGAACACTTAGCCCCGACGTTTTTCTCTGGACTGGGATCTGGGATGGCCCAGGAGGAGTTGTTTTTTCTCCTCTTTCTGCCCACTATGGCTTTGTTCAATGACAGTTCACTGACACCAAGTTCCATTAGAAAAGGCAGACCTGGCCCCCAGAAGGAGGAGAGATGCCCTTGGTGGAGAGTGGTAGGTTGCCGCCGACCTGGCCTGAGGACGCACAGACTGAGAAAGGCCAGGGTGAATATACTTAGAGCTGTCAGGCATCTGAGGAGTCAACAGGCAAGAAATGCAAGCAAAGAATCCAGGCTGGGCCACGTGGTGTAATGAGGGGCTGGAGAAGGCAGCTCATGAACAGCGCAGGGTAGAGACCGTTAGGTGACAGCAAAGGGTAAGACACCACACAGTGGGTCTCTCGTTGTATTGGGGTGAAGCGAGGACTGGATGGTTGATGTTGCTGCTCTTGGTACCAGCTTGTCTGTAATGCAGAAGGGACAGTGCACTTGGCTCATGGCATCCCAGATGGTTCCACCCACCTCACTGTACGTCTTGGGGATAGGCTGACATCGCACACCCAGCTCAAGGAAGCACACTTTTCTAGAAGCTTAAGTAGAGAAAATTCCTTCTGAAGACAGTCAGGAGAAGGTCACGTGCTCCCTCTGGGGAAGGTAAATCGGCATCCGGACACTCCTAGAGGAGAGTGCGCCGAGACTTGGAAGAAGCCAAGCTTTCTCCAGTGATGCAGGGCTAATGGGAGAGATCGCCCAGACTCAGGGATGCTGACCTCCTTGGGGGCTAGAGGTCACGTTACACGTTAGGAGAGGCCGTGCCTAGAGGTGATCACATCACCAAGGTCTGTGACCCTGGGAAGGTTAGGGAAGGCGCCCACAGGCAAGCTGGGCACTGACGGGTAGGGTCGTCCACCTCCGAAGATCCATGAGGCCCAAGCTGGCGGGGCATCTTCCTTGACCCTTTTTACCAAAGGTCATTGTTCTTACTTTCAGGAACCGCTGCTTCCTCTCAGCTCTGCCTGTTTCTCACCCATCCAGCAGTCAACCTCGCCCTCTTTCCACTGGGGCGGCCTGGGTTGGACCTGGAGCCCCACTTAGCTCCGACTTAGCACATACTCAGTCCATAGCGTTGGTGATTTGGTTTTTGCTTCCTTAAAAAGAAGGACGTTTTTCATTTCTTTTCTTTGCCCTTAGGAAGCAGAATCACCCCAAGTAAAATCTTCCAGCAGTTATTCCCGCCTATAATCTGCAGACTTGACCTTGCAGCTGAGCCTAATTAATACATAATCATGAACACAGCCTTCACCTCCTTCCTGGTTTGTTAACTCCTCCTTGAGTGCTTGGCTAACGTCACTGACAGCCTACTGAGACACAGGTGACAAGCAGTGTCCATGTGGACATCCAGCGGAAACTGAAGCTCTCTGGCAGAGGTTTGTGATGTCACCCCACACCCATGGATTCCTCTGTATTTCCCAGCCTCCCTGGCAGTTATGTGAAGCCGTGTGACCAGGCTCTCACCAGTGAGACTGGCCCTCGGGCCTGACGACAGCCGTCTCTTTAAGGCCGCAGTGACCCAGGAGGCAGAGCAGTGACGTGGAGACGGTCTACCTGATCCATGGTGGCCTTCCCAAGAGCAAGAAATAAACGGTGCACCTTTGAGATCCCGGGTTACTCCTCCCAGGGCACGGCCTACCTTCCCATGACTAATACACGCCACCTTCTGATTGGTCATCAGGTCCTGCGTGTCACGTGCAGTAAGGAGACATCCTGAGGGGGGCGTGCTGTACTGAAGCACCAAAGTCCTTCTGTCATTGGTTGGAGTCCATGTACTCCAGCATACTGCATCCACACAGACCCGGCCAGGGGATTTAGGGAATATATTATCTCATTTAAGCTAAACCAACCCTGACAAAATGGGTGACCATCTTAAAAAAAAAAAATCCTCAAAAAAAAAAAAGAAAAAAGCTAAAAATGCAACCACAAGAGAGCCATGACACAATGACAGCTAAAGTGTCCACCCCCAACTCTACCCTCTCTGTCAGCACATTGCAGGATAAAAATAATGACAGCTTAGCCCAAATTGAGATGAAAGCCATTGAAAAAATTCATTATCAAGAAAGCTGTTTAAATTTATTCTTTCATTCAATAGGTATTTATTGAGCATCCATTATAAGTGAGATACAGTCTCGGTACTGGAGGTGTAACAGTGGGAAAAACAAGTCTACTCTCCTGTAGAGACAAGAAGGGTGTAAATAAAATGTCAGATGTCAGAGATGCTCTAGGGAAAAAAAAAGAGCAATGTGGGGATAGGAGTGTCCATGGAGTTGCTGTCTGTCTGTCTGTCTGTCTGTCTGTCTGTATCTATCCGTAGTGCTGTGGGAGGCCTCTCTGATCAGGAGACGTTCCAGCAGACTCTAAAGGAAGTGAGAAAATGGATCTTCTGGATGCCAGAGGGAGAGCACTCCAGGCAGAAGAAAGTGCAACATCAAAGGCTGGGGGTAGAAGCTCACTTCGCTCAATCTGGGAGGCCAGCCTGGTTGGGGAGGAGTGAGTGAGAAGGAAAGTGGAGAGTGGGGCAGTCCAATCGTTGGGACTGATAAGGATGGAGGTCTTGAAGAGGTCTGGAAAGAAATGGGTTTGGGCTTCTACTGTAGATGAGACGGGAAGCACTGGACAGCCAGCACAGGGCAGGGACAGCATGTGTTTTTAAATGGCCCGCTAGCTAAGATTTGACAAAGAGGGAGTGAGGATGGAAGCAGGGAGACCAGAGAGGAAGCCATTGTAATTGCAACATGGATTTAAAACCACTTTCCTTTAATAGTGAGATTTATTCTAGGTGTATAATTGAGCCTCACACTGAGAATTATTAATGTCATCGATTAGCAAGACACCTAAAAACTAAAAAACAAAGACACTTAAAAACCAGGAATTAAAGATACTGCCTCATTTTCTTTTTGTTGTGTTTAAAGTTACCGGATCCTCAATATTTAAAAAATACCACTAAGCTTCATGATAACTATTTAGATGTTCCTTTGAAGTCTCTTACTCAGTAGCAAAACCCTCATTAGGAAAACACTCACTCAACCCTTTGAGAAAAAAGACTGGACAGATACATAGGAATCAATACATATCAATAAATTTAAACACTTTCCTTTGTCAAAAAATCTGGAGGAGATTTTGGAAACATTGTTAAAATTTTAAAGATAAAAGTTTTGGGATAAATTATGTGGGGGAGAATAATAGCCATATAATTGGATGAAAGCACAGATGTCTCCAATACTTCAGCTTCTCTATTTGCTAAATTCCAGTAAGGAGATGTTTCAGCACCTCAGCTTATGTATTTGCTACATTCCATTCTAGTAAGGAGATGAATAATTGATGCCATTTTTTTTTATAAGCCACCAATTGAAAAATTTATTGGAGAAGACATCTTCATAAGAGTAATTTGTAAAATCAAAATGATTTATGGAAAAACAGCATAGTGGAATCCCTGATGGAGAGGCTGCTTTGACTGGAATTTGAAAAAATAATTTTCTAGGTAAAGATTACAGAAATAGCCCCACATGTGAAATTCATGTACTACATGCTTCAAAAGCAAGCTATCACTGCAAAGGTAGGTTGCATCTATAAAGGTAAAACCTGTGCATTTGTTATTTAATTGCTACATAACAAATTACCACAAATGTATTGGCTTAAAACATCGCACATTTATGATCTCATAGTTTCTGGGGTCAAGAGTCCAGGCATGGCTTAGCTAGTCCATTGTATCAGGGTCTCTCTCAAGTGAGAGAGAGTGAAGACTAGGGGTAGGGTCTCATCTGAGGCCCGACTGGGGAAGAAACTGTCGTTGGCAAGATTCAGTTCTTCACTGGCTGTAAGGCTGAGGGCCTCAGCAACTTGCTTGCTGTCAGCTGGGGGCTACCTTCAGTTCCTAGCAACAAGGACTTCTCCGTATACCATCTTAACTCACCAAAGCCAGCAAAGGAGACAGTCAGTGGAGACAGTCACTAGCTGAACAGAAGTTATAATCTTACGTAATACAATCATAGAAGTGATATCCCATCACCTTTGCCATATTCTGTCGGTTAGAAGCAAGCCACAAGTCCCGCCCACACTCAAGGGGTGGGGGTTCCACGAGGGAGTGTGCACCAGGAGGTCAGGATCATAGGACCCTCCTTAGAGTATGCTGGACATAGCCTGTAACATGCAGTAGAATCTGTGTGACACTTTATAGTGAGTCAGAAATGGCAGGAAAATTGTCAGGGTAGAGTTTCACTGGCTCTTTTATGACAAAATACTTAAGGATTATCAAAATTAAAAAAAAAATCAAGTATGCTTTTTTCTTGCAATGGCAAATGTTCTGGAAAAATAAGTGACAATGATACACTACCTAGAAGATGCTTTGAAAGAAAAGTTAATGTTCCCTTTGAAAATAAAGGTGTTGCCTTCATGACAATTAAGAAATGACTACAAGGAAACATGGGAAGGAGAAGCTGGAAAACAAGAAGCTGATTATCTAAAAGGTGTAAAGGCTTTAGGATGAAGGAGTCTAGGAGGGAGCAACACTTCCCTGAGTGTAACTTTATGTGTACTTTTGACTTTCAGATGCATGCAAGTGTTCGACATATTTTTGGAAGTAATTAAATCAGTGAAGATGAGAAGGGGGAATAAAATCTAAAACTTAATGTAAACTGAATAAAAAACGGAAAATAAAAAGTCCTCCACGCCCATTCCCACCAACACACCAAAAGCAACAAAATATCATCTGCCGCCTTCAAAGCACAAATAATGCAAAGAACTTTTTGTACTTGGGGTTCCATGTATGTTTATGTTTGGGAGGGACAGAATAGAAAATTTCTTTCCAAATCTACTTTGGTGGTAGAGATTAAAAAACAAACAAAGAAGGAAGGAAGGAAGGGAGAAAGGGAGGAAGGGAGGAAGGGAGGAAGGAAGAAAGAGAAAGAGAGAAAGGGAGAAAGAAAGAAAAGAAAAAGAAAGGACTATTTATAGAGAGAGAATTTTAAAAATGGGTATTTGCAAGTGTTGCTCAGTGCAATGAAAATCTGTCACCTGTAAAAGCTCTAATTCTGTAGAGAAAGGAAATTGCAAAGACTTTTAAAAAATATTTTACATAAAGAAGTTTACTGAGTTTTAAATCCATTTGTTAACTTTAAATATACATGCTTATGTAATTTAGCTTTTAGGTATGATTTTGGAGGGAGTGGTGCTTCTCGCTCCCTCTCTCAGATGCCCAAAAGAGAGGAGACAGAGTGAGAGAGAGAAGAGAAAGAGAGAAGGAAGGATTGGGGGAGGGAAAGAAGTGAGAGAGGGAAGGGCACACACACACTGGCCACCAGTAAGCAGAGCTGAACGTAAATTTGACCTGTAGGTGCACAGTTGGCTCTTTTGGCTGGAGCCGCAGTGCAGAGGCAGGTTGTGTGAGGCCATCCTGAGCGCCCCCTATAGGTGACCGAACGTCAACCCCGTGGATGAGGAATAAGAGGTGCCGGTCAGCCCCCGGGAAACAGAGGGTCTTGAAACAGGAAGCAAATCTGTCCTTGGGGTTTAAGTGCACTTAATTTCAACTCCATTTAAAGTATTTACCATGCTAAATTACTTCCGTTCACGCTATGTTATGATCTGTCCTCTTAATAATGAAAAACTGAATTGGCTAAAGACCTGTTTGTAACTAGATTAATTGGGACGGCAGAACCACCAGCCTGAAGCTCCACATGCATTTTCTCATACTCGGAGGACAATCAGAACGGCTTAATTAGGCATCGAGTCAGGGGAGGGTATAGCTCAAGTGGTAGCGCGCATGCTTGGCATGCATGAGGTCCTGAGTTCAATCCCCAGTGCCTCCTCTGAGAATAAATAAATAAACCTAATTATCTCCCCCCACCAAATAAATAAATAAATAAAAGAGAGAGAGAATTAAGCATTGAGAGAAGCTCTATTATCAGCCAAGAGATGCATGCGCCAGTCCTGGGTGGACCTGCCTTCCAGTCTACTCCCCAGATGCCTCCCTTCCACAATGACCCAGAACGCAAAGTGAGCCCTGCAAAATGTCCACTGCTTCTTGACAATGTGTTTCTGCTTTTGGTATTTGGATGTCCTTGAATTAATGACTCCTATACATTTCATGAGAAACAGTACTACGAAGGGGAACAAAAAAGCAAAACTGATGTTCCTCCCAGGTGCGTGGTTCTGTTACCGCATCAGAGCTGCTCCGAAACCGAGTTCCGAGGAAGATGCCGTTGAGTGCGTGCGTGTGTGCACTGCATTCCACATTACCAGATAACTTCGTCTTTCTTTAATTGAAGCACAGTTGATTTACAATATTATATTATTTCAGGTGTAAAACATAGTGATTCAATACAGTTATAGATTACACTCCACTTGAAGTTATTACAAAATAATGGCTCTATTTCCCTGGCTGTACATTTTTGTTGCTTATTTATTTTGCACATGGTAGTTTGTATCTTAATTCCCTACCCCATCTCCCTCCTCCCTGCTTCCCTCTCCCAGCTGGTATCCACTAGTTCTCTATATCTGTGAGTCCATTTATGTTTTGTTATACACGTTCATTTATTTTTTAGATACCACATAGAAGTGATAACATAGGGCATTTGTCTTTCTCTGTCTAGCTTATTTCATTAAGCATACATAGTACTCTCTAGATCCATCCATATTCTTGCAAATGGCAGAATTCCATTCGTTTTTATGGCTGAGCAGTAGTCATGTATGAATATGAACATACCACATCTTCTTTATCCAGTCACCTGTTGATGGGCACTTAGGTTGCTTTCATGTCTCAGCTATTTAGGTTGCTATGAATGTTGGGGTGCATGTATCTTCTTGAATTTGTGTATTTGTCTTCTTCTGGCATATACACAGCAGAGGAATTGCTGGATCATATGGTAGTTCAATTGTTAGGGTTGTAGTTCAATTTTTAGATTTTGAGAAACCTCCGGACTGTTTCTACAGTGGCTGCACCAATTTATTATCCCATCAACAGTGTAGTAGTATTACTCCCTTTTCTCCACATCCTCGCCAGCATTTGTTATTTGCAGACATTTTGATGATAGTCATTTTGACAGGTGTGAGATAATATCTCGAAGTGATTTTAATTTGCATTTCTCTGGTGATTAGCAATGTTGAGCATTTTTTCATTAGCCTGTTGGCCATCTGTACATTTCTCTTGAAAAAGTTGTCCATTTGGATCTTTTGCCCATTTTTAAAATTCAGTTCTTTGGTTTTCTTTGATATTGAATTGTCTGACCTGTTTATATATTTTAGATATTAACCCTTTACCAGTTACATCATTTGCAAATATTTTCTCTTGTTCAGTAGGTGGTCTTTTTGTTTTGTCAATGGTCTCCTTTGCTGCGGAAAAGTTTTAGGTTAAATTAGACCCCATCTGATTATTTTTGCCTTTATTTAATTTGCCTTAGGAGACAAATCCAAAAAATATATTGCTACAATTTACATCAAAAAGTATTCTGTCTATGTTCTCTTCCAGGAGTTTAATGGTTTCAGATCTTACCTTTAGTTATTTAATCTGTTTTGAGTGTGAGGAAATGATCAATCTCATTCTTTTACATGTGGCCGTTCAGTTTTCCCAGAACCACTTATTGAAGAGACTGTCTTTTCTCCATTCTATATTCTTGCTTCTCCATAGATCAATTGACCATAACTGGGTGGGTTTATTTCTGGGCTCTCCATTCTGTTCCATTGAGCTATATGTCTGTTTTTGTGTCAGTACCACACTGTTTTGATTACTGTAGCTTTGTAGTATAGTCTGAAGTCAGGGAGGGTAGTACATCCAGCTTTGTTCTTTTTTCTCAAGATTGCTTTGGCAATTTGAGGTCTTTTGTGGTTCCATGTAAATGTTACGATTATTTGTTCTAGTTCTGTGAAAAATGTTTTGGATATTTTGATAGGGCTTGCATGAAAGCTGTAAATCCCTTACCAATTAACTTTGGATAGTCTATTTCTCATCCCTGGGGACTCACTAAGTAAATTAATATATCAAATGCTTTTTGACGTCTTACACTTGGGAAACCGATTCACTTTTGCTTAACATATGACTCCTAAACATATTTGACCATGGGACATCTTTTCTGAATAGAACACTATCTGAGCTTGCGTTTACCTTGTATTCTAGTGCAAGAAGTTCATTTGGAAAATGATCCAAGGAAACATCAATAAAAGAGTGGGAAGTGACACAGGGAAGGGACACAGGCCAATAAAGTGTCATCATCAAGCAGGCCACCACCAGGGATCTTGTCAGGAACTGAGAGCCACTGTAGAGCAGGAACCCCTCCTCGGCCATGTCTGACCTGCAGCAAACAGAGGTGGAGGGCACGGGGCAAGAAAAGCCCTATGGAAAAAAGATGCAGATGGAATTCAGACTACAAACAATGCAAAGACCCAGGGGGCTAAGGACAGGGCACCAACGTCTGCTACAAACACATTTTCTTATTTCTCTTTTTTAAATTCGTATTAAATAATGGCTGCATTTCCCTGTGCTGTACAATATAACCTCGTAGCTTGCTTTATACATGGTAGTTTGTACCTCTTAATCCCATATCCTTACTTTACCCTCCCACTTCCCTCTCCCCGCTGGAACCACTAGTTTGTTCTCTCTATCTGTGAGTCTATTTCTGTTTTGTTATATACATTTATTTGTGAGTTGTTTTTTTAGATTCCACATATAAGTGATCTGTCTTTCTCTGTCTGATTTATTTCACTAAACATAATACCCTCCAGGTCCATCCACATTGTTGCAAATGGCAAAATTTTGTTCTTCGTTCTACAGCTGAGTAATATTCGATTATACACACACACACACACACACACACACACATATCATTTCTTCTTTATCCATTCATCTGTTGATGGACACTTAGACTGCATCCATATTTTGGCTATTGTAAATAATGCTGCTATGAACATCGAGGTACATGTATCTTTTAGAGTTGCTAGGTGACCACGGCATTGGACCAGAGAGGAGGGTGGATGGATGAGAGAAATGCTTAGCAGAAATTAATCGTCTTACCAATGGGTCCATTGGCTCTATCCCATTATCCAGTCCCTCAAAAGCTATGGCTAGGTCAGTGGGCCCAGACCAGCTAGAAACCTGACTGGCTCCTCCCTCAGGCTGCAGAGTTTAGATGGGTAGTGCCCATATTCCTCTGTCGACTTTTCATTTCTTAAAAGGATGACTCGCCCCACTTCTTCTACTCAACACATTCTTTCCTGAAACATGCTCATATCTTCAACAAAATTAATGTTACCAACTCCGGTAACTGAAAACCATTGTCTCTTTAAAATGATTTTATCTCTCTGCCTTGATCTGTTTATAGCTTACTTCATCAATTATAAGTCTTTGTTTGAGAGAGGAGAGGATGAAATTCTACAGATCTTTTTAACAGCAGGAACCAGAAGAATCTGTTGCCCTCATGACCCCATTCTAAGGAATTAGAACTATCTGCACCTTTACCCATGCAGGAGAAGAAAACAGAAGTCAAAATAAAAAACATTTGAAAAGCTTGAAGAGCTTCACATGCCACATAATTGATGAATTGCTATGCCAAAGTTTAGGACAGAATTAGTGCCATTAATAAATAAAGATACAACGACAGGGGCAGGCCTGTAATTTTCTCGGTCCTACTCCATATATCTTTCAAATCACCTACACCTTGTCTTCAAAGCAATTTATGATGCTAAAGGATTAAGCATTATTCCTGCCACTGGGCATAGACAATTGCAAATAAGCTGGGGAAGGGAGAGCTTGAACAGGAGAATGTTCTTGTATTATCCTCTCAAAACTTTGCATAGAAGTGCAAAGATTACATCTTGAGTAGTTTCCAGGGCTGTGATTTCCTTAAGCCAGCCATCCAAGTGGTATAATTTACAGCAGAAGGATTGAGGCCATCATAGCTGAAATTTCTTACTCGAAATATACTTTCATATGTATTGTCATTTTGATTTAAAATGACACTTTTCTATACTTAGGTTTCAGCCAGTAGGTTCCTTTTGTATGACGATTAGTTTTTTGTATGGCGTGCGAATGGGGTGGGAAGTGTAGCTTACATCCTCAGCTAACTCTTCATACTAGTTTTAAGTCTTGATTGTGGTAACTGCATACTCTTTAAAGCATAATGAGAAGCCTGTTTCACTTTGAATTAAAGTCATTGGTGATGACTACAAGTAATTGGTTGTAGGTCAACATCATAGGAAACAGAGTTTTCGGTGCTTTTCCATTTCACGCTTTTTCAGGCTTTGTAGCCTCAGTTCATTAACAGTTTCATGCAGCGAGAAAGCCAGTGACATGACCCTGCAAATATCTGTCGCTGCTGTTGACACGAAGCTCTTAGAGAACTTTTTGAATACAAGAGAGGAAATGAAGGCCATGACCTCTGCTCAGAGCTTTGTGACACTGGACAGTACAGTTGTCCTCTGTAACTGTGGGGGATTGGTTCCTGGATCCCCCAGATACCAAAATCCAAGGATGCTCAAGTCCCATATATAAAATGGCATAATATTTGCATCTAATCTATGCACATCCTCTGGTATACTTTAAATCATCTCTAGATTACTTATAATACCTAACACAATGTAAATAGTTAGTGGTACACAACAAAACCAAGTTTTGTTTTTTGGGACTTTCTGGAATCTTTTTTCTTGAACATTGTTGATTCAAGTTTGGTTGAATTCACAGATGGGAAACCAGTAGATATGAAGGGTTAACTGTACTATGACTGAGATTACAACCGGAAACCTAAGATGCCTGGCTCCTAACCTGCCAGGCACCTTTCTTCCAATGGGCCCCCCAAAGAAGCTCTTCACCCAAGAACAATGGTGGGTGAAAGTCAGAGCATCATGTCGTTAACAGCTGCTCAAGCTATTCCCGATCACCAGGGTGAAGGCACTGTTGGAGACTTGGGGGCTCTATGTCTGCAGATCCTGGGCTGGGTCCAGGGTGCAAAATTACCCCCAGGGCCTTGTCCATCGCTTTCTTCTAGGTCAGCTCATTCTCAGCCAGACTTTCTGCTATGGGAGCCCAGTAGATTCAAGGGTATATCTCACCTGCTTAGCAACCATAAAAGAGAGAATTCTTTCTTCACAGGTCCAGTGAATGACCCGGGATTAACTCTGATCTGGTCTGACTTGGATCACGTACCCCATCTCAAACCTTTCACTGGACAGGAGTGTAAAATATGCTAACAAACAGGCCTGGCCTCATTCATGCATCCAAACCAGGGTCAAGCCACACTTAGAGACACAAGGACCAAGAGTGGAGAAAGGACAGTTTCCCAGAAAAAAAAAAAAAAAATGGTGTAGTACCAGCAAAAGAATGAGGGAAAAAAGGACAGGAAAAAAGCAGGCGGTATCCTCTCGACCCCAAAATCCAAATGAGACATACATGCATGAGAGACAGCGAAACAGAGAGGAGACAGAGAGAGAGACAGAGAGGCACAGTGAGCACTCGGTAAATAGCTGTGGAAGGAATGATGGTCTTCCTTGGCTCTGGCGCTCCGCCTGCACCACTGCACTCGTTACGTTATGTACAGTCCACTGGGCCCATGGCTGTTCCCTTCTCTTAACCTTGACCATCCTGTAGATGTGATGTATTTTTATCTCCTCTAAGAATTTTGCATGGAAATGGACCTTGTAGGCATCTGAGAAGGGTTGTGGAATGAATTGTCAAGAAAGAGATGTAGGGTCTGCATGAAATACCCTTCAAGACATTTGCCTTAAAACGTAGAAGGAGACCCCAGCAGAAGTCAGCAAACCTGGGCTCTCTCTCAGAGTAGAAACTGATAAACATCTTAGCACAGGGTGACGCTAGCCACGCTGTATTATACAAGTGTTTTCCTGATGCAACTACACCCTCTGAGCAAAGTGTTATCTTGTGAGGGAGACAATGTGTCTCAGTGGAAGGAATTCAGGTTCGGGCATCAGATGGCCTCAGATCACATCTTTGCCCAACAGGCCTTGGGAAAGTCACTTCACTTGTGTCACCTTCTGCTTTGTCACCCGTAAAGATTAGCAGACTGGATGCAAAGTGCCTGGAATACGATAGCCACCCAATAACTCTTGTTCCTCCCTGGTCTTGGGAAGGACCCTGCTGTGACCTACCCATTCAGCCTGCCGAAGGACCCGAGATGGTGCTGGGAGACCCTGGCACTCAACTGTGATGTGCCACTATTGAAGGAAGCAGGACATGGACCATTATGCTGGGAAGACTTGGTTTCCTGGATTAATCTTCTCAATCTTCCCCCTACTCTTTGGTTTTACGTTTCTCGTGGAATCAGACTAGATGGGTAACCTAACTCTTAGCTGCCCAACTTGGAGGGCAGAGGATACAGAAAGATACAATCCTGGGGCCAGGGGCCTTTCGGTCTAAGGGACACCCTAAGTCATCAGTATATAAATGCTCTCAGTGTTCTCTGTTACTTTCCCCTCTCTGCTTATGCTCCAGAAAGACCCTCTGCCATCCTACCTGAAAAGATTCCATCATGTTTCCAGGATGGATTTCTCTCCTCTGCACCAGTCTTCTCATATGTCTTGAAGAGTGAGGTAGCTATATTCTTAAAGTAAACCAGGCAACTTAATGAGGAAAGAAGAATCTGACAGCCTGTCTCTTCTATGGGCAAAAAACCAAAATAAAACAATAAAACCAGTCAGTGGACTAAATGGGTTGGACACTTCATCTCACAAAGCAAAACACGTTATTTCATTATTCATGGCTCATATGACAGCGCTAATCCCACCGAGGCGTCTCGTTCTCTGTGACAGCTTCCTGGGGGCATCACCCCCCACCCCACAACTCTGTCTGCTCTATTCGTTCAAACTCATCATCGTGGCTATTTTTCCCTCCTATTACCTTTGTGCAATTTCACTCCCTTAGTTTCTGAAGCCTAATTTTATTTTTTCCAATTTGTTTTGTGTTCCTTCTATATGAGTCATATTGCTGATTATAATTAATAGGAAATTAGGTTTTGTTTTTCAAGTACTTGCTGGCTGACACTTCTGGTGATGTCCAGAATTTAGGTAGAAAAGTATTCATTATGTTTTCATGTGTGGAAGCACTGCCCTAGGTGTGTGGAGAGAGAACACACTGAAAATGGAAGCAGGAGATCAACAGCCCTGATGGCCACAGGAAGCCCGGATCACAGGAATGTGATCGAGGCACAGATGTGTGTGTCTGAGAGTGGCTGGCCAACCTTCCGAAAGGCAATCACCCTCAGCTGTTGTCCCTTCCCACATTTATTGGTCTTGGCTAGATGGGGGACTATATTGGAATGGGCAGGGCGTGTGGCTCTAATGCCAGTCACTTTCTGCAAAAGCAAATCAAAGTACAATTTGGGAGGTCGGGTTGGACAGAAGGAGGTTGCTTCACTCCCTTAGACAGAGCCCAAGGGTGTTATGGAGACCAGAACATGGGCCCGGGCCCACCGCAAGTTTTCTCAGAGGTTCCAGGCTAGGTCTAACTCTCACGAAGCTCACCAGAAAAATCTCCGTGACTTTGCTCTAAGAGGCGAGGTCACTGCAGGCATTCAGCTAGTGTCACCCGCTGCCGGTGAAGCCCCCTCTCCCTGTCTGCCATCTGACTGGTGCCTGGTTGCACAGCATAAGCCCAAATCAAGCATGTGCTAAGAATGCCCAATGATCCTCAGCAGATTGGACCCTTTCAGAGCCTATAACCATGAAAGGTGAGGTCTTTTTCATCACCAGTATCTCCTCTTCTGCATTTTCAGAATGTGCATAAAGTCATAAGTTCAGCATGAAGTGCAAAGAAACCTAAATCTTAGGTTCTACGGGCATATACATTAAAAGGACCACCATTTTTGTATAAAGCATGCAAATTTTCCTGTACTATCCATTAATAGGAGCTACCCCTGACCTAGAAAGAGCTGGTGATAAACATCAGTCATTATTAGGAGAAGCAGGATGCAGAAGGACTTCCTCTTTGGGGACAACATAGGCTGGACCGTAGATCCCACCAAAACACAGACTTTTCCTATGAAAAGTGCTATAGCTCATGACGAGCGCTTTGGGGAAAACCAAACTCGTTTCCAAGAAGCAGTAGTTTGAACGTAGGTCCAGAACTTGACCTGAAACATAAGTGTGATCCATGTAGGCGGGAGGCCAGTGGCTTCTCAGGGGACAGGCATGGCTCCTGCCCCGTGGGATGTTTGAAGGTTAAAATCTCCACGTGCAGGGACGCAGCATGTATTTCTCCACAGTGGAGCTCGGCGAGCTCGTGAGCCCTCGTTTCTCCTGCGGGCGGGGCGGCACTTTAGTCCCGACTCTTCCGGGCAGCTTAGTCACTTCTGCTTTAAAACTTCCAGGCAAATGCTCAGGCAACTCGAAGTTCTGGTACTCAATCAATAGTTGAGTACCATCAAACCCATCTGGATCCGAGTATGCACTATTTTCGAAGAGACTTACTCCACATTAAGAAAAGCCCTTGCACACCTGCACACACCCCAGCAGGAAAGGAAGGATGCCCTGGTGCTGTGGTGGGGGCTGGGAGGGGCTCCTCTGTGGACCATCACACACTGGGGGAGGGGGACAGAAGGAACAGAAAGAGGATCGCTGGGCCACAATCAAGTTGTCAGCAGGGCTGCGTTCCCTCCAGAGGCCCTAGGGGAGAGTCTGTTCCTTGCTTCTTCCAGCCTTGGGGCTGCCAACATTCCTTGACTTGTGGCTGCAGCACTCCAGTCTTCAAAGCCAGCATCTTCAAATCTCTCTCTGCTCTTTCCTGTCACCTTCTCCTCTGTGTGTTTTCAAATCTCCCCCCACTTCCCTTCTATGAAGAAGACATGTGATTACACTTAGGACCCACCTGGATAGTCCAGGATAATCTGCCCTTCTCAATATCCTTAACTTAATTGCATCTGCAAAGACCTTTTTTCTTTTTCTTTCTTTTCTTTTTCTTTTTCTTCTTTTTTTTTTCTTTTATGGCCATACCAGGTAACATTTGCTGAGATTAGGATACCTTTTTGGGGGAGCCATCTTTCATCCTCCCACTGAGGTCCTACTCTGAAGTCAAACCTGTGTCCCCATCAAAGTTTTCCAGGAGGCATGCATTTGAGTGAGTATCAAACACTTTACAACAATGGATATAATACTTTGGCGTCTGCATGGAAAGTACTCTTTGCGTCTGTACTGCACTGAACAGAATCCTAGAGGGAGGAAAGAGCTTGGGCCTAGACGTCTTTCAGTCAGTTTCCTTCACTGAACCGCAGAAGGTTCTACCTATTAGAAATGGCCATTGGCTGTAAATGAAATTAATTCTAAGAACTTCCAGATCATTGGTATTAAGGTTTGTATCGTAAGAGCTGACAACTCAAAGACCGTTTCTAGGATTGTTTTCAAACTTTCACTCAACTGACCTAAAAATGAATTTTTCTGGAACAGAGCCCCTCTGTATTTTGAGGGCTGCGTTTACTCCAGAAGCGAACCTGCCCTAGTTAGGGCAGAAAGTAATTCTGACAACATTTACTGTAAAGAGCAAGGTAACAGCTATCAAGGAGCCAAGTCAAACTTAAAGCAAGAACAGCCTTTCATGAGCTCCGAGAAAGCCAGGTTACGGACTCAGATTGCCAGCTGTCAAGCCTTTGTTAGTGACACCCTCACTGCCAACTTGTCCGTGAAGTCATTGTTCTATCCCATTGACTTTCTGACTTCTGAGCCACGCTTCTGAGCGTCTCTTTTGGAATTAATAGGACAAACACTTGTAGCATCTTCTTTCCTCAGACCCCTTCATCAAAGAACCCCCAGTTGACCAGTTGCTTTTACTTTTTTGCAATTCATCTTTTCTTTTCAGTTAAAAAATGCATAACAAAATTTACCATCTTGGTCATTTTTAAGTGTACAATTCAATAGTGTTGTGCATTCACATTGTTGTGCAATCATTCTCCAGAATTTTTTCATCTTGCAAAACTGAAAGTCTGTACCCATAAAACAGCAACTGCCCATTCTCACCCTCCTTCCCCTCAGCCTCTGGCACCAATCATTCTACTTTCTGTCTTCATAAATTTTACTATTCTAGATGCCTCATCTAGCTGGAATCATGTAGTTTTTGTCTTTTTGTGTCTGGCTGTTTTCACTTAGTATAACATCCTCAAGGTTCATCCATGTTGTAGCAAGTGTCAGAATGCCCTTCTCTTTAAGGGTCAGTGATATTCCACTGCACGCTTTTTGTCCATTCATCTGTCATGAACACTTGAGATGCTCCCATCTCTTGACCACTGTAAATAATGCTGCTGTGAACATGGGTGTATACGTACCAGTCTGCGTGTCTGCTTTCAATTTGTTTTTATCATATATTGAAAAGCGGGACTACTGGATCATATGGAAATTCCATGTTTAATTTTTTGAGGAACTGCCAGACTATCTTCCCCAGAGCCGCACCATTTCACATTCCCACTAGCAATATACAAGGATCCCCCATTATTTCTCCACATCATCACCAACTTTTATTTTCAAACATTTGGAGTTTTTTGATAGTAGCCATCCCAATGGATATGAGGTGCTATCTCATTGTGGTTTGACTTGCTTTTCCCTAATGATCAGTGACATTGAGCATCTTTTCATGTGGTCATTGGCCATTGGTATATCATCTTTGGAGAAATGTCTATTCAAGTTTTTGCTCATTTTTAATTGGGTTATCAGAGTTTTTTGTTATTGAGTCATAGGAGTTCCTTAAATATTTTGACTATTAACTCCCTATTGGATACATGATTTATACATATTTTCTCCCACCTTGTAAGTTGCCCTTTCACTCTGTGGATTGTGTCCTTTTACACATGAAAGTTTTTTTTTTTTTTGACATGGTCTAATTTGTCTGGTTTTACTTTTGTTCCCTGTGATTCTGGTGTTACTGGGCCAGTGTTTTTGTTTGTTTAAGACATTTTTTAAAGTAGTTTCAGCAATTCTGTTCTCACAGCAAAATTCAAAGCAAGGGATGGAGACTCCCTACATACCCCCTGCCCTTGCACAGGCATAGCCACCCTCATCATCGGCATCCTCCACCAGAGGGGTACACTAGTTACAACTGATGAGCCTGGATTAACACATTGTAATCATCCAAAGTCCATAGCTTACTTTAGATGTTGTATGTTCTATGGATTTTAATAAAATTAATAATGACATGTATCCATAATTGTAGTGTCATCTATAATAGTTTCACTGCCCTAAAAATTTTCTGTGCTCCATCTATTCACCCCTCCCCACCCTTTGAATCATTGACAACTGTTGATTTTTTTACTGTCTCCACAGATTTGCCCTTTCCAGAATGTCATATAGTTGAAATCATAAAGTATATAGCCTTTTTAGGTTGACTTATTTCACTTAGTAATATGTATTTAAGATTCTTCCATGTCTTTTTATGGTTTGATATATCTTTTTTATTGCTGTATAATATTTTATTGTCTGGATATACCACATTTTACTAATCCATTCATCTACCGAAGGACTTCTTGATCGCTTCCAAGTTTTGGCAACCATGAATAAAACTGCTATAAACACCATATGCAGGTTTTTGCATGGACATAAGTCTTCAACTCCTTTAGGTAAATACCAAGGAGTGTGATTGCTGGATTGAGTGGTAGCGGTATGTTTAGTTTTGTGAGAAACCACCAAAGTGTCTTCCAAAGTGACTGCACCATCTTGTATTCCCACCAGCAATGAATGAGAGTGCCTGTTGCTTCACATCCTCACCAGCATTCGGTGTCAGGTGTCAGTGTTCAGATTTTGGCCATTCTAATAGGTGTGTAGTGGTATCCTGTCATACTAATTTGAATTCCCCTGATGACATATGATGCAGAGCATCTTTTCATATGCTCATTTGCCATTTGTGTATATTCTTTGATGATTAAGTCATTGGCCCACTTTTTAATTGGGTTGTTTGGTTTCTTGTCATTGAGTTTTGACTTCTTCATATATATTGGATAACAGTCCTTTATCAAATGTGTCTTTTGCAAATATTTTCTCCCAACCTCTGGCTTGTCTTCCTATTCCCATGACATTGTCTTTTGCAAGGCAGAAATTTTTTTATTTCAATGAAATCTAGCTTATGAATGATTTATTTCATGGATTGTGCCTTTGATGCTATATCTAAAAACCTTCACCATATACAGGCCAGTGCTTTTCACAGTTTATTTTGCATACAACTCATGCATGGACCTTGCAAAATGCATATTCCGGCTGAGCAGATCATAGATGGGAACCAAGATTCAGCCTTTCTAACAGGCCCCTGAGTGATGCCGATGCTGCCAGGTCACAGGGACCACCTTTACTACCCAGGTTCTAAGAAGTAGACAAGTCCTATCAATACAATTAGTCATAAGGTATTAAGTACTTGCCATTCTCCAGGTGCTGTGCTGATTAAGCACTTAACAAAATACAAATTTTAATTTACTTCTCACAACTCTATAAAGTAGATATTTTATTTAGCCAAGATATTTTTAGCTTTTATTTTCAGTAATGGAAACCCAACCAAAACTAATACCAATTTAAAAAAAAAGAATTAAAAAAAAAGACATAATAGGGAAGTGTAGGGGTGAAGGTGGCCTTGGAGATGACAAGGGTCTCCTACAGCATCATGATCCTGGTACCACCCCCTCTTTTTTCTCTCTCTCTCCCCCTCTCACCTACATTTGGCTGTTTTTGGTTTATTCTTTCCTACACTGGGCAGGATTTCCCCTTTGTGATAGGAAACACAGCTGCCCACAGATCCCTTTAGTTCTTGATTCAAGAAGAAAGGCTGAGTCTGTCTCTCTCACTACAAGTGATACCCCAGAGGACTTGGCCCACCTGAGTCACATTCCCAGCCTGAGGCTGGTCACAGTGGTTAGCAGCCCAGGGCACTGTCCTTGGCCAAATCTGAGTTACTTATAACCACCTGTGTAGCCAGAGAGGTGTCTCTGGTGATTGGCAGCTTCTCCAGTGCCAGATGGTGTAGGACCACTCCCCAAGGGAAGAGGTGCTGAGCAGACAACATGACGAAAACCAACACCAGTTATCATCATCTCTACATTTTCTATGAGAAAACTCAGGTCAGCAGATTCAGCAACCTGCCCAAGTACACATCTAGGAAGAGGACGAGCCAGGTCTTCCCAGACAAGGGTGACAA
The DNA here is from genome assembly GCF_009834535.1 of Camelus ferus. Classification (NCBI taxonomy): domain Eukaryota; kingdom Metazoa; phylum Chordata; class Mammalia; order Artiodactyla; family Camelidae; genus Camelus; species Camelus ferus. Next base: position 6,736,052 of record NC_045696.1, read on the forward strand.
GTGCTGTTCAGATGCACATCAGTGGCTCTGGCAGACCCTACCTCTCACTCACAATGGCAGCATCAGCCAATAACTGCTGGGCGAATTTGACTCTGATTCTGTCGGAAGAAAGTTCTTCTCCTGCAATCAAGGGGGCCTCACAATCACACCACATATTTCACTGAACAAAATTTTCTTGGCCTCCTGCAATTGGTGATGAAGATAGAAAATTTCTCTCCTAACACAGGATTCCCAATGAAGAAATGACTCAGCACTGGGGCTACCTGTGTTGAAGAAGGACGCATCATCAGACAGAGATGCAGAGACATGTGAAGCAAGGGAGCCAGGCCAGTAAAGAAGACATGGATCTAGACTCGTGGATCTCAGGAAGAGAGGAAAGGGGTCAAAGGGGTAGGAGAGAAAGAAGGGGGCTGAGCTTACAATACTAAGATTGCAGCCAGGCAGGTTTGAAACAGCACCTGAAATGTGGAAGATAAGTGTGGGATCATCACTGTCTTGACTGACTAGCTCTTCCCAAGCTATCTCCAACAGACTCCTAAGATACCAGCTCCAAGCTCCCCTCCTCATGGGGAACCTCCTTGATCGTCTTAATTACTTCAGCCCCACCGCCCATTTTAGCCTCTCATCATATACTGCTTGCTTCTTTCCCACAATTATCACAGTTTGTAACAACATCTAGAGTGACCCTTCATGAAGGACGGTCTCTTCCCCTGAACTATAGGTTCCGTGAGAGCAGTTTTGCTCCCCATTAAATCCTAAGTATCTCAAGTGCCTTGTACATAGTAGATGTTCAGTTAATACAGCTGGAATGGAATTGCTTTTATTTTAAAGGGACTGCTCCATGAGATCTTTGTCAGTGAACTAAACAGATAAAAAATAGTACAGAATATGGTACCCTTTTAACTAATTATATAGCAAAATAAACCAAATTATTTATAGTGGTTCTTGATAAGTGGTGCTATAGGGGCAATTTTTTAAACATTTTCTAACTTTTCTACAGTGAAAACTTTACTATACAATGTCTAGTGTAATACAAGTGACAAAGGGAAACAAAAGTTTGCTGTTCTAAGTCACTGTATTTAAAAATAATCAGAAGATTCTAGGCATTAATCCAACACAGTGTGACCAGCACTCCCAGTCCTCAAAGCATCCTTTATATTCACAGAAATGGACACTTGTTTGGTGAACACAGATGGCCAAGGGCTCCTGCACCCTCATGCTTGCATTTGCATGCGTCATTTGTGTCATGTGCGTCATTTTCTAAAATGTTACTGTAATTTCAACAAAATCTAAATTGGTCCTTGAATCACTTCACCACCGGACAAAATGCCTCCTGGTTTTGCACTTCCTCAGAGGCCAGCTTCCCACTGCGACACGTTATTAAAAAGAGATCACTGTCTTCAGAAACGTCTGCCCACCTTAAACCTTAATTAAGCTTGCAAGACAAAAACAAGGAGAGCGTTGAGAACGGAGGTAAAAATCAGTCCAGAGAAAGACGCGAAGAATGTAGTTGGAGGGGGAGGACATTTTTCATTAGAATTGGCAGGTAAGGACTGAAGTACACAAAATGGGCCGTTCGCTTATAATTCGGCAGGGCTGTCCTAGCCACACTGGAGTCTCCAACTGATTTACCATCCTTAGCAAACCTTTCACTGGGACAAATAGCACAGTCCATCTGAGGCTCTCTCTGCATGGCTTGTTTTGCTGTAATTAATATATATTTCTATGTTTCTCACCATTTTAAAAAACTGAATTGATTTGTTGAGACATCATGTGAACACAAAGCTTAAACTGATTGACAGCAGATGAAAGAAAGATCAGAAACCTTAGAGACTGAGAAACATCTCGAGACTTGGGTAATTTCCTTCTACAATGCATTTTGAATCAATACTCTGGTTTCCCTTCCCTCATCCTCATCTTTGAATGGAAGCTTGTTTCCTGAGATCAGGATGATTCTGAAAGGTCCCCAACTCATCTTCACCCTCCAGCTTTCCTCCATCTGGATTTCAGTAAATTCTCAGTAAAAGACTTTCTTTCAAAAATCAGATTAGCCATTCACCACGCTATAATGGGATGCATACGTGTAGGGTCCCTTCCACGCTAGCCCTTTGCATGGAGCACTCCATCCTGGAGGGTAAATTAACCCCAGAGATGAATTACACACCACTAATCTCCACAGGGAGCCGACCCTGGAGCAAGGCCTCACCACTTCCTGCCACTGACTCTGACTTCATTTGGATCCTGTGTCTCTCTGATGTCCTACTAGCCCAGGCCCTGGGACCTGGTAGGTAAAATTATAAATATTGGATGAATGAATAAACACATCCTACTATGTGCAAGACACGGGGGGGGGGGGGGTGTTCCATTTTATTTGCATACTTCTAGATTTTAAAAAAAAAGAAAAAAAGAAAAAAAGAAGGAAGCTTGGTCCTACAGGTAAGATCAATTAGAGGAGATATGATTTGTGGAGGGAAGAGACTAACCAGGGCATGTATCAGAGTCACCTGTGCAGCTTTAATTTTCTCAATGTAAATATCGACATATACTAGAAAGACTCCAGATACACCAGAATAGAATGCCAGGGGGCGGATCCTAGCCTGGGGCTATTCAACTCTATTGATGGCTCTGGAATATACCTAGTTAAAACTCAGTGATCTTAAATAATGCTTTAAGAACTATATTTCCTATAGACATGTTTTCCACTCTCTTGAGCGCCTGCATTGGTGTCTCTGAAGAACCATGAGGAACATCAAAGTCATTTCACACGAGGATGCAGTGGTTTTTAGGGGATGAAGACTGAATCAATAAGTCTATGACTTCATTTGAAACTGGTCAACAAAATATGAATTTATATCCTCAATCATCCCAAATCCCTTTGAGAAGTAATTGAAGGATATATCATGAGTAAGCAATAAAGGAACAAACAAATCTAGCAAGATGTTTAAATGTACCTCCAAGGTACAGTAGATGTGTGGTTCCAAACTGAAATGCCAGAAGTAAATCTCAATGGATTTAACCCCAAACTACAAGCAAAGACAACACTCATGAATCTCTCAACACCACAGACATAAAAGAGTGGCAGGTGGGAGTGGAGACAGGAAGTATTTTGAAGAGACTTTCTTAGGACTGAGCTACCCTGTGAGTTTTACCCCAAGGCTGACGGGTGGGGGTGGCTGCCCCTCACCCAGAACCTAGTGAGAGAGGCCAGAGGGATCAGGAGAAAGGCGTGCCAGGGACCCCTGTAACTGGGGTGCAGTGCGGGGGGTGGGCAGCCACAGGGATCGAGGGTTCTCGGGGTCTTCAGAGTCAGTGATGAGTCGTGGGAGGAGATTGCTCAGCAAAAGAACAATCTCTGAACAAAAGCAACTCACTGGAGAAATGCGTTAGCTTTACAGGTTGTCCAACTCCAGAGGGCAAGACGGCAGCTTGCAGCAGTGCCTGGTAAGGAAGAGTGTCCCGTCCCCCTCAGTCACTCGTCTCTGCCCACCCTCCAGGTTCAGAGGGGCTGCGCCAAAAGGTTTACAAATAAGGAAGGAGAATCACGAAGACGAGACTCCACCCAAACCCCCTCCCTGCGCTGAAGGATCTAAGAGCTAGTGCATAAATACCTGTCCTCCAATTTTTTCTTTTTAATTGTGAGCATCAAAGTGGAGTTTCGGCCAGTTTAGCAATTATTGGGTCCAAAATATCTTTGTTAAAACAAAAGCATGTGAATAAATGAAGGGAGAAAGAATGCAGTCTTCTTCCTCTAGCCCATCAGTCGTCTGGATGTGCACTTGAGTGTATTCTTCCTGGTTGGAATGATGATTTAAAAATCCATGTCTGCATGCTGGAGATCAAAAAAGAAATCTCCGAAATTCGTGGTGGACTTCATGAGATCAAGCCTACATACACACACATTCTGATGAAGAATATAGCTAGGAATTCTTTCAACCCAAACATGAAGAAATAGATAGAAACTGAGGACGTTCAGGTGCTTACGGTGCTCCCAGGCAGGAAACAACTACTAATCACATAAACAAAGAAAAAGGACAAACCCAAACACAAAACCAGCATCCAGAGCGGAGGATGCCCGAGGTAGCAGCACGCCCTCACAGGGCGGCTAACACAGTGAGGCTGCGACTGCTGGTCCTGCAGCAGAGACGCTGACCATCCTCATCCTAGAAACCAGCAACGCTCTGCCACAGCTGCCCTCGGCTCAGCATTTACTGGGAACGGCAGGGGAATCACAACCCTAAAGTTGAACCAGACATGTTACTCTTCTCTTTTCTTCTTTTGCTTTCTCCCTTTGTTCAGCTCTGCACAGCTGACGTGGACAACAGCGTCTAGACTGAATGACATAAACAGTTGCAGTTAAATGGCTTTTAAAGTCTGTTGCAGAACAGAATACAGACTTCTCTGCAGACTCCCTGGTGCATCAATGTTGCCATCATTTCTTGCAACTACTCCTCCCCCGCCCCTTCGAGCTGGGGCAGGGAGGGTCACCATAGCCCCCGTTACTGCTCCAGAAAGTCACTCTGTCCTTGAGGGTCTCCTTCAGTTTGCCTTCAGCTTTGTAAACAGACATCTTACTAAAGTGTCCTCAATCACCTCATCCAAGCGTGTCATCTGTTTCCTTCCAGGACTCTGACTGATACAGCTTCTCTTTCTTCTTACTATAATAATATAGAAGTTAAAAAAGAAGAAGAAGAAAACAAAGGCATTTAAGAATTCACTTCCTTAGGATCCTAGGATGAAGATAAAATAAATAAGCTACAAGGACATATTCCACGGCACAGGGAATATAGACAGTATTTTATAATAACTATAAATGGAGCATGACCTTTAAAAACTCTGAATCCCTATGTTATACACCTGAAATTTATATAATATATACATTGACTTATTCCTCAATGAAAATTTTTTAAAAGATGACTATAATTATTATGAGGAGAGCCTACTGGATTGTGGCTTAGTTATTCTGCATATAAAAGAACTTACCTGATAATCATAGGAAGCATTCTTTCACAGTAGAAGTGAGTTCCAGAAATGTGAGACAGATGATTTAAGTCAGGTGAGTAGCAACATAAATATTGTATTCAAGAATGAGAGACAGAAAACTTAAAATCTTTAGTAACTCTTCTGGAAAATGGATGTGGCAGGAAGTGTTGCAGTTTATCTAAAAGTAAATCTATGTTCAAATAAAGTCTGATCAGTTTCGTTTGTAGTAATGGACCCATGCTGGTTTCTTAAGTTTGCAAACGTATGATAGGAATATGAAATAATGTTAATGTCAACGTTAATGTGAGAGTTTAATGTTAGGGGAAGCTAAAACTTGGTGAGTGGTATCCAGGGAAACTACACTGTCTTTGCAATTTCTCTATAAATCTAAAATTATTTCAAATTTTAAAAATTTATTTATATTTCAAAAAGATGAATCCTATGAAAACACAAACCTTTCTGTTTTAACAATTTTTCTTATAAATCCTAACCTATACCCACAGGATGATGTCTAAGAAAACAGTGCTTTTTGAACAGAAGTTAATTTTTAGAAAGGTCATTCTCAAAAGCATGCTTCTTATAAACATCCACCAATCTTTGCCTCTCCTGCTTTGTTTTAAGGCTACATTTTAGGTTTTATACAATAAACATGTATTACTCTTATAAAAAAAAGTCATGATGTTATATTTTATGATAAAATGTGTTTTAGTTTTAGTTTAAAAAAAAGGAATCAGTCGGGGGAGGGTATAGCTCAGTGGTAAAGCACTTGCTTTCTGCAGGCAGCTCTGTGCCACCTCGGAATCTACTGGAAACCACTGCTCGCTCCCTCGCTCGCTCTGCTTGGAGTCGCGAGAACAGCGCCAGCCCCAGAACCACTGCTTATCAGCTGTGTGGTCGTGAGCCTCCATTTTCTCAGCTGGAAGGACAGAAATAACATCAGGTTAAACTGTGCACATTTAAATGAGCAAGGGGTGAACGCAGCCGGTACAGCCCCAGTACGTGCCGACCTCCACAGACCTGCCTCCTCTCCCCGCACCTCACTCTCTGCTCCTTTCTCTCTTCCTGCTCGCCCTTCTCCCTTAGTCACCTGTGTTTTTCACCTTCGGTAGCATCAGACATTTTTTTTTAGCAATTTTTAGCCAGTGAGAGTGCTGGCCAGTGAGCCGCTCACATTGTGGCATCTTTCTTCTCTACTTTGGTCTTTCCTTAGATCATCCAGCCACTTGTCATGCAGCCCATGTGATACTGGGTCGAATGGTTCATTAATGTTTCCCACACAACATATTCTGTGAGGTCTTAATAGACATCTCAATCAGAAACAGGGAGGGAATTCTATGGTTAAATACATTTGGTAGATGATGCATTAATCCGAGATAAAAAGATTTCCTTCTTGAAGAAATTCTCAGAACTTTACAAGGCTAAAATGCACTGTGAGTCAGCGAGGGGGCCGTAGTTCCACAGAAAACGCTTTTAAAACACTGAGTTAAATATTGCTTTTGCATTCCTTTAAAGTTAAAAATAGAATTACTATATGATCCAGAAATCCCACTTTGAGATATATACCAAAAATAATTGAATGCAGGGACTTGAAAAGATATATGTATTCACCAATGTTCACAGCAATGTTATTCATAATAACCAAAAGGCGGAATAAATCCAAGTGTCCATTGACAGATGAATGGATAAACAAAATGTGGTACATCTGGAATATGAATACAATGGAATATGAATACAACAGAATAGTATTCGTCCTTAAAAGGAATGAAACTTTGACACATGCTATGCCATGGATGAATCTTGAAAACATTATGCTAAGTGAAATAAACTGGTTACAAAAAGATAAATATTGTATGACTCCACTTACATGAGGAACCTGGAACATTTAAATTCATGGAGAAAAAAAGTAAAATGGTGGTAGCCAGGGCTGGGATGGAGTGAGCTAGGGAATTATCGTTTAAAGGGTATAGAGTTTCAGTTTGGGAAAATGAAGAGTTCTAGAAATGTGTGGTCTTGATGGTTACAAAACAGTATGAATGCACTTAATGAATTAAATGCTTAAAATGGTTAAATAAGTAAATTTTATGTTATGTTTATTTTACAACAATAAAAATATACAAATAAATAATATTGCTCTTGTATATTGTTGTTTGGGGAATTGCACAAGAAAAGTTATAGTCTCATATAACTGATTATCAGAAGCCATATTCAACTTTCCTTTTTCCAGCAAAGGAATCAGAATGTAACTCCAACCTTCTTCACAGAAAACCCAAAATAGGCACAACCAGTTAAGCAAACAAGGATGTAGGACAGAATGCTTAGGGTAGCGAGAAAAAGCTCAAACATCACACATGCATTCCCATTGTCCACTGACTGTGGTCAATATTGCCTTTCAGTAGATAATCCCAGCCCTCTAATTTCTGTATTTGTGATTGATTACACTTTTCTGCATCTTCTTGAAGTTACATGTGGTCACGTGACTGACAACAAAGTCGTGTGTCATTTTCATATGGAAGTTTTAAGAAATGGTGTGTGATTCACCACTTTTTTTTCTGCCTAAGCTTGCAGCCAGGATGTCCCAATGAAAAAAGTGTACATGGGGGCCCAGGCTGAATTGCAACGCACACGCAGTGTGAACAAGAAATAAATCGCTGTTGTTTCAGTCTCTGAGATCCTGGAGCTAGTCATTATTGAAGCATAACCTAGCCCAGCCTGACTGATATTACTAAAGCTCCATCTGCTATCCAGCATTTGGCAGAGTGTTTTAAAGTGATGCAAAACCTTCAGTAGAAGACGATTGTCAAAGAAGAGATTAGGCTTTTGGCATTGGAGATGCAAAGTCTAAAACTTTCTGTAATTATATTCACTAAGGCCATCATGGAAGAATCAACTGATTCTCTACTGAACAGCTTCAGGCAAGGATAGTGTGAACAGAATATGGCCACTGGAACAGTATCTATGGACAAGAAGAGTTTAGACTAGAATAAATGCTAGTTCTTCAATCACGTGGTTAACCTGAGAATTCCTACTCCCAAAGTGAGACAAAGAGAGATATTTGGGTCATGGGAATTTTTTTTCACTCTTCCTCTAAGACATATATCTAAATGATACCCCAGATACTTCCAACGTGAGCTTATACACAAGGTTGACACTGTACCTGTACTTCAGTTTTCACCCGGAGTCTTTTTGTGACCTCCTCAAAATGCATAAGGATATTGCTGTGAGCCACCCAGTAAGGCTGAGCGTTTCTACATATAACCAATGATGGTGATGAACCTAAATGATCTTAAACTGTGACTACCTGGTGATTAAGTATTGTCTCTTGCCCAGCATTTAGAGGGATCTAGTAAATGGTATCTAATGAATTGCAGAAAGTACTTTAACCAAAGATCTGAGTTGGGACATAGAACAGAATTGTCTTTTCCCCCAAGGGGCTCACTAAGGTAGCCTGCTGACGCTGGTAGCTTCAGAAAGAAAGTAGTAAATGATTTAACTATCCACATCCATTAGTCAACCGAGACAGGAACCCTTGAGTATTAAACTGAATCATATAAAATTGTCAACATTCATAATTTCTGACCCATATAAATGCCCCTTTTTACAATTTAAGCAAACAGTTTATCAAAATGATTCACCTGGTAGGTCTGGAAACCATAGCTGTTAGCTCTTGTTCTAACCAGTTCTTGCCACAGCCAATACTCAGTAGAGGGTTCTAGAAGCTGTGCTGAGCAGTGGGTACTGGGATGAGTGCATGAACCCATGGCTTCACCTCCAGCATCTGTGCACATGGTATGGATGTTATCTGGGGTTTCCCCATCACTCCTCCAGCCACTGATATGGCAGTTGGAAGCGAAAAGAAGCCCCTCCTCCAAGAAAGAACTGCAGACCCTGCAACTGGAGCCATATGAACGTTTGTAATAAAGGAGAAACACACTGCTTAGCTACCACAAGAGTGAGCAGAAGGTGAGGAATAGGTAGAAAAGTTGACTGTAGGGTTTACAGCTAATTTTACAGAAAGTGGACAAACTCCTGCACAAACAGTGACTTGGTCAATTCTCTTATAGCCCCACACAGTGGGCACCACTATTACCATCATCCCTGTTTTACAAATGGAGAGACTGAGGCATGAGAGATTAAACAGTAGTAAAGTGAGGAGCTGGGCTTTGAGTAGAGAGAGTCCAGTTCCAAGACACGCACTCCTCAGTTCCGGGCTGTGAAGAAGGTCATTTCCAATGCCTACAGGTGGGCTATCTGTCTTTCCCAAGAAAGATAAATAAACTCTAAATCAAAGAAACATTTTTCAGTTACTAAAAATACCGCCTGGCCATCTTATTCACTTCCTCTGAGAGAAGAGCCGGCAGTTAATTCCCCAGTGCAGCCTGAATATATTTAATGGTTTTACGTGCCTCTTGGGCAGACTCGGAATGTCTTGAATCCAAACATCTGTGAAAAAGCTCTGTTAGCCCCTTTGTAATCCTGCTTTCTCATAATTAACAGCGGTTTCCCCTCCTCCTGAATCGCCTTCCGCATAAATTTAATAACAGTGCTTGACCCTGACTGTTATGTCTTATTTTCCAGGCAATCTGCCGTGTGCACCATTTATCATCCCATCATCGGAGAAAGCCAGGTCTTTCCAGTAGTTAATCTTGCACAAGAGGGCAACAGGTTTATGATCTGGAACAAAATTGCTTAGCTCATTCTTGTGATCAGTCAAATGATGACAAAGTATTTTCCCCCCCGCATTTTAAAAGGGAATTGTTTTCTGCTTTTTCCAACTTTATCTCCCTCTCCATCTCCATGGGAAATAGAGTGCAGCTGCAGTCATATATTTTCTGACTCTCAAAACCAAAGAATTCCCTGAGGCTTCCTCCCTCTACTCTGAATCCCAGTCTCTTCCTCCTCTGAGGCCTGCCTTGGGGGCTATTTCAACCCTGAGTTATATATTTGAATTCTTATGTCAATTACTAATTAAGTTTCCTGCGATATCTCTTCTGGTGTTGTCTGAAACAAATAAATGCTTGTGCTGCCGGGGTGTGGCCAAGACGCCAGAGTAGGAAGACCTTGAGCTCACCCCCCACCGAGGGCACACGGATGTTACACCATTTACAGAACAACTATCTATAGAATGACCTGAAGGCTAAAAGAAAGGATTTTCCACAACTGAAAATACAAAGAAGGGAGAGATAAATTAGGAGTATGGGGTTAACATATACACATTACAATATACAAAACAGATAAGCAACAGGACCTACTATATGGCCCAAGGACCTATATTCAACAATATCTTATAATAATCTATAATGGAAAAGATCTGAAAAAGAATATATAACTGAACCACTTTGCTATACACCTGAAACCAACACAACATTGTGAATCAACTATACTCCAATTAAAAATATATTTATATATATAGAAGGAACCACAATAAGATGAATAGGAGGGCAGAGACATGGTAAAGATTCCTGGATAGGTGGCCCACAAACAGGAGGATAATCCAATTGCCAAGTGTCTCCCTGAGGAGTGGAGGGCCTGAGCCCCACATCCTCAGCCTGAGGGTCCTACACCCGGAGGAAGAGCCTGCAGATTGTCTCGCTTTGAAGGCCAGCAGGGTTTGTGCACAAGAGAGCCAAAGGGCTAGAGGCATCAGGCTTTGCTCCTAAAGGGTACACAAAATCTTACATGCCTGAGTCCCAGTGCGGAGGCAGCGGTTTGAAAGGAGCCTAGATCGGAGCCACTTAGTGACCTTGGAGAGCCTCCTGGAGAGACGGAGAGCGACTGGGACTCCCCCTCGGGACGCAGATTCTGGCAGCAGCCTCCTTGGGGACTGTGCTCTCCCGTGAGGACACTGGTGCTGGCGAGGGCCATTTGGAGTCCTCCCTCCAGCCTGTTACCTCCAGGGGCTCACCTCCACACCAACAAGCCAGCAGTAACCACACAGGGAGGACCTGGCAGCCAACCAGGCCAGGGGCCAGCTCCGCCTACCAGCATGCCCACGGTACTCAGCCCTGCCACAAAAGAAGGGACCACACAGCCTATGTAGTGGTACCTGATTACCAGAGGGGAGTGTGCTCCAGGCCCCACATCATGTATGCTGCATATGGCCGCTTCTCCAAGATCAGGAAGTGTAACCAACCTACCCAATACATAGAAATAAATACAGTAATTAGGCAAAATGAGGAGACAGAGAATTACGTTCCAAACAAAAGAACAACACAAAACCCAGAAGAAGAAATAAGCAAAGTGAAGATGAGCAATCTACCCAATAAAGAGTTCAGGGTAATGATTATAAAGATGCTCAGGGAACTTGGGGGCATAATGGATGAGGACAGTGAGAAGTTGAATGAAGATGGAGAAATATAAAGAATAACCAAACACATCTAAAGATTACAATAAATGAAATAAAAAGATACTAGAAGGAATTCAGTAGATTAGATGATACAGAGGAATGGATCAGCAAACTGGAAGACAGAGTAGTGAAAATCACCCAAGCTGAACAGAAAAAACAAAGAGTTGTGTAGAGTCAGCCCCTTAAGAGCAGAGTGTTTCTCAGCCCGTGGACAGAGCCAGCTCACGGCCACCTGGTCAAAAGCAGCAAGAGATCCAGTGCTCTAGCCTCATCTTCCCACTTCCCTCCAGTCCCCTGCTGGGCTCCCTGGTACCTGAACCCAAAGGAAGCTAGAGGAGCAGGCACGCAGCTGAGGTGGGTGCCCCACAGATCAGCAATGCAGGAGGAGAGAGTGGAAATGAAAATACCATGAACTGTGTGTGAGGGGCTTGGAAATCATCACTCTGCCCTGAGAACAAGTGAAAAGCTGAACAAAATGAAAAATTACAACTCCTCTTAAATATGTCAGAGTAATGAGGTCATGGGGCAAACTGCTGCTCCCAAAATTGGAGAGACAGGCAGGCAGGCATAACTTAACCAGAGTACTCTCAGGAGCAGAAATCTCCCTGGAAACCAACACCGGGGTAGGAAAACCTGAGCTCTAATGGATGAATCATTGGTGGCTGGGTGGGGACAACTCTGAGACTAAAACAGTCCAGGGGGACCCAAGGGAATATTACTCAGCATTGAAAAAGAAATGAGCTATGAAGCCATGAAAAGACACAAAAATTAAATGCATGTTACTGAGTAAAAAATTCAGTCTTAAAAGGCTACATCCTGATGATTCCAGCCCGCTGACATTCTGGAAAAGGCAAAACAGTCATGGAAATTAACAGATCAGTGTTTGCCAGGGATGAGATGGGAAAGGAGCCAACAGGCAGGGCAAGGAGGACTTTTAGGACATAGAAGATACTCTGTATGACACCATAATAGTGGGTACATGTCATACATTTCTCAAAACCCACAGAGTGTCCAGCACCAAGAGTGAGCCCCAGTGTCAACTCTGCACTCTGGGTGATGGGAATGTATCAGTGCAGGTTCAAATGTACCTCTCTGGTGGGGGATGGAGGCTTTGAGTGTGTAGTGACAGGAGATAGACGGGAAATCTCATCCAAAAGTGCTCTAAAAAATAAAGTTCATTAATTAAAAAATTATAAACTATGGTGACATGAGCCACGAGAAGAATGAGGACCCGAGTGCTGACTCAGAGGATGCACAACCTTTCAACACATGTTAGAGTCGACTCCCCACTGCAGTGACTCCCCGTCTCTGCTGTGCATCAGAACCATGAGAGGATCTTGGAATAAATACAGGTGTCCTGGCCCCTCACAGGACAGCAACTGGATCAGAGCCTCCCCGCAAGGGGCCCCAGGTCGGGGGTTACTGCCGCCTGGTCTTCCTAGGAGCACTTTTCTGGGCATAGCAACTACATGTCTTTTTATCTTGAGACCCAAGGTCTCACTTCACCACAAAATATCTTTGAATCTGAGTCCAACAGAAGACTCATTTACCTATAGTTTAGGTGAATATTGCATCACGTGAGTTTTGCATTAGAATGGGCTCTTGTGAAAAGCTTTGCAAGAAGAGTCTCTTCTGATTCCACAGTAAATCCAAGGGCCCTAACTGTAACCCAAGCGTACTTGGTGTATTTATTCCACATGTCGCTTGGCTTTTATGGGGAGTTTCTCAAAACTAGGATGGCTTGTATTTGGCCTTCATGAATGTAGAGCCATCTTAACTAAAAATATGATGCCCCTGCATCAGTTAAATTGGGAAACCTGTGGTGTTTGTCCAACTGCCCATGGCTGCACTGAGGTTTTGATTTAACACCTGTTGTCTCTATTTCTCCTTAGGATGTTGCCCAGGTGATGCAGGCACAAACAAAGCTGTCCCGGAATTGTCCAGAATGCACTGGGATGATGCCTGCACTTGCTTTTAGCACCCAGACCCAGGATACAGGGGTCAATGGTTAGCTGCATCTTCACTGCATGTGTACCAAGGTACAGTTTCCCTCTTGCCATGCTTGAGTCATGGAATAAAATGTCTGCTCCAGCTGCTCAGAGGAGAGGGATGGAAGAAGCATGGAGGCATGGAGCCCAGCAGGATGGACGGTCACAGGCATGACAGTGAGCTCAGGGAGAGGGCTGGTTTGCCCTGAAGACTGGCAGCTGAAACAGAGAAAACTTTGAAGGAAACTTCTGTGGACTATGGGATGGATCTGATGTAGAGAGTGAGGAACAAGGGTCAAAACAGGAGGGGTCCCCAGGTGTCTGGACTAAGCAACGAGTGGAGGGTAGGTATCTTCTGACATGGGGATTCTGGAAGCCTAAGGGGGCCACCCGTGGCTGGCTCCTCCGAGGACCGTCACAAGGGTGTGGTTCATCGCGCTCCCCTAAAACAGGCCACGTCCTCAGGACAAGATTCCTCCTTGGCAGATAGGAGCTGCTGAGATAGTAATGGGGAGCAGGGCACCTGTACACTCATAAATTCATTCTGCCAGGCTCTTCATGCCGTCAGGTGTGCTCCTGGGCCAGACCTTTGCCAGAAATGCCCCCATTCCCTTTGTCTTTCCCCGACTCCTGTCCCATAGGCATCTGAGGATCTATGCTCTTCTGTGTCTGGTCCGAGCATGGGTACCGCCTGGCACCCACGAGGAGGGCCTTCAGGGACAGAGAACAACGCGGAGTCCAAATGCGCATGCCTACTCCACTCTCTACGCCTTAGAGAAGCAGGCTTCACTGGACGTAGTATATCTACGCCTTGATGACATTTTTTCAGGATTCTCCGGGAGAGTTTTACTGTGGGTTACTTAGTGCCAAATAACCCACAAGATGATTAGAAAAGCTCTTCATTCCTCTTCTCTGACCCACATCATCCACCAAAACACAGCCCCATCCATCCCCCTCCATGGTCTCCCTGACGACCCTCCCCAGTGCTCCCTGCAGACCTTTGTGATGCCCGCCCTTTGATCATGCCCGCCCCCCCCCCCCCGTCCACTCTCTCCCCACCTGCAGACATCCGTGTAGGATACACCTCACACCATGTGCTCAGCTTCCAGCCCTCACACGCCCCTGGTGTCCCTACCCTGCGCTAGAGAGACATCTGTGCAGCGGGCCTGCTCCCCGCCCTCCACCCCCTCTCCGTCCTCTTTGCCCCATTTCCCTGCCCAGAAACCCAGTTCTCAGGCCTTTATATATTCCCATCTTCTCTGCCTGGAATATTCCACCTCATGAGCTTCCCAAGCTAATGCTTCTTGCCTTTTTTTTCCCTTTTTTTCCTTAAATTGAAGCATAGTCAGTCTATAATGTGTCTATTTCCAGTGTACAGCACAATGTTTCTGTCATAGCTACACCTACATATATTCATTTCCATATTCTTTTCCTTTTTTTTTAATTGAGTTATAGTCACTTTGCAATGTTGTGTCAAATTCCAGTGTAGAGCACAATTTTCAGTTATATGAACATATATATATTCCTTGTCACATTTTTTTCTCTGTGAGCTACCATGAGATCTTGTATATATTTCCCTGCGCTACACAGTACAATCTTGTTTATCTATTCTACATTTTCATATTCTTTTTCATTATGGGTTACTACAAGATATCAAATATAGTTCTCTGTGCTATACAGAAGAAACTTCTTATTTATCTATTTTATATATAGTAGTTAGTGTCTGCAAATCTTGAACTTCCAGTTTATCCCTTCTCACCCACTCCACCCGGCAACCGGAAGTTTGTTTTCTATGTCTGTGAGTCTGACTCTGTTTTGATATCAGCATAAATGTCACCTCCTCCTGTTACCCTGTCACCCCTAATATCCATCACCCTATTGGAATTGTCTGCAGAGCAAATATCACCATCCTTTTTTTCTCTTTTTTATTGTCTGACTTGGCCCCTCACTAGACTGTAACCTCTGGGGTCCACACGCCCACAAACTCCCAGGTTTTCTCCATCCCTGCGTCCCAGTCACCAGAATGTGCCAGAGATTATAGAAGCTCCATAGATATTAGTAAATAAATCGAAGTGAATGAAGTCAACAAAACACGCGCGCGCGCGCACCCACACACACACACACGCAAACTGAACTGGTCATCATCCAAAATGATTCAGGCCTTTTCTGGGCTGCTCTGTGCCCGAGGCTGCCCCCCGCCCCTGGCCCCGCCTGCACCACCAGGTCCTCTGCGTGGCTGCTCATTGCTCCTTCAGTAAATGAAAGGACAGGACAGAGCAAGGGGGCAGGACCCTTGTTCCTCTGACAGCCCCTCCCTGAGCTCAGACGACATCTCTTGTCCCTCATTCGCCAGGCCCAGGACTGAGAACAGCTTCCCATGCTGTTCGTACCTGGGAGCCCCCATCCCTGGTCTTACCCTCCCACCGCCACAGCTCAGGTGTCTGCCTTCATCCCAGTTCCTTCACCTGCACCATTTGGATGACATGCTTCTAGTTGAAACCTTCTCTGATGTATCCAGCAACTCCCCAACTTTGTGTATATGACTTAGGATTCTTCTGGATACATACAGGTGGTGTGTGAGTAATTTTTTTCTTTTTCCTTTATTTAAAAATTATTTTCAGATTTGAATATCTCTTACTTTTACTTTTTTAAGATACTGAAATAACCATTAAAATATCTCTTACTTTCACTTTTTTAAGATACTGAAATAACCATTCGCTGTGGTCTGAGTGTACTTGTCTGTGTGCATATATGTGATTGCTACAAAAGGCATAAATTTTACTCTGTATGATTTTGAAATGTTTAAATAACAGGCACTATATTAAAATATCAAAGGTTAAAAATATGGAAAAACAGGTAACAGATGACTGAAAAATGCCAACTCTTCTAAATGAATCAATGATATTGGAACTAAATTAATAAAAAATTATGATTTTTGAGTGTTTAAAAATTTTGCATTGTTTTTTCAAGCCAATCTAATTTTAGGCAAATATTTAGTTACTTATGCAGATTTCTAATAGCTCACATCCTACAGTAATCACATGTACTAATTTAAGCATTTTTATGAATATTTCCTTGGTGGCTTAAGAAATAGTGCCTTTTGATTTAATCAAGCACAACAACTAGACCATCTTATTCTAGTGGGTCTAAGGACATAGAAAAAATTAATCATAGGAATTATATTCAAGGAACTTTATTGGAAATAATATCTTACAAATTATATTGGTTTATCTACTTGAATAAGAACAACTAAGCTACCAATTAACTAAACAAATAAACTAAAAAGAGAAAAATTAAAATTATTTAAAGGGAGAAAATCTGCCCAGCTATTGTGCTGTGGTTGTGAGCGTCTGGACCGGCTGCTGTGAGCTGAGTCACACCTGCAGGTGACCGCAGGTCCCTGCTCCCTCACCGCGGTGCCCTCCTCCTTCCCGGGGGGCCTGATGGCCCAGGCCCCCCCCCCGCCCGACACTGGCGGGCCCCTGGGGGCTGTGGGCGGAGCAACAGGAGCACCAGGGCCCCTGGGGGGAGGCTGGACATTGGACTTGACCTGGGCCAGCACCTGCCGGGTGCGGTCACTCTCCTGTCGCAGCTCCTGGAGCTTTTTCTTGGTGGCCACCGCCGCCATCCAGCCTTCCCCAGCTCTTTTCTCTTGGAAGTGGATCTTCTTGAGGTGGTAGGAGGTGGTTCTCTCCAATTCCTCGCCTGCGTCTTGGGCCATCTTCTTGCAGAGGTCGCGCATCTGACGTGTGGAGTCCAGGTCTCTACACACGTGGGTGAGTTGCTTCTCAACTTGTAAGCAGCGAGCTTCCACCTGGGACAACTCTCTGTGAAGCTGCGTCACACAGTCGTCATAGGCGTCAGGCAGACTTTGAAGCTTCAGCTTCAGCTGCTCAATCTCACCATCGAGCTGGGAATTCTCACACTTCACAGAGGCTTCTTCTGTTTGGAGACTTGTAACTTGTGCTGTAAGCTCTTGGATCATCTGCTTTTCTTCCCGCAGGCGCCTGGCTGTCCCTGATGTTCCTCTTGGGGACGGGGAAGGGGCACACTGCGGCCAGCATCACCAGTGACGCCCTTCAGATCGCCCTCTGCCCCGTGGACAGGGCGATGGCCGTCTTCTGCCCCCTCCTTCTGCTGGATGTCTGCGCGCCCGCCATCCGCGGGGCCCCCACGGAGGCAGGGCGAGGGGCTGGCCTTCAGCAGGTGGTCTGCGATGGATCTGAGTCGGCTGATTCTGTCTTGCAGGACCTGCGCCTTTCCTGCCTTCAGCCGCTCCAGCCTCCCTCCCAGCTCCTCCTTTCCCTGGACTTGTCGCTCCCTTCTTCTAATTTCTGGGTGAAACCGTTCTGGATTTTCTGAAAAACCAACCCTTTTATTCAGATCATTCTTTTCTTTCTTCTGAGCTCGTTCTCCATTCTTCTCTGATGGTTTTAAGGTGTGTTTTCCGTCAGCGACTCGGGAGAGTTGAGGAGGCTGGCTCTTCAGTGCCTTTTCTATAAAGGCAACAGTGTCCCTCAAACAATGTCCTTCTCAGGTTTTCTTTCAAGGCCCAAAAGCATAAGACTTTTAACAAGGGAGGACTGGCCTCCGGCCCAGGTGGCTTGAGGGCTTCGTGGGCCTGAGTCGTCGGGCCCGTAGTCTCTTCACATTTTCCACAGACTTCGTCTCGGGCTGAACACGTTTTGCCAAGCGACCTCCCCCTTCTTAAAGCGTACCGTCCACTTCCTGCCAGGACCAGCACCCCAGCACACACCAGGCTCTCCCAGCGAAGCACAGGCAGACCCGGGACGTGTGTCAGGCTTTCGTAAACAAGCAGCAGAGCGCCCCACAGGGGCTCCAGGATCAGCTGGAAAGTGGCCCCGCGGGCAGCCTGCAGGACCTCCATGGCGGCGAGGCCTCCGCAGCTCTGCCTCTGAGGACCAGCGTCCTGTGGGCCCAACTGCCCGCTCAGAACCCTGCGGTGTTCCGTCTCCAAGGTAAGCAAGCGCCTGCCCGCCAGGGCGGGCAGCTGGGCCGGGGGAGGGGAGGCCAGCCAGGTCCTGGTCCGCAGTTGTCCCTAACGTCGCTGGCAGTGGAAAGCGACCTCACTTACCCAGGCCCTGGGGGAGGGGGAGGGCTGAGCACAGCCTGGAGCTGGGCCACTCGAGGCCCGCCTGGCCCCACAGCAGACCTAGGGGGTCAAAGCAGGGCCAGGCCGGTCCCGTTCTGTGCCTAAGAGGAGGTCAGGGCAGAGTGGTGGGGCCCTGTCCTGGTGAGAGCCAGGCTCCTGAGTTAAAGGTTCCCTCTGCTGCAGAGACAGCTGGTCCTGCCCCAGAGGTCCCGGGGATCCCCCTCCTCTGAGGCTCCCTCTTCCCTTGTGTAGGGGACTGTGGGGGACTGGGGTGAAGGGTGAAGGGTGAAGGATGTCCCCAGAGGTATTAGTTAAAAGACATGGATTCTCATCCTAACACTTTGGGAAAATCCATTGGAACTAGCAGAGTCATAATTTCAAGTGTTCTGTGGAGCCAGCCTGTCCCTGTGTGGTCCGCGTGCTGCTGGTAGAGGGGGACCCAGCTCTGGGGGTGACACAGTCTCTCACATAGCCCTGCCATCTTCGGGAGGGTCTCCAGTCCACTGAGTCATCTTCACAGTGGGCCTTTGCGGAGGGTGCAAATCCTCCTTTTGGCTCAATTAACCAGATTTTATTTCATTAAACCACACCCGGCTCTCCTAACATCTCCATGGCCAGCCAGGCTCAGAGCCTCTAGGTCATGCTCTGGGCCTCTCCCAGGAGAGGCTGGTCTCTAGTCCTCTACTGACGTGGGAACAATGTCATCTGAGGCCAGCCCGGGGGTCCTGGAAGGTGCCAGCCTCAAGAGCTCTGTGGGACGTGGAGGGGGCTTTGGGAGCAGGGGGATACTCCCAGGGGAAGGCAGCCCCCTTTCAGGGGAGGCAGGAACCAACTCTGTACCTGCAAGTCGTCTTTAAAAAGGGTCCAAAATGGGGGGAAGAAATAATAATATTCCACCAAATACCAAATGAGTCTTGAAAGAGTGAACTAGAGTTAAGACTACTGCCCTATAGGCAGGGCCAGGGTGTTAGTGAGTGAAATGAGAAGATGCCCATGGAGACGGTTCTGAAAACTGGGGGCAGCACAGCCCCTCCCCAGCCCCACCGGCTGGGGAATTTGCAGGAGCAACAGGGAGAAGCCTTCCCCCTCCCCTCCATCTCCTCCCTTCCCTTCTCTTCTTCTGCCTCTCATTTTGTCCTTTTCTGTTTTTTTTTTTAATTTATATTTTATCAACCTGATATTATTATTATGAGCATATATTATCTGTAACTCTTGACACGACATGTAGCCAGGTTGAGGTTTGGTCCTCCTGGTCGTACAGTGTCCCCTGAGACCTGCCCCACTGTCCCAGCATGTGAGCCACCCCTTCCTGCTTCCTCTGCCCCCCGGGCCGAGGCCCCACGTCTACTGAGCAGCCTCGGCCTCCTCCTACTCATTAGCGCACTGGCACCCAGGGCTCACATCCTCCCAGGTTCTCCTCTGCTCCCAGGCCACTTCCAGGGCCCTCCCAGGGCCCCTTCCTGTGCAGAGCGAGGCAGTGTATACATATGTACACTGAAACTGATAATGAGAACTCAATATAAAGTAAAATGCAAAAAACAAAACCCAAGAGCTCTTCTGTGTACTAGAAAAATGCAGCACCTATTAGAGGAAACTGTACAACTTTATTTAAAGGTGCATATAAGGCTTGAATAAAGGGGGAGACACTCAATCTTTCTGAATCAGGAAAGAGTCAGATGGTAACATCTCGTTTTCCTGCAGAGATCGAATCCACCCACCCTACCCCCCACCAATTCTCCTGTATCTTGACAAAGTGACTCAAAAATGTTCATCTGGAAGAATAAGTAGGTGTGAGAAGATGCGTTGTGTAGGTAGAGTGAGTGGAAGGAACACCAGCAATTGCTACACCTGTAGTACATCTGTAACAGAAGAGTTTGGTGTATTGTTTTGGCAGAACATTCAAAGGAAAAGCGAGGAGAAGGCACACCTTAGAAAGCAAACCCTAGTACGTATAAAACCTAGAAGGCAGTAAAAAATAAAATTACAAATAAGGAGGTTAAGAAAGGATTACTCAACATATGCCTCTGAAAAAATTAAGTAAATATTTGGGGAAAATAAAAAATAAAAAAAAAGTGAGCACCTCCTCTATAGCTGCATGATGATGTTGCAAATAAGACACGGAAGCTGGGTTCGGATCCCAGCCCCACGACGTACTTGCTGTGCAACCTTGGCGACACCCATAACCAAAGTGTGATCAGTTCCTGGCAGAACTGTGAACAGGCAGATGCTTAACATCTGTAAAAGAAGGACATGGTGCCTGGCACATGGGATATGCTTAATAAATGACAGTTAAATTCAATGTAAAAAAAAAAAAGAAACTACATACAATCTAGAAGATGTTTTAGGTTAATTTCTGTCTAAACATGATCTTGGAAGCAATGAAAGCAATCAACAAAATCACAGAGGGAAAATGATCACATTTGACCACATAAAAATTCAATATCTATATGGCAGGTTACAAAAATCATGGGCACACTTAAAGTGGAAAATGCTTTCTATAAATATGATGCTCAGCTGGTTACTATATATAATTTGTGAAATATCATGGAAAATGTATTTAAAATTGAAATAGAATTTGTGCAAAGAATAGGAAAGATCACTATACAAAAAAAATGAAAACTAACCAAAAATTTAACATTTAAGTCATCAAATCTACCAAGTTTTAAAGTATATATTTTACCAAGTTTTGAGCAGGACATCCTGAACTGGGCATTCTAGTCTTGCTGGTGAGAGATTTAATTGGTACCAGTGCTCTGGAAGTCACTTGCTAAAATATGTCAAGAATCTTAAAAAGTCTTGTCCTTTAATATACTTTGACATAAAAATTCCAGTTATAAGAACACATCCCAAGAACATAATTGGCTTTTGGACTAAATATGCTGCATGAGAATATTTATTACAGAATTGCTTGTAATAGCAGAAACCTAGAAACATGACTTAAAGTCCAACCAGGATGATGATATTTAACTATGGGGAGCAGGAGAGAGGATTTGGGGAGGGGGCTTATGATTAGATATAGTTTATTGTCAGTGAAGCTTTTGTCATGGGAGGTGGATTAAAGGGTGCTTATTACACAACTAAAAATACACAAATATGTGCATGAAATATACCTGCCTCACGTGCACCAATGATGAAATTGCACCTTGAACTAAGGAATGTAATTTAGCCAATTCAGAGGAATGGACATCCAAAAAAACATATAGATAGATAGATAGATAGATAGATAGATAGATAGATAGATAGATAGATAGTTAGATAGATAGAAGACAGATAAATAGATGATAGATTAATATAGACGGTAAATGTGGATATACTCACACAAACACACATACATATATATGTATATACAGTTATATATATATATATTTTATTACATAACATTTGAAAATAAATTTTAAAAATACTCTAATAGTATCCAGAAACATGAGCTACTTGGAGATAAATTTAACAAAAGGTACATAGGATCTCTATAGTGAAAACTACAAAACAATACTGAGAGACATAAAAGAAAGCCTAAATAAAAGGAAACATCTACAATGTTTAAGGATTAGAAGACAATGTGTCGTAAGATCAGTTTTCTCCACATTTATCTGTAGATCCAGTGCAAACCCAAACCAAACTAGAGCAGGCTTTTAAAAATAAAAACTGACAAGCTGATCCTAAAATGTATATGGAAATTCAAAGCAGTCTAGAATAGCCAACACAATCTTGATAAAGAACAAATGTGGAGGAACTACACTAACTGACTTGAAGATTTAATATAAAGCTAAGTCCTCAAGTTAGCGCTGTGCTGTTTAAAGAACAGACAAAAATAGAGCAGTGGAACCAAATCGAGGTACCAGAAATAAACTGAACATATACGATCCAATAATTTTTCAACAGAGATGCAGAAGCAATCCAAAGGGAATTTTTTTTTCAAAAAATGATGTGGAAACAGGTAAATATGGGGAAAAAAGTATCTTAATTCCCACTTCACACCATACACAGAAATTATTCCAAAACTAAAACGAAAACTATATAAAGCTCTAGAGGAAATCAAAGAGAATAACTTCATGACTTCGGGGATGGGCATAAACTTGTTAGAGAATTCACAGAAAGCAATAACCATTAAAATTTGTTTTGGTAAATTGGAATTTATCAATATTCAAACTTCTGCCCATCTAATAGATGTTATTAAGAAACTAAAAGACAAATCACAGATTAGTAGAAATTATTCATATACAACTGTTAAGGGATTTCTGTGTAGAAATATTTTTTAAAACTACTACAATTTGGTAATAAAAACTACAAACAACTCAATTTAAAAGTGAGTGAAAGTCAAAATACCAGTGACATTTTTCACAGAACAATAACAAAGAATCCTGAAATTTATATAAAAGCACAAAAAAACTTTGAATAGCAGAAACAATCTTGATAAAGAAGAACAAAGCTGGAGGTATCACACTGCCTGATTTCAAACTATACTACAAAGTTTTGGTAATCCAAACAGTATGGTACTGGCACACACGCACTAAGAAACAGACACATAGATTTCTGGAACAGAATAGAGAGCCCAGAGGTAAATCTATGCTTTTATGGTCAACCAGTCTATGACAAAGGAGACAAGAATGTGCAATGAAGGAAAGACAGCCTCATCAATCATCGGTGTTGGGAAAACTGAACAGCTACATGCAAAAGAATGAAACTGGGCCCCTGTCTTATACAATGTAGAAAATTAAACTTAAAATGGATTAAAGACTGAAACATAAGACCTGAAGCCACAAAACTCCTAGAAGAAAACACTCTTTAATATGGGTCTCAGTAATATTTTTTTGGATCTGTCTCCTCAGGCCAGGGCAACAAAAGCAAAAATAAACAAATGGAACTACATCAAACTAAAAAGCTTAAGTACAGAAAAGGAAACCATCAACAGAACAGAAAGGCTTTCTACTGAATGGAAGAAGATATTTTCAAATAATATATCCAAAAAGGAGTTAATATCCAAAATACAGAACAAACTCATACAACTCAATATCAAAAAAAAAAAAATTCTGTTAGAAAATGAGCAGAGGAACTAAATAGACATTTTTCTAAAGAAGACATCCTACAGATGGCCAACAGACACATGAAAAGATGCTCAACATCACTAATCATCAGAGAAATGCAAATATCAAAATCACAATGAGACATCACCTCACACCTGTCAGAATGGCTACTGTCAGAAAGACAACAATTAACAAGTGTTGGTGAGGATGAAGAGAGACGGGAACCTTCATGCACTGTTGGTGGGATTGCAAATTGGTGCAGCCACCATGGAAAGCAGTTTGGAGGTTCCTCAAAAAATTAAAAATACAACTACCACAGGATCAGCAATTCTATTTCTGCATATTTACCTGAAGGAAAAAAACCCACTAATTTGAAGATATACATGCCTCATTGCAGCATTGTTTTCAATGGCCAAGATATGGAAGCAACCTAAGTGCCCATCAATAGATGAGTGGATATAGAAAATGTGATGCATCGATGCAATAGAATATTATTCAGCAATAAAAATTAATGAAATCTTGCCATTTATGACAGCATAGATGGATCTAGAGGGTATTATACTAAATGAAGTAAGTCAGACAGAGAAGGACAAATTCTGTATAATTTCACTTATGTGTGGAATCTAAAAAACAAAACAAACAAATAAAGCAAAGTAAAACAGAAACGAATTCATAGATGCAGAAACAAACTGGTAATTGCCAGAGTGGGGGGAGGTAGGTTTTGGGATAAATAGGTAAGGAGGATTAAGAGGTACAAACTTTGAGTTATGTAATAAATGCCATGGGGACATAATAGAAAGCCCAAGGAGTACGGTCAATAATACTGCATACAATAACAACTTTGTATGGTGACAGAGCATTATAAGACTTATAGTGGTGTTCATTTTGTTAAGTATTTAAATGTAATTAAATGAATCACTATGTTGTACACATGAAACTAACATAATATTGTACTTCAACTATATTTCAATAATGTTTTAATTTTAAAAATTATTGTACTCATGTAAGCTTTTTGGTGTTTCTGTGTCAGAATCAGCACTCAGATTGTAAGCTTCCTAAAGCAAGGACTAGGATCTACATCTATTTGCACACCCTGGAGCATCTAGCCCTCTACCTTCATCATAGTAATGGGCCCTGCGGTCACTTACTTTTGGATTTGCTCCCCATCTTTGGCTCCTCTCTCTCAGTCTTCCCAGTAGGGTAACAGCACAGTCCATTCCCCAACCCCCCACAGCCACTAAGTCAGCAAAACTCTGCTCTGCTATGAAATGAACCTAAAATCCTAGTTCTCCTCACTTCCACCGCTGGCACTGTGATCCAGCCCCCGTCATCTCAGCACCTGGGTTGATGTAACAGTCCCCCTGCTGGCATTCTTGCTCCTGTTTGCATCCCGGTAGAAGGTTCTGCACAGAGCAGCCATAGGGGTCCTTCTTATCTGTGTGCTTTGAATGGCTTTACAAAGACAACATTTACATATTATAAAACTCACCCAAAGTACACAATTCCAGTGCTTTTTAATGCATTCACAGAGTTGTGCAACCACAACCACAATCAATTTTAGAAACTTTTCATTGCCCTAAAATGAAACCTGCCACCCCTTAGTCATCAACCACTTTCTCCCTTCCCCTGAGGCCCTGACAACCACTAATCTACTTCCTGTCTCTGGATTTGCCTGTCCTGGACATTTCCTATAAATGGAATTGTATAGTATGTGACCTTTTGTGTCTGGCTTCCTTCATTTAGCAAAATGTCTTTAAGATTCATTCATGTTGAAACATTTAACCATTCCTCATTACTTTTTATTGCCAATTAGTATTCCATTACATGGACATACCACATTTTATTTATCCATTCATCAGTTGATGGCCATTTGGGCTGTTACCACAAATAATCCTGACTACTATGAATAATGCCGCTATGAACATTTGTGTACAAGTTTCTATGTGGGCCTTTGGTCTCATTTCTCCTGAATATATACTGAGGAGTGCACTTGTTGGATCATGTGGTAATTCTATGTTTAACATTTTAAGCAACTTCCAAACTGTTTTCTAAAGCAGCTGCATCATTTTACATTCTCAACAACAATCCATGAAAGTTCCAGTTTCTCCACATCATCACCAACACTTGTTATTGTCTGTCATCTAACCATCCTAGTGAGTATAAAGTTGTATTTCATTGTGGTTTTGATTTGTATTTCCTTAACAGATAAGGATGTTGAACATCTTTTCATGCTTAACATCATTAGCTATTAGGGAAATGCAATTTGCATTAACCATTTATAGATCTTCTTTGTAGAAATGTCTATTTGAATCTCATTTTAATTGGATTATTCATCACTTTATTATTCACTTGTAAGTCTCCTTTTTGTATTGCAAATATAAGTCCCTTATCAGGTACATGATTTGCAAATATTTTCACCCATTCTGTCTTTTCACAGTCCTTTTAAATATGTCTTGTCTCTCCTCTGACATTCCTTCTCACCAGAAAAGGCTCTTCTGAGAACTTAGATTCAGTGAGCACCTGTTTGTTGTGTCCCCTCCCATTATCAGTCTGACCTCATCTCTTACTACTCAGCTCACTCACTCTGCTCCAACCACATAGGCCTCCTGGTCAGTCCTCCTGCCTTGGGGCCTTTGTGCCTGCTATTCTGTTCTCTCCCGGATATCTGCATGGCTCCCTCACCTCCTCCAGGTCTTTAAGGCAGATGGTAAATAAAGGACAGTGTCTCAGGGGAGCCTTCCCTGTCCACCTCACTTAATTGGCAACCACCCCTCTACCCTGGATCACCTCATGAACATCTTTGCTTTGTTTTCCTCTGTAGAGCTCATCATCTTGTCTTTCTACATTACACTTATTTATCTGTTTATTTCCTGTCTCCCCCAACTGGGCTATAGTGCCATAAAGTTGAGTTTTTATCTGTTTTGTTCACTGCTCTAGCCTCATCACCTGTAACAAGCAGGTGGGACTTGAAGGAATAATTCTGCTCCTGAAAACCTACAAGGAAATCAAAGTTTCGACAATCAAAACACTTTAAATTCAATCAAAGAGCACATTTCCTAAAGTAAATATGTCCTTTTTATTACATATCCTTAGAAAAAGAGGTGCTTCCAGATGTATCCATTTTATGCTTTCTCATGGATTTTTTTTGGCTTTATTTTCCACAGAGGACAATTGAACCACCCAAATGGGGGAAATTATTAAAATTGCAAAATGTGGAGGAGGAAGGAAATGAACATATAAGACAGAAAAGGAATCCATTTTTTTTTCAGGCTATTAAAGAGAATAGTGGTGTTATATTCTCGGCCAATCCAGAAAAACAATTATGAAAGTAAACACAAATGGTTTTCTGCCTCATGGTTCAGAAGCACCTCTGTGTGTTTGTTCACTAAACTGATGTGGTGTTTCTCTTCCCATGATTTGGAACCCAAACCAACAAAGCAATTTTATCCTCTCAACTTACTTATGTTGCTTTCTGCCATCACTTATAATGAACTCAGCAACTGGATTCATTCTGTAATTTTATGCTAGATGGACAGCTGCAATCCTTTGATAAGGACGCCAGCCATTTCCCTCTGCTGTGTATTAAGACACAGAATCTTGTATCTCCTTTCAATGTTTCTTGGTTGATCTTGATTTTACTCACCCAGATTCTCTTTAACTCTAGAGCAAAACCTCACTATCACTTCATCCACCCCCACTCTTCCAAGGGCACTGGGAGAAATCCTTCACGTCATCACCTCCAATGTGATCACCTGGTCCGAGATGTTATTATTTCTCCCTGGATTATTGCAACAGCCTCTTAACTGGCCTCCCTGATTTCCCCTTGGTCCTGAGAATCAGTGAGTAAGCAGCTCATCCTCCACAAAATACGGGGATCCTTCTAAAGCCCAAGTCACATCATGTCACTCCTCTGCCTCAAACTTTCCAGGTCTCCCCATTTCATTCAGCTAAAAAGTCATCATCACCCTCACAGCAGCTGCACCCACCCACACACCCACTCGTATCCAGGTCTTGCTGCCCCTGGGATGGGCCAGGCATAATGCCATCTCAGGGTCACTACACTTGAGGTCCCTTTGTCTTAAACATTGTCCTTCCAGAAATCTGTCTGACTCTCTCCCACTCCTTCCGGTCTTCATTCAAACTATACCTTTTCCAGTAAAGCCTTCCCTGATGATCATATGTAAAATTACAGTATCTCCCTTGACCCAGAACCTCTGTCTAATTCAGTACATATTCTACTTCTGCAGTTAATAGTCTGTGTCCTTCTCCCCACTGGCTTGTGATGTAAATGAGGGCAAGGCTTTGATCTATTTTGTTCACTACTGTTTCCCAGTACCTGACATGCATAGGAGACACTCAACATTTGTTGAATGAATGAATTACATGAATAAATGCATGTTGGCTGCCTTATGGGTAACAGCTGTAGCAGCTTCTAAATAGCTTTTCCAGCATGTAGAAGGGACTTGCTCTCATTTCTCTTAGGTAAATACCTGGGAGTGGAATTGTTGGATTGTATGGAAACTCAATGTTTAACCTTTTGAGGAACTTCTGAACTGTTTTCTAAAGCAGCTGCTCTGTTTTATATTCCCACCAGAAGTCTGTTAGGGTCCATATTTATCCACACCCTTGTCCAACATTTGTTACCATCTGTCATTTTGATTGTTGCCATCTTAGTGGGTATGAAGTCATATCTCATTGTGATTTTGATCTGCGTCTCCCTATGGACAGACATCCGCTAGGCAGACATCAAAGAGACATAAGGAGATAATTAGAAGAGCCTCTAGGATCCTGGGCTCACCTCCAAGTGTCCCTCAACCAGAGGGGAGCATAGGAAAGATGGCCATGAAGGGGCCAAAAGGTTCAGCCCCTGGTTCTCTTTTTGGCATCATCAGAAAACATCAGTGGGAGATAAAGGAGACTGAGCAGGTGACAGCCCCATATCCTGTTTATTTCGATCTTCACCTTCAGCAGTGAGGTGGTTCAAATGCACCAGTTTCTTTAAGGGTGTTAAACCAGGGAACAGCTCCTATCTGAATGGTGGGAATGGTGAAAATTTTATTGGAGACACCTGTCTTACAAATATTTTTTAAATCTCTGCATCTATAAAAGTCCAGTTTGCCAGTTGTATTTTGGTCTCACGATTCTTGTTATCTTTCAGAGATGTTCTTCAAAGAGCATTTAGAAGCCCAAACTGGGCTTCAAAGTTAAGATGACAAGGAACTGAAATGGAAACGGCTTGTGTTAATATCCCTGTTGTGCCCCTCAGTTGCTTCCCCTTTGAAAGGCACCATCAAGATTACCTACAACCTCTGCTGATTAAGGGCAGCTTTGCCTTCGCCTTCCCGGTTGAGAGGTGGCGCTGATGTCCTTCTGCTCCATTGATGCCTGACCTTGGGGAAGCACCTTCCAGCCAAGATGGTAAACTGACTGTCCCGAAGTGGGGCTTTCCAGTGGGGTTGGAAGGAGAGCTCCCTGGATGAGCAGCTGACACCGTTAACAGTTGGTGCCTCCTCCCAGCTTTCCCTCAGCCTCTCCACCACCCTCTGTGAGAGGACAAGAGCTGAGAAAGGGGGACGAATGGTCGGGATGAGCATGAGCATTATGGGTCTTACTGGACACTTATTCTGAAGGTCAGTACAACCTGCTAAGGTGTTGTGAGCCAGACCAGTGTGACAGCACTCCCCCATCCTGGTAACTGCGTGCCCGTCCCTTCACTTTATGACCATACAACCCACTGTGTTTTTTATTTCACCATGCCTGGGCAGGCATCATCTCCCCATAGTGAGCTTGGAAACTCTTCAAGGTATTTGTGTCATACAGACATCTTGTCGTTCTCTGTTTTTTCTTTTAGAGTGCCCACCAGGCCCTGTGCCAGCTTCCCAGGGAGGGTGCCTGCAGATGGTTGATGAATTAAACCCGCCAGTGCCAACCACCCACCTCTGCATACTCCCTAGTCTTTCAGACACACCCATGACATGTCCTAGAAATGCGTGACAGTGTATGTAGACTTAAGGAACAGCATCTTTTCAAGTGAAACCTATAAAACGAATGGGAAGCTGCGGTAGTGGTTCATTCCATCCTGGAAGGGTTTCCACGTGGCTGTCTTCCAGACACCTCTAAGCCTCCCACTGCTTCCAGAGAGTAACACAAGGCAAGCCCCCATATTCTTGTCTTTGAAGAAGCTGAGATTCACAAAACCATATTATTGGCTTAATCTCAAAAAACAAAACAAAACAAAAACGTGGTTTTGAAGATGAGACCAGGTGTTTAGCCTCCTCACTTCTAGCCTAGTTCTCTTGGCCACATTAAAGTTTTTTTTGTTTTGTTTTGTTTTTAACAGCCATATCCACTCTTTCAAAAATCTAACTTGGTACCCAACAACAACAAAAAAACAAACACTCCAAGTCAAAAATGGGCAAAGGCCTTGAATGGACATTTCTTTTAAAAAAAGATATACTGAATGGCCAATTAGTACATAAAAGATGCTCAACATCACTCATTATTAGGGAAATGCAAACGAAAATCACAATGATATACCACTGAGCCGTTAGAATGGCTACTGTTTTTAAAAATCAGAAGATAACAGAGGAGATGGATAAATTGGAATCCCTGTGCACCATTGTGGGGAACGTAAAATGGAAAAGCCATTGTGGAAAACAGTATGGCGTTTCCCCAAAAAACTTATAAATAGAATTACCACGTGATGAAGCATGCAATCCAGGTACATACACAAAAGATTTGAAAGCAAGGTCTTGAAGAGATATTTGTACAACCATGTTCATAACAGCATTATTCACAATAGCTAAAGTGTGGATGCAATCCAAGTGTCTATCAACCGATGAACAGATAAATAAAAGGTAGTAAATCCATTCAGTGGAGTATTATTCAGCCTTTAGAAAGAAGGAAATTCTGCAGTATGCTACAACATGGCCGAACCTTGAACACATTAGGCTAAGTGGAATAAACCCAGACACAAAAGGACAAAAACTGTCTGATTGCACGTATATGAGGTCCCTAGAGTACTCAGATTCATAGAGACAGAAGGTAGAATGGCAGGTGCCGGGGACTGGAGAAGGTGGCACAGGGAGCTGTTGTTTAAAAGGAGTGGTTTCCTACAGAGAAGAGTTTTACAAGATGCAAAGAGTTACGAGGGTGGATGATGGTCATGGTTGCACAACAACGTGAAATGTACTTAATACCACTGAACTGTAGACTTAAACGTGGTTAAGATGGTAAATTTTACATGCGTATTTTTTTAGAAGGAGAAAAAGAATCAAATTGGATCTTCAAGGGACTATCTCTTTCCCATTCACACTAACATCCCTTCACCTTATGGTCTGCAGTCTGTTCGTTAGACCCATGGAGGGAACTTAATAAAAGTGATGGTCACACAAAAGCTGCTGGAGATGTGGCAGAGCCGGAGTCCTGCGTGAATTCAGAGATTATTCATGACGGGTAAGCACTGCACCCCCTGGGCCCCTGACAGTGAGCTGGGCCCTCAGCAGGTCAGACAAAGCAGCTGCCCTCATGACCTGCTCGTCTCCTCCAGGGTCCTTCAATTTAATTCTCCTCTGCTAGTGGACATTCTTCCTTTTACACTCGATTTTGTTTCCTGGGGAATCAAACCGCTCTTTGGTCCTTGAACTGACCACCTGCCAAGTCATAAACATTTTTAAATTTTTCAGCCAAGTATGATATTGCTGAAAACCTGCTGTTAATAGATAGTCAGTCTGGGTCTGACAAGAGGCTGGTGGTGGACTCCAGAAGCCAGCTGGCAGCCATTCTGTTTTTATATTCAGTCAAGTCCGTCTGCAGGCCCCTCACCTTGGCCAGTCCCTGCCCCTGTGCAGTGGTCCTGTGTCCCCAGGCATGACGTGTGCAAAGGAGCAGGTCAACCAGAAGGGACGTCAACAGCCATATTTGGAGGAGTGATTTCCCAAGTGGAAGTTCATGTTATGGTGGCCTCATCTTATCACCCGGAAAAACAGGGTCCCACCACTCAAACAAATAAACTGCATCCTTACTTATGAATTTGACATCAGTTCAAACATTGTGCAAAAAAAAACAACAAACAAAAAAAACCAGTCACTTGGGTCTGAGATCGTAGGGCAAGAGGCATTTTCAGATCACAGTTCTGTCTTTTCCGAACCAGGAGTACAAGCATCGTTAACCTGGGCAAGGTTCATTATGGTTAAGCTGCATCCTGAGGACCGGCTCGACGAGGCACCAGCATCTCTCTGAACCTTCCAAGCTCCCAGGCTGGCTGTCCTGACAGCCTCAGAGGCCACTTGCCTCTAACCCAGCTCATCTTAATGAGAATGCGCTCTCCGGCCTACAAACTAATTCTCTGATTCTGTCTGCTCAGCCTGCCAGTAAGTTACCTATTCTATTCAGCTCTGAGAGCAACTTGTTCTTTCTTTTTGTAATTACTGGCAAGAAGCTTACTGAGAAGAACAGGTTCAAAGAGCTCGATGCCATTAGCAGTGAGCTTTCCTCTGATTTATGACCCCCAGCACTCACACGGAGGGAGGCCCTGAGCTGGAGCTCGGCCCACGCTCGGTCCTGGGGAATGTGTCTCACCGTTGGTCTGCCCTCGTACCAGGCACTCTCACTGGGACTATCTCCTTTCTTCTTAACAACACTGTGAGGGAGAGACTAATTTTTACCCACCTTTTTGGAGATGACACTGAGGCACAGAGAGTTTAAGAAACATGCCCAAGGTCACACAGCGAGTGATTGACAGAATCTGGATTCAGCCTCTGTCTCCTTAATCTGAAAGCTTCTGCTTCTGGTCACTAGGACACCTGCTTCCCACTAGCTCGCAGGTCATAGGTAGTAGCCACAGGCACAGGGTGGCTTTTCACAGGTACTTCATCAGTGGCCGGGGTGCTGGTATCCATGTCCTAGGGAGCAATAACAAACCACCACAAACGTGGTGGCTCAAAACAATGAGGACTGATGCTCTTACAGTCCTGGAGGCCAGAAGTTGGCGATCAAGGTGTGGGCAGTGTTGCGCTCCCTCCAGGCACTCTAGGGGAGGGTCCTTCTTTGCTTTTTCCAGGAACTGGTGGTTCTTGGATGCCCTTGGCTTGTGGCAGCACAACTTACTCTGTGCCTTCACCTCCTCATGGGTCTTCACATGGTCTTTCCTGTGTCTCTGCCCCTGTGTCCCCCACCCCAATCTCATCTCATTTACTCATTTTTAAATTTAAAATTTTTTTATTTCTGTTGAGGTATAGTTGATTACCATTGTTTCAGATGTGCTGTAAAGTGATTCAGTTACACATACAAATATATATCTATATATCCATTCCTTTTCAAATTCTTTTCCATTATAGGTTGTTACGAGATATTGAGCATAGTTCCCTGTGCTCTACAGTGGGTCCTCGTTGTTCATCTCCTTGATATGTAGTAGTGTGCACCTGTTCATCCCAAATTCCTCATTTATCCCTTCCCATCCTTCCCCCTTTGGTAACCACAAATGTGTTTTCTATGTCTGTGAGTCTGTTTCTGTTTTGTAAATAAGTTTATTTGTATCATTTTTTTAGATTCCACATAGAAGTGGTATCATATGATATTTGTC
This sequence comes from Camelus ferus, assembly GCF_009834535.1. NCBI lineage: Eukaryota > Metazoa > Chordata > Mammalia > Artiodactyla > Camelidae > Camelus > Camelus ferus. The sequence goes on from NC_045696.1 coordinate 6,769,083, forward strand.
TTTCTCTGTCTGACTTACTTCACTTACTATGGTCACCTCTTTGTCCATCCATGTTGAAAGCGACCTGGTCTTGATGTTAGGTTCCCTCCACGACACATGTCCATGGAAGAAACAGCCACTGCAGCTCAGTGAAGCCTCTCACTGGATGGGTTGTTTGAAACCACAGTACCAGTGGCTTCACTGCATCTGAATTTGGGCTGTATGCGCTAGAAGAGGCAAAATTCAAAATTTCTGGTAAAGGAGTAAAAATAATTCAATAGAAAAAGGATGATCTTTTCAACAACTGTTGTCGGAACAGCTGGGTATCCATCCACAGGCAAAAGGAAATAAGCCCAACTAAGATCACACCTTCTACAAAAGTGGACCAAAGATTTAAAAGTGAAGCGCAAAACTATCAAACTTTTAGAAGATGAGAACTTCACGAACTAGGATTGGCTAAGAGTTGTAGACATGATGTCAAAAACATAATCATAAAATAATAAATCAATAAATTTTACCTTATTGAAATTCAAAATGTTTACTTTGTGAAATGTCCTGTTAAAAGGATGAAAAGACAAGATGTAGTCTGGGAGAAAATATTTGCAAACCATGTATCGGATCAAGGACCCACGTTTAGAATATATCGTGAACTCTCAAAAATCAAACCATCCAATTAGAAAATAGACAAAAGACATGAAGGGACATTTCACCAAAGAAACTATACGGATGGCAAATAAGCCAATGACAAAACGTTCAATATCATCAGCCAGCAGAGAATGTGAATTAAGACCGTGATGAGAGATCCCTGCACACTTCCCAGAGCAGCTGAAAGAAAAGTCAGGACACGGACAGACTGCTGGCCTGGCGAGGAGGTGGGGACGCTGGGTTGCTCATACACCTAAGGTGGGGTGTGAAATGGTACTGCCATCCTAAAAAGTAATTTAGCAGTTTATTAAAAATTGAACATACGCTTTCCGCACAACCCAGCAGTTGCACTCCTGGGCATTTATCCCAGAGAAATGAAGAGTTATGTCCCCACAGAAGCCTGTGCTTGAATTTTCATGGCAGTTTTATCTATAATAGCCCCAAACTGGAAACAACCAAAATGCCCCTCAATCTGTGGATGGTTAAACTGTGGTAAATCCACAGCAAGGGACATTCAGCAATTAAAAGGGGTTGAAATTTTGATACATGTCAGGACTCATATGTATCTCAAGGGCACTTTGCTGAATGAAAAAAGCCGATCTCAAAAGGTCATATACTATGGTTTCATTCCTATGACATTGTTGATATATGCATTTATTTATGTATTTATTTACCGAGGGAGTAGGTTTATTTATTTATTTTTATTGGAGGTACTGGGGATTGAACCCAGGATCTCATGCATGCCGAGCACACACTCTGCCACTGAGCTATGCCCTCCACCCTCATTCATGGAACATTCTCGAAATGACAAAATCACAGAGACGGAGGACAGATTAGTGTTTGCTGGGGTTACAAACAGTGGAGACGCTATAGGGGGTGTGAGTGTGATGGAGCAGTGTGAGGGAGGTCCTTGTGTGGATGGGACAACTCTGCATGTTGATTACGGTTGTTGTTACGAGAAATCTACACGTGATAAAATGACACAGAGCTTGACACACGTTGTATCAATGTCAGGATCCTGGATTCGATGTTGAACTATAGTTACACAAAATGTAACCACTGGGGGAAACTGGGTGATGGGTACGTGGGCTCTCTCTACACTATCTTAACAACTTCCTGTGGGTCTATAATTATTTAAACATAAAAACTTTAAAAATTGTTAAAAATAATAAAAACTTAGAAACGAATCACCCCCCTCTTAGTGTTTAGTTAATCTGGAAGCTTGAAGGATCCTTGAATAAAGGCAGGACCATGTGAGGATGCTGTCACTGCTTCCAATGCCTTAGCAGAGAGCTGGAACACCAAAGTGGAGGAACCCTTCTGCTTGGAGTCACACAAATTCTGAAAACACAGTTCTGCCCTATTACAGAATGTCAGAGGATGTAGAGTTTTGATGTATGGTGTTCATAAATCCAGCTCTCATTTTAACAGCTGTGAGCTGCAGGCTCACCACGGTGGGTGGTTAACAGGCTTCCCTGACCCCGCCCAGGTTTCCAGCACCCCTGCAGCCTCTGAGGGGGTGTAACCCCAGGTAGGGCCACCTCCTCGCAGAGCCACACAAAGTGGCAGTCCAGCTGGGGAGCCTTGCGGAACTCTGGTCCCTGAGGAGCACTAAACACCATGGGAGGCAAACATCTCTGGAAAAGAGGAAAAGGAAGAAAAGTGAACTTATCAGAATTCAACTCAAAATGAGTGGCACGCCTGGCCGAAAGGAGTTCTTACATAGATGCCAAGGGGACAGGGAGGTGGTTGTGACACACCAGGTGCAGGTAAACGAAATCCCACCAAGAGGCCGGGTCCTTCATCCACAGGTTTCCTTGTACAGATGTGGGAGTGTTTGGAACTGGATAGGATCCCTCAAGACCACCGAGCGGACGCTGAAGGCTCAAGCAGGTGACCTTCCTCTTCCTTCCTTTCCTGACACTGCACTGAGGCCCCCCAAAGACACACCCACTGATCAGAGGCCACTGATTAAGCCCAGCACTGACTTCACGGGGGAGGGGCAGAATCCAGAGGGGCACCAGTGTGTCCGGCTGGTTCTCTGTATTATTTACAGAAGGAATGAGTTTGTGGTGAGGATCAAGAGGTGAACTGCAGGAGTCAAAAGCCAGTCAGACTTCCAAGTCAGTTATGATTCTTACAACACACACTTGACGTCTGCTATCATCCCCTTCAATACTTGTAGTTTTGCACTGTTTCAGGACCTGCACTATGTAAGTCATTGCAGGACTGGGTTGTGGCTCCTCATCCTTTATGCTTCCGCAGTGAGTTCCTGTGTTAGGTTCCTGCAGCTGCTGAAACAAATTACCACAAACCTAGAGATGCAAAACAACACAAACTTATTATCTGATAGTTCTAGAGATCAGAAGTCCTCAAATCAAGGTGTCAGTCAGGCTGTGTGCCTTCTGGAGGCTTCAGGAAATGATCCAAGTCTTTGTCTTTTCCAGCTTCTGGAAGCCTCTACATCTTTGCCTTATGGCCTCTTCCTCCATCTTCAAAGCCAGCAAGATATCCGCGTCTTCCAATCTCTCTCTGCATTGTCCCACCTCCACCTGGGACTCTGACCCTTCGGCCTCCTTCTTATAAAGATCCTTGTGAATATATCGGGCTCACCCTGATAACCCTGGACAATCTCTCATCTCAAGATCTTTACTTGAATCATGTTTGAAAAGTCTGTTTTCCCATGTCCAGGGATTAGGGTGTGGACATCTCTGGGAGGCGGAGACGGTCCTTATTCATTATCTTATTGTTAGTGGTAGTTTAACAAAAACCTGGGTGAGGGGGATGAATGAGACAATAATTAAGACAATAGTGTTTCTGAGGACAGCTCTACCTAAAAACAGAAACACATCATATAGTGGAGAATCTGTAAGGTTCCAACTTCGTTCATATTTAACAGAAGAGCAGGAATTATTCTTTTTATCTTGTCAGTAAAGAGTAAGATATCTTAAAGGGAAACATGTGACACAGAAGAAATTTATAAAGTCTACTCCTTTCCCATGTATCATTAACAACCAATTCAAAACATGTTTCAGAAAAGATTTCAATCACAAGAGCAAAAGAAGAAACTTAAAAACCAGTTAAGGAATGAGAAATCCATCAGTATAAATTAATAAAGCACGTATGAGGCTCACATGAGAACAACTTAAAAACTTTATGGACTGACATAAAAATACTTAGCTATACAGATTCTTCATATTCCTGGATTGAAAGACTCCATATAGTAAAGATGTCAATTCTCTCTCCAGATTAATCTGGGGGGAAAAGTTTAAATGGAACTTAAAAACTCATTCTCACGTTCAAGTGGAAAAATAACAGTAGTTTTTGAAAAATAAAAATAGGGAAAAATAATTCATGTATTCTGATATTGGAGGATATTTATAAAGTTATAACTTAATGAAGAATGGTTCTGGTTGAAGAAACAGCAGACGAATGAGACAAAATAGACATTCTTAAGCAGTTCTGAATACATAAAGAAGAATTCAGTACATTATATAAGATGGCATTAAAATCATTACAGAAAGGCAAATAATTATTTGATGAGGTAGCTTAGAAAAATAAGTATTTAAATTTAGAAGGGAAAAAAAAAAAACATAGAGGCCCAACCTTATATTGTACTCCAAAAGAAATTTCCAGTGGATCCAAAAAAAAAAAGTCCTTTTGTTCACTCCCTGAATGCCTCACGTAAAGAGCCCACTGATGGCTTGGTGTCTATCCGGACACCACGCTGGAGTGACCACAGGGTCTGGGACACTCAGCACACGCTCACTGCAAGGGCCTCTCCTCCCAGCTTCCTTTATCCTCTTTCTGACCCCAAGTGCGGAAACCCAAACACACGCTTTGACAGGAGACATTGCACTAGACTTTCTGCCACCACCCAAAATATCCTCTTTTAATTTTTGCAAAATATAGACCTCAACCCATGGGGTAAATGCTCCTGGGTTTCTGACCAGACCAATGACCCATCCCTCTGGAGGAAAGAGTGAGGCAGAGAATGTCACACAGGGACTTCCCAGACCATGCTGGGTCCCAGAAGCACAAACGTGCATAGCAAGTGATGTGCGTATGGCAGCTGCAGAAACTGTAGGAGAAATTACCCAACTCACCAGCATAGATCTTCCTGACAAAGCCATGCTAAGAGTAGTGAGTAGAACTGTGTCCCAAAAAGAGACATGTTCAAGTCCTCACCCCAATACCTGTGCATGTGACCTTATTTGTAAATAGCCTTTGCAGGTGTAATCAAGTTAAGACAAGTTCAGACTGGATTAGGGTGGTCCCCACTCCATTGACTGGTGTCCTTGTAAGGGGAGGGAAATTTGGATAGAGGCCCAGACCTGGAGGGGAGAACGTCACATGAAGACAGAAGTACATACTGCAGGGATGCAGGTATAAGCCAAGGAGTTCCAAGGACTGCTGCCAACCACCAGAAGCTGAGAGTGAGGCATGGATGTCAGCTCTCCCACAGAACCTCCAAAACAGAACCAACCCCACTGACAGCTTGATTTTTGACTTCTAGTCTCCAGAACTGTAAGAGAATGCGTCTCTGTTATTTTGAGCCATCCAGGATGTGATACCTTGTTACAGCAGTTCTAGGAAACTAGGACACTATGAGTTAGGTCTACTCCAACAGTCACCTTCCAGCACAGGGTGATGCTGGTGATGAGCCAAGGTGTATCTATACCTTCTTGCGAAAAGATCAGTGTATCTGGACAATTCAGTCCACTGCTAAAGGTTTAGTCCAGAGCCAGCAAATTGAATGAACCCACACCCCTCCTCCATCCCTGTCAGGACTGTGAGAAAATCTACAGCTAAATCTTCTAAGACAGGTGGCTGTGATCCTGTTTTGAGAGAAATTTAATTCTTCTGCAACCATCCTTACATACCCTGTCCAGAGAGACATTGCCCTTTAGGCAAGTTCTTTCTTAAACCCATCAACTCATGCCCGTCACCAGACAGCAGGGTTTCATCAGACAGCAGAAGGTAGGAGTAAGGCATTTCTTTTCAGCCTGACAAGCCCTGGCTTCAGAGCCCTACTAAACAACCCTTCTATCGAGGTAGTTGAAGTCTCTGAAACCTTTGTTTGGTCAGACTCCCTTTTAAACTTACATATTTTGTTAATATCCAGCATAATGCAAAATGCGTGACCATAAGAGATGATTTATGAATGACTTTAAGGGAAGAAAAATCACTTTGTTTTGGAGTTTACCATCAGACTCATTTTTTAAGCAGTAGCAAATGAAAATCACTACTCTTTTTTCATAGGGGAAAAAGAAAGCTGAAAAGTAATAGCATACAGATTTGGGAACTAGGTCGTTTTTATTAGACTAAATGTGTGTGAGGGATGAGAGCTTCTTGGAAATGTTCACTGTTCTCCAGTAAAGGCAAAATAGGATGACCTGCCTTATGACTCAAAACCTATTTCCAAGAAAGTGCCTCAAAACTCCTTCCTCTGTTTGGGCTCCAGATTGACACAGATTTAAAACCTAAAACACTTACTACCATTTGATGGTGTTTTTGTTGTATGTTTTTCATTAGTCCCAGAGTATTCATCACAATGGTAATTAGACATGTATCTCTTCTCTTAACTCGGAATAAAGTTGAATGCATTGGAAACAACACATTCCAAGAAAAGCGTAATTTGCTTTGGACTGAGATTTATAGAAGCCAAAGATAATGGGGAAGTCTTTTGTCATCTAGGAAATTGAGTGACTCTAATCATACCAATTTTTATTCCAGATCCCATGAATTTTACCTAAACCAGGGGTTAGCAAACACTTTTGGTAAAGGCCAGATAGAAAGTACTTCAGGAGTGACAGCCGTATGATCTCTGCAGTAACAACTCAACTCTGCCACTGTAACAGGAAACAAGCCCTAAAGAGAGGTTGTAGCGTGAGAAGGAGTTAAAACGAGGCAGGAATGAGCTGGCTGCAGAGACTAACGATTTGCTGGGGAATAGTAAGTTCAATGCAGAGAGCAATTCTTCAGGAGAAAGGGTATCATGCAGTGATTTGAGAAAATTGAAAATCATCAGCTTGCTGCCCAAGCAGTGCTTTGAACGATATGATGTCATCACAGGCAACCACAGCCTAATCGGTCTTTATGTGACGGTAATCAGTGTAGGAAATATTCATGTCCAGCATCTTTATGGATGAATCATAATGGCAGCTAAAAGAGGCTATTATGCTGTTGTAATTCATGACTCTTTATAGGCAGCCAAAAATGTTAATTCTAACAAAAGAATTTGAACACCAATGGAGGAGATCCAAAAACAAATCAAAGAAATCATATACCACTTCATCTGTTTATCTACCTCTTATACTGAAAATATTTTTGATTTTGAGAAGAAACTATCCTCTGGTATTAACTAATTATCAACATTAATTTAAAATATTCTACTAAGAATAAATCACATTATGTAATTATTAAAAGACTGAACAGATAAATAATGACTAGCAGTTAGGTTCAATTTAAAACATTTTAATATATTTGACTGTAAGCAGACATAAAACTATTTAAATGATGAGAAATTTAACCACATGAAAATACTCAAAGCCTCTGCACCTTCTAAAAGACAAGGCATCCATGTTTCTTGGGTAAAAAGCAGGAGGGTCAGACACCAGATCTTAGAAGATGTGGCCTAGAATTGACATCCATTACTTCCTCCTCCAGCATATTGGTCGGGCGCTCTGTCTAAATGAGCACATGGACGATTGGTGAGCAGTCGTTACAAAATGTGATGTTGCAGGTACCAAATGGAAAGACAGAGGAAGCTGTTAGTTTAGCAGGTGAATCTGAGTCTGGAGCACAGGAGAGAGATCACAGGAGAAACCAGCTAAAGGGAGAGAGAGAGTGAGACTGGGAGTTGGAAAACAATGTCCTTTGCCTAAGTCTAAAGCCCAGCTATCTCCCTAAATTTCATTTGGGAGACATGACTTAACAGCAGCAAAAAGGATTTAAAAAGCAAAACTTAAGGCCTTACGAGATCATAGACATAATACGGAGCATCTAAGAATACATTTTAAATCAAGTTGTTTGAACAGAATTTTGTTTTTAAGAAAAGGAACATGATGGGTTGCCTCCATGTCTTGGCTTTTGTAAATAACGCTGCCACGAGCATTGGGGTGCACGTCTTTTCGAATTAGCATTTTCGTCTTCTTTGGATATATATCCAGCAGTGGAATTGATGGATCAGATGGTAGTTCTATTTTTGGTTTTTTGAGGAACCTCCAAACTGTTTTCCATAGTGACTGCAATGAAAAAGCAACGAGGGTATATTGCACAGCACAGGGAAATGTAGCCATTATTTTATAATAACGTTAGAGAGAGTATAAGCTATAAAAATACTGAATCACTATGTTGTACATCTGAAACTAATATAATATTGTAAATCAACTATACTTCAAAAAAGGAAGAAAAAAAAGAAAAGCGAGATGAGAGTTCTGTTCTCTTCCAATCTGTCCAAGTTACAGTTGGGTTACTATATTCGGATCTGAGTAACGCGGGGAAGAGAAGCTGGATAAATTTAGGATGTATTCAAACTGAATACATCAGACCAACCAGAGTATTACTCTTCCCTTTGGTGGCTTGGAACATGGTGAGAGACGAAGTGTCTGAGTGTGTAAGAGTGTGTGCATGTGGGTGTTGTGTGAGTGCGTGTGTGTGTCGTGTGTGATTCCTAGGTTACCACTGTTTTCATTTTAGTTCTTTGGAGAGGCTATGACACCTTCTTTCATCTTCTCTTGTAAGAAACACAGCCATTTGCCAAGGATGATGTAAATAAACCTAGTGATCTGCGTGCACTTGTGATCACCTGTCAAAGAACAGGGAAGCTCAAATACCCTCAAGTTAAAGAACCATTCTGAGCCCCCTCTGACAGAAATCTATCTGGTGAATTATTTCATTGTGATAGGGAGACACAGGTCCCACTTACACAGTATGATATTTTAATTGCTAGATGCTAATCTTGGGTTAGTGAACTGACCTTAGCTATAAGCAGAACTCTGCTGCCATGAAAAAAAAAAGTGTATCCTTGCATTGGTTTTGTAAGCTCGGAGCCCAGAAGGACTGCAGCCAGCCTGGATTACTTTCAGAAGAGTAATTGTGTCAGCACAGTTTCCATCAATACTGGGTTCTTCTGTCAGAGGAGTAACTTTTCCTCATGTAATTTTCAGTGTAGTACAAATTAAATTGGAACGGGTAATCAAATTTAGTATTGTTGAGCTATGGATGAAAAGTAATGAATTTTTCTAAAACTGACATACAAACATAGACTTTATTGAAAGAACCCATCTGTTACTGTTAATATCAGCAATATGCAGAAGTGATGTTGATTACCTGCACAACGCTACTTCTCTGTCCCTTCCCCGTTCTGGCAACCCTGCCTCCCATATAGAGGCTAGGGGGCCGGAGCCTCACCTTCTCAGCAAGGATCGAATTTATAACCCAGTTGGTCTAGCCAAGGAGAACTAAGGGAAATTCTGCAGGAGAGGTTTCTAGAAAAGATTGTTCCCCCTAAGGGGAGAGAGAACATGATACGGGGGAGAGATTATGCCCTTCTGTTGGTTTTTATTCATTTTATCCTAAACGTGCATACAAGATGTTCTGGGTCAGACTCAGATTCTTATGAAGTACCTTGTAGTAAAGAATGTGTGTCCACCTCCTTGCCCCAGTGCTTACCCAAGAGGCAGCATGTTAAGAGCCAACAGGAATGTTTCCTACACAGATGATACCCCATAGGCATGGAACAGAGAGAAATAATATTTTTCTGCTTATGCAGAAAAGGAGGCAGATCTCCTCCTTAAAGTGTCCCCCTTACTCCAACCCTTTGGTATATAAATAAAATCTCTGCTGGAAGCCAGAGATCCCCAGGTGTGACACAGTATTTAAGACCTGGAGGTATGCCAAGCTTCATTCCCCCTTGAAATGTCAACATCAGGTAGCCTCTCCAGTCTTCCTAGCACTGCAGGGGCTTAATCTAGGTTCTGATGCTGGGCTTGTAACCACCTGGACCTTTGAGGGGGATGAGGGAATTTTCAATCTCCTTTTGAATTTTTTCATTCTTGTTTTTGTTTTTTCATCAAAATTATCACATGTACCTACAAGAATGATCCTAATAGTGCTACTTGAAGTAGCCAAAATCTGGAAACAACCTAAATATCTATCAACAGTGGGAAGTATAAAGTTTGGTGGATTCATACAATGGAATAGTATACAGCAGTGAGAATGAATCACCCACATATGAGTATGGATGGTCTCATGTATACAACATTGAACAACATTATGTCAAAGACAGATATGAAAGAGTATATTTTTTGTAATTATTTGCATGCAAAGGCCAAAAGGAGAAAAAAAATAATTTATGGTTACAAGACATTGGGGAAGTATTGACTGGAAAAGGACATGAAGTTTGCTTCTAGAATTCTAGAAAGTGTTTTTTTTTTTTTTCTTTTTATTGTGGTAAGAACACTTAATATGAGGTCCACATTCCTAAAACACTGTCCAGTGCACAGGAGAGTGCTGTCAACTGTAAGCACTGTGCAGTGCAGCAGACCTTCAGAGCCCAGTCATCCTGCATAACTAAAATTTTACACCTACTGAACAGCAGCTCCCCATCTCCTCCTCCCCCGGGCCCTGGTAATCACTGTTCTACTCTCAGTTTCTATGAGTCTGACTACTTTAGATACCTCACAGACATGGCATCATGCAGTATTTGTCCTTTGGGGACTGGCTTATTTCACTTAGCATAAAGTCCTCGGAGTTCGTATGTTATAGCCTATGGTCCAATTTCCTTCTTTATTTGAGGGTAAGTAATATTCTATTGTGGGTGTGTGTGTGCATGTGTATCACATTTCCTTTATCCGTTCATCCATCAATGGACATTAGCCAGACAGCTATAGGTCTGATTCTCTTGGCTTGTGAACAGTCTTCGGAGGCGAGGGCTTTTCATAGGAACACTGAGAAGTCCAGGGGAGTCTTACTTCCCCGTGTCTACCCTGCTCCTATCAGACAGTTGTCTGAGGACATGCTACTCAGGCTGGAGCAGCCATGTGGCAATCACGGTGGGTGATGGTCCTGGCGTGCACGAGCTCCTACTGCCAGAGACGGTCAGTGTCCTTATTTGTTGAAGCCACTTTTCATTGGAGGTGAGTCATCCACAGCCTATAAAAAGCACCCTAATTCATATAAAATTACAGAAGAACGTTACTCTTTCTTTTCTTTCATTCTGTTGGTTGTTGTTGTAAATGAGTGTTCAGGGAGTCATTAATAAATCATTTAATGTCTATGAAAAATGTCACTGAAAGTGCCCCCCCCCGAAATTTTCTGACTTAAAGAGAGTCCTGGGTCACAGGGATGAAGATTCAGCTGTCAGTGGTTACTGACTCACGCCCCCTCTGAGGCCACTGAGACCACAGTGGAAACGGGAGAATGAGCTCCACCCCGTCCCCATGTGGCCAGCGTCCAAATGAGATCAGACCTCAGCTGATCTAGACAGACCACGCTGCCCCCAAACGTGACCTCAGACCACAATAAACATATGGTACCATGGTGCCCCAGCCCACCTCAGGCCTTCAGTCCTCAATGCCACGAGGGGATGAGAGATGCACGTGCAGAAGTTCTAAGGACATTGGAGGCACCTGAAGGTCCTACCAACCATTATCTAGACAGAATTATCAATGATCAGATAATACTTTGAACCATACACATTTTTTATTCCCCTGTTCTCTGACGTGCTCTCTGTTGCAAGATTAACTCATTGGCATGCAAATCATAAACTCCTCTCAGTGGTTAATACTGTCCATGAGTTCTCTGAGATCTCGCCAAGAGAAGCTCACCTACGTCTGCCCATCCTGGAGAAGAGACGTGTCCTGTCAGGCTCTAGCATCCAGACCCACTGTCCTGTACTTCAGAGGCGAGTTCCACTGCGCTGACGTGGGATCCTCATGCCACTGTGTGTCCGTAGTACTTCTGTTTCCTTTGGGCTGTTTGGTTTTTTTGCCTGTGGTGCCTTCCATCACTTTTGTCTCCTCTGCCTGAGTCTCTGCGTGCATGTGGGGCAGAGGGTCTGGTCCTGCCTTGGCCTTGTGTTCTTTCTGCAGTTCCCTTCTAAGGCCCCCATCCACCGTTACAGTGTGAAGCTTTTCCCTACTTTTCGCACACTAGCCTACCTCTGAAATGTCCTGGAGGAAAATCTGAATTCCAGGTGTCTTTGCTTCTTCTTGGGTCTTTGAGAAAACTGGTGCTCGCTTCATCCCCGTCGATTTGACCAGCAGGAATGGCTGTGGGGCATCCTTGACTTACGATCAAGGAAATCCCGGGCAGCCCCAGAAGCCCAGTTTTGTGGTGATCCCTTCAGATATTTCCGGGAGCACCTCCACCTTCAGAGTCCATCTTTACTGGTGAGGATGGATTCCAAGTGGGATGTTGCTATGGGCTGAACTGTGTTCCTCCCAAATTCACATGTTGAAATCCTAACCCCCAGTAGCTCACAATGTAACTGTATTTGGAGAAAGGGTCCTGAAGAGGAAAATAAGGTAAAACAAAGTCGTTAGAGTGGGTCCTAACCCAATACGACTAGTGTCTTTATGAGGAAAGGAGGCTAGGACACAGACACGCACAGACACAGAGGAAAGACCGTGTGGGAACGCAGCGAGGAGGGCAGGTACCAGGGAGAGATGCCTCGGAAGAAGGACCTGCTCAGGCCTTGGTCTTGAACTTCCAGCCTCTAGAACTATGAGGAAAATTAGTTCTGCTGTGATGTTTTCTCACGGCAGCCCTAGCGAACTGGCACGTGTCCACGGGATTCCTACAGAGAACAGGTTGTCACGAAAAGAGCACGCTTTGGCCCGCTCATGATTTTATTGAACATGTATTCTGCTCTGTCCCTTCTCTAGAAATGAACCTGTGAACGAGAGTAGGAATGTGTCAAATTCTGAGTAGGCAAAGGAAGCTTTCAGCTGTGTTTTCACGTAGAATCCATCATGATAGTGCTGGGAAGACTGATGAGGGTGGTGTTGTCCTTGAAAACTACAAAAGAATTGGATAGAGGAAGGGCTTGCTATTTAGAGAGGGTCTTACGAGAAAGAAAAACTATTAGCTGTGACTTATTCCAGAATACATAGTCACTGCCTTCGGCAACCTGGAAGGCAGCCACAGGCTAGTCATCCACCCCGTAAACAAGTTACACAGTAAGTGACTGCCCCGCTCCTGCCTGGGGGGCCGGGCCAGAGAGCAGAGAAAGGCCCACATCTAAATAAAATGCTCATTACAGGGAGAAATGAGCGAGAAGCTGTCTAAACACACAGGAGCGGGTAGTCATGAGTTGCACAAATGTTAGCTACCAAATATTCAGCTACAGGCATGAAGCTGTTCACCACAGTTAATTTAGATGATGTTTTATGGTGCCGTATACCTGGAAATGGTTCTTAGGGGTTGTGTTCTGATGCAGGTAATTTGGAAAGTCGTAAGACTGGCAGGGATCCAACAGTCAGTGTGTAATTAAAGATTCTTCCCACTACAGGGAGATAACGTTTGTGACATCTGTGAACCAAGTCAGGCGTCCTGGCGCTCCCAGCTGCCTGCCTACCCCACAGGGAGGGTAACGAGCACTTGGACAGCAATGGGAAACCTGGTCAGGAGAGACAGTATTCTTCAGAAAGTGAGATGCACGAGGTACTGAAACAGTAGCTCAACCCACTTTTGTGTAATAACGTCACTCTTGTAAATACACGAAGTATACTCGCTGCCCTTAACATTCTTAAGGCAATTTGAGAGAGTACGTTTCCATGCTTTATCTTGAGAGGATAAACTATTACCTTAACACATACATATCAGTTATCTATTGTTGCTTAACAAGTGATCACGGCTCTAAACAACACATATTTGTGAGCTCACATTTCTGTGGATCAAGACTTCAGGCACGGCTGAGTTGGGTCTTCTGCACAGGGGTCTCATCAGGCGGAAACCAAGATGCCAGCTGGGGTGGATCCTCATCAGGAGGCTTGGCTGGGAAGAATCCACTTCCACGTTCACCAGCTTGTTGGCAAAACTATCTCCGTGCAGCTGTAGGGCCGAGCTCCCTAATTTCCTGCTGAAGTTCTGCCGGGGGCAGCCTCAGCTCCACGCTCCCACAGCCCGCCCTGCCTGGCTCCCTGGATGGGCGGTCCTCTCCAGCAACTCTCTCACAACAGGGCATCTTACTTCGTCCAGCCAGCGAGGGGAGGCGCCTTCTCTCCCGGGAAGGGCTTAACCTCTCTTTTAAGTGTTTCCACTGATTGTCAGACTCACTAATGATAAACTCCCTTTCGATTAACTCACAATCAAAATTTTTATTTGATTTTATTTATTTGCAGATTTTAAAGGCGTCTGCAAAGTACTTTGACCTTTGCCATTTTCTAGAGGTTGTAGGTTCCACTTACAACTCAGGAGAATGGGATCATACAAAGGGCATGAATACCAGAAAGCAGGTCAATGGGGGTCCCCCTAGGGTCTGTACACCACGGCAGTTTAGTGGTTCGTTTTTATAATTAGTACTACGTACTAGTGTTCCTACTGAGTTCTTATGAATGTTGAGTATAACAACTTTTAATGCCTGTCTTCCCTCAGTGCCTTTTGCATGTGTAGGTAGAGTCCTCATGGGGTTCTTCAGAAGCTGAAGGGGAGAGGTGGGGGGAACGGGAATGAGTAGGGGTGTAATATAGAATCTGACTCCATTTTTGGCATTTGACTCTTGACAGAGTTTAAGCCCCATCACACCCCCTCTCCCTTCTGCCCCACATCTGGGCAGCTAAGAAGTCCCAGGGTTCCGTTCTCTGGCACCAGGGGGAAGTTCAAACCAGGCAAGTCCTAGCTCATCAAAGGGCACCCTCACTCCAGCCCCAGCCCCCAACCACCATCACAGCCATGGGCACGCTTTGCTTTCCTAAGCCTTTGTCAGACCTGCTTGGAAGGCTGCTCTCTGTCCCCAGAGAGCCTCCCTATGTGCGTAATAAACCCTTCATACCCTCTCGGTGTGTGGGGTCTCACCAGTCTCAACACCCAAACCAAATTCTGGCTGCAAGTCCACCCTGCGTGTGCAGGGAGACCACAGAGAGGGGTTCACACTGTACCCGCTGAGTCCTGACTCCCCCCAGGCATCACCAAACAGCCTGCTAAGAACACAAAGCTGAGTGTGTCGCTTACAGCATCACAACAGGGTCTGAGCAGAATTTAGGAGAGGAGACAGCAAAGTCAGGGATACTGATGAGATGTAGTGTTGGTGTGAGGGAAACCTTTAAAGGCAGGGGAGTGTTAATTAGGACTGGGGAAATGACCATCATAGGAGAGTTTAGGATCAGTTGCCACAGCAAAGGGATGGTTTTGAAAGGAGGATTTCATAAGGTCTCGGAGAGTAAAGAGTTGTTTGAGGCTATCTATGAAAAAGTCTAAGAGTTTCATGTCAATTTAGATGTTTTTTAAAAGAAGTTTCTGAACTTCTTGCAAATAGAGTTATTTGCGATGTTTGGTTTCCTGGGGAAGAATTTCCTGGAACGGCGAGCACACTGATGAAAACAGCAGAAGAGAAAAGGCAGGTCAAGGTCCACACGGATGGTGGCAGGTGGGCGTAGATGTTTTGGGTATGCATGTTTTGAGCTCCCAAACCTGAGGGCATTTTAAGTAATCAACACTGAAGGAATTTCAAGAAAGTGAGACTCAGTGTGAAGAGAAGCTATGAGGAAAGGCTTTCCAAGCAAAGGGAATCTGGGGCCAAAGCTTTGGTGAGAGGACAGGGCGCGTGTGGCTCGAAGGCACTCCAGGAGCGGAAGAGTGTGACGGACGTCTGGACTTAGACATGTCCTTGGGGGCGAGAGCAGTGTGGACCCCCTCCTCCTTCAGGACAGCTTTGCAGCAGATTAGACAAGGATGTGGGAGTCTGTCATTGCAAGTCTTAGACAGAAAGGAAGACTTCAGACTTTGCCCTTTAAGTAGTGAGGATTCCCCTGAAGGAGGCTTTGAGATTTTCATAAAACTGATCATTTAGGCAATGTAACACTGCTGTGAGCTTGCTGACTCACAGGGCAGGAAAACCGACGGCAGGGATATCAGATGAGGAAGCCAGTGTGCTGACCCAGCTGCGAGGTCACAGAATGGCACCGCATGAGTCAGTTTCTGCATGTAAGCAATACAATTCTTGACAGGTAATGCCTCCATCTAAAATGATGAGTAATACCTGAAACCCTCCTGGGCGGTTCAGTATTTTATCTGAAATATATATCTAACTCTTTCTGAAAAACAAATGTAGAAGGAGGCAGGACGGGGTGGAGGAAGAAAAAGAAAGGAAGGTGAGAGTAAAGAGAAAAAGCTCACATTTTACGAACCAGTAGCTGACACTGATCCACAACTGGTCTGGTGTTAATAACAATATCTAACACTAGAGGAATCACTTTATTTCATTAATAGTGTTTCCTTCTGTAACAATAGTTTCAGCTTCCAGCTAATACAAAGTACAAATCTAAACTTCACTCGAGAAAAATAACACGAAGAGGCACACATGTAAGGAAGAATAAACTTTTATTGCCCCTGTAAGGCATGAATTTGATCTTTTCTTAAGGACTAGAGGTCAGGCAAGCATGTAAATGAGTCCTAGGCTGATAGTTTACGCAAGACAGAAAGCACACTCCTAATTCATAGCTCCTTTCTTCCAAGATTCTATAAAAGGGACATTGTAAATTTGCTGAAAGGTGTTTTGGCTAAAGAGATGAGAAAATAAATTTAGCATCATAGAGGGCTGCAGAGGAATGGCCCCTGAGTGTGCATAAGGAAGAGTGACTAGAGATTTGCTCCGGAATACCTGAGCCCAGTGTGCTGGGTTAAATATTTGCCGTCCCTGCACTCCTAAGGGGCCACCACGTGAGACATCAACACAGACACAGACGCTGTAAAGCAACGAACCCCTATGTGCGCCAGCAGGAGGGGGTCTGCAGGAGTGATGGCTGGTTGTGTGCTTTGCTTTATGTCGGGCACAGTTACGAGCAGAGACAAAGAACTTGAGGAAAAATTGCTGTTTCCTCATACAGTGGGAATTCCTCTCTCCCATCCAGCCCCTCCCCAAGTGACCATCTGTATCGAGATACCTTCACTGATGTTCAAGGAGCTAAAAACAGGATCTCAATCACGAAAAGGATAGCACACACATGTTCTCTTAAAGTACGTGATTCAAAGACAAGGGCTGTGGCCACAAATGACACTTTCCCTAAGGGGAAAAATAAAGACACACAGAGAAAAAAAAGTGATGCGTGAGGAGGAGCAAAAGGAGGGGGAGAGAGGGAGAGACAGAGACAGAGAGGGGAGGTGGGGGAGAGAGGGAGACAGAGGTCTGCCTAGGCCTGAGGCTTCAAGCTTGAGCAGACAACTGAAATTTTGATTCAGTATCCCATCGTGTGGAGCTCATTAGTGTCCAAGTTTTATTCCATAAATAGAATTGCCTCCAGACCCCAGCTTTTGATAGAAAAAAAGTATCGTATCCCACCCCGGCTTGAGATGCAAAGCAGAAAGGAATTGCTGTCTGATTCTTAGGGAGTAAGGAGGTGCGACTGAAAAGCAAAACATCCTTTTGGGGTGTCAGGGAACTAAGGTCCGGCTGTTAGTTTATCTTAGTCTGTTCCGTCTACTCTCACCAAGTTTTATTTTAGCCCCAGGTGGGAGGGGTCGCCTTCTTTTGGCCCACGTTGTGACTAAGCGGAACGTGGGGCTAGGACTGGTCACAGCCTTATTCTCCCTCAGTCACCTGTCCCCTCTCCGAGGTTGAAAGTCCTGCTACAACCTGGCTTTCAGCAGGCAGGGAATTCCCTGCAGTGGACAAGCTCAGAGACCCCACCTTCCAAACCGCAAGGTGTAAGTTACACAAGAGATGTCAGGAATTCATTAAATGTACAATAAAATACCATCCTAAAAAGTAACTGGCTTGCTTGGCTCCCTGTGTACTAAAAGGAAATCTTTCACTGATTTTTAGATTCAAATCAATCAATATCCACAGGAATCCATTTGGTTCTCCACCTACATTGATCACCCCATTCGTGCTTTTATTAATTTCAGCCACTTCCCCGTGGAGCTGAGGCTACAGCTCTCCAGGACTGTGTTCCAACCAAGTTCCTTTTAACAGTGGCTTTGGGAAATGAATGTCTCGACCTCAAGGACTACCTGTGACTTTAGGCATTCCAGCAGAGGTGAGGACAGGAATCTCAGTCCACTGTGTGAGGACCCTTCCTCCCTCATAATGCAGGACCTAACCCAAGTGCGTTCTCAGAACGAGCACCTCTCAGTCCATGGTTGGCTCTGAAGGATTCCCAAGGTCCCCCGGAAGGCAGGCCATTTCTACAAAGACAGGCTTTTACTGAATCAAGATCACTGCAGGTAAATCTATCTGTACTGTGATGGCGAATTTTGTGTGTCAACCTGACTGGGCCATGGGATTCCCAGATAGCTGGTTAAAGTTATTCCTGAGGGTGTCAGTAAGGGTGTTCTGAATGAGGTGAGCATTTGAATCAGCAGACTAAGTAAAACATTTGCCCTTCCCTATGTGGGTGGGTGTTATGTCATCCTTGCAGGCCTGAAGAGACCAAGAAGACAGAGGAAGAAAGAATTCTCTCTTTCTCCCTGATTGATGAGCTGGGACATCCATCTTCTGCCCACAGACTGGGACTGGGACTTACACCACTGGCTCCCTGGTTCTCAGACCTCTGAGCTCAGGCTGGAACTATGCCACTGGTTTTCCTGAGCCCCCAGCTTGCAGACCATGGGACTGCTAAACTTCTGTGACTATATGAGTCAATTCCTTGTAACAGATCTCTCGAGATACATATGTGTCTTATGATTCTGCTTCTCTGGAGAACCCTGACTGACACAAGGACAAACGCACCCTGATGCACCTGGCTCTGCTCTGTGAGCAGGGAAAGAGCTGTCTTCCCTCACAGGCGGATCGCCCACCTCGGGGCGGCCCCCTGTAGTCCAAGGTCATCCCTGTGAACACTGATCACCATGAAGAGGAGGTGAGGACAGATGAGACGGAGCCAACTTTTCCCACCTAAGACCTGCCTTCTCTCAGAGTTAACGCATTTTGGAGGAAGACGTTCTGAGTCCTGACAAGAAGGCAGAAGCCGCCCACACCAGCTGCTCTGCTTGGCAAGCAAGCCTCCCACAGATGGGAAGGGAATTACCAACCCCAGAAGCTTTGTCCAATGATAATTCTCAGTTCAATCAATGGAAACTGCCAAAATTCAATGACTTTTGACTTAGAGAAACAGCAAGTCGAAGTGGTTCAGCCTAATAACAGCTGACATGCATTGAGCGCTGTGCTCCGGGCTTGCCTGTGTTCTCACACTCAACCCTTGAAACATCCATGATAATTAATAACTGCTGTTAGTCTCCCCATTTACGAATAAGGACTGAGGCACAGAGAGCTTGGACATCGTGCCCCTGGCCCCGCAGCCAGCAGGTGCAGAGCGGACTCAAGCAGGCCCGAGATGGAAGTGGCAGGTGGGAGCCTCACTTTCCCTAAACCCGGGTGTGAGTGTCAGTTCCCTCCCGTTGCAAACTTGGCAGAGAAGCGTGAGAGAACGTGCCTACCTGGGCCTGGTCCCGGGAGCAGAACAACTCTCTGGAGAAGAGGCCACCAGCCCTGCCTGAAGGACGGAGCTGCCAACAGCCGGGGCTCAGCCACAGCCTGATCCTGACCAACCCCGTGGGACTGAACACACAAGAAGGCCACCGGGATTTGTGGTCTGCGGGCCGGGGCTCTCTGCCGCCCACCTGCTGGGAAGCCTGTGAGAGGCTGGAGGGGGCAGAGAGGCTGGCCCAGGAAGCACCTCCAGCCTGTGGGCACATGGCCCCTCCTCTGTTTCCCTCTGGCCACCCTTTGTGGCCAGCATCTGAAAAACGTAGATATTTAATGAAAAAAAGCTCTGTGTTTTCAAAGAAGGAGACCGAAGCCCCAAGAAGCAGACCAGGGCAGCCCCTGGAAGGCCCCCCGCGGACCTCCAGCTGCAGGGAGACTTTGACCAAGGCCTTCAGGTGATGCACTTTGAAATCCATCATCACCATGTTTGCACGAGGCTGCGCTTGCCCTGGGCTGCTCCAGCCAACGACCCAGGCAGGCTTGTTCCTAGGATACACAGGGGGAACCTTCCAGAGACTGCCACAGTGCAGCCCAGGATGCATCCTCCCAGCTTGCACAGATTCCCTCTCCATTCTCTCTCACACTGTAGTTTCCCCTAAGAAAATCCGTGTGCCTTTAACCCCATCTTGACACATGCTGCTCCGAGGACCCAGACCATACAGGACGTGGCTTGGTGAGCCAGGAGACCCTCGCTCCGTTCCTTTCCTCGTTCCAAACCTCCTGAATCTTTGTAGCACAAGTGGTGAGTGTTTTCCTCTCTCTGTTACCAGCAAACTGTCGGGGTTGTACTGAAGTGACCCCGAGATGTGTGAGTCCTTTCTTCTGAAGATAATCGACACACTCTGCAATATGGAAACACATAAGGTTTCCGGGATGCTTAAGAAGGAGGTGCTGGCGTTTCCCTTATTAAGACAGAGCATCCCGAAGAACGGAGAAGGCTCTGCGGCGCAACCAGCTGACAAAGGATAATGGAGCTGTAGGACCAGGTTCAAAGCAAAACATCAGGGCATCTCCCATTTGAAGCAGCCACCGTCGTGGGGGGGGGGGAGGGGGATGGACAAAACCATTGTCAGCTGAAATAAAATGCACAATCTAAAAGTTGAGAGTTATGTTTTATTTGGCAGATTTCCTTGGGACCCGAGCCCGGGACACAGCATCTCAGATCACTCTAAGAGGCTGTTTCAAAGTGGCAAGGTAGAAACCAGGATATGTGAGTTTTTGCAACCAAGACCAGGTAGTTGGAACATCAAAAGATTACTGCTAATTAAATAAAACCAGGTACATAAATTTAAGGAATTCAGCGCTTTTCTATGCATGGGAAGGAGCAAAGCTCTGGGCTCTATGAAATCACTCCTTTGATGTGCACCTGGCTGTCGAGGACCAGTGTCCTGTTCCTCCACATTCTGAGTCCCCTGGGGAGGGGGGGACACAGTTGGCGGTGGCTGCAGAGGCCGGCTGCCTGCTTGTCGGCGTCCTGAGTTCCCTCCGCTCACTGTCAAGGGGATAGTGGTAGCGGTGGATGACTTGATGGCCGCAGCATCCTTTGTTTACTGATATGGTTGGCAATATTTTTCATTCACACCACCTACATCCACCATCCCAAAACTGTAGGAGGGCTACCGATACCCAGCCAAACACTTGAGAAATACGGTGAAATGCAGAAGACTCATTTCTCAAGCTTAGGACTGCAATGAATGTAGCCACATCTGAATGTTGAATTATATTATTTAGAGTAGAGAACATTCTCACCGTTGCCTAGACTCGGTGTACTGGAAATTCTACTAAGGTTTTTTTTTTTTTTTTTTAACAATTTTAGGCTTAAAAATAATCAGGTACAGCCCAGAAGAAGTGTGTGGGCACCTAATGCTAGGCTGAGGCCACCAGGCTGCACGTTAACCGGCTTTCTGGGTTCAAAGTGCCGGCTGGGGACGAAGGCATGATACCCTGTCCAGCTCACTCTGAAGGGCTTTTCCAAAGTCAGAGGCCACAGCAAGATCAAGATGGTTTAAACCTGTTTCTCCCTGACAGTTCTCCTATCCCATGGACACACCAGCCCCTCTGCCACCAGACCAAGGATCAGATGCTGATGGTTATCGCACAGGAAATAGGACTTGTGCCTGAGCCCTTTATCAGTCTGTCAACACATCCTGAATAAAGAATGCTTCTTACAATCCCTGTGATGAGGTTTTGAATAAAATTATTCACCTCCAACCTAAGTTTACGATTCAGGCCATTAGAAGTAATTCTGCCTGAAGCCCACGGCATTTGAACCAACGGCTGAGATATAGGCTTATTAACATTCATTTTCTTGGCCAAGGCAGTGATCACACGGTATTTGGGATGGCTTTACAGCAGAGTCTTGCTGATGCTCTGTGTTTTAAAAAGCTGAATTTACAGCCAGAGGCACTTATTCCTATTATGACAGCAATGGCAAAGGAGAATGAGTCTAATAACTTCTCTGAGGGTGTTAAATTGATGTTAAGAATGAAAAAGAGGAGCCTGGACCATTAGAGCCTCACAGATTTCAACTTTTGTTATGAATATTAACACTGGTAACTTCGCACTGATTTTTTTTTTAACACTCATAGACACAAACAAGAAGACAGTATTTTGAGCAAA
This sequence comes from Camelus ferus, assembly GCF_009834535.1. Lineage (NCBI taxonomy): Eukaryota > Metazoa > Chordata > Mammalia > Artiodactyla > Camelidae > Camelus > Camelus ferus. The sequence continues at coordinate 6,790,975 of NC_045696.1, forward strand.
AATGAGAGGACAACTTTTCCCAAATTCAGCCTCTGTTAACCTCTTGAATTCCAAAATCCAGCCCAAGCTAGATCTAGCTTTAAATTTCTTAATCCCCTTCACAGCCACCCTCAGTTCTTCCAGTCCCTCCCCACCAAAACCCATTTCTTCACCATGAAATAGAACAAAAGGAGTGTGCCTCAGAGAGAGCACAACAGGGCTTTCTTGTGTTGCGTTTCTGCTATGCACCCACCTCTGCTGCACAAAACTCACCTGTTAGGTCCTCCTCTTGTTCTGGTTCAGTGTATTTGAACTGGTTCTAACCCAGCCAGGTGGTGACATCCTGGACCATCCTTGGGACGTCACTTGCAGGAGGACTCAGGAGAACAGGCTGTCTGAGCAGGCCTATCACGTGGGTGATGCCCTCACCCAGTCTCCTCCCAAGCACAAGGGGCTGTGCTTTTCAAACAAGCTGGATCAAGATCATAGGACAAATCATGGACGTTGGAGTCAGATGAACCTGAGTTCCAATTCTGCCTCTGCTGCTTATTGTGTAACCCTGGGCGAGTTCCTTAACCTCTCTAAGCCTCTGTTTCTACATCTCTTCAATGAGATACTACAATTACCTACCTTGCAAGGTTGCTGTGAAGACTAAGAGAGAAAATGGATTGGAAGCACTTAGCATAATGACTACCACAGAAGTGCTATTATAATAGTATTATAGTTGATTCTGAATCTCCTTCAGTTGGGGTTGAGGACAAAAGCACTGAAGGTAGGAATCGGCTGGATCTCACAACACAACACTGGAAAAAGGTGCGAGGGTGAAGTGAGCCACTCCTCCCACGCCAGCCACAGCAGAGTGATAACCTCCTAACCTGAACTTAAGCCAGCTCCATGACCTTCTCTCCATAAAAAATGAGAACAGCTCTGGAGGCAAAGGATGTTCTAGGAAAAAGAACAATTGGCAGGAATAAGATGTTCAACAAACCATGCTCCCCACACTGAAAAAGTATCTACTGACAATTAATGGTTCAAACGCTATAGCCCAAGGAGCCATTGCAAGCCAACATTTTTTAAAAAGTCAACTCCTGCCTATTCAAATCTTGTCATCACCTTCTCCAGAACAGAAGGTGGCAGGTGGATTTTATTACAATCAACAGGAAGTGGCTGCCCAGAGTTTTCTGTTGATAAAGTTTCCGAGGCTGAGTCAGAGTGATATCACCATTTAGTCACGTCATCCAGATGACTATAAGAACAGGGGATGTGATGCCACAGACTTGTCATGACCTCCCTAGACAATCCAGAAAAAAAAAAAAAAAACAGCTACACAAACACATAATTCTTAGAAATGTAATATCTTGATCAACAAAGAGTACAGCATCATCATCAAACAGAATAGACAGTATGATTCTTCCCTAAAGCTTCAGCTAATTCTCAGTGCTGAGAAAATGCTGAGGACATCAGCTCCGGGCTCTGCAGCAACGTACTGAGATGGAAAAGAGGTGCAGAAACCAGTGTCTGCTTGATCATTGACCCATGACTGGCAGAAGTGTCAGCTGGAGTCCCAGGATGGCTCCCATCAGAATTGTGAGAAGACCTGGGAAGTTTGATTCCCCTGGAACCTGAGAATGTGTGCATAACCCTTCGAATCTTAGCCACCCTTGGATGAGTTAATGGCCTGCTGATTTCACTATCTAGCCTTGCATCAGTCAGGTTCACCTTGGGAAGCAGCCCCCCTGCTCCACTCTTAGAAGCCACCCATGGTGGGCCATTGCTAGTGGCCCTCAGAGCGCACTGCTGGGCTCCCCCTCAAGCACACTTCTTCCTGACGGTTCTCTGATCCTTTGGCTCATGAACCCAGATACTGTAGATGTAAAGCAGTGCCTTGTTCCTTTCTGCCCAGTTTCCCCAGACTCATACTTCTAGCATTGTCTGGTTCCCAATCTCTGACTTGCCTGAGGTCTGCTTATTATAATACTGGAGCCTACCTCATAAGGGTGTTCATTAAATAAAATTAAATTATTAAATCAGAGTATTAAATAAGACTAAAATATAAAGAGCTTATACAGAGTTGTCATAATTATTCCAGCCCAGCTATTTAGACTTTAAGTCCAAACTTGACCCTTTTGTCCAACCCAGTCCCAGTGTCCCCCTTATACTGAGGCATCAACCACATCAAGGAACAACGGGACTTGGAGTGAAGAGCTGGGAGATGCAGGATGTCCTCCCAACTTCTGGCTTCACGTGACTTGTCTCCTGATCAGACATTTGGTGCCTGAGAAGACAGCTAGCACAGTGGGTGCTGAATACTCCTGCCCCAGCCACTCAGTAAAGTTCAGGTTGATCAGCTGTGTGTGCTCAGTAAATGCAAAAGGAGGAGGAAAGTCAGTTTCAGGGTGGACACTCTGGAAACCGAAAATGACGTGCAGGACTCTGGACACACTTAAGGAAAGACGATGGGAAGAAAACCCAGCAGTTTCAAGACAATGTGACATGGTTGCTGTTATGCCTCAAGCACATGCCACATGTGAGTGTTTGACATTAACACGACCACGTTTGAGAATCACCAGACGTGAGCTGATATTCACACGATCATACCTAACATATACTTACGTTCTTCTCAGTAACTGGTCTCCTTGCATAGCTTTTTGGGTAACAGGCCTTCCACCTGGCCTCATGCTGGGATGATGAGAATCGTGGACACTCAGGTTATTTTGAATTGTGTCACACCCAGTCAACTCCAAAATTAGCTCTTTAGCTGTGAATGTAAATGGTAGCAACTGAGTAAATAGGAAAAATAAAATATTTAGATTTTCATTTTCTATACTGTAGTAAAATCCATCAAATTTACATCAGGGTTTGAGAATAATAAAAGAATTGGGGCCTAGGTGTCCTGATGGAGGCCATGGCCATGGAACATGCCAGAAAGTCTCTGGGATGGAGAGCAGCAGCCTGTGGCCGCCCCACAGACACTTCCCTCTGCCCTCACACAGACCAAATTTCATGGCTATTTTTGAACAAGGACAGATGTTTCCAGCATAAAGAAGGACTTTGAGGTTACAAACTATTTTTTTTTCTTACCTTCTTTCAAACTCTCAAATGAATAAATGTAGCTACCAAAGAGGCAAGGGGTAAACATGAGAGAAGGACAGAGCAGAAAAAGGGAATATGAGAGGTACATAAGGAAAAGAAAGGGGAAGAATGAAGGGAAGAGGACAAACCTGGAGAAGAGGGGAGGCCTGACGAGGAATCACGGCCCCGGCCCCGGGCCCTGCAACACGGCCTGGGATTCCCGCGCGCGTGCGTGTGAGCGCCCACAACCACAGCAGCTTCAGCCAGGACACCGTCCTTTTCTCACTTCCTGTCGTTAGCAAAGTGTCCGGTTTTATGTCCACAGTGAGTTAACTTAAGACAGGCTTCTGTCCTTGACAAGTATTTTTCAGGAAGGAAAGACAGCCCCTTTTCATGGTTAAAGAAAAGTCATTTTTCAATGTATAATTTCTTTTAAAGTTTGGACAAATGTCTACTGTCTACATGCAAAATAGATTCATTCTACTTTCATTACAAATGCACTTCACCACTATATATATGTATGTATGTATATATAGATACACTTGCATACACAATATATAATAAACGTGCATGTATGTGTATGTATTTACTTGCATATGTAATATACGATATACATGCATGTATCTGTAAGTGTACATACATGTAATATGTAAATATATTTTGAGCCCTCAGAATGGATCCAAACCATCTCATGCTTTAATTAGTACCATCTTATTTAATCCTCTCAACAGCTCGATGAAAGCCATACCATGAAATTCACCAAGATACACATGAGGAGACTGAGTTAACAGTTTAGTTTGAGTTCCCTGCCTGAGGTTCCGAAGCTGCTGAGCACTGTTGGGAGCCAGTGTCAGCCTCGGCTGGTGTGTCTCTGGAATTTAATTGCACAATAACCTTCATTTTATTTTTTTAATTGAAATGTAATCAGTTACAATGTGTCCATTTCTGGTGTACAGCATCGTATCCCAGTCACACATACACATACATATATTCATTTTCATATTCTTTTTCACTGAAGGTTATTAAAAGGTACTGAATATAGTTCCCTGTGTTACACAGAAGAAATTTGTTTTTTATCTATTTTTATATATAGTACAATGACCTTAAATAGATATCCTTTCTCCTCCTGAAAGCGTGATTGGCTGCCGTCTTCTGCAGTTCTTGCCCACCACCCCTATGATTTTTTAAATCAGGATCCCACCCCTGCTCTTAGCTGGGCTCTGCCTTCCCTTTACTAGCTCCCCTGTTGTGGAGTGAATTTAAATTATGTCTTGAGAATGCCTGCGGAGTCCATCTCTGTTTCACCAAGCCGTGGTTTTTGCCTCCCCCCCCCCCCCCCCGCACTGGCCTAGAGCTTTAGGACCCTCCCATGGAGGAATCCGCACACCTCAGCAGGTGGCGGTCCCTCGCAGGGGGGGGCTACAAACGTTGGTGCAGGGCAGCCTCAAGCGCACACGCCCACTCCAGGTTCCCTGAAGTGTCACAGCAAGTGTCCTGCAGAAGCCAGCAGAGGAAAGGGGTGAAGCCAGGAGACGCTCACACAGGCGCCAGCACGCCAAGCGCCAGCAAGGCGCTTACGCCACCCCGTGCACACGCGGAGGGCAGCCCGCTTCTTGGGGCCAAGACGGTCTGGGCGTGAGCCTTCCAGCTGTGGTTCCCACATTCTCACTGGACTTCTATGAGGAGAAAGTGCAACCCACCATCACCTGAAGGAGAACAGTCTCCAACTTGGCTGGATTTTCTTACTCAGACAAGGTAAGGCGTCCAGCTCCAGGCCACAGTCCTATGTGTGCTGTTGCAGGTCATATGTAGGCTCTCTGCCTGCCTGTCTTCGCGCTGGGACTCTGGCTTCTCCTGCCTTTGGACTCAGCCTTTGACTGATACCCCCAACATCAGCTCTCCTGGTTCTCAGGCCTTCAGACTTGGGCTGGAATTGTATCATTGGTTCTCCCGGGTCTGGCCTTCTCAGCGTTCATAATTACATGAGCCAATTCCTTATAATAATCCTCATCTGTCTGTCTATCTATCCACACACCCTATGGGTTCTGTTTCTCTGGAGAACCCTGGCTGATACAAGGCACTGCCCCACAGAATTCATGCTGGGAGCTCCCGTCCCCGCATCAGACTTGATGCCCAGCAGTGTGCTGCCCTTTTCCTGAGGGGGTTTCCATCAAGGACTGAGCCCCCCAGGCCAGCCAGGCTGACACACAAGTCCACATTCCTAGCCCAGGAGCCTCCACCAAGACTAGCTCCACAAGGTCCTTGGTTAAGGGAGGAACTTTTCTCCACTCTGAGTGAGTCCTTTCCCACTCCTGGCTTTCTCCTCTTGGCAAATACCATCACCCTCTGTCTAACTGACCCCCGTCTGGTGCCGTCCTGTGGAGGAGATGGAACCCTGGGGAGTTTTTCTGTCTCTTGCTGGGACTGTCGCAGTAGGAGAACCAGTACTTGATTGCTTCTTTCAGTTTAGCTCGTTGTCCTAACTGACCGCCTCGATGCCTGGCACCTGGACAGATGCCTCAGCCATGAAGTTTTCCAGTGTCTCCGCTCTTGGTCTGATGCTGGGACTGACATTGGACTTGGGGGAGGCAATAACTCCAGCATGTTATGGGACACCTTCCTTCATGACAACAATTTGCATTTTCATGTTGTATTATAATCCATAAAATGCCCATGTTGGGAAGGTGCTGACCTCTTACTGGACAATCCCAGTCTCCCAGGGAGCTCAGTTTCAAGAAGAACCAGATTCACTGGCACCAAGTGCCTGTCTACTTCTTGTCCCCTGTGCTGCCATCCCCAACAAAGCCTACAGAAGCTAAATTTCAGCAGCAAAAGAGAAACCTGTGTCTTCATCTTCCCCTCTCCTGCTAAACCACGTGTAAGTGTCTGTCTCAGCTCATCTGCACAGCAGCTCACTTCCATCTAGAGTGTTAATGACAGCCTGAGGTCTCCAAACCTGGGACCCGGGTTTACTCATCAATGCTTAGCAGCTTCCTGAATTTTTAAAAACTCTGCATTTCATAATAGTATTGAATTTACAAAAATATTGCAAGAATAATTCAGAGCATTCCCATGGGCCATTTACTCAGATTCATCCATTTTTAACATTTTGCTACATTAGTCTCATTATATTCTCTCTCCCAGAGTCTCGTGGTAAATGGCTTTGTACACACACAAGTTTCTCTGGAACTTTTGAAAGTAGATTTCGTACATCATTCCTCTTTACCTCCTAATGCTTCAATGTGTGTTTCCTATGAACAAGGATATTCTTTCTAAAATAAACACAGTTCAGTTATCAGTTCAGGAAATTCACATGGATAAAATCCTTTGATTTAAATATAGACTATATTCTAATGTTCTCCATTGTCCAAAAATGCCCTTTGTACAATTTTCCCTTCCAGGAGAGGATCCAGTTTAGGATCACGTGTTGCACTCATTGACCACGTCTCTAAACTGTTTCACTGGAACATTTTCTCAGGCTTTCTTTATCATGGCTTTCCCATTTTTAGAAAATATAAGTCATTTGTTTTTTAAACAGTTGATCAAAGTGGGTGTCTTTGATGTTTCCTTGTGCTTAGATTGAGATAATACATCTCTGGCTTAAATTCTACACAGTGGTGATTTCTCCTTCTCAGGGTGCCTCATCCAGAAGCACAGAATGTTCACTGCTGCTCGTTGGGGATGGTTATTTTGTCCACCCAGGCAAGGAGCTCTCTAATATTCCTGTCGTGCAATTCCCATTTTCACCGTTGCAAGTAAAAAGTAATCAATGCTTCTCAGTTTTTCTTAACGTGGAAATCCAGCGATGTCAGATATTTTAAAAAGCACTTTCTTCCCATTTACAATGGCATTGAAAACAATAAAATATTTAGGAATAAATTTAACCAAGGAGGTGAAAGCTCTCCAGTTTCAAAACTACAAGACGTTGGTGAAAGAAATCAAAGAAGACACACATCAATGGCAAGGTACTCATGTTCACGAGTTGGAAGAATTAATATCACTAAAATTTCAGTGCAACCAAAAGCCATCTATATATTCAACACAATCTCTATCAAAACTCCAACAGCGTTTTTACAGAATAAGGAAACACACTCCTAAAATGTATATGGAACCACAAAAGACTCCAAATAATTTAAGAAATCCTGAGGAGAAGAACAAAGCAGGAAATAGCACACTCCCTGATTTCAAGTTACCCTATAAAGCTGAAGTAATCAAAACAGTGAAGCGCAAACATAGAGACAGACGCATGGATCCATGGAACGTAACTGAGAGCCAGCCCAGAAAGGAACCAAAGCGTATATGGTCGACTAACTTCTGATGAGGGAGCCAAGGATGCTCAGTAGAGAAAAGACGATCTCTTCAAAAGGTGATTCTGGGAAAACTGCATATTCACATGTAAAAGAGTGAAACTGGACCCCTATCTTAGTCCACTCACAAATATTGACTTAAAATTGAGCAAAGACTTAAGTGTTAGACCTGAAACCATGAGACTCCTAGAAGAAAACATATGACTTAAACTCCCGCACATGAATTTTGGCAAATGATTTTTTTTTAATATGTCACCTAAAGTACGAGTAATAAAATAAAACAAACCAGCAGAACTACATCAAACTAATAATTTTCTTGCAGTGAAAGAAACCATCAACAAAGTGACATAAAAACCTATAGAACAAGTAAAAACTATTTGCCAACCATATATTTCATAAGGGCTTAATATCCACCTTTTGCAATAATCACTTTTCAGTATATGTGCGTAAATCAAGCCGCCATGCTGTACACCTTAAAATTACACAGTGTGTATGTCAAATATTTCTCCATAAAACTGGGAGAAGAGTAAATACATGAATAATTAAGCACCCTCAAGTGTTAACATTCGTTATTTTTAAGAGGAATTTGGGAGTAAATGTTATTTTCCATGCCCTTTACCTGTAGATGACCAGACATCTCAGTCTTCTCCAGATAGTCATGGTCTGTGCAGGTTGTCCTGGTGAAATTAGTGACAGCACCTTTCCAAAAGTGACCTCCCTAGAAGACAAATTACATAATCACCTCTTCTTATATACCTGTTTTTCAAACAAATATCTAAGTACTTACCCCAGGCCTGCAGCGTCTGTTTCTGAAATGGAAATTACTTTACATTTTTTTTTCCTGATTATGGGGATAATTCATCTTCTTTGTGAAAAAGAAATTAGAAAATACAGAGGCATAAAGAAGCAAAACAATTCCATTTACTGGCTTGTTTCCACTTGTGATATTGCTTTAGCTTACGTATGCATTCACAGTTGATTTCCATAAACATACTGCAATATAGCTGAGCCCAGATTATTATATTTCCTTGTTTTATAGCTGAAGACACTGCAGGTGAAGCACCTGCAGCCCAGATCCTCTGCCTTGAAATCTCATTCTCTCTCCACTGCATCACATTGCCTGGGAGACACAGATGAAGAGAAAGGCACAGCGATGGCGGTGACAGCAATAAGGGACATTAGGGTTGAGCTCCTGCTGGGCAGATGTCTTTAAAGGTCTAAGCAATCTTAAGAGGTGGGCATTAAGGGGGAAAGTGACACTTGGTGAGGAGCAGCAGTTGTCCAATACCCATCTCACAGCTCGCAGGTGATGCCTGGCTTCCATGCCTCAGCTCACGGCCATTAGGTTTTCACCATCTTATATTTTTCAGAATCAATTTTACTGAGATACAGTTGCAAGCAGTCAAATGCTGCCATTCTAAGTGCATAGTTCCATGAATTTGGGAAAACGTATATACAATGCAACTATCACCACAATCAAGATTTTGAATTTTGATTTTGTCACCCTCAAAAGTTTCCTTATGCCCTTGGACAGTCAGTCCTCATGCCCACCACTGCCGCCAGGCAGCCACTCATCTACCACTGTAGCTTAGTTTTGCCTCTTCTAGAATTTCATAGAAATAGAATGATACTCTTTAATATAGCAAGGCTGAAATTTACCGGAGCTCTGTGCTCCTGGAAAACAGCAAATTTTCCAGGAACACCCCTCTTCTACCTTTTTGTGCTCCAGGAAACATCTTACAGCAAAAGGCACACTTCCCCCTGCAAGTTAGTAAGACTCCAAGGTGCCCTCCTTGTTTATGTGATGAGAGAGCCAGACACTGAGCCTGCAAACTCCCTTCCTTTGCCTCATAAGTGATTCGCTGGACTGCTGGTGCCCACTAATCAATCAGAACAAAATGTTTGTTAACCAAACTGGGGTTAAGGGTCTCCCCTTCCCCAGGCCAGTGAACTATGGCTCACAGTCCTCCAGTGCCAGCAGACAGCCCCTCCCAGAAAAAGAGCCCCACCTTCACTGCACCTCAGGGTAAAACCTTCCAGATCTTCTGTCCCATCACCTCTGCTCTCACCCTTCTTCCCCTACTGCTTCTTCCTAGCCTTATTCACTCCTCTCTGCAGAGAACAACCCCTCACCCTAGCCTTTGAGAGCCTTGCTGATCTGATGGTCAGACCCGTCTCCCCCATTGTGAATAAAATCTCTCCACGTGAAGTCCAGATTTGTTTTTTATTTGACACACATCTGGCTTCACTTGCTCAACATGATGCTTTTAAGATCCAACCACGTTTCTCCCCATGTATCAGGAGGCTTTTTTCATTGCAGATTAATATTCCACTATGTGAATACACAAGTTGTTTGTCCATTCCCCAGTGGATGGCCATTTGAGTTGGTTCTTGGGTTTTGGATGCTGTGAATATTCTTGGGCAAGTCTTTCTGTGGACATGTGCTTTCAATACTCTGGGTAAATATCCGGGAGTGGAATTGCTGGGTCCCCACATTTTAAAGGAAAGTGTCCTCTCCTCTTCTTTGATTACAGTGTTCCCACTACGAGACAGGTATAGAACAGCATTTTCTGATTAAAAATCTTCTAGAAGTGAGATGTTGCATGGTTTCCTCACTTGCATTTCACTCATGTATGAGCACATAGGATGTTTCCTTTAAAAACACAAGCTTCTTCACAGTGAAAAAAAAGTGACAATGAATATATGTATGTTCATGTATAACTGAAAAATTGTGTGCTACACTGGAATTTGACACAACATTGTAAAATGACTATAACTCAATTTTAAAAATTATTTCTCAATAAAAAAATAACACAAGCTTCACATCAAGCTTCTCCCATCACCAAAGTAGCTCAGCATTCTGCACAATTCCAAAGAAGAGATTGGAACATGTGGATTCAAGTTTGAGCAACACATATGTCCTTTCTGCTAAAAGATTGTTTTAATTTGCCCATTCTTAATGTTTCATTCACAATGTTATAAATATTATGCCCTTTTTCTCTGCATCTTCCACTTACCCTCCACTCCTCTCCCCAGTAAGGCTTGGTTTATTGTGTTCATAAACAAGAATTGGCTAACATTTGTTCTTTTTAAGAGAACAAAGCCCTCCTTTTTCTATTCCATCAAATTAAGTTCAGCGATTCTGCTAGTTAAAATTACATTAGACAATTTCAGTTCAGAAGAAAAAAAATCAGCAATAAAAACAGAATCCCCATTTGAATAGGGAGGGAAGAGAATAGTTGAGGATAAAATGCAAGGTTTCCTTTGTGAATTTTTATTTCCATCTTCAATGGCTCCTGCTCAGATGCCCATTTAACTTTCCAGCCTAGTTGGTTTCCTCCCATCCTGTGACCTGAGCAGAGGGCTGAGTTCCAGGGAATGGGCAGTCCCAGCTCGGAGGTAGGAGGGAGGAGATGAGGAAAGGATGCCAGGAGAGTGGGAGAGAGCTGGCCTTAGATCTCTTGCTCTGATGGGCTTACAGTTCTGGAAAAAGAACTTGTCCCAACGCTATCTGCACTCCGAGCATTTCCACCTACAGAAATCAAATGCTTCCCTACTTCCCAGCCCCCCAGTGACTGCTTGTCAGGAGCACTGACTACCGCCATCAGTAATTGACAGCCTTTAAATGTTTAAACACTGCTGTTCCTGGAACACAGGCTTACCTGGAAGCAGTGGCTTTTCACCAGAAGCCCATATTCTCAGGTTAATTAAGTAGTGCTCAAGGCTCCAATTAATGCCATTAAATCCCCACATAAAAATCCTGCAATTTTATCATCATTGCACCACAGTTACTTGTAATTACAGATTTATAAACAGAACATCTAGCCCCATATTAAGACATTTCAGAGGACTAAATAAATACACTTCTGGTTAAATGTATCTGTGGGCTTGTTTTGTTGGTGGTATGTTTTGTTTCTTTTTTTTCTTTCTTTCTTTCTTTCTTTCTTTATCTCCCAAAACAAAGCAGCCTATTTCCTTGCTTTTGGTTCCAGCAGGAGTAAGCCAAACTGCAGTCACTTTTAACAGGTCCCTTAACTACTGTGTTCTTTTCAATCTCTCTCTCTGTTGTTTCATAACACGTAGTTGAGTATTATAAAAGGGCAACAGAGCGAGGGCTCTTCTGCTAGTGTCTGGTCATGCTACCTCTTTCTAGGCAACATAAACACATCCCCACCCGAAAAGCAAACAGGCAGGAGCTAGAATCAATTTAGGAGTCCTTCCTCCACTATGGAGCCAATTCTTTCTGCCGAAACAGTTACTGCTGTCCAAGCTAGTAGCGGTTGCAGCTGAGTTCAGTCTCTCTCCCCGGTTACAATAGTCTTAAATAAAGTCTTATCACTGTAACAAGTGTCAGGATAATTTCTCTTTAACAGTAACCAAACTCAGGTTTGGTAAATGGCTCCCCTCCTCCCACCCACACCCTCGTGGATTAGGGACAGGAAAGCCTTGTCTAAGCACCATGCCAACATCAGACGGAAGAGAGTTTCAGGGTATTGCTGGCTTCTCAGGTACAGGTTTTATTAATTCAAGCCCATCTTAAATTTGAAACTATTTTTTAAGACTTCGGTTAAAAACAATGTCTGCTTTCTATCTGGAATGTTACGGAAGTGATTTTTGGCATAGAACCTATGGCAAAAAAAATCAGTAAGCTAAGAATTTAGTAATCCAAAATGGAGCTGAGAAATATTCTGCAAAAAAATCATAGTACTGTTATTGAGGGTGTTTATTATGTTAAAGGAAGTTTTCTCAATGAAAGCAATTAACATCAAATTAATTTAACCCTAATTTCTAGAACTGCTCAAGGAATTTATAAAAATACTGTGTACTGTGAGTAGATGCTGTTGGTGTCCTGCCCAGATACCCATCGCCAGCCAGTGCACCCATCCCCTTAGGTGCCAACCAGTAAGCACGCACAGCTGACCCTTCTCTGGAGAACGGGCCTCGGCCACAAATGCATCCTCTCGCCATCCCCACCCCCAGAGACCAACTGATACCAGGAGCAAAAGGACGCCCACTTTTCAGGAGGCAGAACGGGCTCTGTGATGCAGTCTCACTACAGAATCGGGCTGAGGCAGAGCCTCGGCTGAGCGCGCAGCCTTGCTTAGCCCCTACCGTATCCCGCATCTGTCTCCTGAGAGCGTGGCCTCTTTAAGCCAGGACTCCCGGATCCCTGCCTCAGGCTCTGCCTCTGGGGAACCCAAACTATTCCAAAGGTGTAAGAGGCTACCCGTCCTGACCTGCTCCCATCACACATCTCACTCCGTGAAGATTATCAAGAGAGTCCCTGGAAGGAAAACCCAAAGCCGGTCTCCTCAGTGTGTTGCTCGAGGACCCCCCAGACCTGGCTCCACCCTCATCGTGCTGCCCTCCTTGCACTTGACCTTTCAGAAGTGTGGAATTCTTTGTATTCCCTGCCCTCACCCCTCCTTTGCCAATTCCACCACATAGCCACGCATAAGCTCACACACACGTGCCCATGCATGTGTAAACACTCACACATGGGCTCACATGCATCCACACACCTGCACATGCAGAAACAGAAAACATGTGTACATGCATGAACACACAGATACACATGCACGCGCACACGTGTATACACATACGTATACATGAACACACAAATGCACGCATGCATATACACACAAATATACATGCACACACACACGTACCAGCCACACTGCTGGTTCTTGCCTTTACGGCTTTGTTCATGCTTTTTCCCTCTTCCTGGAATGCCTTGCTCCCGTTGTGGACCAGCTAACCCTATTCATACTTCCTGGCTAATCTCAGAAGCCACCTTCTTCAGGAAGCCTTCCTGTGTGGGTTAGATTTCCCTCTGTGCTCCTGGAGCGCCCTGAACTTACTTCTGTCATAGCTCCTGCCTATTACAGTGACATTATCTGACCATGCCCAGCTCTCTGGGCAGACTGTGCACTCCCTGAGCTGCCTGAGGTCACAGACTTTTTTATTGATCTTCTAACACAGTGTCCAGTATCTAGGAGACACTCATTAAGTGCTTCCTGAATGAACTGGGAAAGAATTGAAAAATTTAAAGGTTGCAAGTTATCCGGAACAGTGGCCTGGGTTGACTTTTGTTGGCAGAGTAAAAGAAATTTTCTTTTTAAGTATATATAGAATCAGCACTCTCTATAACAAAAGGTCTAGTATCTCCTTTGAGAGATTTTCAGCATCTCACTAGGTAGAAGGCAAATGGGGATCTGGTAGCCAGTTCATAAAAGCAGGAGCAGGTGGTGTCTGTGCTGGAAAGGGAGCAAGCCAAGCACAGCATTACGGCCCAGGTGGCAGGTCTGGGGGCCTGCGTGTCGTCCTCCTTGGTGAGAACTGCCAGACACAAGGAGACTCCAGAGGCTGGGCCAAGGTCCTCACCCCTGCTTCCCACCCGGACTAAGTGCTCTGGGGACTCCCCTGCCTGGGGGTGGGGTCTACCCTCTCTGTGGGAGCAAGAACCAGATGCCACAACCAAGGCAGCAGGGCATAACAACTGCTAAGAACCCAGGCCAGTCCTCTGAGGTCTCCATGCTGGAAGAAGGGGTCCAGCTGTCTCCCAGTGCTGGGGCTTCCTCCCCTGACACCAGGGGCTCAGAGGGGGCGGGGGCACGGATGGGCCATTTTATTTTCTTACACCAGCCACCAACTGGGTGGCCATGAGATTCCTGCAGTAACAAAGAACCAAGTTTGCAAGCTCAGCACCACATCTTTTATTTACAGTCTCAAGACCCATCCTGCATACTCTGCTGACTCTCACTCAAGCCCCTGCCAAGGCCTCCTGCAAGGCGGCTGGAGGAGGCTGCTCCACGCCTTTTTGCTGCTCACGCCATGGGACACAGGCTTTTCTCATTGTGTTATCACAAAAGGGGCCAAGAGAGAGCCCATGGTAACCATGGTGACCACGCGTGAAGCCTGCACAGGTTCGCCTCCTGGAGACATTGTTCCACAGGTACGCCTGGTTTGTGAGAGTCTGTGTCCTCAGGGATGTGGCAGTTTTGCAGGCTTTTCTTCCTTGCCTTGTAAGGCCACACCCCAGACATGATGAATCAGAAATTCTGGGGGCAGGACCAGCAATCCATGTCTCAGCAAGCCTTTCAGCCGATTCTGATGGCCACTGACGTGTGAGAACCGACTGGATTACAAGGTAACCACTCACAATGCCCCTGTCGCCTGCTGACCATCATATTGATTGATGGGGAGAGTCCTTGAAAAGGGCAATTGCTGCCAATGAAGATAACAAGACAGGCAAAAAAAAGCTCATTTGTTCACCTTCTCTTCAAGGCCAGCCACCCTCCTGCAGACTAAGTAGAGCAGATAAAAATATTAGTTGGCTTCCTTCTTGCCTTTTCAGAGTAACCAAGATTCATGATCCTCCAGGATAGTGGATTCCAAAGTAAGGAAGCTCACATTAAAAAGACAGAACATTGTGATGAAGTGATCTCAAGAATGCAGATTGATTTAATATTCAAAAAACATGTAATTCACCACATTAACAAACTAGAAAAAGAAAAACCATATGATCATCTCAATAGCCACAGAAAATGCATTCAACACTCTAACATCCATTCCCTATTTTAAAAATCTCAGCAAACTAGGAACAGAAGAAGACTTCCACTGCTGACTGAAATCAAAGACACAAGGAATGGAAAAATAGGCATCTTTTTATTCAGTATTGTTAAAATGTAAATTTTATCCAAATGGATCTATAGATTCAATGCAATCCCAATCAAAATCCCAGAAAGCTTTTTTGAATTCATTGATGAACTGATCCTGAAATTCGTGTGGGAACACAAAGAACCTGGAATACTCAAAACAACTTAGAAAACGTTAGAGGGCTGACAGTATCTGATTTCAAGATTCACTATGAAACTGTAGTAATCAAAACCAATGTGGTGCTGGTGTAAAGACAGAAAAATAATGCAACAGAACAGAGCAGAGAATTGAGGATGAGATCCATGCATACATGGATACGCCCCGCCGTGCAGTGGGTGTTAATTCTACGCCACACATTGGCCTAAGTACTTGAATATGCTAAAAATATCTTTTCTAATCTCACACAGCAAACGTGTAAGAGGTACTATTATTACGGACCACATTTTATAAATGAGTCTACTGGAATCAGAGGTAAACTTGCACTTGCCGAGTCACCCAACTGCAGTGGCAGAGCTTGGATCTGATTGTAAGATCTATGTTTTTAACCACCTGTGGAAGGAAATGGACCATGTTTGATGACCAGCTAAATGACCATGACATATACCCTGTCTCATTGGGCCCCTGCCTCACTCTTTGGTCTTACAATGTGGGAATATATACATGCAGATAGTTCTTACCTGTTCTCAGAGACTGGAGAGGGCTGGGCCGGTTGAGCACTCACTTCCACTCTGCCCACACCTGGCTGGATTGCAGAATTGAATCTGAAATCCACCAGCGGGTTTTACGCCCTGGGTGTTTCTCTCTGCTGCTAGTGGTCACATTTCAGTGATCTTGTTCCCAGCAGAAATGCAGCCAGCCTAAACCATGAACTTCTTCCTTTTGTTGTTGGCTTTTTGGATTTTGGTTATTTTGGTTTGTTTTTTACTTTCACAGGAGTCCAAGGCCAGGGCTCTGAGCGCCCCACGGCACCACTGAAGTTGCTTTTCTGCAACAGGACAGGTGTGATTTGCTGCCTTGCTCAACAAACTGGCAACCCAGCTTGCAGATTTTAACACAGAGGACTCAGGGCTAATGATAAATTGTCTCTCACACATTACCTTGGTGGATAGAGTGTCCAACCACATCAAGGCTGATGATTCCAATTGGCATTTATGATCGCCCTTGTGTTTCTTGAACGAAAGCCCTTCTCTGACTGGAATTTTGTAATCAGAAGCAACAATTAATGTCTTCTATGAACCCTTTCATTTCAAAATCCACGTAGTGTCTGAGGGAGTTCTCTGCAGACCTAAAGGCACTTGTTATTATAAAAAATGCTTCCCAGAATCTCGACTCTAAAGGCAGATATATTATGCAAAGAAATTGAACAGCATGAATAAAATGTTTACAGAGGAGAAGATAAAAAGAGGCACACGTCCCACATAAATGTCTTGGTCACTTGGCATCATCAGCTGCTGTTACACATGCGTTATCTCCAGATATCCAAGACTTCCTCATCTAGCATCAGAATTAATTTAAATAATTGAGCTATTTTAATGGAAATTATTCTAAGATGCACAGCACGGTTTCCTTCTTTCTAAAAAGAGAACAATAAACATAATTTAAAATTTTCTTGATGAATCATGGTTATTTAATACAGTATGTTAAATAAATACAGTGCTGGCTTTTTATCAGCAGTATTTCTCCTGCTAGTGGGTATTCTCCCAGGTCTTCATGCTGTGGATAAATAATCAAGTTTGTTAGGATTGTATATAAAGTAAAAGTCAATAAGAAATAAGTAGTGAAGTGTATGACTTGTACACCAAAGTCTTTGGGAAAATTATTCTTTATATTAAAGGGCTTTTTATTTGCACCTTGTGATGTGTGTGGAAGGAACATTGCCACCAGATAAATGGGTTATAGGGACTATAACAACCATAGTCATTCTCCCAGAATTTTATAAGAAAAATGCTTTTCATACAGTGGTTTCTTTAATTCTCAGTCTGAGTCCTGAGGCAAGTAAGTGATTCTTTAAAGTCAGACTTTCACTACTGAGTGTTAGAACTCTGACTCAAAGCCTATATATTTATGAGAAAGAAACCAAAGGCTTGTAAATAATGAAATTTCAGATACTTACGAAGTAAAACAAGTTTGCAGAGAAGGTCTTGGATTCAGTGTTGATTTAGATCCATTGCTACCCCTTTACATCTGTTGCATCTATATTCATTGTATTTTGCAGTGAGACCTTTAGTGCAGGGAGGAGGTGAAGCTAGGGTACCTTATGAACCACCAGATAAACTACACTTACGTATAATTATGATGACAAGTTGACTTTGTTATACTCTAGTACCTTGTCTGTACTAATTTACATGGTGGCCAGATGATTCGTTAACAAAACATCCCTCAACTATAGCCACTCTAGGTGAAGAGAGCTTTATGCAGGATGGGCAAACTATAGCCCATGGGCTAGTCTCCTGATTTTATAAATTGAGTTTTACTACAACACAGACACACTCAATGATTCACATTGTATCTGTGATTATTTTTGCCCTCCAATGACAGAGTTGAGTGATCGAGACTGTAAGGTGCACAGAGCTGAAAATACTCACTACCTGGCCCTTTAAGGAAAATTTGGCCAACTCCTCTTTCATGGTATAAATCATGACAATATTTTCCAAGCTGACATTTGGAACACATGGTCTGACAAATATCACAGCATTCCCAGGATAATACTTCATTTATTCATTCAGCAAATATTTATGGAGTGTGTTCTCCAGTTCAAGCACAAGATGAGGGGCAGTAATGAGTGAAGAAAATAATGTCCCTGCCCTTCAAATCAATCATGAGTCGCATAATCAAAAATCAAAGTGAAACGATAGCCCTGGTAAGTTTCATGGAACAAAATAGTAGTACATTTGGAATTTATTGTAAGGAATCAGTTTATACGATTGTGGAGACAGGCTAGAGTTTTCGTAGAGGAGGCTGTTGGGGAGTGGGCTGGAACCCTCTACCTGGCTGAAGCTGCCGGTCACAGGACGACTCTCTCCTCATTTCAGGGAAGGCTCATCTCTGCACTTAAAATTTTTCAGCTGATTGAGTCAGGCCCTCCTAGACTGTCTAGGAAAAATCTCCCTTACTTAAAGTCAGCTGATTATGAATTTTCATCACATCTACGAATGCCTTCCCAGCAACACTTAGATTAGAGCTTGATTGAGTAAGTCGGGACTTCACCCAGTCAGGCTGACACATCAAAAGACCATCACAATGCTGAATTGTTTTATTTACTTTTGTTTATTTTATTTCATTAGGGATGCTTATATTTTTAACAGCCCTATTGAGGCATAGTTTTCATACAAGAAAATTCACCCATTTAATTTCTTCCAGTTTTGAGATAGAATTGAAATATAACATTGTATTAGCTTAAAGTGTACAACATAGTAATTCGATATCTATATATTTTAGAAAATGATTACCACACAAGTTTAGTTAACATTCATCGCCTCATATGGATGCAATCTTTTTTCTTGTGAAATTTTTAAGATCTTTTAAAATTCACCCATTTTGAATATACAGATTGACGAGATTTGGTAAATGCGTAAAGGTGTGCAGATGTCACTACAGTCAATGTTAAAACATTTTATTGCCCCAGAGAGTTTCCCTGGGTTCTTTTTCAGTTAATTCCTGTCCCCAACCCAAGCCCTAGGTAACAAATGATCTGCTTTTTCTAACACTCTAGTTTGGCTTTTCTGGATTTCACGTGAGTGGAATTATACACTTTCATGCCTGACCCTTTCACTTAGCATAACGTTCTCGAGGCTCGTCCACGTTGTTGCATGCATCAGTTGGTCATTCCCTTTTATAGCTAAAGAGTATCCCTTTGTATGCCTACTGCACTTTAATTTTTCATCACTTGACGGACATTGATGCTGCTTCCATTTGGGGGGTATTATGAATAATGCTGCAGCGAACACTTACGTGCAAGTCTTTGTGTGGATATATGTTTTAATTTCTATTAGGTAAGGAACTAGGAGTGAAATTGCTGTATGTATATGTTTAACTCAAAAAACACACCATGAAATGTTTTCTAAATTGGTTGTACCATTTCACATTCCCACTAGTAATATCTAAGAGTTCCAAATGTTCCACACCATACTTGGTTTCTTGAGTCTTTTTAATTTTAGCTACTTATCTCTTTGTGGTTTTAAATTATTTCCTTAATGACCAAGGAGGATCACATCCATTCATGTTCTTGTTAGTATTTGCATCTATTCTTTTGTGAAGCATCCACTCAAACCTTTTGCTCCTTTTTTCTACTTGGATTGTGTGTCTCACTATTGAGTTATAAACTTTCTTAATATGTTCTTGGTACAAGTCTCTTCTCAAATGTATGGCTGAAGTTTGTCTTTTCATTTTTCATAGTGTCTTTAGATGAGCAAAAGTTTTTCTTTTAATTAAGTCCAATTTTTCAATATTTTCTAAAATGATTTGTGCTTTTTGCATCCTAAGAAATCAATTACCCAACTGAAGATCATATGAATGATCGTCTCCTAGGTTTTCTTCTAGAAGTTTCCAGGTTTTGTATCTTAGAGAATAGATATATAATGCATTTTGTATTAATTTTCATGTATGTGAAATAAGGCCCATACAGGTATCCAGTTATTGCAGCATTATTTATTGAAAAGATCAGCATATCCCTTGACACTTCTGTCAAAACATCAGTAGACTATGTAAGTTTAGTGGGTCTATTTCTAACATTCTCAATTCCATTCCAATTAGTCTATTTGATCGTACTTTCTTGATTAATGTAGCTTCAAAGTACACTATGCAAAATAAAGCAGTGTAATTCTTCTTGTTTTTTGTAAAATCATTTTGTCTATTATTTTAGGTATTTTATGGTATAAAGTATTACATAAGCTTTAGAATCACCTTGTCAATTTCTAAAAACAGTTGCTGGAATTCTCATTGAGATTACATGAAATTTATAAGTCAATTTGAGCAGTGTTACATCTTTACAATATTGAGTCTCCCAACCCATGGACACAATTCACTCTGGATTTACTTTGGTCTTTGTAAATTTCCCCCAGCTCCATCTTCTAAGGTAAAGGAAATAAAAGTAAAAACAAATAAATATGATCTAATTAAATATAAAAGATTTTGCAGAGCAAAGGAAACCATCAACAAAACAAAAAGACCACCTATTGAATGGGAGAAAATATTTGAAAATGACATGACCAATAAGGGATTAATATCCAACATATATAAAAAGCTCAAACACCCCAACTTCAAAAAACTAAACAACCCAACTAAAACAATGGGCAGAAGTACTGAACAGGCATTTTTCCAAAGAGGAAATACAGGTGGCCAACATGCATGTGAAAAGATGCTCAGCATCACTAATCATCAAGGAAATGCAAATCAAAACCACAATGAGATATCATCTCACAACTGTCATAAAAGCTATCATCAAAAACGCAAATAACAAATGTTGGCAAGGATGTGGAGGAAAGGGAACCCTTGTACACTGCTGGTGGGAATGTAAATTGGTGCAGGCACTAGTGGAAAACAGTATGGAGATTTCTCAAAAAACTAAAAATAGAGCTGCCATACAACCTAGCAATTCCACTTCTGGATATATATCTGAAAAAACAAAACAAAACACTAATTTGAAAAGATACATGAACCCCAATGTTCATAACAGCATTATTTATAATTGCCAAGATATAGAAGCATCCATCAACAGATGAATGGATAAAGAAGATGTGGTATATTTATTTAATGAAATACTACTCAGCCATAAAAAATGAAATTTTGCTATTTGCAGCAACATGGATAGACTTGGAGGGTATTATGCTAAGTGAAATAAGTCAGACAGAGAAAGATAAATACTGCATGATGTCACATATATGGAATCTAAAAAATACAACAAACTAGTGAATATAACAAAAAAGAAGCAGACTCACAGATATAAAGAACAAACTAGTGCTTACTAGTAGGGAGAAGGAGGAGGGAAAATATACAAGTGGAGGGGTGGGAGGAACTAACTATTGGCTGTAAGATAGGCTATAAGGATGTCTTGTACAACACAGGGAATATAGCCAATATTCTGTAATAACTATAAATGGAGTGTAACCTTTCAAAACTGTATAAAAAATTTAAAACAAGAAAATAAAAATAAAAATAAAATAAATTTACCCCAGCAATGGTTTGTAATTTTCAGTGTATTAGTCTTGCACATCTTTTGTTAAGCTGAATTCGGAGTATTTTGTTTTTTATGTTCTTACCAATGAAAATGTTTTGATTCTATGTTCAAGTTACTGTTGTTAGCATGTAGAGATAAAACTGATTTCTGTTTATTACTCTAGTATCCTGCAGCCTTGCTAACGGTACCTGATAGTTCTGGTAGATTTTTTTTATAGTCTTGGGATTTTCTACAAACCCAATCAGGCTTTGCGCAAATAGGACACCTAAACTTCTCTCTCAATGTGCAGGCCTTCCATTGCATATTGCACTAGTTAGGACGCCTTCAGGATAATGTCAAAGAGAAGTAGTAAGTGGGCACCCTTGTCTCATTACCAGTCTGGGGTAGAAGACCTTCAGTCTCCCACTACTAAATATCATGCTGACTGTAGGCTTCTGGAAGACGCTGTTTATCAGGCTCAGGAAGTTCCCTTCTATAACTAGTTTCCTGAAAGTTTTTTTTTTTAACATGAAAGTGTGTAGAATTTTATCGAATCTTTTCCCCCCTGTATCTGTGGAGATGAGTATCTGGTTATCATCTTTATTTCTTTAATATGATGTGTTGCTGCTGTAATAAATTACCACAAGCTTAGTAGCTTAAAACAACACTAATTTCTTACAGTTCTGTTGTTCAGAAGTTTGAAAATCAAGGTGTCAGAAGGATGCCTCTCTCTTCTGGAGGCTCTAGGAGAAAATTCTTTTTTTTTTTTTTTTTTGCCATTTCCAGCTTCTTGAGTCTCCTACATTCATTCCTTGGCGGATGACCCTCTTCCTCCAGCATAAAAGCCAGTAAGAGTGGGTCAAGCCCTTCGCACATGGAATCACGTAGACCTCCTCCTCAGTAGTCATCTCTCCCTCTGCCTTCCTCCGTCACTTATGAGGACCCAAGGACTACTCTGGACTCACCAAGATAATCCAGGATAATCTCTCCACATTAAGGTGTTTAGTCTGAATCGTATTTGCAACATCCCTCTTGCCATGTAAGGTAACAGATTCACAGATCTGAGGAATTTAGGATATGAACATATTTAGTGGGGGGGGGGGGTTCATCATTCTGCCTGCCACATATGGTGTACTATATCCATTGATTTTAGGATTTTAAAACCAACCTTGCTTTCCTGAGATAAAAGCCAGTTGGTCATGGTGTATTATTTTTATATACTTTTGGGTTCAGTTGGCTAAAATTCTGTTAAGCACCACCAAACTCATGTTCATTTTTTGCTAAGGATATTTTAAATTATTAATTCAGTTATTTTACTTTAAACAGAAATATTCAAATTTGTGTTTTTTCTTGAGTCATCAAGATAGTGTGTATTTTTCAAGGAATTTATCTATTTCATATATGTGACCAATTCTGTTGACATCAAGTTGCTTATGATTTTTTATCACTATGTAAATGTCTGTAGGATCTGTAGTGATCTTCATCATCCAGGTACTGATAAGGTTGGTATTTTTTCTTCTTCTTTTTTTTCTTTTTGATCAATGAGCTAAAGGTTATCCTACCCAATTAATCTTTTTTTTTTTAAATCAGCTTTGATATTATTTTTTCTGTTGTTTATTTATTTCTTATTTCATTGATTTCCATTCTGATTTTTTTTCTTTTTTCCACTCTGATTTAATTCGGTCTTACCTTTCTAGCTTCCTAAAGTGGAAACTTCAAGCACTGGATTTGGATCTTTCTTCATTTCTAAAGCTACACTTTCCCTCTGAAGATCTACTCTAGCTGCATCCCACGAATTTTGTATGTTATGTTTACATAATCATTTATTATTTCTAACACTTCGGTCTTTCCCAGATCTCTCTTTCTCTTCTTGATTTCTAACTTATCTTGTAATCACAGATTATCTGCTGTATAATACAAAATTTCTTTAAAAATTGTGACCCCGTGTTATTATTGAGCACCTGGTCTACCCTGATGAGTGTTCTATGTGCTTGGAAGAATGCATGTTCTGTTGTTTTTTGGTGAAGTGTTCTATAGTTGTCATGTAGATCAAATTGGTTGACAGTGCTGTTCAAGTGATCAATACCCTCACTGATTTTCTGTCTATATGTTCCATCAATTACTGGCAGGAGAATAGTGAAATCGCCAACTATAATTGTGATTTGTCTATTTCTCTTTTCAATGCTGTCAGTATCTGCTTCATATATTTTGTAGCTCATTGTCAGATACATCAACACTTATGATTGTTGTTTCTTCCCATTGTATGTGGTAAATGTCCCTCTTTATCCTTATATTGATTAAAGTTTATTTTGTTTGACACAACCACTCAAGCCCTCTTATGCTTTTGTTTGTATAGTATGCTTTTTTCTATTCTTTTTACTTTCAATCAACATGTACCTTTGAATCTAATGTGCATCTTGAACAGGCAGCATATAGTTGGATCTTGATTTTTTTTTCTCACTTAGTCTGACAATGTCTACCTTTGGATTTCTGTATCTATTGTATTCACTTTTAATATGATTATTAGTATGCATACAATTTTCCCTGCCAATTTGCTAATAACTTTTTATTTGCTCTCATCTTCTGCCCTATTCTTCTTTTACTACTTTCTTTGGTGCTAAACAAATATTTCTTATACAATTTTAAGTTTTTTAATGACATCTTAGTCATATTTCTCTGCTTTTTTTCTTTTCAGTTGTCAATCTCATGATTAAAATATTTATTTTTAACATAGTAATCTTCTTCCTTAAGTTTATATTAACTTACTCCTAATAGAACATAGAAACTTTGAACCAGCATATTGGCTCAAACAGTATCCCATGTTATTGTAGTCATATATATAACACATACATGTGGTATAGACCCCGAAATATAGTTGTGTCTTATAACTTAAGAAGATAAAATACATAAGGACATACACAAACACACACACACACACATTTACTATTTCCAATTCTATTGATTCCTGTAGATCTGAGTTGCCATCTGGTGTCATTTTCTTTCAGCTTGAAGGACTTCCTTTAGCACTATAGCACAGGTTTGCTACCAGTAATTTATTTCAAGGGTTTTTCTTTATCTGGAAAGTATTTTAATTTTGCCCTCTTATTTTAAGTCTGGTTATCTGAGTTGTAATTCACATACATTTTAAATTATTATTATTTTTTTTTTAGTTGACAGACACAAAGTCCTGTAACAACTGCCAAAATCAATATATAGAACTGTTACATTACCCCTAATTTTCTCTGGTGCCTCTTTGTAGGAAATCTCCCCTCCAACCCCCAGGCACTGGCAATTGCTGGTCCATTTTCAGTTTCCATAGTTTCACCTCTTAGAGAATGTCACATAAAGGGAATCGTATGGTACGTAGCCAACTGAACGTTGCTTTTCTCACCACAATACTCTTGAGATTCATTCATGTTGCTGCACATGTCACAGGTTGTTCCATTTTATTGCTAAGTAGTGTTCTATGGTATGGATGAAAACAGTTACCTATTATTCACCTACTGATGGACATTTGGATCGTTCCCAGCTTTTGACCATTATGAATAAGGCTGCTCTAAACATCTCCATACGGATTCTTGTGTGAACATCAGTTTTCGTTTCCTTTGAGCAAATACCACCAGTGTGATTGCTGGGTCTTATGGCGAGAATATGTTTAACGAATAAAAATGGCCAAACCGTTGCCAAACTCGTTATATTTTTTGCATTCCTACAAAAATATATGAGTGTTTTAATTTCTCCACTTGGTTTTCTCAGCTTTTTTTTTCCATTTGAATAGATATATAGGTGTGTCTCACTGAAGTTTTAATTTGCGTTTACCTAATGACTAATGATGTGAGATTATTTTTTGTGAATTTACCATTCATATATATACTTTGGTGAAGTTTCTATTTAAAAATTGTCCCTTTCTTTAAAAAAAAATTGTTAGTTTTCTTACTATTGTTTTGAGAATTTCTTACATATTCTGGATTCAGAATTTTATCATACATACACACTTTGCAAGAATTTTTCCCAGGCTCCGGCTTGTCTTTTTACTTCCACAGTGTGGGCAAAGATTTTAATTTTAATGAATTCAAATATTGATCAATAGTTTCTTTTATGCCTCATGTTTCTGGGCATCCTATTTAAAAATATTTTGCTTAATCCAAAGTCACGAACACTTTCTTCTGTTTTCTTCTGGAAGCTTCACAGTTTGAGATTTCAGATTTATGCCTGTAGTCTGAGTTAATTTTTGTATATGGCACAAGATTGAAATAAAGGAGTTTTTTTTAACAGATAAATATTTGTTGAGAAAGTCAGTCTCATGAGTGCAATTGTTCCCCCACTCAGCTGCCTAAGAATGGGCCTCGGACATGGAAGACTTCCTTAGCAAGAGGTGAAAAGCCCGCACAGCCTGTATTGGGGTTACCACCTTGTGTGGGAATATCTTTCCTTGTTTCAGGCCCAGTGAGTGCTCTTTGTCTTTGCTTCAAGTGTGGGTGCCATATGGCACGTGGCCAGTCCCACCGCTATATCTGTCTTCCAGGGAGAGCGAGCAGGGTTCCTTCCACTGCAGCACCAGAGAGGTGCCTTCAGGCCAAACTTCCATTATTATCCACAAGGTGAGACCCGTTGGCTGTCACAAGATGTCAAAAGAAGATAGAGCAAGCAAACGTTTCCATGGGGAACTGATGCCCACTTTTGCAGCTGGCCTTTCTCATCTCTCCTCTAGGGAAGTAAAGCACTGCTCCTCCCAGTGCTGGACTGCCTTGTGCTTTCTTTGGCGACTCAGACACCAAGGTGCAATGGGTTAGATATGCTTCAAGTTCTCCCCTGGGACTGGTAACTGCTGCACAGACCTTGCTCCCCTGGGATTGATAACCAGCACATGACACTCTGCTCAATAATATTCAGTTATTCCAATGAGCATTTGTTAACAAGATTATGCTTTCTTTGTTTACCTGCCTTTGCATCTTTGTCAAAAATCAATTGGCCATAAATGTGTGGTCCATTTCAGGATTCTGTATTCTGTTTCATGGATGTATATGTCATTTCTTAGACAATTCCACATTGTCTAGATTACTGTAGCCTTACAGTAAGTCTTGGAATCAGATTGTGTACCTATTCCATCTTTTCCCTTTTTTCTCAGTATTTTTTTAGGTGTTCTAGTCCCTTTGACTTGCCAACTAGTTAATTTCTACAAAAACTCCTGCTGAAATTTTACTTACAATTGCATGGAGTCTATGGATCAATTTGATGAGCATAGACGTGTTAAAATATTGAACATTCCAATCCACAAACTATAGATGTAGATATTGATTTATTTAGGTTAGGAGTCACCAAACTTTATCAGCAAAGAACTAAACAGAAATATTGTGTGCCTTGAGGGCTAAGAGGTAAAATCAAAGATGCTGTACTGGTACTTGTATAAGAGAGAAAACAAATTTTCACAAGTTTTATTGACAAAATATTACACTAATAATTGAGAATAATATTCTGCAGTAAGCATATGCTAATGAGAAGAATGGAATTCTATTTAGAAAGGGTAGCATTTCACTTAATTGAGTGCTTAGCTTGGTGATTCTGATGGATACTGTATTCTCTGGGCACAGCTATATTCACTGTATTTAAAAGAAAAAATACATACAATGTTTTGCCATCTAACTCAATAACAAAAAAAATTCACACTCAAATTTAACGTTTCCCTCCATTTCTTATTTTGACATGATGATTATGTACTGGTAATAACAATATATGCATAAAATGTTGCAGTTACACCTCATATTTTCACAAGTCTGTAAATATGTCCAATTAAATTTTTTTCTGATCCACACACCTATTTATCCCCATCAGTTAGTGTCTTATGCAACAACAGCAGACTGACTTAGTTACCCTAGATTTAACCCAAACATCCGCCAACCTACTTTCCACTCTCAACTCCTTTCAAAGATCATTTTTTCATATGTCTTCATATGAAGTCCTGGCTGGGTTGCAGAAGGATAAGTCTTTTGGGGACGGGGGAGGTATTGGAGATTGAACCCAGAACCTCGTGCATGCTAAGCACACACTCTACCACTGAGCTAAACCCATGCTCCCCAAGAAGGATAAGTCTTGAATCTTCTTGAGCTGTCCACTTGAAAGATGTCCTTCAATACTACAAGTTCACTCCTCAAGGCCTCTGGGCTGCCGTCACCATGAGAATTCTGGGATCCAGAGAACAGTCTGCAATTGGGAACTTCTCCCTCCTCCTCCACAGATGTCAAGAAATGATAGAGCAAGCAAATATTTCCATGACCAAACTGCCACTTCATCTGTCTAACACTGAAATGCCAGCATGTATGACTCTCCGCTGAAAGGCTGGGATGATTTACAAAAGAAAACACAACACGTGAGGGAGAAGGGGGAAGGGGAAGGTAGGTGCTACATAGGATGTTTCCCAGAATTTTCAGGGAAGGCACCTACAATCTGCTCACAAAAATGTCCTCTGCTGTGAGTATCAACTAGCTTATTTGCCTTCAGAAAAGTACCTCACTCCAAAAATTCTTGTCAAACTTCCCCTCTTGACTCTCCACCCACCTTTTGGAGAATCACCCCTACCCAGAGGGAATCACTTAACATACAAAGCACCATAGGCCACCAATTCTTCTAGTACCATGAGTGCATTTCCTGAATTTGAATTATTCAGCCTGAGATTCAGTACTAGCCAAATGTTAGCCCTGATCCTCAGCCTTCCCAGTTCCATAGATGGTCTGGTGGAAGGGGCTTAGGCTGCCAAGGAGAGACCTCGGGGTGGGGTCTATCAGGGATGGGCTTAGGGCGGTTTCAGCTCAAGTTGCAGACACATGTGCCTCTATCATTGACATCTCTCTATTGCAGCACTAGCAGGCACACACACGTGCACACACACACACATGCACACACACACGCACACATATACACACACACACACACACACACACCCCACCCCGAGGCAAACAGTTGTTCTCAGGGATAACACTAATTACACAGTAAAAAAGGAGACCCTCTAGCAATTTGAATGACTCCCTTATCTGAAATCACTAGGTTGGTTTCCATACAGGATTTTACACAGTGAAACTGGCTCTACGTGCACGGGAAACAGCTGCTCCCCTGGTGCACAGGAGGCTCCCTGAAGGCCCTTTCTCATCATACGCTGATTACATTCTCATCCAGGAGCCTCAGTTCTCCATAGCCATGACTGGAGGAAAGGAGAAAGTGGAACCTGTTATTCCAGTTAAAAATATAACATTATAATCACACCTAAATTTCACCTGAAGGTATTGCTTAATAGATTGCAGTCAATTACTTCCGAGGAGTGGGGAATTCTCTTTTACATCTGTGTGTTTTTCTTTACAAACTGCATTGCTTTTTTGATTACTTGGAAAACAGAGGTGCTTAAAAACACATCTCCCAAGTATAGTTTTTCATCCTACAATACCATGAATATTTCAGCAGACCAATTAATAACCCTAACTCCTTTGCTGTCCTGACAGAATATATCATTAAAGGTAAAAGAATGCTATATGATTTGTTTCATTTCAAGGAAAAGAAAGTATAAACTAGAATTCCTCATTTCTGCAAATCCAATGACTTATGGCTAACACTGTCTGAAATTGTATCATACAACCTTGACTGTGAAGTCAGTGTGTAAAGACAAAACATAAATCAGAAGAGAAATAAAAATGTAGAAAGATACTTTTATGATTCTTTCAGGAGTTGGACAGTCAGGATCTGTGCCGCTGTGACAGTGACAACCTGGAGCCTGAGGTCTCCAACTGTGATGCATTGCAGCTGACTTAGTCCTAGCTTCTGGACCCTTGAAAGCCAGGGATGGGCGAAGCCATTCAGGGATGTGAGCCTGAGTCCACTGGGCACTTCACTCTCCAGCAATTTATTTCACATTTTGTTCGATTTATAAACAAGTTACGTAAAAGAGGAGGGTTTTTTTTTTCCTCCTCACTTTCCTTCAAATCTATATGGTCTAAAATTATTTCAGTTATTATAATGTATTCCCACTTGTTTGAATGTATTAGTTAATAGTGATGGTTTGCGTACCCTTTGACATCGCACTCTGAGCTCTGAGTTAAGAACTGTGGTCGCAGAAGAGAAGCAGCAGGCGGACCCTGTTCCCATCCATTCTCAAGTACAAAGGCCAACAAGGTAAAGTGGAATGAATATAAACGTGAGCAAACAAGTAGGAAAGCAGACTTTTGAAGACTACCCTATTGTAAGGAAAGGTCTAGCTGCCTTCGCAGCTGCATGAGTCTAACATCCCCAAACTTTCATTGTTTCCAATGTGACTTGAATAGAATTCATTACAGAGTATCTCCAGGTATTTGTAACTCTCTCTTTGTCTACTGAGTTAGTCATTTCATAATTAGGAATTGATTGCTCCTGAGATAGTCAGGTTATCTAGAGTTCCCAGAATCCACCAATAGCAAGAACCTAAAATAAAACAAATAGAAAATCTAAATAAAGCCTACATCTAAATAACAGTGCTTTGGTTATAGTTTCCAAATTCTCAAAATACATTCTAAACATTGTTGTCAGGGCCTCCTAGGGACAGGAAGTTCCATGATTATAGCCCAGTTCTGCCCCTGGGCAATTCTTCATGCCTCTGGGCTCCTTTCTTTAAGGGTCCTAGCTTTGCCTTCTCAGAGATCTTTCCTTCCCATAAGAAAGGCCCCATCTTTGCACATAAGCAGCTTTCCCAGCCTGTTTCCTGCCCATAGAAAGTCATGGGATCCAGAGCTTCCTTGCATTTTGAATTGACTCTGTCTCTTTTAGTTCAAGTTGGCAAAACCCTTAGAATATACCATGAGCTTCCTACAGTGATTGGGATTCACCCTGTGCCCCAAAGCTAAAACCGCCTTTCAAGACAGAGCACTCTCTGCTTTGGGACTCACAGAGAACTTCTGGATAACAATGCTCTTAAGATTCTTGAAAGCCCTTTTGTCTGTTGAGGAAGTGACCTGGCACCACTTGAATCTTTTGGAGGTCTTACAGTCACATCTTTCATTTGATTCTTATCCTGTCACTTGTCCTTAGCTTGAGATTCATTTGTTGGTAGAAAAACCAAGAGATGAGAAATAATTTTATTCTTCAAATAGCAAGTTCTATCTCTTTTATATCTCCCCTAAATTCTACTTACAAATGGAACACTTCTCTTGCTTACTAGTGAACAATTTCTTACTATATGCAGCTATAAAAAGCTGCATTTGGTAATTTCAACATTCTATCCAGAAACCTCCTTAGCAGACCCATAAGGGTAGGTGCATATTCTATTATCCAAGACACATAAGGGCTTGGACACCGAGAGGCATGATTCTTTGGGGGTCATTAGTGGGACAACCTGGCATAGGCATATAGAACTTGAGGTCCAAGCAGAATGGACAATCCAAGTAAACTGCACAAGACAGTTGACTAGATTTCCGTGTTCCCTGATCCTACTTCTCTCCCTCTTCTCCATCAACACATGTTTATGGCTTAAAAGGAAATTTCTTGTGACCTGTTAAAAAAGAAAGAAAAAATCAAGAAAAGGAGAAGTTATCCCAGGGGATCAAAAGTGAGAAATAAGCTAAAGACACAAGAGTTAGTGTCAATGGCTTCAATGTAGTAAAACAGAGCAGCTGACCCAGGAGTTGGAAAGTGGGAACAAATCAACATGTTTAGGTGGTAAAGGCAGCCCAGTGTGTTTTGAAAAGGGGCCAGCAAATCTCTAAGGTGAGTGATTTCCAAGTTCTATATAGTCTGCGGTTCTATCATCTTTATATTGGCTTTTTTCCCTCTGTTCTCCTTCCTGACACTTAGAGGGTTTTGTGTCCCCAAATAAATACAAGTAGTGATAACCACGAGGGGACTTGAGGCTGCAAATTAGATCTGTTCTTTGTCTGCCACAAGCAATCAATTTCATGGATCTCAGTGTTAAATTGCAACCTCACTATACTTTCCAGGCTGGGAAGCTTATTTCCCTTGTAGACTCTGGAACTTTTTGACTCTGTATTCCATTTCTTCCACTTTAGTTCAAAAGAAAAAAAAAAAATTTCAGGAAAGAGCTAACTAAATAAATCACTGAGTTTTGAGAATTCCTACAGCGAAGGAAAGTGAACCCATTGTCTATGGTTACCAAAGCCTCCTATGAGCCTACAACAAGGTGATTCTTACCACTATCTATTTTCAAGAAAGAGAGAAGCAGACTTCCTTGTGTTGTAATTAGAGGGTTGTATAACATTTACTGAATATTTACTACTCTCTAGACCTCTTCCCTTTCAGACTAAAGATAAAGCAGTTAATGCCAGAGCCTTGGGTTCCTCCTGTTCTGCAGAGGGGCATCCTGACTTCTGCCCTGCTATTAAATCCCTTTCTGAACAATAACCACTGTGCCCCGTTCCTGAGTCAGGGAACCAGACGTGGGCAGGAAGAGTTGCTAGGTACTAACAGACTATGTCCAGCACTACATCCTCCCGGTCACAGTAATTGATTCAGGGATTGGGCTCACTGACTAGTCAGAGACAATAGGAAGCATATTCAGCATCTTATTAGAGCCTGAAGGGGAATTTGAAATGGGGTTGAAGTCCCAGTGGACTTGAAACGGGGTGGACAGAAATCTGGAGCCACTAGAAAACACATGATCCTGAGTTTGCTTAATCATAAAAGTGATAAGTATCATCCATTAATAAGTATCTGACATTTATTAAGCAGTTACTCTATTCCAGACCCTGTGCTCCACTTTTTATATGGATTATGTCATATAGTAGTGACAGGAACTACATGCAGTAGGTAATGTTACCATCACCATTTGCAGTAAACATGGAGATGTGTCACCAAGATCCCCCTTCAAGAAAGGACTTGGCCTTCCTGCCATAGGCTGTCAGCAGATAGCTTTTAGCCATCAAATGGAGAGTGCCTAGACCGCACACCTGAGAAGCGATCAGGCAGGGGCTCTTTTGACTCAATGCAAGAGAACTCTAATGGTCCATTTTAGCTTCAAAGCTCCCTGTGGGATCAGCCAAGGCTGGCATCAGCACTGATCCCCCCTCTGCCCACTCACACTTCCTTTCTCTCCCTTCCACAGATGTTGATCCCATGGACATAACATCCCTTAGAAATGTCTCTAATAAACATCCAGCACACTTGATTCCATCTCAGAGTCTGCTTCCCCAAAAACACACCTGCAACATCATTTTACAGATAAAATAACAAAGCAGGAGACCCCCAGGTAAACCCAGATCTTGGCATGGACACTGGGGCTTAGGTGTATGAATCTTGCTTAAGATCACCAAGGCTGATCTGGAATTTGAAATTGAACTCTGTACTGTATCTCTAGGAAGGAAGGCTGATAAGGCTCCTTTGGGAGAGCTGAGGAAGCCTGAGAATTTTGGACAAAACCTCTATCTCTACTGAAAGCAAACAAAGTCTGGACCATTAACTACTGCCTGGTGTGCAGGGTGAAGATAGGAGATGACCCAGACAGGCGCAGTTCCACACAGAAGAAGGAACTCCATTTCAGTCTCTCCAACTCACAGTCTCCATTAAAAATGCCAGTAAGAAACAAAGAATCTGGACATCCTAGCAAATGGTTAATAATGCAGAAAGAGCATCTTATAAATTCAATTCCTTTGTTTAAGCCTTCAGTGTTTCCGCTGTGCAGATTTCATGTTAATTAAAATTATTTCCAGGAAGAGGTACAAGAAGACTAATTTATGCAATTGTTTGTAATCATCACCTCCTGTGGCCTTTTGAAATATTATATCTGAAGTTATTATGATTTTTTAAATTGCATTTTGATGGATTCCTTGGAGGGTACACCATGATTAAAAAGAATAATACCTTCCAAATGATGAACTAATAAAGCATTCTACAAGAAAGAATTTATCAAATGAGTCTTCAGAATGCACACATTTATCAAGTCAGGGAAAGAAATTAAAATGTATAACTTCAAAATGTTTATAAGCACTTATAATCCAATGTTATTAGGAATAGTGAAAAGAATTCCAAAGTAAGGAAAATGGGTAGGGAATGAAAGGTATCCCCCAAAAAAGGGAAAGTAATAACTAACTGGAGAACAAAAATGCTATAGATCTGCACTAAAATGCCCACCATGCTATGGAGCCAAAAAAAAATCTGAAACCTCCTTCTTAGCAAAAGTACTGAATTTTTCCCCTGGAGGTATTTATTAAGAATATATCTCCAAATTTATAATTAAAATCTAAAAAGGAAATACAGCAATTCTTTATAGATAGTCCCCAAATAAGAAACATGGATGAAATCCATCCAGTCCATTGGAAGTAGAGTTGCAGAATAGAGTATTTTTTAAATGTGTCTTTCTTGATACCCTTAAAGAAGTCCTTTTTTAGTTAAAGTAAGTTCCTTTAAAATTATACATCTATCTCTTAATCCTAAAGATGGTTTTTGTAGGGTTTTTTGTTTGTTTTGTTTTCTTTTGCTGAAGAGAGGTGGGTAGGGGAAGTGAATTGGAAGAGGAACTTGGTTTCCACAACAGCCTAAATTCTTAAACGTAAAACAAGGAGACAGAAGTAAAGGCAAGACAGACCAGAAGGAGCCACCCACCCTGGTTCTAATGTCAGCTTGCCCAGAGCAGAGCCAGAGCTACACGTGGACAAGGCAGATAGATTGGGTTTTAAATTGCCACAATCGATAATGGAGAAAAACGAGATTACCTGGAACAAATGACACCCAGTCAAGATAATTCAGTTCATCACTTTTGGTAGCTAATAAGCTTCTATTCCCGTTCAATACGTGGGGGAGAATCCAGTCCCATCTGTTTAAAAGAATCAATCAATCCTAGAAGCCACTGACTTTGTCAGCTTTGGAGCCCTAACCTCCCCAGAGACAGAGACTGAACATGCTAAAGGATGGAATCCCCACCCCCCAGCCCTTGCCTTCACCTAAGATCATAAAAGAGACATATCAGTGAGATGCCAGACATGCTGAACACAGCGTAGCCCGAGAGACGGGGTTCCTGGGAGCTCAGAGGAGCTGCAGTGGGCAGCTCCAAAGCACATCTTGCCTGATTTTCTGACGTCACCGAGACTCCTGGTGACATCCATGCCGATCACTGGGCTCTCTCAGGAATCAATGAATTCAGTTAGGCCAATTGTTCTTGTCTCTGGTGTTAATCAAATCCCATGGCATGCGTATGTGAACCACGTCACTCAACACCAACTCTTACCCACCATTCAGTAAGAGCCGCAGCCCACATCACCCTGGCTGCTGTTTCCAGTTAGGGCAGTTTTCAAAGTGTTCAAAGGAGACAGGTAGGTTTTATTCTCTCTTGACTTACTTATTGAGTCTGATGTCTTTTAAGAAAGAAATTTGTGAATTCATGGTTTCATTATGAAACCAACATAATCAAAATTAGCAGACATATCCTTAGCAGCTTCACAGACTGTACAGAATACTCTTTAGATGACTGCCGTCCATGGCAGTTTTTTTTTTCAAATGTTCTAGGGCTGTTTCCACCAAAATCCTTCATCTCTCATCCTTACTCCAGGATGCCTCAGAGATTGTTGAGTCCAGTTGTCCTTTGTCAATCTTTATCTCTGACAAAATCACTAGACCTGGCAAGCACTATGGAGCATAAAAATCACATATTACATACGCTGATATCTTCATATATGGGATATGTGACTTAGAAGTAACAGAAAGTGAGATTACACCCCCTTAGGGAAGGTCAAAAAAAATTATGAGTTCACGGGCTGTGGGTGTGGTTGATCTGCACATAACTGACGACACAAATTTGAGGCAAACCCCTGTCCTTATCAAAGGCATCCTTAGACAGCAGACAGCATTCTTGAAGGGATGACTTGCTGTGTAATTACAATGCATGAATGTAGAACAAAACAATCTTGGAAATAAGAGGTCTTGAACAGAACTTGCTCTTGAATAAGGTCCCCTTCTTGGAGATGGAGACTCTGTATCTTGTGGAAGGAAAGCCACTTTACAGAATGGCACAAGGGTAGCCAGCTCCTGAAAGGGCCATTACAGAATTATCCCCCAGTGATATTCATTGCTCTCACAGTTTGGATGTCCACCCTGTGTCCCTAGGGAAAAGATGGCATAAAAGAGTGAACTGGGCAGGGAAGGAGCAAGTTGTGTGGAATCGCTTTGGAGATGTGGAAATACGGTTTGGGAAGATGGTTAGAAAAAGAGGGGAGGCAGAGGGAAACGCTGTGGGGGTGCTCCTTGGAACAATACAAAGCAAGTTTAAAAATCAGAATGAGGAGGAGACAGTTGGGCAGGGTCTGATAAAGTCAACTTCGAAGGCAATCTGGATTTTGTGTAACATAATCCAGTTCCTTTCTCCATCTCCAGTGCCGAGGAACAGAGACACCGGGGTTAGGGCCCGGGTGAAGCAGCAGCGGGGACGGGGTCCCAGCTGCCGTGGACGCAATGAAATGGATGGAGCAGCTGGCTGGGTCGAGGTGGGCGAAGCTCTGGGGAGGGCGCTTCCGCTCCCACCCAGCCCGCTCGCTGCGCCCCCTCCCGGCCACGTGGACAGTGGGCGCTCAGGCTTCCGCGCCCCAGGCTGACTCTCCCTTTCAACCCAGAGGGAGACAGTGACAAGAGCCTCTTTCTCCTTCTGTCACAAAACATTAAAGAAGGAATCCCTCCAAACAGCAGTCGAAAACTGATCCCTGAGTTTCAGCTTTCCTGCATTCCAGGCATTTCCAGGAGAATAACTTACTTAGCGACCTGGGGAAAGGTGGGAACCCGAGGCTAAACCCAAAATCTACCCCCGGCACCGAGCGCCCCACATTTCGTTTCGTATTGGAGGGGTGGGGCTTGACTTGGCTGTTTCCGCGCCGACTCGAGTTGGGGGCAGGGGGTGTCGGTTCGGAGGATTGCCCCCTACCTCCCCACCTACCAACTTGGTCCACGCGGCGCGACAATGACGGAGATAATGGGACGCGGGTGGGCGTCTCCAGGACTCCCGCTCCATCCCTCCGGGTCCCCGCCCACTGCTCCTCCGGAACGTACTGTGTGGCCGCTTCTCTCCAGCGCGCGGCGCTGCGCTCGCTTTTATCCCCGGAGCCGCGTCGGTTCGTGCGCTGACAGCCGGGCTCAGCCAGTCGGCTGGAACTGAGTAGCATTCTTTGAATCTGCGGCTTTCATGACGTCTCCCTGCGTGGTCCATCACTTTTCTCCCAGCCGGGGATTTTTTTTTCCGCCACTCTTGGCTTTTCCCCCTTCCCTCCACCCGGTCTCCCTCCTCCGCCCCTGCCCCAGAACACACCCCTCCGCCCTTCGGTTGGCCCCCGCGCCCAGCCCTCCTCTCCGCTCTCGGCCAGAGGGACCCCCTTTGAAGACGGCCGCACCTGGCCGGAGAGGCTGGGCTGGCGGAGGGGTGGGGATGCGAGGGAACCTGGAAGCGAGACCCAGAGCTTGATGCACAGCGAGGAGAATGGAGTCTCCTAATAGCCTCCCGGGGCCGATGTGAAATTTGACCATCTGATTCCAGTTTTTCTTTCCTTTGCTTTTTTTTTTTTTTCCTTCGCCATCCATCGTGTAGTGAATTACTAAATCTTGCTCCATTCCAAGAGAAGAGATCATGATCGAATGAAGCCACCCAGTCCGCGGCAAGGTAAGAGGTGCTCGGAGTTGCTCGAAGGCGAGAAGCTGGCATCAATCTGGGCAAGAGGTTCTGTGCCCTCAGGTCCCCACCTCCCCCTCCCCAGGCTCCGCCGCCGCTGCATGCATCTCCACTCTGATGAGAAACTGGATGCCCAAGTCAAGGGAAAGGCGAGGGAGAAGCCGGTTACATAACAGAAGGGAAATCTGTTTCATACGGTTTTCATTAGCAACTGAAAACTCACAAGGGGAGGTGGCGGGGAGAGGAGGGGTCTGCATGCTCTGGGCTCAAAGAAACCCAGTCAGTTATTACAGACAGCGTTTCAGCATCCGTTGGCAAAGATGAAATGCACGGATTAACTGACAGGGGCGGCTTGCAGTGTAGTCATTTACAGTTGGGAAAAGCCCGTTGTCTTTGTGGAAAGCTGTATCCTTGTTCTTCTTTGCATAGAGGAGAAAGAGAGAGACAGACAGACAGATAGACAGAGAGAGGAACATGAGAAGGAAGAACAGAAAAAGTGAGGGGTGGGGAAAAACAAGCCGAGAATGGGAAACAATAACTCCTAACTGTTCCTTGTCAATATAACAAGAGATGTGATATGACTATCAACAGTGGATAGGAAGCTCTCCCTAGAGTGAACTGAATTATTTTTTAATTGGAAAAGAAAAATAAAACAAACAAACAAAATTTTCTGATAAAATGAAGTGTTTACTGCATTTAGGGGGTTGGATCAATCTGCTGGCTTGCTTCCCCCTGGTTATATTTTCATTTGCATCAAAACATTAAGCTTGGATCAGTTTTTAACAGACATAACAGCAGTATTCCCAAAACCCAATAAAATCTTGGGTCAATCCACAGGTATATCTCTTGTACCAGGTTCAATATGGAGACACTTTTAGGGAGGAAACACATCTTGATAGAAACAGCCACAGTAATGGGGTGAGATTCGTGGAGAAAAAAAAAAAAATACCAGAATTTTCCAAAGAATCCCGCCTCCACTCCCAAAAAAAGGAAGGGGAGGGGGAGAGAAAACTCCAGTGTTTGGGAGTTGGAGATTTATTATATGTTTAGAATGTCTCCTGCCTGGCTTTATCCAAAGTCTGGTGGCCCCAAGCAACCCCCACAGAACAGGGTGCAATGCCACATTCCCGCTAGCACCGTTCCCTGCCTATCTTTCTTCTGCTGAAAAACGGAGGAAGGGGATGCTCAGGAGCTGCCTCGAAAGAAGAAGGGGTTTGCTATAGTCAGGGCTGAGCTAACTAAGCTTCGCCAATTTTGCCTGGAGAAAGAGAGAAAGAGCTCAAGTATCCATGGCGACCCAGGTGGGAGGGGAGAAGGCAGCTCCAGTTAACAAATAAACGTTGGACAAAACTTTCCCAGCTACAAGCAAAGAAATAAGGCAGCCGCGTACCCTGCGGAGGGTCTTAGGGCATAGACTTCGCCCAGCTTCCTGCTTGCGGCCAGCAAGGGGGCGCCTAGAACTGACCATTCCCCATCAAACCTCCCAAAGTTGACCAGGGGCCGCTGAGATGGTTGGGCAGCGGGTCCCTGATTCAGCACCAAGGCCAGAGCACCGGCACCCGGGTTCCCACCTCCTCCCGGTCGGCTGCCACAGTGAGCACTGTGAGTTCCCTGGGTCCCGGGAAGCCAGTCACTTTCTATAAAGGAACGATTCCCTTGCCCGTGCGGAATCTGGTTGTAAGATTATCCATGGAACTGCGTGGGATAGGGAAGCTTGCAAATCATCCATTTCACGCATGGCCGTGCATCAGAATAGCTATTCAAAATCAAGAACATTGAAACAGCAAAACGATCCGAGCTGAACTGAGAATGGGGAAAATCCCGTTCTCAGGGGAGAAAAGGGACACACACACACACACACACACACACACGCACGCACACGCACACACACACACCATGGATCAGTCCCTGATGTGAGTTGTCTACTTTCAACTGAGTCCCTTTGGCTTCAAAAGCGTTCATTCGTTCCTCACCCTCTGGCTCTCCTCTCTAACTTTTTGTCAGGAGTAGATGGCAGAAGGCGCTGTGGGAGCACAGTGGTCAGCGATATACCAGCCAACCAGCTCCCGTCTAGGTGTCCTGAGACCCGGGAGGGTGGAGAAATATTTCACTCTTAGTGCAGACCTGACAGACTTCTCAGCAGAGCTGGTGAGCTCCAGGAAAGGGAAAGGGCATGTTAGTGAGATGAAACCCAGGGACAAACTTCGAGTCAGCATGTGAGCACAGTGACTACATTTCCAAGCTGGCAGGCACAGGAAGCAGAGGAGGAGTCACTTTTCTTAATAGAAACAAGGAAGAAACTGTGCAAGAGGGGATACTTTTTTATCACTCCAGTTCCATTTCAACATTCTTACAGGGAAAACAGGTAAGTCCCTCTCACCATTCTGCCTTCACCTTGGACAAGGATGGTCTCAGCCCTGCTCCCCTCATCTTTGATACCGGGTCTTCACACACCCCCTCCTGGGGGCCGATACTGATGAGGAAAAATAGTAGAGGAAGGTGGCAGTCACACTTTGAATAGAAAGCTTTTAAACTGGGCATCCAGGTGTTACAAGGCACAATTTGAACTGCAGAACCCAGTCAAGGTTTGGCAACTGGATGGAAAGGCTGCCATTCTCTTTTTAGGACGCCTTTCTGCCCTTGTGGTCTTGAGCTAGTTCTGGTTTGCTGTTTATGAAGGTAAACAAGATGTATCCTGGTTTTCCTTGCTGGGCATGTAGAGATGATGAATGTAGAGCAGTAAGGACTTGGATAAAGCAGTATGTTTATACTTTCCTGTCTTTTTTTTTTTTTTCCATGATCGCTAGTGAAGGCAGAAGCAATCTATTCTAAATCTGGGCAAAGGGTGAGATATTACACTATGTTTTACATTTCAGTTCCTGATGGATATTGACAAGTTTATCTATAGTCTAATTTATAAAGTAGTTGCTACCCAAAGTAGACAGAAGTGATGAATGGAATATTATTAGGACTTAAACAAAGCAGCAATACTCCATCTGATGCTATCAGCAGAAGGGAAGTAGACATTACTTATGAAGATAAAGCCAGACAAGAATACTGATCATTAGATAAACAAAGTAATGTATTTGTGAGTTCTAAAGTTCAATTTTTCTCATGAATTAAAAAAAAAGATGGGAATATAAGTAATCTAGGTATAAGAAACTACTCAGTCAGTAATCTTTGGTTCTGGTGGATTCCATGTTCCTGTATTCAGCGCTAATTTACCAAACTATGACTTGCTTTCTTCCTGGGTGGCTAATTGCTGAGCAAACGGTCATTATGTCCTGATAGCAGTCAAAAGCATACTCTAAAATAATTGGTTTACCCATTTCAAGTAGGATTTGTTAAGGAGAGCAACTTAATTTTATTCCTGTGCACTTGGAGCCATTTTGTAATTTTTAAAACAATCATTTTCATACCCCACCTTGGTA
Source organism: Camelus ferus (assembly GCF_009834535.1). Lineage (NCBI taxonomy): Eukaryota > Metazoa > Chordata > Mammalia > Artiodactyla > Camelidae > Camelus > Camelus ferus. The sequence goes on from NC_045696.1 coordinate 6,831,187, forward strand.
TGTCCTAACCATCAGTAAACAGTATATTCACTTGTATTACAAACCGGGTCTTTATTTAATACATAGGACTGGCATATGCTGTTTCCTTTGAGTGTATAAAAATGCTTTAATTTACTCTCATATTCCTCCCTACCTTCTCACAAATTACCCTTACTTTACAGGATAAAAAGAAAATAAAACATGAGAAAAGGTATTTTAAGCAATAGGGAAAACATCATTGGAGATTAAAAATAGGTAAATACAGCCTTGTAGAAGTTTAATGCCATTCGCTGATCTTCACAGGTAGAAAGTGTTACTTTCCTCAAGGGTTGGATGTTGCTAAAGTGAATTTTCATGAAGACAAGATAAACCCTCTTTATCAAAATAAGCAGGCGGACAAGATAAAGCTCTTCTCTTTTTCATTAAATCTTCCTTAATCAAATGATATGTAAGTAATATGTAGATTAATAAGGGAAATGGACCAGGGAGAGCCAGAATAAGGCACAGAAAAAGAGCCAGGGAAAAAGGCAGTTATTTATTTTTACCAGATTTAAAGTGATGATGCTTTTCAAAGCAAGGTTTGTTTTTGTTTTTGTTTTAGTTCATTGTATCAGAACTTTGAGGTTGGTGGAATTGAAATGTTTAAATTCAACAAATTTGGATTTGGCTTACTGAGATGGCATTTATTGTTTCTTTCTTTTATTTTCAATAATTTTCATTTAAGTACCAAAAGAGAATTGGTTCACTCCGGATATTTAAAAAATTGTTAAATTTACTAATACCAATAGAAGAGAAATTGGTAGTTAAGTTGAAAAATTATCAAGACACTTCTGTTGAATTAACAGGGTTTTTTTTTCCCCCTTTCACTATACTTAAAGTTTTTAGGGAGGTAGAAAAACAAAATAAAGTCATTTGGGATAAAAATACACTTTAAAATGTATTTAAAATAATGAGTCCTAGGAATAATTAGGGTCCCATAGAAATAAGAGGTCATGGTAATTGTAGTCAGTGCTGAATGCTATTCTGACTCTCTTCTGACAAAGTACTGCAATACACACATACTTGACAACATTTTACTAGCACAAATTAATGAAGTTATTTCCTTCAAATAAAGGACAGTGTCATCTTAAAAAGAATATTCTGTATTCCCTCAACTATAGTCTTGATCTAACCATACCTGCTAATCAACTACAGATACTCATTTATTTCTTTATTACTGAACTGAATAGTTATTTAAACAAAGCCTCAGAGGCTGATTCTGCTCAATGCACAATGTCCAAATGGCCATTCAAATCTCTATTTTTCCCGATGCATTAAGGCTATTAATCAACTTTCCTACTTACAATGTGTGAAGATAACCCCAAGTTTTAATGAAATGGCTACTTAATTCCTGTTTTTACAGATGAGTTCATGTCAGATTAATCCCAGTGACCCCTTCAGTCTCGCACTTCACGGTTCCTCTTTATGGCTGTACTTAGGACCAGGGAGCATGCAGTACTGGTGTTCTCTTTTAGTGAGTAGATTTTGACAAATATTCACCACCAGTCATCTTCCCAGTCACAGAAATGCGGTTTCCAGTGTGAAAATTTTACAAAATGAGCCAGCAAGTGCATCTATAGGATCCATATTTTTGCCAACAATGTTGTGTTGGGGAGAGAGACTAAATCTGAACATTTTATATACATTGTGAGAGACAAACCTATAAATTAAGTTTTGATCCTGGTGCTGAGGCAGTTTTCCCTTTAAATTTACAGGCATCACCCGTCTCCTACCCAAAATGTTTTTACCCTGAAAAAACAGACTTTTTTAAATGAAGCTTTAAATTTCATTGTTTTATCTAATAGGAATGTGTGCAAGTGTGACAGTGTGCCTGGAAAGTGTCATTTGGTGAGTAATAGCACTAGTTCTGGTGTATAATTAATGGCATTTGCATCAAGTTCTAGGTGTATCTGTCAGCTTTGACTACGTTTGGTGCAGTAACAGCAATTCCAATCTCTCAATGGCTTACAAAACACAGATTTACTTCTCCACGAAGCTACATGCTTTTGCTGGTCAGCTGTGGCTCTGCCCCTCAGTGTCTTCTTCTGGGATCCAGGATGAGACCAATCTGATCTGGGACATTCCATTCCAGTGTCAGAGGGAAAGGAGAATGCCAATTAAGAGCCAATTAAGCAATGGCTCTTAAAAGTCTTGCTCAGATATGAAACAAGTTATCCACTCATGTTCCACTGGCCAAAAACCAAGTCCCGGGTCACACCAATGCCAATGGCCAATGAAATGGAGATGTACATTTCTCCCACAACGAGGCACTGCAAGTCGTATAGCAATAGGTGGAGACGTATAATCAATTTTCTTACAGAGAAGGAAGTGAATAACTGGGGACAATAATATAATCCACGACACTAACTGGGTGACCTCGATCAGCTTCAAGCTTTTGGTTTGCCTGTCTATAAGGTGAAAATAATAATGATGTCCACTCCAAAGATGTTGCGAGGATTAGTGTGATAATGTAAGGTTCTTAGCACAATGTCCAGCACAAAGTAGACACTTTATAAATAGCAGGTGCCGTTATTCATTTGTTACAATGTGTCGTTGTTTGGTCCTCAGTAAAGCTAAGTGGATTCTATTGATTAGATAGCTGCTACAACAGAAAATCCCTAAGTCTCAGCAGTTTAGCAAAATGGAAGATGGTTTCTCATCCTTGTAAATCCAGTTGGCTGATGCCATACCAGGGATCAGATTGATGGATATTTTATTGTCTTTAACACTTGGCTTCCAAGATCTCCTGAGTGTTGATTTGCAATTGGCAGATAGGGAAAGAGGGAGAATAGGTGATTATGCAGGAGATTTTCAATGATAGGAGCCTGGACGTAATTATATTAATCTTGCCCATATTCTATGGCAACACTTAATTGCAAAGGTAGCTGGAAGTTGTAGTTTAGCTCTATGTCCAGGAGGAAGGCAAACTGGTAGGGTGAACACACTTGAGTCTTCGGCATATATATCCAATGTTATACATGCACATTTGACTACTTTAATATAAATATCTTGTGTCAAAGAAATACTGTTAGTGTGAATCAGGAATAGAGTGGGTTAGAACCAATGATTTGTCCCAGTGGTAAAAAGGTCCTTATTTGAAATAATGTTTTGTTGAGCCATCAAGTCATTCTTCATTGGTGTATTTTTTTTTTAGTAAATTAGATGAGATCTTTTGACTTTTGGAGTAGGTGTATTTGATGCTTACAAAAGAGACGCAAATCTGTATTGTTTGACTTCTGGGAGCTGAACCATTAGAGTAGACACAAATAAAATCCAACTTCACAACCCATGCTCAGGAGAAAGTTTCCAATCCTGACAATTACACCCACACTGTGTCTAAGAATGCTGAAGAATTAGATTCTGTCTTCCAAGACCTAGCACTCGCCGTTGACTAGCAATTTGCATTTTGTTTTGAATCACATACACATCTATAGGTTAAACACATGCTTTAAGTTTAAGTTGAAATAATCCAACAAGAGCAGTGTTCTTCTGAAAATAGGCCATGTAATTTGTAAGTAGTTTTTGAGAACTCCTGCCTGCCTCAAAGGAGAGCAGGTACCCTTGGAAACTTAAATCTATACCTTTTCACTAGAAGGGAGAGATCAGCTTTAATGCCAAATACACAATTTAGAAAAGAGAAATGTCAGGAGGAGATACATGAGAATGCTATGAAAGAAAGGGCCAGGAGAAACATGGTGGTCTTCCATATTGCTTCCAGCTATGTCATTCCCACTCCTCCAACTTAGGTGCGAAAGCCATGGTTCATTCATGCAGGGCCCAAGGTGGCCAAGCTGAAACAATGAACACCTACCACTAATATATGTTCATCCTCCCATGGGGCAATTATATTGTATCAGAGAACTCTTGAACACTTGAAATCTCTTACCATTCCAAAGTGCAGAACATCCCATAGTGGAACTTCTGTTCAATGAAGAGAGCGTTTTTGAGGAGAGGGTTTATTTCACTGCCCAATCCTATCATTTCAACCTAGAAAGGATATACACCAACTCAGTCACATGCAGAAGGGAGCAATCCACATGGTAGGTAAGTCTAAATCACATAACATAAGAAGTAGATGAAGGAATTGGGACTATTTCCCCTAGAGAATTCTTGACAGGAGGGTAAGATAGTTGTTTTCAGGTGTCTTGATATTTGAAGATGAAGGAGCGATTATAATTGTTCTGCTGGCCTCTAAGGGATAAAACTAGGACCTAGTGGTGGAAGTTACAAAGTGCCATATTTCCCTTCAATATAAGAAAGAATGTTCTGTAGTCAGAGCTGGGCAGGGGTAATGTGATCTGTCCTCTCCATTTGCACATTCCCCACCACTGGAAGGCACAGAGAAGCTGAGAGAGCTAAGATTTAGGGCTGGAGTAGAGGTGTTTTAAAGTCTCTGCCAACCCGGAGCTTCCAATCCCCATAAAGACAGTGATGACCTACAGTTTCAGTCAACAGAGGTCCAGAGAGTAGACAGTGATGGTCACTCTGTGAAGCCATCGTTTTCTTGGAGAACCACCACTTCTCTGTAAGAGTCAAATTTCACCAAATGACATCTCTCGGTCCATACCGTGTGGCCCATAAGAGCAGGCCTGGAGCACAACGACCACATGACCAGGCTGCAGGCCCACAGGATTTATCACTCATGGGGAAGATTTACCCTTCTCCTTTATGTTGTCAATCACACTCTATTTTCAGTATAGCTAAGGAATGGAATACCTCAGTGGGGGCTTCTCACAGCACCCCACAACTTCTTCTTTGTAAAAAGCCCCAATTTCCTTTCAGAGTTGAAACCCCATGACACATCAGCCAGAATACACTTCAGATTTGCAGACATTTCTTTTGTGCAAAATAGGATGTGAATAAGACGGAGTTCCTACTCTTAAGGAATCCAGTTTCAATACTAGCAAGGAAGGAATGGACCTCTTCCTTTTCAGCTGTGTCCTGAAAACTCACCAGCGAATAACCTGAATATATATTCACCCTCCTGGGGTGGTGACCAGACCCATCACAGTGAGGCATGTAAAGAGAGAGGTCACAAAGAGAGAAGCAAATAAAGGACCTATTATAGATGTGCTGTCATAAAAGGATTCCTTCATTGAGAAGGAGACTGAATGAGGTGGCCCTCTTTCTCATTAGCAGCTGAGGAGTGTTGAGCCCCAAGCCAGCACGTCTCATGTCTCCCTTCTGTCCACAGATGGATCTCTGTGGTCAGAAAGAAGCATTAAAGCTGACAGAAAGCTTAGGTCGGTGGTTCCCAACGTGTGTCCCAAAACCAGTAGCAACAGTGTCACCAAGGCAACTGATCACAAATGCTAATTCTCAAGCCCACCTCAGATCCACTGCATCAGAAACTCTGGGGATGGAGCAAACCATCTGCTCATCTCCTCCAGGAATCTGAGCAGCCACTAAGTTTGAGAACCACTGGCTTTTTCTCAAATGCTGCCCTTCTTGTAAGGCATCTTCCAATAGTGAAGCCTTCCAAATGTGTGCTCGCTTGAGAGCTATGCAAAGCCACAACTGGAGATGGAATGCCTGCCCTTATCTTCCACTGCATAAGCAGATCTAACCTGGACTCAATGCCCGAGGGAAAAAGACAAAAACAAAAGGCTCTTGTTCCAACAGGCAAAATATGCACAATCACACTAAGTGGAGAAGGTTATGGGCAGAAAGCAAAGGCTTCTCTATTGCTCTCTTCATATAAATAAACTTCTTAGTCTTTTGGAATTTGAGTTCATCCGTCCAGAAGTTTTCTAGTTCTTATTTTGAATTAATAGTCTCATCTATTATCCTTTAAATAAAAGATGTCATCAGGGAATAAGAATGGTGTACTCTGGAGAAAAGTCACATTTCAAAAACTGAATAGTGGGCTTATCATGGCAAACCTTCATGCAGTCAGGTGAAGAATAATTGTAGTTATATAACATTTGTTTTTGTTTAAAACCTCTCTTGACCATCTGCATATTTCCAGAAATTGACCTTTAATAGCTGCCTTTGAATCACCATGGCTTCTTGAACCAGTCAGTCAACAAACCTTTAACAAGTATCTACTATGTAAAGAAGACAAAGGAGGAAAAAGGAAGAAGTGTCCTAATTTTAGCCCTCGGAGGCATTGGGACTTCGAAAATAAGAATATTAGTGAAACAATAATTTACAAGACAAAGAAGCAAAGTGTTAAGAGAGTGCTGGGCTTTGACTATGGAAGGGGAACATCAAAAAAGGCTGATGTGGGTAGGAAACATCCAAGGTTATGGTGGAAGTTAAAGGAATCTTGGCAGAAGTAGAGTTTTGATTGGGAAACAGGGACAGGAGAGCATTTCAAATGAGAAATCAGTCTGCACGCAGGGAACACTGGGAATGAGGGTTGATCAGGAAGGGGTATGATCTACCACCTCATAGAGAAAAGAGGGACCATGGATGGCCATGGAACTTGAGTCTTAGATCTCAAGTGATGGCTTTGTTAGGGGGCAAAAGGGAGGATACACAAATTTTATTCTGCCATCTTAATCTAGCAGCCTTGGGCAAGGCAGACTTGAGAGAAAATACTGGGATCAGGAGACACCTGGATGCTGGTGGGAAGGGAGGAGGACCAAAGCATGCCCAGAGTCGTAAACCAGCAACAGAAAAATGATCCCATTTTAGTGCTTTCCCTGGTGCTGAAATTAGAAGCTCACTCATGAGTGGAGAGACCAGGCTGATGATGGATTCAGCCCAAAGAAAGCCCTAACATTGAGCGCTCCATAAGCAAGAGGGATTGCACGTGGCCGCGGTCCAGGTGTGGAATGTTGAGATCGCTCCAGTGAATAAGTAACACACAACTGGGAAGGAGGCTGAGCCTGAGTGAGGGCTGCAGCGGCGAGTTAGAGCTCAGGTTAAACAGAGCTGCCACTTGTTGGGCCTTGTCACCTTCACATGCAGTCACTTGGCTGCAGCATGCCAGAATGTGTCTTTGGGAATTTGTCCTTCCTGAGGCACTGTCAGGACAAGTATGCCGAGGGTTACAAATGGGAGATTTGTCAGTCCTGCAGGTGATAGGACCATGTTATTTTGTGATATGAAGAACTCCTTTCTCGTTTGCAAAAACACTGTTGCTTGATTTTCACTTCATAGTTGTTCCCAGTCATGCATGTTGAACTCTTGTCGTTTTCTCTGCTCGTGGAATAAAACTCGCTGAAGCCCTAATGGAAGTCACCTTGGATTTAGTCTTGCTTGGAACAGCAGTGAATGGAGGCCCCGGGAAACATGAAGTCTTAGGTGAATCCTTTCAGTGCCTGTCACTAAGCCAGAGTTCCCACTGCTACCACCAAAGAGTAAGCATATGATGGGTTTGTATGGAACCACCTTCATCGGGAAATAACCTCAATGGCATGGCTCCCCCAGTGTGAGGTGTGGTTCAGATCTACAACTGCAAAATGAGTAAAGATCATTTTTATAAGACTTCAAAATAATTTTTAAAAATAATGAGCTAAAATTCTTTTCTTTCAGTGAATTTTGTTTTTCAGAGAAATAGTTCATTTGGTCTACAATATTGAAATAAGAGTCTCGATTCTCTATTCTCATTGTGTATATAAGTGGAGTTTATTTTAAATTAGCAATGCTGATTCTTTTATGAGACTTGGCTATCAGGGGAAAACAAAAAGGTTATGTTGGGCACGGGGTAATAAGGGCTATCACGCGGCATCCTCAGATCAGCAAGTGTATCTCCTCTGAAAATTCCTGATTATAAATAATCACCTAATCTCCAAAACAATACCAAAGTCACCCACAATGGCTCACCCATACACAGGGTTTGTAACATCCAGATTTTAGAGCAACTGATAGAGAAGATGACATTGTGGTGACACACAAAACTAGTCTGGGATAGGATAATTTCATGAAAATCTGCCAATCATTTTCAAATGAACCTCCAATTTTGTCACTGACTGAATAAGATGTTCTTAAAATAAGCAATTGTTCAACTACGCCAGCCTTTCTTTTGGTTGTCCCCGATCAGTCCAAAGTAGATTGTCCTTTTACTGCAAAAGTATCAGGAGGCTGTTAGCACTGAGGTTGGACCCTGGTGGTCCTTGTGAGAAACTGTAATCCTCATTTGATTCATTCAAGCTCTTGCAATATGCAAGTATTGTTCTAGTCCGTTCCTTTACTCATGTGAGGAATGTGGACTCAAGGTACTTCATTTCTTGTTCAATTTCCAGGGGAGCGGTTGGTATGGCTAGAATAAGGCATCCCCGGAAATGTGAGGTCAGCAGTCAGGGCTCCCGTAAGTGACAGGCCCTACCTCCCCATCTGGGCGTCTTCCCGCACCCAGGTCCGCAAAGGGGAATTGACTGAGTCACGTGCACCTTGCACTCTAACCCCAAAACAGACCAAATCACTCCGTGCCCCTACAGCACCCCCAGGACTTCGTACATGCCCAAATGAGTACATGAGGAAAGACAAGGGAAACCCCATGCATCTGGCAAAGACAGGGGAAAAGGTGGACTAGGACCTGGGAGCTCTGAGCACAAGAGAAGGACTCTCGGGCGGTGGGCAGGGAATGGACAGCGGTGTCTAACAAGGAGAGAAAGTGGGCCTCAGGTATATGCAAGAGAGCCTTGCTGAAAGCAGAGGGCTGATGCCATAAAATCTCTTTAAAAGAAGGGAGGGTAATTTGTTTGCTGTCATCTCAGGAAATCGAAACAATAAACCAGGCAGCTTCTTGAGTTAAATATCCAGGTCACTAAATTCGAGATGTCAATTAAAGTATCTTTGAAAATACCACCCCAATTCAAAGTCACGCCCTCGGGCTTGCGCCGTCTCCTCTCACCATAGGCATTTTCCTGGGGACAATTCCGTGGGCCTTCCTGTGCAGCCACTTCATGGACTGAAGTGTGTCGCATGGTGTCGCTGTGCCCTCCACCTCCTGACAACCAAGGCTAGGCTTTGACATCACTGCACCCTCTCTGCCGCTCTCCTTAAGAGTTTCATGAAAGAGCCATTCAATATGTGGTGTTTGAATGATATTTTGATGATGCCTCAAGTTTTCCGCTTCCAGCAGAAATCTTAGAAATCTATTAAAACTCTTTAAAAATAGCTCTCTTTGGAAGATGAATACAGATTATATTACTCCCTGCAGTAAAATTGTAGCCATCTCCAGAAGTTCAGTAAAAACCACCTGAGCAAGAAATCAAAGACCCAAATGCTGTAGATGGAGGCCAGAGGGGAGACAAGAGAGAAAGAACTTTTTCTTCTCTTGGTAACTTGTATTAGTGAAAACATCTCTTGTGGATGTCACTCCAGCACAGCATGTGAATGTACGAGGGAAAGGTATGAATGTGGGTTTCAGATGGGACGACGCCGAGCAACATTCTCACTTCTCTGAGCCCCGTAAAAACTGAAGCTCAGTCATTTCCAGCTCGTTGGTTTCTGACACGCCTGTGCTGGTCTGAGCCCTCACGCTGTTAGCCGTAACCACGTTTCCTTTCAAGAAGCCTGAGAGGTTGGCGTGGACGTTGAGTCATGCGGTGCCGCAGAACGAGCCTTGACAGGTGCTGAGCTGTCAGATGAGTTACTGAACTTCTTTCTCTACCAGGTTTCCCAGCTCTCGAGTAGGGCTCATTCAGGGAAATAAACCAACAGATTAGGGAGCTATTTTTCCTATCCCCTGTTTCTAAGAGGATCTGGAAAATTATAATGAGCAATTTCATGATTTTACACTTTTTCTCAAGTGCCAAGTGAATCTGTCCAGGGGGCAGGTGCTACTTACAGCCTCATCATAGGCTTTTGAAGGAGAAACAAGTTCACGGTGGGGAATAATGCCCCAGATACACTGGGGGCCCCCACATCAACGAAGACTGAACTGTGCCCAGTGTGGCAGACTCACGACATGGGGAAGTGAGCTCATGGGTTGGAAAGGTTTTTAACAACTGAATCTGAAATCCAGGGAATCCTAGGCTGATATTCTTCTGGGTGGAATAGCTAATCCAAGTAACTCACTTAAACCAGACCACCCCATTCCTGAGGCCCGTGAAGTTTCCCAGCAAAGTCAATACTGCACCTAGTGAGTACAAATGAGTTTCCAAATGTATACAAGGTTATGGATGGACGGAGAGAGCTGGCCACGTTTATGCCTGTGTGAGCATAGAACCCTCACGACAGCTTTTTATGTGTGGTTTCCGTGCAAGTGATACTTCTGGGACCCATCCTGGTGACACTTCTACCAATGGAAATGTGGAGAAGTTGGGTGTAGCCAGACTTCTGGAAACCAATCTTCTCTTTCTCTGAGACAACACTGACCTTTAAAGTAACTGGCCAGTTTCGCCAGTCAGAGCTAATGTCTCTCTTAATTTTTAGAATTTTCCTGGTTGGTCCCACATATTTATTCCTCAGGTTGAACATTGAAATCATTTCTTCAGGTTGAAAAAACAATCCCCCCCATGACCGCACCACAGCTATCTGTTCATGTTTCATTCCATCCATAAAAAATAAACAAATAAATAAAATAAAAATAAAGTAACTGGCCAATTTTAACTCTCTGTTTTAATATTTCTACAAAGCAAGAATGTCAACAGCTAAATCAGGAAGAGTAAACACATTTTGAGATTAACAAACCCTGTGCTCAGACAGCTTGACTAAAACCAATAAAATGCAACTTGTTTCACCCGGGCATTTCTCACTTACTCATTGTACAGGTAAGCTAATTCAATATAGAAAAATGTAAAGATTTGAATAAGCTAAAAAAAAAAAAGTCAGGAAGGCAGCAGGCAGGAAGGAAGGGAGGAGGGAGAGAGGAAAGAGGGAAGGAAATAGCACGTATCGTAAATAAATGAGTTTATGGTTTTAACTAAAACCGATCACCGCGCACACTATTCTGTTGCTCACTTTTCTTACCTGGTAATACTCCATCAGCTTCTTTCTGCGTCAGTAAGTGGGGGTGGGCGGTAGACGTCTGCAGCCCCACTCCTAGCTGGGGCTCACACTCGGCACTTTAATCGCCTTGCTCGTGGCCCCTGGCTAAGCCTTGAACGGGAGAGGTACTCACCTGAGAACCAGGGGAGCTGATGACGTAAAGCTCAGTCTGAGGGCAGGATAAGATGGGTAAGACTTTCTAATTCAAGCAGTGAGGCAGAAAAAGGAGGCAAATTTCTTCTTCTTCCACCTTTTTTTTTATTCAGGCTGGCAGTGGATTGGATGGTGAGGGTGTGGGGGGAATCTACCTTACTGAGTCCACTGATTCAGAGGTTAATCTCATCCTAAAACAACCTCCCAGAAACACCCAGAAATAGCAGTAACAGTTAATCCGGGCACCTCATGGCACAGTCAAGTTGACACCTAAAATAAACCATTGCATGGCATATCAGACACTGCCCCGAACATAGTAGGTACCCAATATTGTTGAGTAAATATGGAGTATCATTGCGATGGCCGCACTGTAAGCAATTCTGAAACGTATTTACTGTGAATTTGTTTCACCCTCATTTTGGACATTAGCGTTATTTTCGTTTTTTGTTGTCAGCACCGCTAGTATAAGCATCCTTGCACACACCGTATCAGCTTGCTCCTTTAGCATAAAGTGCTGTGAATGTAATTGCCGAGTAAAATGGTCAGCACTTTCTTAAAGCGCCTGCAACATTTCACCAAATTACCCTCCGGAAAGGCTGCCCGTGTTTACACTCCACCAGGGCCCCAGGCTACAGATCCACTGACCACACAAGCAGCCTGAATTGATGCAAAACCATTCAAAGAATAGGACCAGGTCTTTCTTACCTGCCGGAACCTGTGCCCATTTGAGCCACTCAGCCACCTGACCCGGCCAGTGACAAAGAAGGAGTTGATACCAGACATTGGGCAAAAATCTTTCCTCTGGTGAAATTCAGATGATACAAGTTTGAGAGATAATGTCCCAGTCGTTAAGCCAGTTGATCCTCACAAGAACCCCCTGTGGAATGGCGCACACACTGTTGGCCACTGGAATGATGATGGCAGATCCATCATTTCTTTAAATTTGTTTTGTTTTTTACGTTTCTAACCATTGGTCCATTATTCCACAGTGAGGCAGTGTGGCACAGTGTTTGAATGTAGGCTGCAGAAGGCAGGGTTTGAATTCTGTACTTCAACCAATTCCTGGGTCACCTTGGTCAACTTACTTAATTTCCCTGTGCCTTAGTTTTCTCATCTACAGAATGAGAACAGCTAATATTCCCTCTCTGACAGCGTTGTGGTGAGTATTAAATAATGTTTGGGAAGTGCCCAGAGAGTACCCAGTAAACTATAAACCTTCTCAGTATCTGTCACTCATAATTATTATGCTACACATTATCATCAGCTTGAGGTTTTTCAACACATGCTTCATCAATTTTTTTTCTCTTTACCTTCCATGTAACCCAAGTTCACACAGGTGGGTCGTACGAGGTCACCAGGATTTGTAATTAGCGTCCGGAGTCCGGGCATCCTGCCTGGAACTTCCCCACTCTGCCCTTTCAACATGCAGGATCCCTTCCTCAGTCACACTCACGCTGGACGGCCGTGTCCAAGACGGGTCCTTTAGAAGAGATTTTAAGCAATTTGGCAGAACTGGGCTAGTCTATTAGCTTCTTGAAATGCTTTTATAATTTTAAACTTGAGGGATGGGGAGGGAGGGGAGTTGGGAAAAAAGAGAGAGTGAGACAGAAGAATCCAGCTTAGGGCAGTTTCTTAACAATAGCTTCTGTAGTCTACTTGGCCATATTTCAGGGCCAAAACCAGCTTTCCCTCTGAGTTCACAAACTATTATTATTCCACGTGATGCCATGATTTCTGCGGAGATTATGCACAAAAGATAAAAATCCCTTGCTTTTGCCACCATCATTCCATCTCAACCCAGGAGCAAGTCAGCATAATATTTCTCAGGAGACAGAGTTGTCTCTTCCTTTATTAGCTGATTTCCCTCCTAAAACATAAGAAACATAGACTCATTAGAGGACTGAAGGTTTTTGCTCCTTAACAGAAAGAAAAAAAAAACTGTCTTCTTTTTTTTAGCTATGTGAGAGTTTTTGCTGGTTAATTTTAAAACATTGAGAAATATTTTCTTTTCAAAACAAACAGGAAAAGAAATTTCTTTCCCTGGTTATATCTTTCATTAAAACAAAATACAATTTCATAGATATCTTAACAATTCAGTTCTTCCAACGTCTCTGATATTTAGTGCTTTGGCTTTACCCATATTTTACAGAGGGAAATCTTTTATTCCCCAACAATGCATGAAGTTTGTTGATTCCAATCTGTAACTCCATCCACCATCTATAAGCTTTCTAGAGCAAAAAACAAAACAAAACCAAAAAAACTAGTAGCACATAATTGACATTTTGAAAATTTAAAAGAAATGAAATCCACTAGGAACAACTCTTGAAAGGCACTTTGCAGCAGGCCAACCTGGAGTGGAATTTTCCAGTGACTAGGAAAGACTCGAGAGCCAATCAGATGACCATTCTAATGAAAAACAGCAGAACACAGACACCAGGCTCGTATCAGAGCCGGAGACACTCAGATACAGGATGCTGCCGACAACCTTGTCCACCGCAGCTATACAGATTCGACAGGTCTGCGGTGCCCACCCTGCCCCGCCCCACGTGGGTGCGTCTTCAGAGCCTCCCAGGTGATTTTACAGGGCAGCCAGGGTGGCGAACCCGAGGGAGCACGTGCACACAGCCCAGTGTTAAAGGTTCAGTGTGTGACAGTGACAGAAGTCTTCCCTTGTGCTGCCTCCTGAGCTCCAGTTCAGGAGGTGGTTTGCCATCTGTAATCTCATTTGATTCGTCACTCCCTCAGCAAACAGGCATTGGGTCCTCCGGGGTCCTAGGTGCTGCAGTAACTCTCAGGAACCAGATGAGACGGGCTCTTTCTACAGAGGGGTGGTGCTGTCTTGCTGCTGGGGGTGGGACTGCCGTCCCCAAGACTGTGCCGTTGTGCAGTTGTGAAGTCTGCACAGGCCTCTTAACATCTCGGAGCACTGAGAGCAGAGCTGCACCCTAATGAACTTGGGTGATCCGAGGTGGCCGTGGGGAAGGACAGGGCTTGGTGGGATCAGGGAGCCAGGGGAGCAGATGTGAGGAGGGGGTCAGGAGGCAGATCGCAGGGACCTGGTGCACCACAGTCAGGACCTTAGATTTCATCCCAGAGGCAACTGGGAGCCAAAGCAAGATTTTAGACCAGACGGCAGAAGGGACACTTTGCTCCTAGAAGAATGATCCTTGTGTTTATCCAACAGCAATATCAGTAGCTGTATTTAATTTGCCATAAGACAGGCAGCTGTGAGGAATAATAGAGCTTATTTTTAGATCCACCATTTCCTGGTGCATCCAGTGGGTCCCGCTTCCGGGGGAGGCCTTTTGCATGTGATCTGCATCTAAGGGCTTCTCACTGGGCACGAGCGTAAGTGACACCTACACGTGGCGGCAGCCCTCAGCGGGGTGAGGTCATCCCTCCCACCATGGGCGGCGCTGCGCTTCTCCTCCCCACCCCCCGCTGCTCCCCTGGCGTGGGGGTGGCTCCAGCAGGGAGTCACTGTCCTCACAGCATCCTGTGACTCACTCACCGTTCCTCTTCCTTGCTGAGCAACATCTTGGGAGGGGCCAGATGCAGAGACAGGATGGGCAGGGGGCAGGGGACACCCCAACCAGGGATCTGCAAGGTAACAGCAGAGCAGGCCTCCTTGCAGGGCTGTCTTCAGAAGATTTTTGAAGCCAAAGCAGCTTCCTAAAGTGGAGAGAACCCAGTTCTCCCCCAGAAACGCCAGTCCCAGCATTTAGAAATTCTGTTTAAATCCCTTAGCAAGATGAAGAAGTCGGCGTGGTTTCCTGCAGGCAAATCTCTGGCTTTCACACTAACCGGTTCCCTGCTGGCTGTGTGATTCATCCATCCCAGCCTGCTGGCCCTCCCCCCACCTCTGGAAGAGCCTGGCCAGGGCTCCAAGGTGAATTCCCAGCAGTCCCGGCACCAGACATTTGCCTTTTCTCTTCCTTTTTGAAGCTCAAATCCCATGCTCCAGGCACTGCCTTCGCTCACCTCTGTTTTTGGCAGGGATGTGTCTGCCAGCTTGTTATCCCTGCTGCCTCTGGGGCCCAGGTTTGCTCTCCCCCAAGGCTGTCAGCTTGTCTGTTCCCCTGACAGACACCAGCTTCCACTGAGAGAAATCCTGAGTGTTCCTACAAGGCTTCAGCGAGTGTGTTTATCCCCAGCCCACATGCCACCCTCGAGTGTCATCCGGGACACGGGAATGTGGGGTCCAGCCCTCCTAGCCATACTGTGTCTCCAGGTTCACCTTGGGGCCCCAGAAAGGTCACCTCTGCAACATTATGGCCCACAAGAGATGCACCCCCTACACCCGATGCCCCAGGAACCCCCCAGCTGAGACACAACCACAACCGAACCCACACAAGCCTTATTCTTTCAAGTGGAAACAGGCGTGTGAGATCACTGGCCGCCCCAAAGCGCTTTGGAAATGTCAGCAGTTTCCCAGCCCCACAGACACTCATCACACCTTAGAGAGAAGCGGTCCTGTTTTTAGGGGCGTGATTTTACCCTGAGAAACTACGAGATTCTACACTAAGGCTTCACCTCGCATTTCCATCTTTCAAAACAGGGCACTGGAACAGGGCCCCACTGTCAGGCTGGGGGTGGGGACTCTAATGCCCTTGGTCTCCACGTCACAGCCCCTCTGTCCCCCATCCCCTCCCTCCAACTCCCCCTGCCCTTACAGAAGCCACTGAAAGATGATGTTCTGGGAAGGTCCACCTCTTCCTCAAGGTGGAGACATGGAAGCAGAGAGGGCTGTGCATCGTTAACCACAGACACTGTCCAAAGAATGACCTCCAATGGGTGGGAGGTCAGCACCAGGGGAAGGTGGTGGAGGTGGGAGTGGGGACAGAGATGTTGGGTCATGCGGACGGGGTGTGGGGACGAGGGTTACCACCCTCAAAGCAAGGATGCCGTCTTCAGGCAGAAGCAAAGCCAGGTCTATTCAGGAATCTGGTAAAACTCCTCCCCTGGGAGCAGATGCCCCCAGAGGAGCTATGGGCGGGCTCATGCAAAGATGACCTGCCTCCCACTCTGTGCTGGCTGATTCCAGACTCCTCCCATTTTCCAGCAGCTGAACTTGTGGTTCTTGATCATAAGGGTTTTGAGGACAAAGCCAGGTTGCCTCATGAAACTTTGAGAGAAGTCTTTCTCTTGCTCACCTCTAAATGCCAGGACTGTTATTTGGGTTTTAGAAAGAAGTTGAATTGGCATAACTTGGAAGTCGTGTGTATTTCTCTTCCTTATTTAGCGTATATAATTTTAGTTAGAAAACAGCAGATATGACACTGGGAATACAATTTTAAAATAAAGTGGTAATCTCTAGGTTCTTTGGAAAACTTGCAATTGGAATCACCACTCCCGTGTTAAGAGAAGACATTGATACATCAGTGCCTTGTTTTCCTTAAACTCCTTTAGGGTGATCGCAAATGCTGTAAGCCACGTATTCCTGGTGGCTAAGTTAGAATTGCCCGTGGGAGCTGAGGGCTACAAGTGTTGATTTTATGCTATAAGTTCGTGTTTCTTGAACGTGAATGTGCGCAGGAACCATCTGGGGCTCTTATTAAAATGCAGCTTCTGATTCAGCCAGTCTAGGGTGGAGCCTAGGATTCTGTGTTTCCAACAAAAGATGCTGGCAATGCTGATGCTGCGGGGCTCTGAGGAACTTCCACTGGTTGGCCAAGTGCCTTGTTCCTGTTGTCAGTTTAGACAGACATCAAGGAGGGATGAATAAAACTTTTCTAGGACGGAACTTCCAGATCATCTCCTTTATATCTTTGTTTTTTGTTTTGTTTTTGAATGGTTAAGCAAGAAAACCAGCCTTCCTGAAGCTAAAAAGCAGTAGAGGGTGACAGGGTTTTGATTACACTATGATTTAACAGATCCCTTTAAGACTTCAGAGGGCATGACGTTGGCGGAATCTGAGAGAAGGAAGACAGAGGCAGAGGCCAGCCCAGAGCTCGGTTTGTTTGCATCTATTTTTGACACAGCTCTGGGTTATGTATATAGTGTCTCTCTGCCAAAGGGAATTACAGGAACTTGGAAGAGGTTATTTATTGAAGTATTTTAGAATTAAACTCCACCTTTTACAATCTTTTTAAAATAAACATCTTCAAATGGAAGGGCCAAGGAAATTTTAGCTGCTGTCCTAGGATTATAATCCAGAACCCCAGGTAGTACTTGTTGGAAAGAAATGTCAAAAGGCAGCAATTTCCAAATAATAGAGGGCAGTCAGCAGAGCAGAGCAAAAACAAGCCCTCTCTCGGTCGTGGGGGACAGACACGCAGGGAGCCACTTCCACAGGGGCGCGCTGAAGCAGTCAGCATGTTTCTGCAAAAAGGGAGACAGGATCAAAATGAATGCCCAGAAACTTAATGAAAAGCTGTGGGAGAAACCCAATGGGTGAGAAAGAAAGCTAAAATTCTTGGGAGTGCTCACATTCCTGAATTATGGTTTCTTCTCAAAAAATAAATAAATAAATAAATTAAAAAAATAAAAAAAAACTCCTTAATAAAAAGATTATAACGTCATTGTTAGGATCAGCAGCAGACAAACTGGGGGCTGCCTTAGGCATCGCAGGCCCAGCCTGCACCCTGTTTCCCATTTTGTCTCCCCATCTTTGCCCAGTCTTCAGTCTCTACCATTGCCTCCACCCAGTTCCCTCACTTATACTACAGTGTAAATGACCTAGAGGGACCCTAAGTAAGTAATATGCCTTCCAAATACATTTGCCCAAATATACTCCAAACGTTTCAATCCATTCAAATTTACAAGATAATTTTTAAAAGCCACATTTTCAAAACTGGTACAGAAGAAATATAGCAGAATACTGGCACCCATGATCAAATCTGGAATAGAGATCATGGGTATTCTGTATCCTTTCCTGAGTTTTTAAAATAGTTTATAATAACTACTAAAAAACTAAGTTATATTTCAATAAAAAAAATGAAGTGGGTGACTTTGTTATTGCCCAGACTGACAACAAGATTGTTCTTTCAGAGGCGGTGGCACCGCCTGGGTCTCCATCTTCGTTACCTGCATCTAACTGGGATGCTCTGTTTGACCTGCAGTAGATCAACACCCTGCCTGCCCATCAACCTCTCCTGGGGAGATTTTAAAACATATCCATGTCTGCTCCTCACCCCCAACTAATTAAATCAGAATCTCCGTGGGGAGCAGCCTCTGTGTTGGTTTGTTTTCAAAGCTCCCCATATGCTTTTACTGGACAGTCAGGCTGAGAACCAGTGGCTTAAAGAATAAGCATCAGGATGCTTTAAAAATGTACCTGCAGATTTTTAAGCATTTAGACTCTTTTGTCTTTTTTTATTGCCCAGAGCCATTTAAAAGTTGTGACATATATCCCCATCCCCACCATTCTCTAGCCCCTCCCCATTCCACACCCACCACCCTCAGCCCACACACCACCCCCACCACCACCACCATCACCACCACCACCGTCACCACTAACAACAACATAGGTAAAACACAGAGCTGAAGCACTTACCTTAAATTACCAGCTTTTGTGTTTGAGTATTCAAACCTTTAAAATGTGTATGGGAGGGACCATGGAAGGGTGTGGTAGCTGGGAGCTAAAATGGTTGTAACCTGGGCCCCCAAGGGTATTTCTAGCTTTAATTGAGGATAATAAACTGTGAAAAGCATTTCTCTTATCCAAATGGCACACAAGTAATCAATCTATCAATCTCCCTTTATGTAAAAGTAAACTACGCATTAAAGCTCTTTATTTTGCTGCTTTTAAGGATACATTTCTAAGCAATGCTTTAAAACCCTTTGTTTTCCAACTCGTATGAACCTTTGACAGGTGAAAGGCCGAATTTTCATCAATGGATAAAAAGTATTTTTGCTACAACTAAAGTGACATACTGTGCACAGTGGAGAGAGAGACAGTGTGTGTGAGTGTGTGTGTGTGTGTGTGTGTGTGTGAGTGTGTGTGTGTGAATTCCCCTAAGCTACTAACTTGCTTTGATAAAAGTCAAGTTCACCTTTTAATCTATCCGTCATACTGCTGAGAGGGCCAGCCCATGAAACTATTCTATAAAAACAAAAGGAGAAACACCGCCTCCCCTGCGCCGTCCCCTCCTCTTGCTCTGTCTGTGACTCCCCTTCCTGGGACAATTGAACGCTCTGTATTTAGAGTCGAGAGATCAGGGTAAACCCTCAGAATCCCCTGTGCTTAACTTTAGAGAGAAATTTCTCGAATTTGTCATCAGACTTTCAATACACATTATTTTATAGGAAACGTTTCTATAAAGTTGCCCCCGCACACCACCTTGGTATATTCGAGTTTGTAAAGCTCGGGAGGGGGTGGGGGGTGGGAACGCAGCAGGTCCCAGCTTCACGTGGGACTTGTTTTGTTTGCTGCCTTGTGGGGTGCGGGGGAGGTGGGCACAATCACAGGCGACATGAATGATTCTGACGTGATGTGCTTCCCATGTCTGTGGGGCATTCGGGGGAAATCTTTTGACACACGGAGCTGCCACCTTTTATTCCTTTGAACATGTTTTACGCATGCATGGTTCTTTTCGACCCCCAGACATCAAACGTCTCAGGGTGAGTTTCCCCCATGGCAGGTGTGAGCCCAGTCGTAAGTGGGTGCACTGCAGCCACCTGCACATCTCCCCACATCCCCTAGATGTTATCAGTTCACTACTCTCAGGAAGAATGAGTCTTTCCCGAAGAGTTTATGAACAGATTTACAGGTCTCAATGCTTTGCCTTAGAACTGTGAATGGATTGTAAAACACTTTTGAGAGATATGTAAGTTCTGCAATTTGATTTCTCGAAACCTGGCATCTGATCAGGAAGCAAACAAAACAACAGGGTTTCTGCAAGCTAGTTCACTCTTGACAATTGAATTGTGTCCCCCCAAAAGTCAGGCACCCGTCCTAACCCAGGCACCTGTGAATGTGGCCTTATTTGGAAATAGTTTTTGCAGACATAATCAAGTCAAAATGAGATCGTTAGGATGGACCCAATTCTGATATGTCAGGGGTCGTTGTAAGAAGAGGGAGGATGATGTGACGGAGGGGAGGGAAGACGTCAGGTGAAGCTGCAGGCAGAGACTGAAAGGATGTGTCCACAGTCCGAGGGACGCCAAGGGTTGCCAGCAACACCAGAAGCCAAGGGAGAGGCACGAACAGATTCTCCCCTAGAGCCTTCAGTTGGCTCTGCCAACACCTCGATTTGGGGCTTCTGGTCCCCACAGCTGTCAGGGAATACATTTCTGTGGTTTTCAGCCATCCTGGTTTGTGGTGTGTTGTTAGAGCAGCTCCCTAGGAAACTGACACGCAGGCCAAGACAGTCAGCCAGCCCAGAGCAAACCTGACTTTCCCACAGCCCCGCCCCGCCCCTGCTCCGGCCCCTCCCCCTGCCTTAGCTCACCTTCTCCAAGGGCTGGATGGGGATAATCCAGTGAGCATGTCATGCGCTGAGCTTTACCCCTCATGGTGAAGTGGAAAGCTTCTCCGTCTGCTGAAACGATTTGTCAGGGATCACAGACGTGACCCTCACAGTCACAGAACGTCAAGCACTCAGAGGAGGAGCTTCAGTTCCCTAGACCTGCACCCCACACGAACCCCCGTGTCTGGGAAGAAGCATACGGTAAACTCACTCCCTCATGATTTACATCTGTGCGTGGGGCCTCCGCCCCGCAGGCTCCTCCTCCCTCCCTTGCAGATGCATGGGTGTTTGGGGGAGGCTGACACAGCGATGCTCTAGGTTCGCACGGCACCTGCTGTCTGGTCCCCAACAGGACCTGTCTCCCTGTCCTAACCCTGTGGTCTCCCCCGGTCCACACCCCACCTGACCTCCAAATCCCAACGCCGGCCGGCGTCTAGGTGCCGGGCTGTCTGACAGGTCTGCAGTTCCCTGGGCGAACATGAGCAAACCAGGTGCAAACCTCCTCTGCACTGTGGTCCCCAAACCTAGCCCCCGACCTCCGCAGGTTTCCAGCTTCACGGAGATGCTGGGGCAGCCCCGCATTTTGCTCTTGCTTGGCCAAGCCCTCCCCACCTTCCTCCCACCCCCAGAGTGAGGGTTCTTACCTCGTGTTTGGTGAGAGAACGGCAGCTCTGTCATCCCATCTTCCTTCCACATCGGGAATGTACAAGATTTACGCTTCCCCGAGTCCCCTGGGCTTGGTGCCTGGTATCTGAAGCCGGCCTCTGGAGAACTTGAGAAAAGGTCTATCTGGCTCTTGAACTCCAGAGCCCTGGCTCCTCAGACTGCTCTGGAGGTCAAAGCCAAGAGTGCGCCATTTGTCTTGCCACTTGTTCCTTTCTGTCATCCTTACGAGGAGCCTTCACCTGTGGCTTGAAGGGTGGGAAAGCTAAGGGGAAAAAGAAAGGACGAGGATGCAGGGGTGGGGGGCATCAAGAGCCTGGAGAGAAGGAGGTGTTTGGAGGGAAATCACGAAAGTTTACCAGCCCCCTAACATCGCATCCTGTAGAGAGGCTGCCTGCAATACCTCACCATCCCCTCCGCGTCAACACAGCGGGGCCAGGTGAGCCGGCTCTGTCTGCGCAGGCCTCTTACAGGGGAGTGCAAACCACCTATCTCAGTTCTGTGGACCCCACCCACCCTTTCCCCAGACTTTCTGCTCAGTCCCCAGACTTGCAACCACAGCAGCAACAAGACAAACCCTTGGTCTGGCTGACACGGCCCCACACAGCTCCCGAATGCCAACTGCCCAGCTGGTTGATGGGCAACCACTGATGGCCAAACAGGTAGAGGATGCTAACCTTCCTCAGACCTGCCTTCTTTTGCTTATCCCGGCTCACCTGACTTTCCTTCCATATTCCCAGGAGGACAGAAAAGAAACGCTGTATCTGAATCATCAAGGCCTTCATGTGGTGAAGTGCTTGAAGTCAAACTACTTCCAACCTCAGGACCTTTGCATTTCCTGTACCCTCTGCCTACCTCACTTTTTCCCCCCAGGAGATATGCATCTTATTTTTCCTCACGTGTCATCAGAGAGGCAACCTCACCCTAAAAGAGCCACCACCTCACTAGTCAATTTCCTTACACCCTTTAATTTATAGCATGTACTATAAACTAGTATAGCCTGAAATTTACATTATATCTTTAATATGCAGCTATTATTTCCTGTTTTTACCTCCCACTAGAGGTAAAAACCTCCAGAGGCTAGAATTTTGTCCTGCTCATCACTGTGTTCCCAGGACTTGGAACAGTAACTGGTAGAGAGCAGGCACTTCAGAACAGCTTGATGACTGACAGTGACAGTAACCGCTGCAAAGTGTAACCAAGCCTGTTGTTTTGCAACAATTTTGCAACAATCCAACCTGTGATGAATAATCGAGGGAGAGGGTCTCTCAGTAAACACAGGAGCCTGTGCTGACTCAGGGGTAAGGCATGGTTAGAAAACAGAATAATCCGTCCTACCTTGGCTCTACAAGAGTTATTTCACTTTAGAAGCGCCACATGCCCAGAACGTCTCAGAGTGTCTGAGCAGCAGGGGACAGAAACTCCTCAGTCACAAGGAGACCACACTGAGCCCTCAGGCAAGCTCAGGAATGTGAGAGTATTCATCACAGAGGGTGGGGATGGAAGAAACTGCTTTGTTGGGGGGCAGGGGGCGTGCTATTGTCCATCAAGCTGGACAGATGGAGAGTAGAATTTAGGCAAGAGTAGAAACCCAAGGTTGGATCAGAAAGGGAAAAAAGAGTGGATTTTAACTAATTAAATCAGCCTCCCCTGAGGCCTTCTGTGTGACAGCACAGTTCCAGGGCTGGGGATAAGATGACCCCACGATTCCAGCCCTTGAGATGCATGAGCCAGAGGTTCTAGAAATGGCCGTGAACCCAGGGCGAGAGCTCAACTATAAAGGAGGCTAAGGGTGGCAGGGCGGAAATGGGGGGCGGCCGGCAGCTCTCCCTCTGCTGGGAGAGGGTCCCGATTCCAGCTTCCTCCAGTGGGCACACCCTCAGCCTTAATCATAGGTTATATTTAAAAGTAGCCTATATGCCAGACACCTTATTAAATGTGACTTTCGCTGACTATTTTTAGAGGATGTTAATCATGTTACTTTTTGATGTGAAATTGGAACAGGTTAGCTCTAATTACATGAGCTTCTTTAAGGAGCTTGAAAAGACCCAGATGCTCCACCTGCCAAACCCACATCATTGCTGACCCTCTGCTCTCGCTCTCAGGGAAAAGCGACTGCTCAGGCAGGGTGGGAGCCCGATACATGGTGCCCAGGTGTCACCAGGCAGGACTGGGGAGCCCAGGCTATCGTGGTAAGAGGTGACCAACCACGTACCCTGGTCCGCTATTAAAAACATGACCTGATCTCTGATGTAGACTTAGGTTACCTTGAAGCTCTTGATAACAAAAGATAAAAGGTCTTTTATAAAATAAGTTTTTCATCCCATTTTTTGGAGGGTCATGGCCAACGCGCTAGGAATTTTGGCAGCGGGGTGCAAAAAGAATCTTTAGAACTTACCTGGGATACTCTTTCTTCCCATCCTACTCTGTTCTGGGAGAAAGTCTCGTTCTTAACAGAACTTGCTCTCCCGTGTCATCTGCCAGGAAATGACAGCCCTGCCAGGACTTCATGAGCCTGGAGGCAGAGTATTAATAAATCACAAAGGAAAACAATCTTGAGAAAGGGTGATCTGGAGAAGAGACAGCATACAGTAGTCCTGCAGCAGGCGACAAATTACCACAAATCTTGTGGCATCCACGTCACTCCTTTGTTATCTCAGGATTTCCGGGGTTCAGAAGCCGAATGCAGATCAGTGGGATCCTCTGCTTAGGATGCAACAAGGCTGCCCTCCTTCCTGGGTCTTCTTGCAAATTCATGTGGCTGTTAGCATAATTCAGTTCCTTGAGGTTTTAGGACTGAGGTTCCCATTCTTTTGTTGGCTGCAGGCCCAGAGCTGGGCCCAGCTCCTAAAGGCTGCCCACAGTTCCTTACCATGTAGCCACCTCCATGTGCCCTCTCACCCTCGAATCCTTCTCTTGCTTCAAATCTCTCCAGCAAGGAAGAGCCCAGTCTTATTTACATGCTCACCTGATTAGGTCAGGCCCACCCAGGGTCTTCTCCATCCCTTAAAGTCAACTGATTTCTGACCTTAGTTACATCTGCAAAAATCCCTTCACAGAAGCATCTAGTTGAGCATCAGAGTGGATAACTGGGAGATGGTGTGTGGACACTAGGGGTTAGGGATCTGGGGGATCACCATGGAATTCTGCCAACCACACAATCCAAGCACCTTTGCCTGTGTCTTCTAAGTTTCAGTGGAGTATCAACCAATGGTGCCTGTTTTCAAAACTTTTCCTCACCATTCCAATCCTGAAAGTAGGACCCAGTGATCCCTGCTGCACGTGGAAGGGGTCTTTTCTAAGAACCAGGTCTCAACTCAGAATTAATGCTAATCCATCTCTCTGCCAAGCTGTCCAGGTGCAGTCAAGTCAGGGCTGGGACAGGCAGAATGAGGTGGATACACTAGATGGGTGGAATCCAACGTGTGATAACCCTGTACTGTGCTCAGGGAACCAGGCAGAGAAAATAAGGGTCAAAGGTGCTGGGATGCATTAGAAGAAGGTTACTCTGAGGATGAGAAACTCTAGGCCCACAGGGAAGAATAACAAAGAGAAACAGGGGCAGGAAACTGCAGCAGCAGGAGGGCAGGTAGCATAGTTTGAGTTATTTATAATTAATGATGTTCACTATCTTAGAAATTCTCACTCTAGAAGTAATGTTCATTGTCATTTAGCAAATTCAAGGGCCGATGAGGAGATTAACTTGGTTTGAGAACGGTTCCTGGAGGCTGCGGTTCTCAGCCCAATAACTAGGTCCAGCCCTGACCAATGGAACCCAGGTATCAGGGGACGAGACTCAAACATCTTTATTTATGATGACTTTGGGAGAGTGTAAACATCTGAGTTTTAGTGAAGTTCGGGTTTTACTTTGGGGAGTCGTGAAATTTTTCTGCGTAAAGGGTCCTTTGTCACATCAGTGGTCAAATTTCCACTTTTGAAAGGTTGATCTGGCAACAGGGTAGATAATGGAGTGGAGGAAAAAGAGGAAAGAGAAAGGCAGGGTTGGTACTCCCTGGAGGATGCGTGGCAGGAAAAGAGACAGCGGAGGCCGGCAGGTGGAGATGCCAGAGGAGCTCAGGGAGGAGGGGCTGGACGTGGAGAACACGGCACCACAGCGAGTAACTCTCAGTCCGCCCAGCGAGCCTGTGCACTTGCGGGCAGGCACGAGCGGGCGCCCGGCCGCTCTGCAGAGCATTTCCGTCGTGCACTTCCAGATGCTCTCTGGAGACATGCAAATACATTAATTGAGCCCAGAGTCTCTGCCTCTGATGCCTTGAGCCCCTGCTCAGCTGACACACACTGGGAATGGAGAATCCTGCAAGCGGTTCCCAGAGCAGAAAGGTTTCTATGCCAGCAACGCGGCAACGTGGCCCCACCGCTTTAGACATCAAATAGATGCCAGCGTTCCGGGAAATCTTCCTACCACAGACAACCCATGAATCACAAAGACGAAGACTGGTTAACCAAGGAGCAGGGATGCCTCTGTGGGTCACAGCTCGACTTCCAGCAAATGCGTGGCTTCCTCCGGGAAGGCCTGGACGCTGGCAGGGGCTCAGGCGGGCTGCAGCGTGGGAGGGACTGGAGCCGCTGTGTATTTACCTCCAGAGGAACTCAAATCCTTCTGCTCTCAAGCAGCACTGTGGATGAGTCATACAATGTCAAATCAGAAAGGAATCCAGTTTCCAACACAGTTACCCAAGCAGAGAGCGGGCCTGACTTGGGCAAAGCGACGCAATTAAGAAGCGGTGAAGTGAGGATTCAGCCCTTCCTCCAGGATCAGAGGCAGAGGGTGCCAGCCTCCCAGCCCTGACTCAGAGCCGTGTCCCCGCCACATGGACTGACAGCTTACTCAAGGGGGGCCATCAGGTGACAAACTCCCCGGAGGGTGAAACGTCCACACTGGCAGCAGCTCGCTCACTGGCAGTGGGAGCCAGCCCTGCAGGGCTGGTGGGGTCCCGGGCAGGGTCCTGTGGCTGTGCTGGCGCTGTGTTATTGCCTGTTTTTATGAAGCCCGAGCTCAGAGTGGCTTTTACAATTTTGAGCAGCTGGGGGAAAAAAAGAATATTCAACAGAAACTTCATGTGCCTTACAAAGAATAAAATACTTAACAGCTGGCCCTTTCCAGAAAAAGCTTGCCAGTCCTGAGAATCCAGGACAAACCTACATTTCCAAGAATTGCCAAAGACCGACGGAGGTGGAGAGACTCCTCGAAGGTCACCCGGCTATTTGGAGACAGATCTGGAAAACAGGCCCCAAGTCTCTTATTTCTACTATCTAGAGTGAGGGACAGCATGGGCGTAAAAGCATGTGAACACACACTCACACACACGCACATGCAGACACACAGACTCACATATGCACGTCACACGAGTGCACATGCATACACAGACTTGCACACACACACACACATATCCACACAATCATGCATGTACCATGTCCTCACGCACACACACGAACACACACACAACCTCCTCCACACAGAGGCCCCAGACCCATGAAGACACTGCATCAGGGCCCATGATTAAGGAATAATGGTTCTCCTTCTTCATGGCCTGTGAAACATTCCACACAGGAAGGCAGTTTGCAAACTCTGAAGTGTCCTCAAGGCAAAGACTGTTTTTATTAAGGTCAAACTTCAACGGTGTGGTCCCAGTAGAGCACAGGACACAGCGTACGCACTGGAAGTGCCCTGGTGACTGTCCCCCTCCCCATCCTCCTCCCTACGGCCCCACAGCAGGCTCCTTACTCAGCAGGACCTGGTCCTTCCTCACAAGTCTTGCTTCTTGGTATTTTCCACACACTCTGGGAAGCTTGGCGCAAGAAACACACGGCCTCACCTGTCGCCCCCTTCCATGGATGGGTGACTTTG
Organism: Camelus ferus; assembly: GCF_009834535.1. NCBI lineage: Eukaryota > Metazoa > Chordata > Mammalia > Artiodactyla > Camelidae > Camelus > Camelus ferus. The sequence continues at coordinate 6,858,184 of NC_045696.1, forward strand.
CAAGGGAGAAGGCCGGGGCGCACCTGCTTCCAGGGAGAGGCAGGAGGGGCAGAAACTGGGAGTCGCTGAGTGTAAGTGACGTGGAGAGAAACACACGAAGAAGCCGGGAAGAGTGGGGTGGACCCCCCCAGCGGCGCGGTGGTGTGCAGACGCCTTGCGCGTGTGTGCGTTGTAGCTTTCACCACCCTTAGCGGACAGGTCTTATTAAACTAGACTTTGACAAAACAGCCCCATTTCCCTAGCACTTCTGTCACCAAGAAACCCCAGACTGTGGTTTCTGAGCGCATGTATCACACGCTCTGTGTGCTCTGTCCATCCAAGGCAGCAGCCCCCTCCTGCCCCCTCAGTTTTGGCAACAGAGTAGAGAACCCATTCTTGGCACACCGCGGAGAAGAGAAAAGGAGGGGAAAGCTTATGGAGCGAAACCAGATACAATTTTAGAAGTGGAGGGTCTGGGCGCTTTTTGCCGAATTCTCACCTGTATAGGAAACCCACCAGCAAAAAATCATAGAGGGAAACCCTCCAGCCTCTTCTTGGATGTTTCCAAAGATGAGGGGGCTTGCTACTCCACACGGAACCCCTATTACTTTTAAGCATTTTAAGAGACACGCCCGCAAGGCACATTTCAGAAACTTCCTCCCCGTTGTCTTCATCTGAGAGCAAACCTCAGGCTCTAACCGTCTCTCATTTCACTCCTTGCTCTGGACTGATGATGTGTTCCTGCAAAATTCCTAATGCGGAAGCCCTAGCCCCAAGGTGACGGTGCTGGGAGATGGGGCCTTTGGGAGGTAGTTTGATTTGGTCATGAGCTGGGGCATTCACGATGGGAGAATCGGCCTTATAAAGGGAGGGGGGCAGGGGGAGCTTGCTCTCCTGCGCACACTCACTGAGTAAAAGCCACGCGAGGATTCAGTGGGATACGACTGTCCACAAACCAGAAGGAGCAGTCTCACCTGAAACCCTTCCAGCACCTTGACCCTGGACTTCTGGAGCCTCGGGATCTGTGAGAAACAAATGTCTGCTGTTGAAGCCCCAAGTCTATGGTATTTTGTGATGGCAGCCCGCGCCGAGTAAGACAGACTGAACAGTTACTGTCTACACCCTTCCTCCGCGTCAGAATCCCAAGCCTCCCGCTCTCGGACGCCTCCTGTGGGATCCGCTCCAGCCCGTCAAGGATGCACGCGCGTCTCTCCGCTCAGAAATGGCACCTGCTGCGGGAGACTCCTTGTTTCCTGCTCTGTCCTCCCAGCTGGACCAGGAGATCCGTGAGGGCACGCACAGACACACGTGTGTACAAATACAGAAACAGACACAAAACGGCGGCTTACTTATGATGTATCTCAAGCGCAAGGCTCAGTACCAGGTACAGAGAAGGGACTTAATATTTAATGAATTCATAAAAGAAAAATTACAGAGGGGAGGTTACTCGTGTTACCCCCAGGCTCACTCAGTGAACTCAAGTTTCCACGAACTGTCATGGCTTTAAATCTTCCTCCTCGTCAATGTCAATCGCGCCATCATCCTCTTGTCAAAACCCTCCCACCTGAGCCATCTCTGCCCATGGGTCCTTCCCCGTACATTCTCTGAATTCCTTTGGACTTTGCCTTCTGAAAACTTACAGCAGAGTTCTTACTCTATTTTCCTTGGAGCACGAGGTCCGTGAGTTCTGAATATGTTTTCTACCAAAAAGATTCCAGTATCGAACCAGCTTGGGAAACACTCCATGAGCGGAAAGGCCCAGACAAAACACTTATTTCGTTGAATCCAGAATTTTTTAAGTGTATTGCCAGTTGATGTAGACAATCTATTAACTTTGTGTATAACATGGAACTCAGAGCCCTTGCTTGACAGCATAATTCCTTCACCATTGCAAATCCCTAGTTGACAGAACCACATTCCATGAGGCTCCCAACCAAGCTTACTTTTGGGTGGGGGAGAATGAAAATCCAGAAGACCATCCTCCCCACGTCCCTTGAGCGGGAGGAGGATGATGACTTTGGCTGGCAGCCCTGGAGTGGCCCAAGGCCTCCCTGTACGTGAGAGTCCGGTTTCCCCCAAACCAGGACTGACTTTTATTGCTTCTCTCCAGAAGTGGGAGGTGGTACACAAGGTGCTTGACAAAAGCTAGTGTGACCCTTTCTTCATGGACAGTGCCTGTATTTTGCCCTTGGAAATGAGTTATAAATGAGTTATAAATTTCAGGACCCCAAGAAGCCTACACATCAGTCAAAACATTATTCTGCTATGGCTTGGGGCCCCACAGAAACCCGGCCACCTCAGATCCAAGCTTGGGAGAGTGCCTCTTCTTTCTGAACTTGGTTTTATCCAACCTGGAACAGCTGAACATCTCTCCTCCCAACCCAACATGTGCACATGTGTGTGCACAAGTGCTGTGCACAAGCACACACACACACACACACACACTCACCTCTTTGCAAGGCAGGCATCGATTTTTTTCCCAACAGCCTGGGCACGTGCTTCAAGCTCTGTGAGGTCACTTTGTCTATAGGCTAAACTACAGCCACAGAGCCCAGGCCTTAGGACGGGAGAGGGAGATGTTCTTTTTGATGACAGGTCTTTCCCAGAACCTGAAAATGACCTCAGGTGAACCTTGGGCACAATGAACTAAAAGCTGTCCTATCCTTAACTGACCCAGTGGTGCAGTCGCAGCTGATACCTCACCGCTGCCCACGAAGCTGCCTTGTGCTGGTGCAGGGAAGCCTCACACTTAAGAACTCAGCATCAAACCGAGGCTCACTAGGAAGCCATTGAGAGTGTCAGTGCTGTCCAGCCCGACACTGTGGCCCAACTTTGTTCGGGGGACACTTCGTGCTGTCCTGTCCTCAGAGGAAACTGCAGCAACACCCTGACTTGTATACATTTTCTACAGAGCTGGTCGTAAACCTCCCGGGACCCTATCTGTGAGCCCTTGAAGGCAGGGACGGTGTCTTGTTCTGGCTCGCCTCCCTCCTCTCAGTACTCAGCTAGCGGTCAGTACTTGGCCCCCAGCAGGATGTGGTCAACGTTCATCGAGCCGACTTGCCGTGAAGATCAGATTCCTTTTGCTTTCTCAACCGCTCCCTCTACAAACCTTACCAAAGAGCCATATGTGAGCATGAAAGATGACTGATACATAGTGCTTGCCCTCAAGGGGCTCCCAGTCTAGGACCGCATTCAGGCGCAGACAGAGACAGGACTAAGCACCGTGGAGGCTGTGTTGGAGGGTGGCCGCTTTCCGAGCGGGTGTGTGAGAAAGAAGGCAGCCTGCCACGGGGGCCGGCGCTGCTCCTCCACGTTCCTCTGGCCTCCTCCCGACATTGCCACTTCTGCTTTCCTTAACCTCCCACCCCGTTACCCATCCTGCGCGTCTTTACTGCTCCCTCCGTGACTCAGTGCTGGGCATAGCTTACTAGACACTCTAGGTGCCCTGACGGGAGTGAGCAAAAATACAAACAAATAAACACGACTGGAACAAACAGGCTCCCCGGTTTCTGATACCGAGCACAGCTCTGGGCAAGGGTCTGATGCTGACACACCAGTCCTAGCTTCTGGATGCAGGGCTGCACTATGCTTGGTAAAAAGGAGGCTGGTTGACCAGCAAGCCTGCTGGAGGGACGCCTGAGCCACTCAGAGTGTTGCTGTGGGTCGAGCCTGCTCTGCCACTTGCCTAACTCAGAATGTTGCTAAATAAATCACTGCAGTCCCACAAAGCTACTGGCTTGGATTTCAAGTCACCGTTTAAGGAAAGAAGTAGAATATGAGAATATTATAAGAAATATGCATTTGCTCTGTTCCTCTCTAAAGAAGGTAATTCTTTTTAAAAAGAAAAAAAATCCCCATAAGTGCAGCCATAGTCATAATGGGAAGTGACATTATAACTTCAGGCACAGGAATAATTCAATTATCCTTGAAGGTTACTGAGTTTGAAAGGAGCGTTTTGCTGTGTTTTCTTTCTCAAGCCTCAGCTATTCAAAGCTGAGTGCTTATTGTTCTCACCAGGCAGGCTGACAGTGGACAGGAGATCGCAAAAAGAGCTCCTTCCCTAAATGAAACCACGTAGCCGTCACGCCTACCGAGGACACTGTCAGATGCAAGTTACCGGTCTGACTTACACTTGAAGAAAATCTCGCAATTCCTTTTTTTTCTTTGATTCTCTCTTCAACTTGTGTTCTATCTTACAAAATGTCAAACAAATTAAGTGTATGAACTTCTGGTGCATTCCAGAGAACGAGACAGACAATACACTCCCACATTTGTTCTGAAACATGGTATTCTGTTAAGTTCAAACTAAAGCAGCAGGGTCTGAATCCACAGTCCCAGGAAATAAGGCCTCTTGGCAGGGTCGGGGATGGGGAGGTGAGGGAGGAGGCGAGTGAGGGAGGCAAGCAGCTTCAGAGAGTATCTCTGGCCACCTGGCTGGGGATGGATGGAAACACTGCGGGGTCCAGCAATATTTCTGTTCCACCTTCCGGAAGCAAGAGCAAGCTTACCTGTTACCTGTTTAAATCTCTCTCAGTGGCCTTTTAGCCTAACCAGAATTTCCCGTCACCCACTCCACAAAATATCCTGGCTTTTTCCCTTTCATTTGGAAAGCAAATTATTCATCTGGATTTTATACTTGAGCCTCAAGTCTTCCTGCTTGGGGGAAGAAGCATCTTTTAGATCAGCAATGTTTTCCCCATACACATCCTGCAGAGAGCTGTGTTGATGCCATTGGATAAAAGCCATGGAAATATTCTCATGCAGTTGGTTCTCCTTACAGCTGTTGACTGGGATAGAAATTGTAGATAATGCCAGTACCTTGTCTGCAGGGAAGAAGGGTAGTCTGGCTTTAGACTTTCTGAGTTGTCACAAGAGACCTGGAAAGGAAAGGTGGGGGAGGGGATGCATGTCTGTGAGTCTATTTCTTTCTTTGTTATATTCAGGAGTTTGCTGTATTTTTTAGATTCCACATATAAGTGACATCATACAGTATTTGTCTTTCTCTGACTTACTTCATTTAGCATAATGCCCTCCAAGTCCACCTATGTTGTTGTAAATGGCAAAATTTTGTTCTTTTTGTGGCTGAGTAATATTCCATTTATAAGTGAGTGTGTGTGTGTATTATATATATATATTATATATATATAATTTTCTTTATCCATTCATCTGTTGATGGACACTTAGAATGCTTCCTTATCTTGGCTATTATAAATAATGCAGCTATGAACATTGGAGTGTATGTCTCTTTTTTAACTTTGTTTTCTTTGGATATATGCCCAGGAGTGGAGTTGCTGGGTCAGATGATAGGTCTTCATATATAGATAAATAGCTGTCTTTTTGAAGATTGTTGCTCTAGGATCACTCCCTAGAGTTGAATCCTGGCTCTCCTGACTATTAGTTGAGTGATTTGGGGCAAGTAACTTAACTTATGAAAGCCTCAGTTTGCTCATCTGTAAAATGGAAATAAAGGGAGTTTCTACCTTGAAGAGTTTGGTGAGAATGAAGCTAGACCATATGTGTCACATGTGGACCTCTGAACCTCACACAGTCAGTGCCCACTCACGGGCCACACCTTATGACTTTGCACAGGGCTCCATGCTCAGAAGGGCCCCATACTTGGCTTAACACTTTACTGTCATCATCCTGAAATTCTTAACCGAGTTTTACCAAGGGGACTTGCATTTTTCTTTCACACTGGGTCCCACAATTTTGCAGCCTTTCCTAAGCCCAGTAAATGTTAGTTGATGTCATCAATCATCCCCTTGGTACTTCATTATTTCAAAGCTCAATGCATAGTCAAAACATACGGATCAATAGATAAACAAGATTTTACTGATTATCTTTTCAGTATATAAACCACCCAGCAACACCGTTAGGGCTCTGAATTATTTAGTAATGAAAAATTAAGTTAGAAGCCGAGAGGTCTGCCAGGAGTGTCCTTGCACTGAGATGTCCACAAACAAACACTGGGAGCTCCATTTTCAGGAGGACGGGGGACGAGCTGCTGGCAGGCACTGGCCCTGAGGTGGCTGTCCTGGAAAGGGCCAAGGTTATCCTTTGTAACAGGGAAAATCGAAACAATGAACTGTTAGCTGCCGTGAAGGCAGAAGCAACCTCAGATGCACAAAAGCACCAGCAGTTAAAGCCGAGGAAGCCAGAGCAGAAGGTGGGGGGCCAGAGTGCCCGGTGCCTGGGGGGTGACTGGTCACTTCATCTTCCATCCACCCCCACCCCACACCCCAGGCTCGCCAGGTCAGGTCAGGGACAAAAGCCCTGGACCAGAGGGAGAGGAGAAAACAGGCTGGGGATCAGCATCTGGAATTCACAGGGAAGGTGGAGATTCCCTGCCAGAGCTGGGCTTGTGCAGAGAGGCAGCCGTGGTTCTGGTTCTTGGAAGGAAGGCTTTTGCTTTTAGGGTCTTTCTTCTTGGAATAAGATTAGTTTTCTTTACAAAAATAATGCCTGTTTATTGGAGACAGTAGTGATTCACCTTGGAGGGGGTGACCATGTCCAGAGAGGCCCCACAAAGCCTGCACCTTTATTTCTAGAATCAGCGGTTGAGGCGGCGTGGGGGCCCCTGAGCCCGCACTGAGCTGAGGGTGGTGGGAGGAGCACACGTCCACTGCCAGGTGGTCCCTGCTCGCTGGGACCTTGGGGTGCATGGAAAGGGGACTGCCGGGCCTTAGTGTGACTTTGGCTTTGCTGAGAAAAGGGAAGAGAAGGAGAGTTTAGAGCAGGAGACTGTTAGGACCCAACTTACATTTTGAAAGGACCACTGCATTGAGAATAGACTTTCAGGGACAGTGATGGATGCAGAGAGGCCAGTCAGGAGGCTGCTGCAGAGATGGGTGCTTGAACCAGGAGGGAGGTGGTGGTGGAGGTAGGAGCCAAGGCTGTCAGCTCTATGGGTCTGGAGTTCAAGGGAGGTCCAGGCTAGAGACAAAAAATAAATTTGGCCATCGTTAGCACAGAGTCAGGTATTTAAATCCAGAGTGAGGATGGAGAAGAGAACGGGGCATCCTAGATAATGAGGAACCAGCCAACAGAAAAAAGAAAAACCACAGCAGTGAGAAGCCAAGTGAAGGACGTGTCAAAGAGGAGCGGGTGATGAGGTGGGCCACCTGCCATGGATGGTCCAGCAGACAGGAGGACCCGGGGGCCAGGAGTGACATACGCTGGGCAGGAACCATCGAGGGCCTGGACCGAAGCAGCTCACCAGGTAGAGAGAGGGCAACCCCTGAGCAGAGAGAGTTTAAGAGAGATGGAGGGCATAGAAATTGGAGAGGCAGTAAGAGTAAGTCTTCTAAGGAGTTTGCTGTAAAAGCGAGTAGAGAGTGGAGGTAGAATCTTCTGGGGGTCAGCGAAGGGGACAAAAAAAGATTTTCTTTTTAGGATAAGTAATAACAGCAGACCAGAAGGAGCCGAAAATGCTAAGAAATAGGGGAAATGCCGAGCCATGGTGTCCGCTAGCAGGCAAAAGGGAAGGGCGGGGATCTGAAGGGCAGTGCGGGGAGGGCTGCAGTGGACGGGGGCCTGGGATAGTGCATGGCTAGGAACCGGACTGGGCGCGGAGGAGACAGGCAGGGATGCAGGCAGGTGGGCGGAGGACGCCTGGTAGCCTGTGGGCGTTTCCCTGTGACGGCATCAGCTTTCTCGGTGAAAGTGGAAGCTGGGTCTTCGGCTGAGAGTGATGGTGGGGAGAGGCGCTGGGGGTCCGAGGGGAGAGGCGCTGGGGGTCCGAGTGGAGAGGCCCTGGGGGTCCGAGGGGAGAGGGGCTGGGGGTCCGAGGGGAGAGGCGCTGGAGGTCCGAGGGGAGAGGAGAGTGGGAAAGTTGACCATTTGCTCATCTTTCTATCTCTAGTTCCTACATAACGGGTTCTCTTCTTTATTAAAATATAGTTGATTTACAATGTTGTATTAGTTTCTGGTTTGCAGCATGGTAATTCAGTTAAAGATATATAAATATATACATATATACATACATAACGGGTTCCTAATGAAGCTTCTTGGATGCATAAACACTTACAAGTCAAGGCTAATTAAACGGCATTAGTCTAGACAGGTCTGGAAACCCTAATGTGCTCTCCTGGCTGTATAGGGCCAATAAGGTTCCTGAACCAGTTTGGGAGGCCAGTCACTGTATGGTTGGGCACATGGACTCTGGCTGATCTCAGTCCAAACATCCCCACTGACTGAGCTATTTTTTTTTTTTTTTTTTTGGAAAAGTCTTTAACCTGATTTAGTCTCGTTTCTTCATCTGTAAACTATGACTGGTAATAGTCCCCTAGAATCACCGTGAGGATTTATCGGAAGGACTCACATAAAGTGCGTGGCACCTGATAAGCCCAGAAAGTAGGACAGGCATCACCATCGCACTTGGTGTCATCATATTGATAAGAAATTACTTCAGGGCACCCACAGGGGGGATGGTGGTATTGACCTGGACAAGCCTGTGAGCGATGGTTGGAGAGTCATCTCTGTGTTCTAGGGTATGGCCCTCAGGCCCCAGAAGCAGCAACTTGACTTTGTCAAGGCCTGTAGAGAATATTGAGCCCAGGGAGCCAGACTCACATAAACTAAACTCACAGCAGACTGATGTATAAACCAGAAAGCCAATTTAGGAAACATCACTGCCAGGAGGAAGGTCTCCTGAGGGAGCCAAGTTATAATCAGAAGGCTGTTCAAAGAGTCTGGTTGAGGGACATGAATGGATGGATGTCACCAGGCTGTGATACTCAGTCAGCTACCCTGTGCCTGTGTAGATTGAGTCTCGGGGGGACTGACATTTCCTCTTGGTAGCCAGGGTGCCCTGTTCCCTAAGTGATGCCAGTGACACAAAGGAAGACTTGCCCTTTGAACTTCAAGGGTCCAGACTCCAGGCAACCCACTCACTGAGATTCCTCCAGGAACCTTACCAGTTCGGGCCCCTTTAACATCCAGGCAACCTGGACGAGACTTCTAAGCCTGGGTTGTGCTGCTTTATACTGAAAGACAGACTCTTTCTCGATGACTTCTGCAGATATTACTTCACATGTTAGTTAATAAATTATCCAGCTTAGCGCTCAAAGTACAGCCTTCAATCTCTGCCTGGCTTTACATTGACTGATCAAAGCAGCCCTTAGGGTATCTGTGCCTTATTTTGACTTGCATGTAAACCTTTGTTTGTTTAATAACTAAACTCCCCCTCCCTGCCATTAAAAAAAAAGCTAAACTCTATTTTCATGGGGAATTTGACTTTTATTTTAAAATTCATACACTTAATTTAAGAAAAATAAAACCCATATGTTTCTAACTTACTCATTCTAAATCCATCAAAACATTTTAACAGTTGCCTAATGCCCAAGAATCATTTTGATGTTTCTTAATATGTTTTGAAAAAAAAAAAACCTTTCCTTAAAAAATGAAAGAAGAAACAGGTGGTTATACTTTGTGAGTGGGAAATATATCCAAACACCAAACTTCTGTTGCTTTGGACACATTTCATGCTACAGATTCACCTTTCTCCATCTCTGTTTATCTAACAGTACCCCCATCTGTCTGCCAGTTTACTCATCTGTCTGCAAAAGCACCTTGTTCTTTGAATGACTTCTTCCAGATTTGAGGAAGGAGCCATACATCATGTATGAAGACCATCCAAGAATATGAATCTTGTTGTTATCCAGGAAAAGGTCTCAGAGCCTAGAGTGTGATTGTGCCCAGACTCCTGTCCTCTTGTCAAGGGTAGAGTTGGCTTCTGACCCTCACCTGGCCCCCTCCCGGCCCTCCACCTGAACATTCTGCTAGGAAGGTGGGTGGGAGGTGCACGAGGCCCACATCAGCCTTCCATTTCACATCCCGATCCCCGTCGACCCAGAACATTCAGCCCCAGACTTTGTTTGAGCTCTTGCATTAGTCTGAGCAGAACCAAGCAGAGCAGAGCACCAGGATCAGAGGAATGTACACATCCGATGACGGTCATTGCTGTGATGTCCCCTAAGCTATGTCCTCAGTCCAGGACCCACAGCCTGCCTGAGTCCACCCATCCATCATGCCCTGTGTTAGTTCTCACCCACTCAGGACTGTCCCCTCCACTGTTATTAAACGCATGTGCCAAAGGATAGCCAGTGCTGGGCACTGGAGCCCTCAAGGTCAGAGGGGAAATAAAAAAGGAGAATGGAAGGTAGCGGATGGGAAAGAAGTAGGAAGGAGCTGAAGTAGGGAGAGCCCTGAGCACAACAAAGAACCCTGGAGAGACAGAGGGAATGGTGCACCCCCAGAGGAACTGGTGTCCAAGTCTGTGAGACGGACAAGGAGCCCCCCCAGACCACACTGTGAGGATCTCATGAGTGTCCAGGCCAAGCTGCTGTTCCAGAAGCAGAGCGCAGCTGAGGTGAGCTCGGGTGAGGAGCGTAGAGGGACAGAAAGACCATGATGGACAATGACATCATCAGATTACCTTTGGGATCACCCTTTGGAGCTGACTCTTGAAGAGTCACCCCAAAATGGACACACTTCTTCCTCAGATATAAACACCTAATAATAAAGAAACCAAACCATTCAGGCACGCATTGTGCTGTGTCCACATTCTCTCTGAAATGATCTGTAACTCATTTAAATCCCTTCTTAAGAGCTGATTTTGAAAACCAAACAGGACAAATAGTTCTTGAATTGTTCCGATTTTTTTTTTAATGCACTATCTGTACTAGCTCAGAATTATCCTAACAGAGCTCTGAAACCCAGAGAGACAGATTTCAGTTCAGGCAGTCTGGATATTTTAGATCCTGAGGGATAACTCTGGGAATAGGTCTGGCTCCCTGCCAGCTAGGTACTTGGGCCTGGGCCAAAGAGATAAATACTGGGCCACAAGTAGAACAGATGCTTGAAAGGTCTGTTCCACTCCTGAGATCTCTGTTTAATGGTGGCTATTGCTGACATGATTGCTTTTAAATTTTTAATTTCTCTAGCCAGACCTATAATGCCACATGTCCACCCACGTTTCAGCAGGGCAGAGGAACTCCATCAACTGTGTGCCCTCCTAGTTATCGCAACACACGTGAGCAACAGAAAAGGGATAACTCAGCATCGAGCGGGGGCTCCTGCCTCGCGCACTTCCACGATGTAAGAAGTTGCTGTCTGACAAGCTCACTTTGGAGAACCGCGGTCTCGCTTTTCTCCTTCCCTGCGTTCTCCCAGAGATCACGGTCCTGACTTGCCTCTGCCGGTGCTGGTCCTTTGTTTTCAACTCCTACTGTCCCTAGCACCTCACCCCTCTAGCCTGAGCTCAGAAGAACACAGTTCCTCATGAAAACTGCCACATCCTGGAACCTAGACTTCACAATTTAGTATCTACTGAAGGGGCCAGGGCCATCTGGTCAACCAGCACACTCATGGACGAGGATGAGTGGGCTTTCCAGACTCAGCCCTTAAAGGGTCCTAAATGGGTCCTAAGTAGGACTTTGCTGCCTTATTTGAAAGTATGAATAACAGTAGATTTAAAACATATAGAAGGATAAAGATGCCACAGTGTCTGAAGAGTGGGAGAGGCTACAAAGGGGTAGGTAAAACTTACTTACTTCCTCCAAATCAATACACGTCACCAGCCCTCTACATCATATATATAAATCGTTCCAACTCCTGACGGGGTTTGAAATGAGCAGAGTAAACTAAACCCAAATTATACAAACATGCGAAGGCCTGAGGCAAATGTTCCTCTCAGAATCCAGCTTAAGCAGCTCCAAGAATTATTGAACCCGACAGCTCAGGAAAATGGTGACACGTTTAAAACACAAACTCTAGCTAATTTACCTGATGAGTTTCTCCACTCTGGTCTGTAAAAACACCTCCTGGATTATTTCTATGAATTAATACAATTAATACAAAGCAAAGCCTGGCACACAGTAGGATCTCAATCAATGTTAGCCATTACAAGGGTTAGAAGAGGGGTCAGCAGTATGAGCAGGTGTTTTGGAGGCTATGAAAGTGTCAACAGCAGTCCTGTATCGGTGACAGCTCATCACAGGCAGGAAATCCTATTCCTTCCACGTCCCTGCAGGATATGACTCATTATTTACTCCCAAATCCTCCAGGCGATTGACTCGGGCTGCTTTGATAATCCCAAGAAACAATTCACCGCCTCGTGCTCAGCTCAGGGATCTGCAAAGCCTGGCTCCCCCTCCCCCATCCCAGGGCCACTGTGAATTCCTTGCACAACCTGCAAAGGACGTTCCATCATTGGTCCCTACTTTCATTTTTCTCTCTTCTAAACTGTGAGTGAGACACCAAACAGACACAGCTCAAGAATCGTGATTTTAAAACCATCACCCACATGAACACCTTCTAAGCATTTTCTGTACTGTGACTTCTGAGGAACATCGTAGTTTTATCCGAAAATAGCCAGCTCTGCTTTCCTCCCCACCTTGCTCCCGCCCATCCTGGGAGCCCACTGTAACTTTTCTTAGGCTATTACACAGGTTGTGAGCTTACCCCCGACTGGTATATTTCCAGGGCTCTGAGGGTGGTCCTCTGAATTTTCTCACCATCATTTATGCCCAAATCCCTCTTCCCTTGGTTCAAACACATGCACCACAACTGTCTCAGGACTTTGCAAGTTCCGTCTGTATTTTGCCCACATACCCAGGGGGAGGTTCTTCTTCCTTTGCCTGGAGCTCAGCTTTAGTCTAGAGCCTTCTCTTGAGGACAGTTGCAGACAGGGAGAGAGTTAATATATCATCTCAGTTTCCCAACTGCTTTTCTTGATGAAATGTGTACTTTACCTCCTGAGGCACACTATTTTTTTATATTTGTGGACACATATTCAATTTAGTTCTGTGATATTTTCCTTAAAAAAGACCTTTAGGAAAAAATTTTTAGAATTATATTCTGGACAGTATACATCTCTGCATTCACACAACTCACACAACCCACCTTGAAATTTGCAGGAATTACCTCTCTCGGCACAGCCACGTATATTAAGAAGATCGTGGAATGTGCTTCCCTACGCTCTGTTTATTGCTTTGCTCACAAAGAGCCCACTGACCCCTGGCGTTTCCATCCCCATCACTATGGCGCCCGAGACAATGTCACAGAAAGGATACAGCGCAGCAGGAGACTAGCACTCACGTTCCTTCCTCTAGTGGGCTATGACGGACCCATTGGATCCAATGGATCCAGCGTATCCATTCACAAGGGAGAATGAGCAATGTCTGCTGCCCCCGGCCTGCTCTCCTGCCCTACCCACTGCACCAGGAAGGCCAAGTGAGAACAAAGGCAAAACCACCCTTGGCTCTTTGGAGACTATTGACGCAGATTCAAAGTTCATACCTTAAACCTGGGGACCATGGGTGACCCCTTCCCTCCCCATCTTTTGCTTTCTCTTCATCGGTCTCACAAGGGCCCGCTAGTGGCTGTGGTATGTTTACCCTGCAGCCTTCTGCTATTTTTATCATGTGGCTTTTCACCACCGGTTCTGTGGTTCTGCAGAGGACATTGCTCTTTGCAAGGTGAGGTCTGGCCTGTTAGCTGGTCTATTATTCTTTCTCCTTCAACCCTTTGATCTGTTTCAAATGTGATTTTTGAAAGCAGGTAACATATAAATCACATCTGCATAAACAAATGTGTACATAAGTCTGAGACACAGAGAGTGCATTTAACTCTTCAAAGCCTACAAAAGCATCTTTTGATGTCAATCTCAAAAGGCAGAAGAAAGGAGCTGAATTTTACCCTAATTCAAAAACAAAATATTTTTAGTTTCCTTTTACTTACATTGTCTGTGCCGTGAGCACAGCTGCACTGGCCTTTCTGGGGCCTGGTGACCCCTTAGCTTCCCTCAAATGTAAAAGGAACACATGCCAAAGATGGCATTTAGCTCATTAATTACACAAGGAAATCATACAGGTGCCACAACAGGTTCAAAGAAGTCAAACCACAGTTTTACATGGAGTAAAGGAGTGTTGAGAAGTGTTTTTCCGTGGGAAAGGAGATTGATTGAATCTCCATCTGGAAGAATTTATCTCCAGGTCTATATACAAGAGTTATGTTGCATTGGTCATGATAATCACATTGCCATCGGCTCTCTACAATTTACGAATTATAAAAATAGCTCCATGGCAATCAACAGCTAGAATCAGAAAGCCCCGAAGGGTGTGCTCTAAATAGTACATAGTTTTCTACTGAAAACACCAAGTAATCTTTATTACTTATTCCTAAGTTTCCACCTACAAATCTTGGCTTCCTGTTCTCCACCCTCCCTTCTGTTTCTAGCAGCCATTGGCTGTCTCCAGCTCATCCTGTGACCTCCCATTACCTGGTGGCAGGTAAATCTGCTGATGCCCTGGTTTCCCAAGAGTCACCAGTAGACCATTTCAACTCCTTTCTGTACTGAGTTTGATCTATGCTGCTCTTGCCCACTCTCCCTCTTCCCCACAGTGGCCGGTGGGCATGAGCCAATGTCCATCCGTCTTTCCATCAGAATGCAATCCTGGCTTCCATGCCCCGCCAGGGCCAGGTCTGCTCCTGCAACAAGAGCTGCACAAAAAGATATGAAAGATCAGGCTCCTGGTTCCATGAAGTAAGAATCAGTGGCCTGTGGCCACTCGAAGCCTTACTTTTTATTTCCATCCGTACGTGGAAACCTCATGAGATGCTCCCAGCACGTCAGATCTACTTTTTAGCTGTAGTTGCTCCCTTGGTATATCAGTCAAAGTTCAATCAGAGAAGAAGAACCAGTAGGAGATACGAATTAAGAGGCTTATTGGAAGGAATTGGCTTCCATGATTAAGAGGCACATCAAAAACCTATAGGGCAGGCCGTCAAGAAGGGCAGACGGAAGTTCTCAGGCATAGGCTGAAGCTGCCATCACAGGTAGACTTTCTTCTCTCAGGGAAGTCTCAACTCTACCTTTAAGGCCTTTCAACTGATCAAGCCAGGCCCACACAGGTAATCTAGGATAAAATCAACTGATCACATATATGAAACACTTTCACAGCAACATAAAAGTTTAGGGTTAGGGCTCTTTGCCCAGGAGACACTTGGGGTCTGGTTTTAAGAAATGGAGGCAAGGAAACCAACATGCTTGAAGCTTCATGGGCCTAGAGAAGGTCTCTTTTTCTGCTTGAATTTTCCATTTGTTTATTTTGGGGAAACCGTAGACTGACATAATCATGGGTGTGCTAAAGACCCCGAAAGCACTCCTTGGTGACTTCACTTCAGTAAAAATAAAATGAAGTGTCGTCTTCTTCATTTTGAGAGGGGGCGTTAGCAAGGCGTATGTTTGCTGGAAGTGGGTACCTTCCAAGATACACTCCTGTGACAGTCCAAATTAGGGCAATTCAATCAAGAGAACTCGGCAGAAGGGCCTGGCACCCTCCCACCACTGGACCCAGTCATATTTTTAAATCTTCTTATTTCAAGAGACCTAATCACAAACAGAGCTTATAGGTCTGAGCAAATTATGTTTACTTCCATTTAAGTTTTATCTCTTCCCTGTCATACTTTGCGATGTGCTGAAAAATGGCAAGTAAACATTTCATCTGAATGCTGACATTTTAAAAAGAAAAACTATTAAAGAGTTGGACATTCCTTTCCGCGTCTGTGTCAAACATCAGGTGTGGATTGATGCACTGATGCAGACAGCTTCCACATCAGCTTCTGTCCTCCGACATGGTTTGTGATGCGCGATGACCCACTGGCCACAAAAAGCTCACATTTCCCAAGGGTATCTCCCGAAGTCCAGTCACCGCAGGCAGTTTAAGCTCAACCTCCAAACTGCCAATATAATATAAGTTCCTCCCTCTTTGCTGTCCTGAAAAAAAAATATCAAGCTCCACATTGTGTAATTGCCTCAAGAGGTAATACGAGCAATAGTCTTTTATAAACCATAGAACAACTTGTTTCTTACACAAGCCACGGCAATACATGTAAGTATCAACTGAACATTATTTTAGAAGTGGAGCCTTCATGCATAATGGACTAATAAACCCATTAGCTCTTACGTCCTGCTAATTATGCGCTTTGTCACACACAGCCAAGTGCCTGTGAAAACCTGTTTTTATACTATTTTAATAATGCTATCTCCTTATGCACAGAAATTGATTTTCGATATCAACCACACAAGGTGAATAAAACAAAATTGAGCCCAAAACGTTAAAGATACGAATATGGGCACCAGATGTAATTCCTGAAGGATAAACTCTCAAGAACATGATAATAAAATAGATATCACCTTTTTCAAGTCTCTGCAACCACTCTAAACGAGATCCTAAATAAATCTGAGTGCGTACTGGTGATGTAGCCATCAAAATGAAGATGCTGAGGGTACGGCATGTGGCCAAAGAGACGTCAAGTTCTCCTCCTCATCGGAGGCCACTGTCTTGGTTACTTTGGAAGGCATGGTCCACTCACAATAATCTCTGAATTTCAAAAACTTTGAACATAAAAGAATATTAATTCACACTCTTACTAATATAAATGAAGACAAACCAACAGATCAAAAATTGCTTATCTAAAGTATCAATGAATTAAATAGTACCCCAAAAAAAGCACATTTTTTAAAGAAAAGAAAAAAGAATACAAAACACGTTTTGCCTCACCCCTCATTTTCCTGGATTGACCGTCAGCAACAGCTTCTTCCCAGCGGTTAATGTCAAGTGTCCAAATTCCTCAAGGGTATTCCTGCTCTTCTGTTAGTTGTCTTGAATTCACCTTTTCAGAATCATTCCTTCCTTTTTAAGAGGCTCTGTTCTGTCTCCTGGGAAATCTCCCAGCTGTGGTTGTTCTTGTGTAAATACGATCCCTTCATCTTTGCCTCAATTCTGTTGGTTTTCATAGTAGCAACAATGATGTCACTTGCTAGTCAAGATGTTGCCCTAACTTTCCAGGGAAGCCCCCAGGCTGTTTAGGGAAATAACTCAGCAACGTACACTTGTAAGGCTTGAGACTTTTTCACAAAACCACCAAAATACGTTCAACTAAATCAACCTACCAGACAGCGCAAAGGTAAGAGGAGAAAACCCAGTGTTTCCCATTTCCCTGACAACCCGCACCCAGCAGCCACAGTCCCTAACAGCTTCTGTTACAAAGTCAGAATTTACAGGTAAAGCAGGACCCCTAAAGCTGACAGATGCTTTAGGCTTTTCGTGGCATTTTAGCTTAAACTAGGATCATAAATTTTTTCTGCAGTTTGAACTACTTAATAAAGCCTTCCTTTTTCAGATCTGAGTTAGATACCAAGTCCTTACAGAGATAAGGCAAAAACGTGTGCGTGTGTATGTGTACACATGTATAAAGGTCCCATCTGCAAAAGAGAAAAGATAAATTAGAAGGCTTCCTTGCTTACCAAAAGAGGCACACTGGCTACTTTTTACTTTAAATAGAGACTCAACCCTGTCCACTGTGCATTTAAGGCAAACTTGGATTTAAAATTCACAAACAACCTTTGGCAAATTTAACTATCATTTAGCGTGAGGTCTACCTGATTGTAAATAAGTAAAATACAGGCCTTTTCCACAGCACTCATGGGAGAAAATCCAACCATCGGTGATTCCAAACTTTTATGTAAGATCAGAAGCTGGTTCCAAGAAAGGCTGTCTTCCAAGCTTCAGTCAAGGTGTAGAGAAGCGGGGCCAAGGATTGAACTTGGTTTGTTCGTTTGATGAGAATGGAGATCTGTCCCGCTGCAGGGCTTGGACCCCTGACGTACTATGTGCTCACCTGCAGCCCTGCATCGGTGGCTCAGGGTGCTCTGTGCCTCCCTCTCCTTTCCAGTCCCTAAGTCGCCAAAGAACCCAGCACCAGCTCCTCCACGAAGCCACTGGACCATGAAGGAGTCATTTAAGCACCAGTTTGGTGCATTATAAGCCCTCAGAATATTCCCCAAAAGCTTCCTCTACTCAGTGTTCACGGCTCCTTGCTTCAAGGACACGGGATAGAGCAAGAGACCTGGGTAGAGGGCACTCTCATGCTTTCAAGGGTTGGTCATGGAGAAACTTAATGTACTGGATGAAGTAAGAGAAGGAGGTAGGAGGCACTCCCATTTGTTCAGGGGATGGTTATGGAGAAACTGCAATATGCTAAGCACATTTCTATCTGCAGAGATGCAGAGATCAAGTGATTGTAATCCCTGCCCACTGGATGTTATGGGTTGAACTGTATTCACATGCTGAAACTTCCAGGACGTCCAAATGTGATCATATTGGGAGTAAGGTCTTGAAAGAAATAGTTAAAATGAGGTCCTTCAGGTGAGCGCTAATCCAGTACGACTGGTGTCCTTATAAGAAGAGGAGATTAGGACCCACAGAGGACAGACTATGTCAGGATGCAGGGAGAAGATGGCCATCTACACGCCTCACTGGAAACCAACCCTGCAGACACCTTGATCTCAGACTTGTAGATTTCAGAATTGTGAGAACATAAATGCTTGTGGTTTAAAGCCACTAAGGCTGCAGTGCTTTGTTAAAGCAGCCCTTCTAAATAACAACACCAGAGTGACAGTCCAGGGCAGGGAGGCCGGCAGCAGTGAGTAAGTAAATACCAGTTTTATGATAATAACAAACAGTTGCATAGTCCTTATGTTCTGCCTGTCCCCCTTCTCAGTGCTTTTCATTTCTCAGAACAGTCCCATAAGGGTATCACACCACCTCCAATTTACAGATGAGGAAAGTGAAGCAGAGGGAAGTTAAGGACTTGCCCAATGTCACACAGCTTAAGTAGTGGGGCTGAGATTTAAACTCAGGCAGTCTGACCCCAGGTTACATTTTCCCTTCTTATACATAGTGAAGACAAGAGTTGCAAAGATCAATAGGGTTAGAAATTGATACAGGATGGAGAGGACTCGACATAAGGTAGAGTGTCAGGGAAGCTTCAGAGGAAGTGATTGTTTTACCGGTGACCTGAATGATGTGGCAGAGAGAGTCATGCAAGGACATTGAGGAGGGGCTTTCCTGGCAAGTACAATGACCCTGGGAGAGAAGGAGCTTGGCATCTGGAAAGAAAATCAAGAAAATCAGAGAATGAGAAAGGCAGTTATAGGACGAGTTCTTGGTGATTCTGCAGGAACTTGGAGGTCTCCTGAAGCCTGGATTTTATCACAAATGTGCTGGGCAGTCCTTGAAGGGTTTTAAGCTAGGGAGCAAGATCATCTGACACACGCTCAGAGCAACCATGGCTCCAGCTGCCACGTAGAGAACAAACTACAGAAGTTGCAGGGGGGTCAGCAGGGAGATGAGTCAGGAGCAGACGAAGCAAAAAGTGGTTCTGCCTCGAACGAAGGTAGTAGCTATAAAGATGGTGGGAAACAGTCAAATTTGGGACTTAGAACACAGAGCTCCATGGTCTTCCCCTGAGAAGGGATTAAACTCAAGTTGGAGGAAAGTTATCACGGATGAGATCATTGGAGAACAATTAAGGGCTCACTTGGGAGATATTAACTGTGAGTACAGTAGGACTCAGGAAAGAAAGAAGTAAGGAATCATGTACGGTTAAGGAATCTCTCTACCATGTATCTTGGAGATTTTTCCATAATAATAATTCCAAAATACCTAGAGCTGTATTTTGGTCTTTCGTATCTTAGAGTTATTATTTTACATTAAGTCTTCAAATCGCTAAAATATTTTTGTTGTTCTTTATCTCCCACTATATGTTCCGGGTTTGCTTGTCTTTGTCGTGTGCCTTCTGGAACTTGCAATTTGGCAGACCGAGTCTCACTTCATTCTTCTCCAATATATCCTGTACTTAGATCTCTGTTTTGTAGACAAAATCTATTGCCTCCTTCCACCCCCATAAACTATATTCAAATTCAGGTTCTTTGATTTTCATCCACCTTTCTTCTTTCTCCTTCACTTTCTGGTGATGCTGCTATCCATAGCTCATCTATTTATTCCCTTAAATTATATTCCTCTAATTCCTTGTTTGATTTTTCAGTTTTAAACATATCTGACCCACCTGCTCTGTAAGGTAAGGAGCTTACCTCTCTTTTGTCACCTTCATTTCTCTTCCTGTCTACCACCTGGATTTTGTTAGTCATATTATTATTTTAACATCACCATGGTTTTCACTTCTCTATCCTTTCCGTAATCATAATTTCCCTGGCAATTTTATCCTTAGATTTATATGCAAATGGACTCATCATTTACTGCCACCTTTTCTCACTGTTTCTCCAGTCTTAACGCAGCTGAGATTTGACTTCATGGTATTTTTCAAAAAAGGCTCATGGAGAACTGTATTTCCTGAGTGCTTGCATCTTTAAGAGGTATCGCTCAGCTATCTTTTTGTCTAAACACTAATGTGGCTGCATATAGAACTTTTTGTCTCACTTCCTTTTCCTAAGAACTTCAGACCATGTTCCATTGTCTTCTACCATTGAATCTTTCCAGAAAGAAATAGATCTTTCCAGAGAGAACACAGTCTGGCTTTTCCTCTTCTCCATGTGTAACCATATCAGCACATGTATCAATGTCCATGAATCTCCCTCCTCCCCCAGGGAGGACACAGTATGCCCTATCAATGGGAAGAATTGAGCTTTATCTGAAGAACTTCTTTAAAGGATATGTCCAAATATTTTTTCTATTGATTTATTCTGTTTTCTTCTCCAAGGACACAAATTATATGTTGAGTCATCTTTGTCTGTCTTCCATGTCCAACCATGTTCTAGTCAATCTTTTTCTTAACTCTTGTTTGTTTTCTTTTTATGTTGCTTTATTTTCTCAAGTCTTTACTGACTGTATTTTTATCCATCTTTTCTCTTTTGTCCAAATCCAACATGGCTTCTATTATTATATTCACTTTACTTTTCTCTTCTAGGTCATTTTTAACTTCATTCCATTGTTTTATCATTTCCTCCCACAGCTCTGGAGTCTCTGCTTTTAGTTCTTGAAATACTGAATTTAGTTTTTCATCAGCTCTTTGAGTTTAGGGAGAATCATTTTGTTGTGTTTTTCATCTACCCTGCTACAAAATGTTTCCTGTGCTTTTCCTCAACAGCCTCTAGTTTGCCTTTTAGGGGGCAATATTTTGAGTAGATTCTCTGCTCATTCCTCATGAATGAGGGGAGTTCTGCCTGGATCAGCTATCCACGAAAGGACAGTCTTGAGAGGAGCCAGGAAAGCACTGAAATTAAGCAGGTGGCCTCTGGCTCAAAATGCAGCTCTAATGCTGGGTTCTGTCAGAAAGTGTAGCTCTTAAATCACTACAGCTAAGAAAGATTGGCAGCCAGAGAGCTGCTAACCATCACAGTCCCTCCTCCACTCAGCCACCCCGGGAGACTGCTTCTTGCAGATCTGAGCATTTTCTCATTTCCTTCTGTTTCCTGTGGCCTTTCTGTGGTGTCAGCACACTGTCCGAGGAGACTTCCACAGGCTGTCCTACGTCTTCATCTTGCTGTTCTAAACATTGGATGTGCCCCAGGATGGGGAAGACCAGACTCTGCTTGCTCTGCCATAGATCTCCAGGGCCTGTTAGTCATTCCTTTCTCGCTGGCAGTCTTCATGGTGGTCCAGTTCTTGCTGCATAGAGTCCATATCTCTCCTTATATATAGTTTAGGATTAGATTATAGACATTTCCTAGTTTCACAAAAAAATTAAATTCCTTTCTGTTGATTTGTCTCTTCACGGTTTTCTAAAGGAAAACCTTAAAATTAGATCTCTCCGAGTTTGAAATTGGTAGGTACTGACAGGCATATATAGATAGATAAACAAGATTATACTGTATAGCACAGGGAAAAATATATACAAGATCTTGTGGTAGCTCACAGCGGGAAAAAATGTGACAATGAACATATGTATGTTCTTGTATAACTGAAAAATTGTGCTCTGCACTGGAAAGTTGACACAACATTGTAAAATAACTATAACTCAATAAAAAAATGTAAAAAAAATAATTAGATCTCTCCATAAACATCATGGCTCAAATAAATACCTATTCTTTGCTTTTACCCCTAGAGATTTCAATTCAGTCCATCTGCAGTGGAGCATAGTTATATCTAGGCTTAGAAAGAGCCCACAGGCAATGAATTTGAAGCATTAGGATGCCGCTCAATGCTACCCCTATCCAGAGTATTGACTGATGAACCATGCAAGAGGATCTCAGACTAGAAGGAAATCAAGTAACCATTGTATTTATCCACGTCAGCAGCCCAGCCACACACCTCCCTCAATGCAGAGACCATTGATCGGGCTGAAGGCTGAAGAGAGGTGGCTTATCCTCACCATGGTGGGTCTGTCCTTTTTTTTTTTAATTTGGAAAAATTTTGAACCAATAAAAAAGTCAGAGTAATAGAATGCACATACTTGTATGCTTCACCCTTCACGTAGATCACATTTGCCTTTTTTGTGGAGTGTCTCTCTCTCGGACCATTTGAGAAGGAGTTGTAGATGTCAGGATACCTCACCCTTAAGTATTTGAATATGAATCTCCTGGGAACAAGGACATTCTCTACACTGATTTGGAGACTACCTGCTTACAGGCTCAGTTGCTCATCTAGCTAGAGATAGGGAGTCAGGAACGGAGAGGGTGGATTCCCACATAAAGACCAGAAGCACAAAATCACCCTGAGTTCAGGAAGTGAAAGCAGGGAGTAAGGAGAGGGCAAGAAAGATGGTAGCAGGGTTTCCAGGGGAAAGGGTCCAGGCCACAAGAAGGAAATGAAAATGTTTAAGCTCGTTGCTGCCTTATGTAGAGTAATTCTATTCCCACCCCTACACAGGGCCTAGTGAATGCTGCAATATTGTATGGAATCGTTTTTGTATGATATTTACAAAGCAGAGTTAACATGATTTTAAAATACAGGGAGCCTAAAGAGCTTCAGAAAATGATGTCTGAACATCCCCACCCCCCCATGCTTCTGGCCATAGCTTCCTGAATGATGGAGAAAGCAAACACCATCTGCCCTACGTCCAGTCCCCTAGAGGATCCAGCCTTAGGGAATAATTTTTGCCTTGAGCTCCCTGAACCGTACCTCCTCCCCTCCCCCTCGCCTTCTGCTGTCCTCTGGGACAGGGAGCCTGAACAGCTGCTGCCTGTCAGAAACCGAGGCTCCCGGCCTGTGCTTGGCCAATAACCCACCTTGTAACCAACGGTGGCAGGAGTTGTTTTTCTTTTCCCGTGGATAACTGTCAAACAAGTAGGGACCACTGAATTGTCAGTGGGAAGCCTGTTGTTGGGAATACACAGTTTTGAGAAAGATTCAGCATGTTTGTGCAGGACTGGGTTTCACAGCTCAGCAACACTGAGAGGGCCATGTGAACACAGCACAGAATTATGCAATGACTGGTCCACAGGGAGAGAGGGTCCCCAGCAGATGCAGTCACTCTCGACTTCTGCCTGTTGAATTAGAAGTTTACAGTTGATATTTCAGGTCTCATAAGGCATTAGAAAAGCTTTTTTTCTGCTCCATTTAATTTTTTTTTTGTCTCAAAATGACTTAAACTACACAAATGATGCTAAGCCATTTTCAGAGACACAGACTAGGAATCTCAACCATCCTCTTCTCTCATCTGGTTTTATTTAGAAAGGTCCTAAGGACAGTCAGAACAGAACAAGGTGAAGGTCATGGTAAATCTCCACAAGGGGACAGACAATTCCACTAGAAAGGGTTACCAGAATGAAAATTCCATTTCTCTCTTTCCTTTAAAGCCCTGGGACGTGAAAGCCACATCCCACTCCAAAATTGTTCCATTAACCCACCCTCACAGTGCACTTAGAATGCGGGCAGGCCAGAGCCCTGGAAGAAGGTGGCAGAGGCACACAAGGGAAAAAGAAGAAAAGAAAAAATGAATAGAAAAGAAAGAAACAGAGGAAAATAAATTTGGGGGTGTTTGTTAGTTTAGTTTCCTCGTGATCAGAGAACATAGTCTGTATGCTTTCAGTTATTTTGTTTGATGAGGTATGTGTTATGGCCCAAGGTATGTTCCATCTTGGTTTACATTCTGTGGGCACCTGAGAAGTACACACATTCTAGCGCTGTTGGGTCGATTACTATGAATGTTGATTAGATCCTGTTGGTTAATGGTGTTGCTGAGCTCCTCTATATCCCTGCTAATTTTCTCTCTAGTTATTTTGGCAATTGTTAAGAGAGGGATGTTGAAGTTTTCAACTGTATTTGTGGGTTTACATATTCATCCTTTAAATTCTATCAGTTTTTGCTTTATGTATTTTGCATCTCTGTTGTTTGGTGCATACACCTTTAGGATAACTACATGTTTACACAGTGTAAAGTATAACTTTCATATGCACTGGGAAGCCAAAAAAATTTGTGTGGCTCAATTTATCCTGATATTCACTTTATTGCAATGGTCTGGAACTGAGCCCAAAATATCTCTGAGGTATGATTGGAATGTTCAGGGGGTTTCAGTTGTGTTTAGTGGAAGGAATAGAGAAAAGTACATCCATACCATTTTCCTAGGAGTTGAAATTGGGAAATTATTTGTAAATAGAGAGAAAGAAGAAAGAAGGACAAAGGACAAAAACAAAGGAGAATGGAATGGTGTTTTCTTGTTTTCCTTTCTCCTGAGAGATCTGTGCTGTTGAGAATCAGTTGTGAAGTACCTAACAAAGGGGTCACCACCTCTCCCTTCCCTCCCCTGTCCAAGCAGAAGTTCAAGCTGAAAATGTAGCAAGAAACACAAGACAATGATATGATTTCTATCAATAAATATTCCCCATTCTCCAGCCCAGTAAATGTCACATTTGGTTATGAAATTGAATTTTGCAAAATAACATTTTAAAAATATTCCTCCAACTTAGTGTCTTTTATAACTATTGACACAGATGAGAGAGTGAAGTAGCACATCTCTTTGTCCCCTATGCCCTTTCTCATGCATGCATAAGTAATAGACTGACTTTCAGTGATTCCTATAACTGGGCTCTCAGCTGCCTGTTTGGCTCCCCTATGACCCAGGTCAGCAGGGATGTGTTCAGTTTTGAAAACAAGCATCCACTTCACTTCCCTGGACACTGACAGTGCCCAAGAGGGGCCTGGCTTGGGAAGGAACTGTTACTGTGCTCCATTGGGTTCCCCATCTCACTAGAGAATTTCCACATATGTTATCCAACAGTGGATAGCTTAGTCTTAAGTTTCATCATTGGATTAATTTCCGGTCAAAAAACTTGATCATAGCTCTCCCAAGGGCTGTTCATTATCATACCTCACAAGACTGAGCCATAAGTGAATGAGTGAATGGATGGACGAATGAACCCCTTGCTCTTCATTTACAACCCAGCCAGTTCTTGAGGGAGAACATGGCAAATTGCCTCATGGGAACACAGCACAGCTCGAGCCGAGGAAGCTAAGCTCATTCCTACCAATGGAAACTACAGGCAGAAGTTAAAAGTCAGGGTGTAGAGCTCTCAGCAACTGTTTTCTCTGGATAACCCAGAAAATGGAGAAAAATTATTTTATCTCCCCAAAGGGGCTAGAGAGAAGAGCCTGCCACAGTACCTTTGCACAGGGCTCCCTAATACAACATTGGGGGAGGGTATTGCTCAAGTGGTAGAGCGCATGCTTAGTGTGCACAAGGTCCTGAGTTCAATCTCCAGTACCTCCTCTAAAAATAAATAAACAAATAAACCTAGTTACCACCCCCTCAAAAAATTTTTTTAAAAAGAGCAAAAGAACAGTGCATCATTAGACAAACAAAAGGCATTCTAGTGACCGTATTCGTCTCATCATTGGATTTGGGCAACTCCTTAAAAGAGGATTCAACCTGCTGGGTCAGGCAAACTTTTCTAAGCATCCCTTATAGGACAAAGTAAGCAGTTAACAGTCATTACTAGTTCTTGTCACTTCACCTCCGCCACTACCCCCATCACCTCTGATTGAAAAAAAAAGAAACAACTGCATCCAAACAAAAGCAAAAGAAACTGGGGATTTTTTTTCCCTTGAACTATGACCTCATCTTTGAAACAATTTAAAAAGAGCTCTTACATGTCATTTTTTGCACCACTTCGAGCAGAAATCCTTCTGGAACATTCTGGACAAATGATCAGTCAGCTTCTCATGTCAGGAAACTCATGACTGTGCAAGGAAACCTTTTTCGTTCTATTCACTCTTCAGTTTTGTTTTGGGATTTTGCTTCCTCTTCTTTGGAAACAAAGAGATGAATTCTTTTTATTTTTCTGGTTGTTCCTAAGTTTGTCATCACTGTTGTCTCTAGAAATCATGGTTCCGAGAATGACAGGTCCTACAACAGAAGTATGCACAGGGATGCAAAGAATGGTCACTAGAAAAGGGGTAGCCAGGGGCAACGTCAAACAAGAGGCCAAATCCAAACTGATCCTCAAAGACAAGTAGGAGCTAACTGTGCAGGCCAAGAAAGCAGGGAAAGGAATGGAGCAAGGCAATGCGTTCCGGTACCCAAAGGGGCTCATTTGGCTGGAACAGAGTTTAGAAGCAGGGAGTGATGGGAAATGAGCCTGGGGAGGTAGGTGGAAGCCAGGTCCTGATTTACCCCAGAATGGGGCAGAGTTGGGAGTGCAGAGCTAGCGGAGGACTCCCTGTGCTCGGAACCTGTATCATGTGCAAAAGGAAAAGAAAAGGGAAAAGAAAGGAAGTAATATGGAGTCTTCCCCCTTTCCTCTTGTGAACAGAGAGGGTTAGCAAAGCAGGTGGCTGCGACGAAGGTAGGTGGGGGAGGCATCGGCCACTGTAAGGTTTCGGATTCCAGGAAAACGGCTCTGGAGGTGAGACAAGAGCCTCAGAGAGATGCTGGCCCAGAAGGGAGGCAACAGATTGAGAGAAATGAGACTGAGAGGGAATTCCAGGCTGCTTCCAAGATTCCATACTTTGTGGTTGAGCCCTGGGAAGCAGGTGGAACCTAGAGCAGGTGCGTCCTGAGACAGGCGCGCCTGCCCGGGTTGGCAGCAGTGAGGCAGGCTCCCAAATCTCTCTGGAGATTTCAGCCTGGGATCTTCTCGGTGCCTCCCCGCACTCCAGCTCAGCATTCTCCTCAAAGGAAACTTCTTGCTATGATGTGGGTGACAACGCTTGTCCTATATTTTATGATATTTCCAGGAGCTCTAGGAAAGGAGGAATGAGTCACTCATCAATATTCCAAGGAACCAGCCACACTGGGCATTCATGAAACACTGCTGGGAAGCCTGGAGGGGAGCCCCCGGGGTTTTGAGCAGGGGAGGACACACGCAGAGCTTTGGAGAAATTCTGCAGCCGTGTGGTCCAGCAGTTTTCTAACACTTAGCCCTGCAGTCTGTCCCTCTAGGCAGGAGAAGTTCATGTGCTCAGCATGCTTCCAAGAAAGAACCCCAGGTGATGCTCCAAGTCCTTTCCTCTCACCTAAGATTTGAGGTGATGTAAAAGCACCACCTTGAATTCATGTAATTTATTTTTGTAAGACATACTGATACCCCAGTGCAGTAGGCCCCTCCCTAGTCTGGTCACATGGCCACAACATGGCCACAGTGACGGCATCTTAAGAAACCCAGCAGGGTGACCTGTACACAAAGAACCTTAGAAAGGGTATCTCCATGAGGCAGGGACTCTCAGCCTTTTGCAAAGGAGGCCATGTCACCAAAGCATCCTGCGTGGCCTGCCCAGTAAGAATTTCACCTCCTCCTTCAAACACCCCCCTACACATTTTTTACCCTGAATCATATCTTTAGATCACCATAGGAGCCTTTCACTGAGCAAATCAAGGATAAAAACTATATTATGTAAAATTGTACCACAGCCCAGTGGACAAGCTCTTAATTCTTGAAACTCCCTTAGCCTCTGAGAGAGAGCTCCCGGGGTTTCCCCAAGGTGCTCCCACAAGTTCAGGCCTTGGCACCCTTCCTCCTCCCCCAGCTTCAAGCATCACCCCAACTCCAGCCTCTGTCTCCCTCCTGAGCAGCTCGGCCTGCCCTCCATGGTCCTCCATGGTTTACACCCTAATTTTCTGAGCTGACCGTCTGCTACTCTTCTCACACTTGGCCTCAGTCCACCTGCTGCCTGCTGCTCCTCAGGCACCAAGGCTCCCCATCGCTACTTTTCCTACACCTGGAATATTCCACCTCGCTCCTCCCCTCCCCACATCACTCTCTGACCCTTCTGACACAAGGGAGCCCTTCCTCTGTGAGCCTGCTCTGGTTCTGAGAGTTAGAATTCCTGTGTTTGACATCCAGCTCTACTCTTGTTCAGCTCTGTGACCCGGGGCCATTTGCTGAACCTCTCTGTGCCTCAGTTTTTCCATTCCCAAAGTGAGGGCGCTAAAACTTATTTCATCAGGCCCTTGTGGGAATTAAATGAGATAGTCTAGCAATGCTCTCAACCTAGTGCCAGAGTGTAATAAATGTGAACTAAATGGGACTATTTTATTGTCCCAAACCATAGCTGCGTGCTGACTCTTCATTCCCACGAGTTTTTCATTAGGGCGAGAAGCTAATTCATGGTTCTTAAATTCTCTATATTTTTCAGTAGCCACTCAAGGCAATGTGTGGTACCACATTATAAGAACACTTCTTTGACTGGCTATCTCAGAATGCGGCGTTTCCCCTTTAAATTGGTCCCCCTGTGACTAGCTGCGGCATCATGTCGGGAAAGTGGAAGAACAACATGGGGATGCCGCGGTTGGAGGCCCCCACTGGCATGTTTGTAGAGAACCCTGAGAACAAGGTGGGAGATTTGTAGCCCCTGTTTTAACCTGGAGGTGAGGTCCAATGAGGATTCACGTTCATAACACAGCACTATCGTCTCCCACTATATATAAGTGTTCCTTTAAATGGTTGTAACTTTTTTAAAAATCACAGTTTTCTGAGGAGTGTAAGCACACATTTTTAGAGAGATAAAAATATCCAAAATGCAAATATGGCTGGTTTGAAATATATCAATTATGATGAGTTTCCCCCTCATCCTTAAAAGCCTGCTTCTGGGCTCCAGAAAGAAAGACGGCCGCGCTGCCGAGGAGCGCGCAGACCGCACTCGGCTCCGCCAGCCCCTGCCCTCTGCGTGCGAGGGAGCCGCGTGCGGCGGAAAAGCACCTCCTCCTCCCCACCACCCAGGAAACCTGGCATTCATGAATCAACCCCCTACACACACACACACACACGCACGCAGTCACACACACACACAGTGCCCGAGTTGTAGCTTTGAGCTACAGTCAAGCTCTGTTATAACTGCCCTCATTAAAAACCCCTCTGTCATTTCAGACAGTCAGAAAGAAGTATATGTCTGGCATGGTCCAAGGAGGAAGCCACGTTCTCCCTAGCTGCAACAGAAGCATGAGTGTAAATCTCACACACAAACACACACACACCCCAAGCAAACTGCTGAGCTTATATTTTTATTACCAGGTATGGTAAACAGAACACAGTCAGACAATAAGAAAATTAAATACCCACTAGCCCTGAGGGTCAATACTTTGCCCAAGGAGTTCGGTATGCTTTTAACAAGACACTCAGGATATGTTCTCAGCATCTGTGGGCAAGTTTTGCTCAAACCTGACAGTATTTCCAGCAAACCTTAAATGTTTCTGTTATTCCATTAAGGGTCTGACAACACAGTTGTAAAAGGAGTTCCTCTTAGAGAAAAAGAACCCAGCTCTTCCAAGAAGCATGCCAAGGTCCTGGAAGCTTGTATTCTGGTGGAGGGTGTTGGAAATGGGGGTGTGGGGTGCACGGTCACCAGCTGTTGACACTCATGGTAAGTAGTCTCCTGGGAGGCAGGCAGACTTGGGTCTTATAAGTTTCAGGAAAAATTGCTCTGTTGTTTTTGGTACCAGTGCCAGAGGTCAATATTTGTCCTCATACAGCAAGGACAGGCGATAACCCTTGGCTCCCGCATGGTAGCCAAACAGAATAATGATTACACACACACACAACACACACGCACAGATATAACACTTGAGTGTATGAATACACATTTCCTCATCTGTTCTTCACAACGGGCCTCTGAATGAAGACACACAGACACGACCTCTCCCCACTGCACAGAGAAGCAAAGTGAAGCTTCCAGGGATTAATAGTAAGTACCTAGAAAGCAAAGCCAAGACAGAAAGCGTTTAGACCCAGGCTCCTTTTAGACTCCCTGACTGCTCCACTTCTCACTCACTCACACGCTCTCTCAAAATAAGAACATCCAAGGGGCACAGACACAGTAAATAAACAATACATTTTCAAACCAAAGTAAGTTCTTTTCTCCAGAACAGTAAGATTCCTGCATCCCTGGTTTTCTTCTAATTTTACAACTAATAAACCAGTAGATTATGTCAAATATCAAAGCCTTTGGTTCCCAGAGGAAAGATATTTCTAAAGGACTTGAAGCAAACATATGTCTTTTTCATCGTAAATATCACCAATTCTCATACTCTGTCCCAAACTAAGAGTGTGCAGGTGCCCTTTTCATGCAGGTGGCTGCTACTAAACATGCCTCAGCAAACAGCCAACCTTGTCTGAAAGGAACAGACCAGGAAACTGTGGCCCCAAAAGTAAAATGCCTTGCTCAGAATCCTAGGGCTTTTCAGTGGCAGAGACTCCTGGTCTACCATGAACTTCCTCCGGTCTTGATGGCTGTGGCAATGGAAGCCTCCAGACAGGACTGCTGGGAGGTGGGACTTGACTTTTCCAAAGGTCTCAGACTCCCTTCCCTACACCCATAATAAATTATGCAGTGACCATGAACACACTTGAACATGAGCATGCTTAGAAATAAAATTCAGGGAAAAGAATCAGGAAGAGTGGAGGAAAACGGCAGAGACTGAGTGGTACCCAGTGGAGCTCTCAGTGAAAAATTTGGGAGCACGAGGAGGAAATGGAAATTGGGTGTCTAGGCAGAGGGAACAATGACTGCCAAGGCAGGAAGGTACCTGTAACTAGGATGTAGGTTGAGAAGACAGAACCATCCAGACAGCTGGCCCTGGTTAAAGGACAAGGACTGCATGTTTACTTGCTAGAGGACTCACAATTTTCAAGCAGGTGTGCGTGGAAGTCTGCATTTTACATAGATTCCCCCAGGATTGTTTCAAGGTAAACATGCTGGTGAGGCCAGAGGCAGAGGGAAGCAACATCAGCAGCCCCTTTAAGAGATAGCAGCAAAATAGCCAAGATGTGGGCAACCTAAACACCCATCAACAGATGGCTGGATAAAGAAGATGAGGAATAGGTACACAATGGAATATAACTCCACCATGAAAAAGGATGACATAATGCCGTTTGCAGCAACATGGATGGACCTAGAGATGATCATACCAAGTGAAGTAAGTCAGACAGAGAGAGACAAATATCATATGATATCATTTATATGTGGAATCGAAAAATATGATACAAATGAACTCTTTTACAAAATAGAAACAGACTCACAGACATAGAAAACAAACATGGTTACCAAGGAGGAAGTTTGGGGGAGGGTGGGTGAATTAGGAGTTTATCCATATAAAATGGATAAACAATAAGGACCTACTGTATAGCACAGGGAACTATATTCAATATCTTATAATAACCTATAATGGAAAAGAATCTAAAAATGAATATGTGTGTATGTGTAACTGAATCACTTTGCTGTACACCTGAAACTAACACAACTTTGTAAATCAACTATACTTCAAAAAAGAGAGGCAGAGACAGCAGTAGAGGGAGGTCAGAGGTGAGACATGTGAAGTATCAGGGCTGAGGAAGAGAAGGGAGGTGGAGTGTTCCCAGATTTCTGGCTTAGGTATAACGTGGGTGGTGATCCGATAAACCAAAGACAGAGAATAGGAGAAGCAGCCCGGGTGTGAGGGGCTGGGGCTTGGCTGGTGGAAAGTGTGTGGGAATAGAAAGTGGCTTTGAGTCATGCACTGGGCGTCTAGGTGGTGCTCAGTAGACCCCAGGGGCTCAATGGTGAGGTCAGAGCTGGATATACAAACTTGGGAGCCACCAGCCATCTGTGGAAATTAGAGGCATTGTTGTGGATGAGACTGCTCTAAGGAAGAACACAGAGAAGGCAAAACGTGAGAAAGTCCAACACAGCACCAGCATTGTTGTATAAGGACTCCTGTTTCGATGTATCCATGTATGGTAGACCATGAGGTTCTGGGGGAGCAGAGGTTGTTGAAAAGAAGATGAGATCAGCTTGGAGGAAATTCCTTTCTTGGCATGGGCTTCAGTTTTATCAGCTGCATCACTATGGGGTTGGACTTGACAATCTCTAAAAGAATCTCTTCCAGGTTTAATATGCTATAATTCTAAATCTCTTCCCAGTATTGTAATTCCGATAACCAGCAAATTTACTTTGGAGGAAGCTCTTGGCTTTAGAAAAAGGAGAATTTGCTTGAATGGAATGTAAATCTTTTACAAACATGCGTGCCATGTAATTGCAAACCTCAACTTTTGGATAATGAGGGAAGGACATAAGGAGTTTAAAGACATCTCATAGCATGCCTGAACTACTTACACAGAAACATATGTCATGATTGCCACCATAAGCCACGATACAGATGAGTCAAACAGAGAGATAAATTTAGGATTTTTAAGGGCCCCTCCACTGTCGAAGTCAGAAGTTTCTATTTAACTACAGAAAAGAGAAACATGCTGATACAGACAGAATTTGATTTCTCCAGGATGAAGATACCCAACACATCTGAATAAAAATGGCTACAAGGACTATCCACTAGCAAGACCTGGGTACAAAATGTGGCAGTGTCCTTGGGTCACAAGAGGTAACGTGGTGAAACATACCCAAGAAGACAGAAAACTCAACAGGGCTTTGTAAGGATATAATGCCTGGAATCTGGGTGCCTGTGGCTGGGGGATTCTCACCAATGGAGCCATTAGAAGGGGGCCAAGCTGAAGAGGTCAGTGATCCAGAGTAAGATAAAGTCATAGATTAGGATACAAAGAGAGACGGGGTAAGTGGAGGGGCTGGGCCAGCAGCACAACCAGGCTAGAAGGTGAAGTGGAGAGTCAGGAACAGAGCACGCAGAGACAGAACGAGGCTCCTACAGGTCGAGGATGAGCTTCACTGAGTTCTCACCATGGAGCTGCGTCTATGCATGAATTGTGCTGAACCACTGGGGTAGACTCGTCTCTGAAGCAACCTCTCTGCACGCTCCTGTGAACCCGTGCTCCTGTGACAAGTTCCACTTTGCCCGTCTCGTTGTTTCTGCTGCCCAACACGCTTAGCCTCTCCGACAGCAGTGCTGTTTCTTTACATCTCAATATAAACCACATGGCAGGCTAAATCTTTACAGGCCAATGCCACCACGGTAGGGAGGGTGATCTTGGCTTCTTAACTCTTTCCGTTCTCAAAGGCAATTATCAGTTCAAGTAAGAGGCAGTGCCAGTAACGCAGGGCTTGTGAGAATCAGGCGTGCTTGTGATGTGCAAAGCTCTTTATCGATACTCAAAGAGACCTTTTAGTTTGGGAATAGGGGCACTGGAAGGATGAATAATGATATTGTTAACTGTACTTCAACACCCAAGCCATGGCACGTCGACTCAAGGGCCGGCCAAGCCGCCGTGACAAGCTCAGCACCACACTGTGGCCGCAGGGAAAGTAAATGCCACCTCTGGTCTCTGAGAGCTAACATGTTGATGGCAGAAGAGTTGGACGACTGACACACCACGAAAAGTCAATGCCGTACCTATTCCATGTGAAGGCATGCTAGGGTCGTTCATAAACAAAAAGTCAGAGAAAGGAAAATGACAATTTAAAAGCACAAGGTGCCACTTTTTGCCTATCAGTTTGGCAAAGACAGGGTTGGGGAAAAGTGCTAATGCCCTTGGCAAGAATGGACAAAACCAGGATGCAGGGTGCAGCTCAGTGGTAGAGCGCGTGCTTGGCATGCACGAGGCCCTGGGTTCAATCCCCAGGGCTCCTCTAAGAATAAATAGATAATAAGTAAGCCTAATTACCTACCCCCACCAAAAAAAAAAAAAAAAGAATGTACGAAAATGAATGTTTTCATACAGTCAGAGCCAACTTTCTGGGGGACAATTGAGCAATACATGTCAAAATTCTTAATAGTCATAATTTTTAACCAAACCATACCTACCCCTGATATTTATCCTCAGTGTCGACAGGACAAGGGCACCAGTCTGTGAACTCAAGGATGCTCATCACAGCATTGTATTAAATGGTGAAAATTGTAAGCAAATCAAATGGAATCTGGTTAAGGAAATGATGGCATAACCCACAGTGAATGCTATGCTGTGACAGTATATTCTACCTTTATTGACATAGAAAGATGTATGATACAGCATTGTGAGAGTAGCTTATGACATCACACGTATAGTATATTTATATTAGAAAAGGGGGATTATATTTCCATATCTGTATATACTGACAGGTATAGAAATGGGAGCAGAAAGGTGTTTACCAAAATATAACAGCGGTTTCCTCTGGGAATGGAATGATAAAAACATCTATATTTTCCAATTTATAAATTTTTCAATATTTTCTGAGTTTTGAAATAACAATCATGTGTTAGTTTCATAATCAGAAAAAGAATAAGGCTGCAAAAAGAGCAAAATAATAGCCAGTGTTTCAGTTACTAAGCATGTTAGGCGCCCAAGGAGATTAAAGAAATTGAAGAGAACTTTCAGTAGAGATGAAACATTATTTTTAACAGCCCCAAAGAAACTTTCTAATTAGGACAGTTTCAATTTATGTATGTGTCATTCTGACTCTCAAACTCAGTGGGTTATAACCCACATCCTAGTTGAAACAAAATGTGTTCAGCCCAAAATAGGTAAGGTCATAAACCCATCAGAAGTGATGACTTTCCAAAAACTCCAGGAATTCAAAGAAGTAAGACAAAGAAAAATGTATAAAATCTATTTAGCTTTTTGGGAGTGAAAAAAAGAAACCAAATGACTATAAAAATACCAGCTCCAAAAATACCCAAAAACACTTCAACAGGAGAAAATAGAGAGCAAAAGATTGGCATATGGGTGTCAAAACTCCAGTGTCAAAAAGGTTTTAAAAACCGGTTGTGCATCACCAATTATATATATCCAAGATCAATGTGACAGAAGCTCGTTTCCAAGAGCACTGGCAAGATTTTCAGTGTCCTAAAATTCTCTTTTCCGTGACTGACAGATCATATAGCTATAATGTGAGATTTGAAAATTCATTTCATCACTGGTGATCAAATTCTAACACAGGAAAAAGAAGGGAGAGAGAGGCAGTAACAGACCAATTGCAGTCATTCATATTTAAGACGTGCTTTAGACATAATTGTCTTTTCTTCTCACCTCCAGGAAAAGCACAAAGAAGAAATGACAGCGATGGCCAAGCTGACAGAATCCATGAGTGAGTAACTTGAAATTTATTCTTCATTTTTGGTTTTGAATGGAAAACCACAAAATTTTGCAAAAAACACATCTCCTTGTGTTTATCTGATTTGTTTTTTAATTTCCTTCTTGTAAGAGCCAAGGTCTATTTAACGCAGATTATTTTGTGTTAATGTTACATTGTATGTTATTCAAAATTCATCTCTTGTGGGGTCCAATTCTGTGCTGAAATTGTAACCCAATGTATGGAGCTAAAGAATCAAAATGGGTTGTATTTGTAGCACCGCATTGGGGATTGAAACCCACAATAATTTTAACCTGATTTTTAGGAGATTTGGACAAAGTCAGCTGAAGTTTTATGTGTAGATAGATATTCCATAGGCTGGACAATCTAAAGAGAGGAGAGAATGGCTTTTCTTTGCTAGAATTTCAGGTATAGTTTAAAAATTTCAGACAGAACTATTTTAAAAAATGGGGTACTTGAGGTGTAAGTAGATTGCAATGGTTTAGGCTTTGGGTATATCAGTAACACAATGTGCTAAGCTCTTAAGCCAAATAAATAGGATACAGGAATCGTTTTCAAGAGAAAAGAAAAATTAATTATAACAAATTCTCCTGCAAACTGAGAAATGCAATTTCCTGTGTTGAAGTTTAAATACCAAAGACTACATGGATATGAAACAGACAGACAATGTAGACTTTTTCCTTTGAAAATACACATTTTCCTGCTGACAGATTTCCTACCTGAAGTTACAAGGGAAGCTTGCAAACCCTTCTCCATTATCATTAGGGCCATGAACACCTTCTTAAAGCTGGCCTCAAGATTAATCACTGTTCTTGCCGACATTTAACTAGGCTCCTGCCTCCTCCTTCTGCTATTCCTCAAATCATGAAACTATTAAGTGCAAGTGTTTTCTCCTGCGGCACAGTCAGTGAGCTCTTATCTCCAAAGGTCTCTCCAAGAAAAGCTAATGTTACAAAGACCTGTACATCCCATTTCTTTAATTCCTGACCCCAAACCTCTGCCTAATTCTGTGTGTCTCCAACACATGCTGATTTCACCATGTAAACGCCAGCTCCTGGGGACTAAGTGTAGCGCAGCCCCACGCCTCTCTTCCACTCTCCTTTCTGTGCCATCCCATGCCCCTTCTCTGCCCCACCCTTCACTCCACGGATGGAAAAACCTTCAGAGGATTTGCCACTTGGTTTGAAAAACCCCAAACTAGTTCTCTGTCAGGGAAAGGACCTTCATTCATCGAACGTGCTCTTCTCAGACCCGGAAGGGGATAGTGAGGGTACCAGAACCGTCGTGAAACTGACATGCCTGTGTTGTCGAAATACAGGGTGGATTAGCGCCAACTAACTCACAATCCACAGCACATTAGCAGGATTAGTCCTGATCTCTAAATCCAAAATCACCAACAACAAAAAATTCACAGATTCTCCGAATGCTAGAAAGATCAACAGCTTGGAAACTAGCACCACTGTCCGCGAATGGAATCTGGGCTGTATGGTGCATTAAACCACGAGTTATGATGCTAACAGGTTTTACGATGAGGCTCTTATTAGAATTTGATATTCTAGTTCAGTGGACTTTTTTAAACTCACCTAACTGAATTATAAACCACTAAGAGCACTACAAGAGATCTACTGGTCAATAATTCTGGTAGGGGGGTTCTAATTTTTCTGTCTCTATTGGATCCAGATGCATTTAAATAAGAGCCCTTCATTGGACCCTCACTGATGGGTTGGTTTTAAGTTTCATGTTTGCTTCTGCAGTAATTCTAAAGACTTTGATCTATGAGTCCACTGCCTTAAGAGAATTCTGCCAAAATTGAATTACAAACCCTTGGGTAGAGGAAAGCACATGGCCATCCTTCTAATTTGCTCTGTCCTTTTTAAAAAGGTCACTGGGTATGTTCAATGCATAATGGAAATTTAAAGTTTGAAAATGGACTTTAGAATCATACCCAACATTCTAGTCCATGGATCCCTACAAAGACAAAGAACATTATAAAATACATAAGACATACTATTACTCCTCTAGGTGCTAACTATGAACGTTCATCCTGCAGTCAACACTAATAAATATTTCATCAAAATTAAATTCCTGCATAATGCTATACACCATTATACATCTACTCTACATAGGAAATCTACAAGGAAATAAATACATAATTATGTCAGGACAGTCTATCAGTAGGCTAAGCAAAGAATTAACATTCAATTACTACACAATAACTTTGATGGGAACATCAAATCCACAGCCACCAGAGAAAAGGGACAAAAACAGAACCACGAAGGCTCAGGACACAGAGCACTGAATGGGTTTTCAGAGCCAGTAAACACTTCGCTTTGTTAAACCCATCTGGTTAGGGGACTATCTCTGTTTAACTAGAACTGGAGAGCGATACTTCTCCTGTCACAAGAGGGGTCCAAACGCTATCGAGGGCTGTGGAAGTACCATCACAGAGAGGGGGCACCTTACTCATCTTCTAAGAGCAGGATGATGCTTATTTCTTTCTATCAGGTACCAAAGTAGTCAACCACCTTAAAAAAAACCAACATTAGTTATGTTTTCAAATGGCAAGCAAAGGACACAAAAATATTAACAGGTTTTTAATGTTTAATTAAAAGCAACTTTATTTAATAAATCCATGACAATACTTCAAAATAGACTTGTCACATTGTTGAAGGGACGAGGGGGCATGATAAAGAAGGAAAAGTAGAGGAAGGAAAAACAGATGAAATATAAGAAAATGCACATGAGAAAAACCCAGGGGAAAACGTATCTATGAACAAAAGCCCCAGAGAAGGAGCTGCCAAGGAGGAAAGAGACAAAATCAGAAGGGGGAAGAGAAGACAAAACAGCAAAGAGAAAGGTGGCCGGGGGGTACTGACAGCGCTTCTGGGGATCTGAAATTCGCAAACTGCATTCTCCTGCCCTGGATGTCCAACCTTTCAAAGGCTATTGACTTTTGACCACTGCCCTTTGACATTTTCGTCTCTGTTAGCATCTTAGAAACAGATATTCTCTTACTTCAACCATCAGAAACCCTGTTCCAAATGGGGCAGCCAAAACCCCTGTGCTGGAGGAAGGGCCTCCGAACATGCCTGTCAGTAATCAGGAACTTCCCACCCACCCACTAAGGGAAATCGGGCTGACAGCCTGACCCGAGTGGAGACACCCGACCCCGCCCACCAGCAGGCACGCGGTGACCCAGAGAAGGAAACCAAATCCCACACTGTGCTGGCACTATACATTGAGGCTGACAGGCCCCGTCCTGGCCACTTGAATCTAAGTCAGTGACAAATTGGAGGCATGCATATAGCCTGGGGCTCTGGAATCACGATCTGTACAGAGTACTTTTGTAGGTTGTTCTTACATAAATTTCTGTAGGCAACTCATTTCATGGCCGTCACCTGCTGATGTATGACCCGCCACCCCCAATCTGGGAATTTGTTGAGCACAGCACAGGAAGACTCACCACCTGGGTCCATTGATAATGTGGATTATAATCAAAGTCTGGTCTTATGCACGGTGATGGAGTTGAAAGGAGGGAGTTGGGGGGCAGGCAGGGATGCTCGGCCCCAATGCCTTCTCCAAGCTTCAGAGCCCCTTCCCGAGCCTCATCCTCACCCCCAGTGCTCTGCCTACGTCCCTGGAGTCTCACTTCCGCCTCCTTCTCCGCACCAGTCACAAGTCCTCAGTAGTAGCAGCAGTAGATGGTGGCCACCTGAGGTGCCTGGGGCCAGCCAGGGCACACGCTGGATCCTGGAGGGAGGAGCTGACTTCTGTTGCTTTTTTTTTTTAACATTTTTTATTGATTTATAATCATTTTACAATGTTGTGTCAAATTCCAGTGTTCAGCACAATTTTTCAGTTATTCATGGACATATACACACTCATTGTCACATTTTTTTCTCTGTGAGTTATCATAACATTTTGTGTATATTTCCCTGTGCTATACAGTGTAGTCTATTCTACAATTTTGAAATCCCAGTCTATCCCTTCCCACCCTCCACCCCCCTGGTAACCACAAGTCTGTATTCTCTGTCTGTGAGTCTATTTCTGTCCTTTATTTACGCTTTGTTTTTGTTTTTGTTTTTTTAGATTCTACATATGAGCAATCTCATATGGTATTTTTCTTTCTCTTTCTGGCTTACTTCACTTAGAATGACATTCTCCAGGAGCATCCATGTTGCTGCAAATGGCATTATGTTGTCGGTTTTTATGGCTGAGTAGTATTCCATTGTATAAATATACCAAATCTTCTTCATCCAGTCACCTGTTGATGGACATTTAGGCTGTTTCCATGTTTTGGCTATTGTAAATAGTGCTGCTATGAACATTGGGGTGCAGGTATCATCCTGAAGTAGATTTCCTTCTGGATACAAGCCCAGGAGTGGGATTCCTGGGTCATATGGTAAGTCTATTCCTAATCTTTTGAGGAATCTCCACACTGTTTTCCATAGTGGCTGCACCAAACTGCATTCCCACCAGCAGTGTAGGAGGGTTCCCCTTTCTCCACAGCCTCTCCAGCATTTGTCATTTGTGGATTATTGAATGACGGCCATTCTGACTGGTGTGAGGTGATAATTCATTGTAGTTTTGATTTGCATTTCTCTGATAATTAGTGATATTGAGCATTTTTTCATGTGCTTTTTGATCATTTGTATGTCTTCCTTGGAGAATTGCTTGTTTAGGTCTTCTGCCCATTTTTGGATTGGGTTGTTTATTTTTTTCTTATTGAGTCGTATGAGCTGCTTATATATTCTGGAGATCAAGCCTTTGTCGGTTTCACTTGCAAAAATTTTCTCCCATTCCGTAGGTTTTCTTCTTGTTTTACTTCTGGTTCCCTTTGCTGTGCAGAAGCTTGTAAGTTTCATTAGGTCCCATTT
This sequence comes from Camelus ferus, assembly GCF_009834535.1. Taxonomy (NCBI): domain Eukaryota; kingdom Metazoa; phylum Chordata; class Mammalia; order Artiodactyla; family Camelidae; genus Camelus; species Camelus ferus. The sequence continues at coordinate 6,898,235 of NC_045696.1, forward strand.
GTTTATTCTTGCTTTTATTTCTTCTAGGAGAAAATTTTTTAAATGTATGTCAGATAATGTTTTGCCTATGTTTTCCTCTAGGAGGTTTATTGTATCTGGTCTTATGTTTAAGTCTTTAATCCATTTTGAGTTGATTTTTGTATATGGTGTAAGGGAGTGTTCTAGCTTCATTGTTTTACATGCTGCTGTCCAGTTTTCCCAACACCATTTGCTGAAGAGACTGTCTTTATTCCAATGTATATTCTTGCCTCCTTTGTCAAAGATGAGTTGACCAAAAGTTTGTGGGTTCATTTCTGGGCTCTCTATTCTGTTCCATTGGTCTATATGTCTGTTTTGGTACCAATACCATGCTGTCTTGATGACTGTAGCTCTATAGTATTATCTAAAGTCTGGGAGAGTTATTCCTCCAGCCTCTTCCTTTCTCTTCAGTAATGCTTTGGCAATTCTAGGTCTTTGATGGTTCCATATGAATTTTATTATGATTTTTTCTAGTTCTGTGAAATATGTCCTGGGTAATTGGATAGGGATTGCATTAAATCTGTAGATTGCCTTGGGCAGTGTGACCATTTTAACAATATTGATTCTTCCAATCCAAGAGCATGGAATATCTTTCCATTTTTTAAAGTCTTCTTTAATTTCCTTCATCAGTGGTTTATAGTTTTCTGTGTATAATTCTTTCACCTCCTTGGTTAGATTTATTCCCAGATATTTTATTACTTTCGGTGCTATTTTAAAGGGGATTGTTTCTTTACTTTCTTCTTCTGTTGATTTATCGTTAGTGTAAAGAAATGCAACTGATTTTTGAATGTTAATTTTGTAACCTGCTACCTTGCTGAATTCTTCAATCAGCTCTAGTAGCTTTTGTGTGGACCTTTTAGGGTTTTCTATATATAGTAACATGTCATCAGCATATAATGACACTTTTACCTCTTCTTTTCCAATTTGGATCCCTTTTATTTCTTTCTCTTGCCTGACTGCTGTGGCTAGGACTTCCAGGACTATGTTGAATAGGAGTGGTGATAGTGGGCATCCTTGTCTTGTCCCAGATTTTAGTGGGAAGCTTTTGAGTTTTTCACCGTTGAGTACTATGCTGGCTGTAGGTTTGTCATATATAGCTTTTATTATGTTGAGATATGTTCCCTCTATACCCACTTTGGCGAGAGTTTTGATCATAAATGGGTGTTGAATTTTATCAAATGCTTTTTCTGCATCGATGGAGATGATCATGTGGTTTTTGTCCTTTCTCTTGTTGATGTGATGTATTACATTGATTGATTTGCGTATGTTGAACCAGCCTTGTGTCCCTGGGATGAACCCCACTTGGTCATGATGTATAATCTTTTTTATGTGTTGTTGGATTCTATTTGCTAAAATTTTGGTGAGGATTTTGGCGTCTATGTTCATCAGTGATATTGGCCTATAATTCTCTTTTTTTGTAGTGTCTTTGCCTGGTTTTGGTATCAGGGTGATGGTGGCTTCATAGAATGAGTTTGGGAGTATTCCCTCCTTTTCAATCGTCTGGAAGAGTTTGAGAAGGACTGGTATGAGTTCTTCTTTGTATGTTTGGTAGAATTCCCCGGTGAAGCCGTCCGGTCCTGGACTTTTATTTGTAGGGAGGTTTTTAATTACTATTTCTATTTCCTTTCTAGTGATCAGATTGTTCAAGTGTTCAGATTCTTCTTGATTCAGTTTTGGTGGACAGTATGTTTCCAGAAACTTGTCGATCTCCGCTAGGTTATCCAGTTTGGTTCCATATAGTTTTTCATAATATTCTCGTATGATATTCTGCATTTCTATTTTGTTTGTTGTAATTTCTCCATTTTCCTTTCTTATTTTGCTAATTTGTGCTCTCTCTTTTTTCTTCTTTGTGAGTTTGGGCAGAGGTTTGTCGATTTTATTTACTTTTTCAAAAAACCAGCTTTTGGTTTGGTTGATTTTTTCTGTGGTCTTGTTAATCTCTATTGTATTTAATTCCTCTCTGATCTTTATTATTTCCTTCCTTCTGCTGCTTTTTGGGGCTTTTTGTTCTTCTTTTTCTAATTCATTCAGGTGGTGGGTTAAATTGTTTATTTGAGATTGTTCTTCTTTTTTGAGGAAGGCCTGTATCGCTATAAACTTCCCTCTTAGCACTGCCTTTGCTGTGTCCCATAGGTTTTGAGTGGTTGTGCTTTCATTATCATTTGTCTCAAGGTAGTTTTTAATTTCAGCTTTGATTTCCTCATTGATCCATTGTTTTTTCAATAACATATTGTTTAATCTCCATGCTTTCCTTTTTTTCTCCTTTGTTTCTCTGTTGTTGATTTCCAGTTTCATGGCATTGTGGTCAGTAAAGATGCTTGAGATAATTTCTATCTTCTTAAAATTGTTGAGGTTTCTTTTGTGCCCAAGTACATGATCGATCCTGGAAAATGTTCCATGTGCACTTGAAAAGAATGTATATCCTATTTTTGGGGGGTGTAATGCTCTGAAAATATCCACCAAATCTAGTTTTTCTATTGTAGTGTTTAATTTCTCTGTTGCCTTGTTTATTTTCTGTCTGGAAGATCTGTCTAGTGATGTTAATGCAGTGTTAAAATCTCCAACTATGATTGTATTCCCATCAATATCCCCCTTTATCTCTGTTAGTAATTCTTGTATGTACTTAGGTGCTCCTATATTGGGTGCATATATATTAACGAGTGTAATATCCTCATCTTGTATCACTCCTTTAATCATTATAAAATGTCCTTCTTTATCTTTCTTTATGGCCTTTGTTTTAAAGTCTATTTTGTCTGAAATCAGTACTGCAACACCTGCTTTTTTGGCTTTTCCATTTGCGTGGAATATCCTTTTCCATCCTTTCACTCTCAATCTATATGTGTCCTTCTCCCTAAAGTGGGTCTCTTGTATGCAGCATATTGAAGGTTCTTGCTTTATTATCCAGTCTGCCACTCTGTGTCTTTTGACTGGAGCATTTAGTCCATTAACATTTACAGTAATTAATGATAGATGTGTGTTTATTGCCATTTTGAACTTATCTTTGCAGTTGAATTGGTATATCCTCTTTGTTCCTTTCTTCTTCCTTTTGTGGTTTGGTAATTTTCCTTTGTATTATCATGGATTTTATTTAATTTTTGTGACTCCTTTGTAAATTTTTGGCTTGTGGTTACCCTTTTTTGTAAATCTATCAACCCATTACTATAACTGTTTTTATTAAACTGATAGTAACATGATCTCAAACACATCCTACTGTTAAAAAAATTTAAAAAAGAAAGAAAAAAATATTCTATATTTCCCTGCCTCCCTCTCCCACTCTCAGTGATTTGTATGTCTTCTTTTATAATTTCATGTTTACTTTATTTGTAATTCATGAGTTATCACCTTTCCAGTTGTGTGTTTCTCATTTCTGTAGCATCCTGCTGCTTTTCTATTTAGAATAGCCCTTTCAATATTTCTTTTAGCATGGGTTTAGTGTTGCTAAACTCCTGCAGCTTTTTTTTTTTGTCTGTGAAACTCTTTATTTCTCCTTCTATCCTCAAGGATAGCCTTGCTGGATAAAGGATCCTAGGCTGCATCTTTTTTTCATTCAGGGCTTTGAATATATCTTGCCACTCCCTTCTGGCCTGTAGTGTTTGTGTAGAGAAATCAGCTGAGAGCCTTATGGGGGTTCCCTTGTAACTTACTCTTTGCTTTTCTCTTGCTGCCTTTAGAATCATTTCTTTATCCTTGACTCTGGCCATCTTGATTATGATATGTCTTGGTGTGGGTCTATTTGGGTTCTTCCTGTTTGGGACCCTCTGAGCTTCCTGTACTTGGATATCTGATTCCTTCTTTAAGTTTGGGAAGTTTTCAGTCATGATTTCTTCAAAAACCTTTTCAATCCCCTTTGATCTTTCTTCTCCTTCTGGGACCCCTATTATGCGAAGATTGGGACGCTTTATATTATCCCATAGGTCCCTTATGCTATTTTCATTATTTTTTATTTGCTTCTCTTGTAGTTCTTCTGAATGGGTGCTTTCTATTGCCCTGTCTTCTAGATCACTAATTCGTTCCTCTGCATTATCTAGTCGGCTTTGCACAGCTATTAGATCATTCCTCATCTCTGTCAATGAGTTTACCCATTCTACTTGGCTCTTCTTTATAGCTTCAATTTCATTTTTGACATATTTTATATCTCTAAACACTATCTCTTTTAATTCCTTCAGCAATTCGATCACTCCTTTTTTGAAATCTTGATCTAGTAGGCTATCGATGTCTATTTCGTTGATCTTTCTTTCAGGGGATTTCTCTTGTTCTTTTAATTGGGAAAGGTTTTTCTGCTTCTTCATCTTGCTCATACCTCTTTGGCACTGTGGTTTATGGAGTATCAGTTGTTTATTTTGGTCCTTAAGGATTTTATCTATCTGATGCCTATTTAGGAATAGAACTTAGGAAAAAAAAGAAAAAAAAATAGAGAAAGAATTTTAAAAGAAGGGAGAAAGAGGGTTTGAAAACATTGTATAATGAATAATAGAAGAGTGAGGTGAAGCAGAGTATTAATCGGGTTGAGACGTCCTTTTAAAACCTTTACAAAAAAAGGGGGGGGGAGATGAATAGATGTATTCGAAACCTGTGTCTAATCAATAGTAGGACATCAAAACCCAAGAGAAATAGAAATGAATTAAGAAGTAAAGATTAAGAGAGTAATAGAAAATAGAACAGGTAAAAACAGATTTTAAAAAAAAGGGGGGGGGGTTGTCGGTGTTCTCCTGGAGTCTGTGTGCTTTTAATGTGAAGTCTTTCTGTCTTCGTCCTGTTTTGGAAGCTCAGCTTGCTGTTTTCAGAGGCCCTCCGTTGGCGCCCTCTTCTGTGCTGCTCCCAGCACCTGTCGGCAAGCAGATCGCGCCTCCTCCTAACACTGGGTCAGGTGTAGCTCTCCTCTGCTGTGGGCGGGCGGGTCGCTGCCCCTCCGGATGCCGCAGTCAGATGTTGCAGACTGGCCAGGTAGGAGGGCGGGTCGTGCCCCCTCCCAGCACCTCGGTCAGGGGCTGTGTTCCTGCCCGGAAGGCGCGGGGCCGCTCTCCCTCTACCTGCGCCGCCAGTAGCTCCACTCTCTGTGCGGCTGTGCGCTCCGCCCTGGTCGGCGCTCCGCAGGTGGGCTCGGGGAAGACCGAGGGACAGCCCTGTCCCTGCTCCGAGCCAAAACCCAGCTCCTTGCTTGTCTTTGTGGAGCAAGTTCTCTGAGGGACCAGGATGGAAGGATCCTGTCTGCCCCGGGCTGCAGGCCAGTCTCAGTCTGGCCTTTGAGGCTGCTAAGCCCTTCGGTGCAGATGCAGGTTTCGCCCCGCCCCCGCCTGGGTGCTCAGCGCAGAGGATCTGGCGGCTGTGCCTGCGCCCCGCCTCTCTTCCCCAGAAAACTTTCCGCGGGTTTTCAGAGATGGGGGTGTGCACCCTTCCCCCGAGAGCACATCAACCTTGCTGTTTTATGGAGGGCCCAGGTTGTTCTGCCCTGTGCACCCACAGCCACGGCGCGCAGCCCCTTGCATTCCCCCGGGGCTGCCTCCGTGCAACCGCCCCCGTCCTCCGCCCGGCTTGTGCAGCCTGGCCCTGCCCGTGGCTGCCGGCCCGCGTCTCAGGCTGGGTGTCGGGGGGACGCTCTGTGCCCGTTTAACTTAGTTCTGTTAGTCAAGGGCTGCTCTGTACAGCTCCGAGCCTCGGAGGCTCCCCCTCCGTCCCGCTGGCCTCTCAGTTGGAGAGGGGAGACCCAGCGAGCGAGCGCCAGTCCTCCTTTGCCGCTCCCTCCCCGCGGGACCCGTCCAGCGCTGCTTTGCCTTTTGTTCTTTCTTTTTTCCTTTTCTCCTACCAGATTTTTGGCGTCTTTATCTTTTGAAGAGGGCGATGTTCTGTCGGAGTTCCACAGGTGCTCTGTTTGGCTGAGTGTGTCTGTAGATGTGGGTCTTGGTGTATCTGTGGGAGAGGGTGACCTGCGAGCGTCCTTCTACTCCGCCATCTTCTCCCTGTTGACTAGCTGACTTCTGTTGCTTTTTGTCGCCATCTGTCCAGCCTCTCTCAGGCACGTGAGCCCCAGAGCATTCCTTCTGGTCCTTCTCACGAGTCATCCTGCCCAGGCCGCCCCCTCAGTTATCACAACAGTAACACATCTGCACAGGAAAGAGTTACTCGACATCATTTTCAAATAAACAACACAGTGGCCGCTGTATCCCGAGTGGGTCCAGGCGGTCCTTCCCCAGCCAGGACACAGGTGAGTGGACCACGGCTCCTCCCCCTGCCCAGAGTCCCGGGCCTGCTCTGTTAGGCACGTAGAGGTCTCGGCAGTCTGCATTAATGGAGAGGGAATTACTCCTCCTACGATTAAAGAAATGGCTCCAATTTAGCCTAGACTTGAAATGTTCTAGTGTCAAATGAAGAGTGAGAACCAATTACAACCACCGCATATTAAATTAGCTCAATTAAAGCACAGTGATTTTTTAATCATTGCTTCTCATTTTATGGATTCGCTATTATCACTCCAGCATTGCATTAAGCCATGGAAGGACAAGAAAATGGGATCCTTTCCCACACTATGTGCAGCATTTTGGGGTGATGGAGGCACACACCCACATGCACACACACGCACATGGGCACAAACATTTATTTCCCCATCACATCACTATTCCACGCTGGTCAGCCGCGTGCTCAGCGCTTTGGGATCACCCACCCAGGGCCCCTGACAGTCGAAGGCTCCATCTCCAACTGTTTTCACATTCACATCATGGGAGGGGAGGAACAAGCATATTGACCCTGCACCTTAAAATCCCACAAAGAAGTGGCACTTCTGCCCTCACTGTTTGTCATTAGCCAAAACAACTCAGTAGCCATGCTGACTTCCAAGAAGTCTGCCCAGCGCTCGTGAGGAGGGTGTAAGGTCAGCCCTGCAGAAGACAGAGGGGCTGAGCTATATGCTGGAAATGCTGCAAAGCCAGCCTGGGTACACGGAGCCAATCCACGCGTTAGCAACGGCAGGGGACCATCACATCCCTAGTCAGGGGGCCAGAGGGACGTGGCAACTGGGAGCCACACAGATGTGGTTGGTGCCAGAGATTCCTCCTGAAGGAGAGGAGAAAATACCGTGGCTCCTCCCTTCCTCCCACCTGCCGGTCCCCCAGGGCTGAGCCCGTCTATAAGACAACAGAGGGAGGGTCAGGAAACAGGTCCCCCGGGGCCCCGGCAATAAAGAGCAGAAGGGGGAGGGGTAAGGGAGCTGAGGGCAAACAGGCCAGGACAGGCCCCAGGGAAACCAGAATGGCCCACAAGAGTGGGATGATGGCCACCGTGGCAGAACCAGCCCCCTAAGAAGAGGAAGCTCAAGTTGGAACCACCAAGACCAGGGGCCCAGGCAGCAGAATTCCCGTGGGAGCACACTTGTCCCAAAGCATTAGGGCCCCTGACAGTGAGAGAAGGGAGGCGTTAAACCCACGGGGCCTGTCCATTTGCTGGGGTACTGAAAGCTCCTATTCCCCTCGGGAAATGCCCACCCAGCATCTCAAACACACTGTGACCAGCGCCCCACCCCAGGCCCTCTCGGGCCGGGAGTAGGATTTTACCACAACAAAGCAGTTTTGCCGCCACCCCTCCCAATGGAAAAGGACAATGTCACACGTCAAGCAGATGTGGGTACCCAGATTTTGGCCTCTGTTCAAGGCTGGTAAGAAACCTCACAGCTGGACTGGGAGTTCAGGGCTGTGGAGGATGCTCTGGGCAGGGCAGAGTTATTCTTCGCATGAAGTCATCGGGGCACTGAATGACCCTCTATTCTCAGGGACTAAAGCTACACCAGGCCCACCAGATGGTGCTCTTCAAAACCTTCTCCATCCCAATAAAATTCAGACACTTCAAATATGGAATCTGTCTCTCGGGCTCACACCCGCACAGGCGATCACAGCACCATCTCAAAGGTAACACGACTTTAATTTTTAAAGGTTAGACTCCATTTATAGGAATTATAAAATATTTGCTATATTCCCCATAACCTTTAAAAGTTGGGAATCACCATGTGGTACACCTGTAATTTATTATGCATCAACCCTACTTCAATAAAAAATAAAATAAAAAAGAAGACAACAGAATGCTAAATTCAAATTCTGAGGGAAATGATTTTCAGCCTAAAAATGTATACCCAGTAGACAGGGAATTGGGAGGGCATAATACAGGCGTATTGAAATCAGAAATCTTAGACCCCTTGCATCCTTTAAAAAAAAAAGTCAAGAAAGGGGAAAAGAATACAAGAAAGAGGACACCATGGGTTAAAAGAGCAGGGAAAGATGTGGAAATTTTAGAAAATAAAGGTCTAACTCTAGTTCATAAAATTCATGCTGATCATTACAAGAACTAAAACCAGATACCTTTGACAGCACTGCCTCTGGTGAACGGAAGTGGGCAGAAGAGCTTTTACTTTGTATTTTATACTCTTTTTAGTTATCGCCATTTATTTTGTTTTGGATACCATTACTTGTAATTAAAAAAAATTAATAAAACTTCAAAAAGCCGCCCCCTAAAAGAGAAGCGCAGCATGGCAAAGTCAGACCCCCGCTCTTAACCACCCATCACTGCCGTTACACAGTTTAACCAGCACTTCGTTCCTTGGAATTATCATCACACACATTGCTACCCCTGGTTCCTGTAAAAGGGAGGTCTTCTTGGAGCTCCTTCCCCGCCTCCTGATCCTCCGCCTTCCCCCCGCCCCCCATCACTTTCAGCTCTCCCTGGGGGCGGTGTGCCTTCCACCCTCCTTGCTCTCTGGTCCTTCTCTCTTCTCTCTCCCATCAAGCCTCCCTTCTCCTTCCTCCTCAACGGAGGGCATGTGCCACTCTGGCTGCCCTGAATCTCCTTCAGACTCTCCTTTGGTACTTTCCCTCTTCTCCTCCTTTTGCATCTCCCAGCCTAAGACAGGAGACTGTGAGCCCCTCCCTCCTGCAGGTGAGCTAATGCAGATGAGCGGCGGGGCTGGGTGCCGGCCAGCACAGGTGCCCATAGAAGCATCCCTTCCCTCTCCCAGCAGCTCAACCATGTGCTTCCACGAATAAGTTCTGGGAGCCCAACCTCCCGGCTGGGTCCCTCATCCTCCCACCACTCTGGGAGCCCCATTTTATCCCTCACCTGGTCTGCCCCCCCACCCTCACCAGCTTGGCTCTGCCACCTGCAGCTCTGACTGGTATGTCCTCATTTCTGTGTATTCTCTCCCGGGTTTCCTGCAGGACAAGGGGAGGGAGGCACACAAGTAGATGCCAAGGGGGGCCAGCTTGGGGGATAGGGTAGCAGGACACAGATGTATGCAGAAGATTGTATTGTATGCTGGGTCCCCACACCATATACCCTCTTAGTCCCACCATTAGGAAAAAACCTTTGATCCAAAGCAGAAGAGAGCCAGCAGCCTCTTCCCGGCTTCTGCTCCTCTAAAAAGCTGTTACTTTTTCACTGAGAGGCATGTACTTTTCCTTACTGGAATATATATTTTACATTCAAGGGTAATCACTTCCTGCTCAAGATTATGGGCCTGTTCAGTTGGAATCAGAGATGCTGGCTGTGCGGTCAGAGGGCCTGAAATGGACTATGGTCCTTGTGCAGCTTAATGGCCTGAGCCACCATCTCCATGGGGATGGGCTTCACACCCTGCCTGATCCCCCCTCCTCCTCCTTCCCGAGTCCTTCAAGGTGGGGACTTTCTTGCTTCCATGATTTCCGTCTGCTGCCTCACTGCAAGGCCCCACCCCCTAACAGCCAGCGCCAAACACAAATGCCGTTTCCTCCCTCGTCATCTCCGGAACGAGCACGTACTAGGAAGGGTCTGACTTACTGGAGCACACAGCACTGTTCAAAACATAAAACTGAGTGAATTTCAGCTCAGGCTGCCTGACATTTGTATAAGTTATTACTGGTCTTCGTGCAAATGGAAATGGAGAAAATCTGTTTTCTCAAATTCACTTCCCTTCCCTTAAGATCGTGGAGATCACTTTGATCCTCACCTTTTGATGAATGTCCCTGACTTGGTGGGCGAGAAAGTCATCTCTGACACCAACAACTTCTCTCAGGCACTAGGAAGCTCCAGATGGGGGGTCTCTTGCCTTGGGCACCATTGACCTTTGGGTCTGGATAAGTCTTTATTGTGAAGTTGTGCGCATTGTAGGATGTTTAACAACACCCTTGACTTCAACTCACTGGATGCCATTAGCACCTGCCTCCGGTTGTCACAGCTCCTGTCTCCAGACATCACTAAATTTGCTCTGAGGGGCAAGATATCCCGTCTTGAGAGGTTGGGAATCACCGCTCTAGAGAAAACCAGGAAGAACCAATCATTCATTCTTCTGCAGCAATAGTGAGATTTTCCAGTCAATTGCAAACCCTCCCATGGCTTTGGTCTCCAACATCAGTTCATGCTGCAGTTGCCACCCTCTACTCGCTTAATGCAGGAATGGCAAACTCGCCCACTGTTGGTGGCCACCCAGTGAATTCATCTTCCTCCGCCACTTGGCTTTGGGGCCAACCAAGTCAATAGTATTTCTATCTTAGTGATGATGTCATTGAATGATGCTCAGAAAGATAAAGGGCTTTTCCCAGTGCGATACTGCTCAAGAGGAGAGTAGGAAACACCACAGCTCTTGGGACTGGCAGAAACAGGGGAAGGCGGGTGGGGAGAGGAGGTAGAGATCGCCTTTCTCCCAGAAGCTGGTAGCAGCATCATTCTTTCCAAAACAGCAGTTTTTAGGACCTGCCCACTGGCTCTGTCAATAACACTTCTTCTCGCTCACTGTGCCTTTCTGAACTGTTGAAGGTGGAAAGCCCAGCTCTGGGACAGCCACATCTGCTTAGACAATCTTCACTGGTTTCCATCTGCCCAGATCTTGGGGGGAGCGGGGAAACCAGTGCTATGGGCTTTGCACTGGAGTGTCTTCCTCTCTCATTTGGGATCACAGCGACTTTGGTCCTCCCTCCTTTTCCACTCCTTTTACAGACGGTCATCACACACAAAGCAGATGTTCAAGGCGTAAGTCACCATGCCACCAGCCCAGCTTGGCATCTTGGAGACAGCCACCCTAGCCAGGCTGCCACCACTGTCCACTGGGGCCAAGAGCAACCAGAAATCTCTGCCTCTGCATCTCCATCACCCCAATCCACACACATCCCAGCGATATCCCGTGCTCCCCAGTCTCTCTTTGCCAAGCCAGTGGGGGTGTGCAGGTGACACCCCAAGGCTGTGGCGGAGCAGTGACTCCCCCTGGGGACCCAAGTGCAGAGTGCCCCACAGTTGGGGCCCAGCTCCCATAGGGAATGGGGACCACACCTACCCCACTTGTCTTTGCTCCAGCCCAAAGTAGGAAAAGTAAACAAATACATTTTTAAACTCTCTCCCTCACACGTCCTCCGCTCCCCTTCCCTGCCTCCTACCCACTGCAACCCCGTCCCACTGTCCTTCCCCGCCCCCCTCCCACCGCTGCTGCCTGGTTCAGGCAGCCTGCACCGCCCTCCCACCACCTGCCACCCATCCCTTGATCCTTCCCCTCGCTCCTCCCACTGCTCCCCACTCCTCCTCCGAAGCCCTTCTCCGCAGCTCTGCTGACAACAGGTTTCATCAGGGCAGAGAGTGGGAATGGGAGATGTGGCCATCCGGGTGAAGCAGGCCAGGAGCAGGCTAGGGGGGCTGGAATTTGGGTTCTCAGGCTGCCCTCTATGCCCTCGGGTTGCAGAGAGAAGGGTCCCCTGCCCAGCGGCGTGGCCATGAGAAAGGCAGGAGGGCCGAGGACAGATGGCCAACCGAGGGAGCGGGAGCCTCCAAGCCAGAGCCAGCGAGCGCATGCGTGTTTGGGACTCGCTGAGCCTGAGATAAGGCTCGGAGATGCCTGCGAGCAGATGGCCGGAGGGAGCAGCAGGGAACACTGAATTCAAAAGGCTGGGGCTCCCCATCACACAACACAGGCCGGGAAGGGACCCGCCCTCAGCTGAGGACAGGACATTTCTCAGACCCGGGCTGATGTGAACACCTGGGTAGAGGAGTTCGCTCTTTGCCTCATTGTTATCCCCAGTGAAAGGGAACAAGTCCCTTAAGGGAATATTTCATCAATAATCTGCCACCCACGTGTTTCCTTGTGCCAGGCTGCTGCCCCTCCCACCCCCCGCCCCACTTTTCCTCCGCCGACAGGTGTGTGCGCTGGCACAGCCCACGGGCTCACCGCATCCCTGAATTGGTCTGGGGGAGAGGGGAGGCAGGCAGGGGAAGCATCTGGCTTCTGGCGCTGGGGAAGATTCAAATCGAGTGACGGTGGATGTCATCGGGTGGGAGGGAGGCACTTCCCAGATTTCACCAAGTCTCAATAAGAGGAAAGAGCTGAGCTGGGACCTTCAGCAGTAAAAACATCGCTGCCTACATTTCTCTTGTGCTTTTCTGCTTTGATTTAATCTCTCACAATATATTAAATTTCAGACTCAAAGGCGTTAAAAGAAAGGGAGGCGGGGGGCATCTCGGTGTTTAAATACTGACTCAGAGAATCGCTCTGTAGCCTAGAACCGCATTCATAAAGGTTTCTACATCAGTTAGCAAAATATGCCTGGCGTGCAAGGCGAGTGTTCTCCTCCCAGAGAGAGTGCTATCCGTCAGCGTCAGCGCGGTCTTTCCAGGGTCTGAATACCACTGAGCTGCCTACTAGCTGTGAGCCCAGTTGCAAATTGCTTAACCCTTCTGCTCTGGGTTTCTGCAACTGAGCATAACAATCACCTGGCAGTGTTTTGATGATGTGCATAAAGCTAATGGATGTGTACATACAAGCTAATATGTAGACTTGTGTACATAAGCATGTATAAATAATTGCTTTTGAATAGGCATATGCACTCATAAGTTAATGGATATGATTGAAAGCTAATAAGCATATATATTCCTGTAGTCACATATTGAAAGCTAATATATAATGCATATAAAGCATTCAGCATAGCAGTTGTCACCTATCAGGCACTGAAAAACAAAAACAAAAATGCAATTTCTTATTATCCGCACACCTCTGTTCACTTACTATTCTCAAGCCCCTTACGAAGATGTTTATTTCATATTGTGGAGTTTTGTCACCTTGTGCTGTATTCTTGAAGACCCAAGGGTTATGGTGTGGCTCTTTGATTTTGTAAGTTGGCATTAGGTACCAAAAACTTCTTTTGACTGATTTCAGCTACCTTAGGGACTTAAATATGTCATGTTGGTTACTTGTCGCACCTTGTTCTGACAAGTAATACCGCACCTTACAAACTTTGAACTTTCATTCCTTGCCAAAGAGTCTCCTTGCGAGTTTCATTACTAAATACTGTAATCCTTTCAACTCAGTATGCAGACGCTTTGCTCCCAATATCACATGCTCTCTCCTGAAACAGATGTGATATTGACGGTGTTTGCTCCCCGATTCACACAGTCCACTTCACAGAATTAAGACAGATAAACCTGGCCTTTGATTTCCTGAAGTCAAACCCAAACCAAACATCACTCCCTGCTGAGTTGTCAGGGATGCTTTCTTAGTAGGGATTTAATTCAGATTATGGCTCTGACTCTCCCCGGGAGCAAATGTCCAACTAAATCAAAGAAAAGCACCCAATGGTCAGTGTGTCTTGACTTCGAAATAACCCCCATCCCCAAATTATTTCCTCCTCCAAGTGGCTGGGTCGCTAACCTGCAGGCCCATGACTGTGTGGTCCTTTTTTCCAGCTTACATTCTCAACAAGAGCGCTCTCATAAAAAAGTGGACAGGAAGAAACAAGTCTGGATTTTTTTTGCAATCCAGAATTTTCTCCTCCCATGTAAGATCCACAGTCTCTGTCCGTGGCTTTAATGAAAGGAAAGATGTCAAATGCATGTCTAAGACCCTCCCATGGGAAAGATTTTCTCACCATTTTCTCCTGCCAGACTTGTACATGTTACTTCGTGACCATCGAGGAAGGAAAAAAATGATGCTTTGAGTAAATCAAGAGTTGTGAAAAAAAAAAAAAGAGTTGTGTTCCTTGAAATGCAAGATTCTTGCCTTGCATCCTCTCTTTAAAAATCTAATTATTTAAATAAATCAAGGGTGAGTCCTTCACAAATAATTAACCAAATGATCAATAAGTACTTACCAGCAGGTACTAACAGTGTGTGGGAGAGGAGGTCAGTTATAAAACAAGAATCAGGCGGTGAAGGCCGATATAAAAAGTTAAAATCAGCTTTGAACAACAGGCAAACTCTTATCGCCAGGAAGTAGATGATAAAATTCTGAGTGAGTGGAGTACACCTGCAGACCTCATCTTTTTTTTTTTTTTTAACTGAGGCATAAAGTTCAACTCACAACAACTCATTTTCTAGAGAAACCTCAAGAATATGCTGCAATTCACTTCCCTGTCTTTCCATCCTGCCAAGACCACAAGGTCATTATAGGAGTAACCTTGAATCTGCTGGTTGTGAAACAGAAAAGTAACAATTTGCACTTTTCTGTATAATTATTATTGACCCCAGATTATCTCAACACCAAAGCTGAGATTTGAAAAGGGAGAGACTCCTTCTTGGAGGATGCAGGAAGGCATCAGTTAAGCTGAATCGTGGAGAACGGGCAGGGTTTTACCGAGGAGATAATGGGGGCGACAGTGCCGCCAGTTAGGGGGCGGTGGGGAGCTTGGCTCGGGGTGGAGATGGCGAGGGTGGTCACTCTCTTAGGAGAAAACAGTGGAGGCAGGAGAGCACAGGTGTGTTTGGAGAACAATGATCAGGACATGTTGACTAAAGCTGGACATTTTCATTAGGAAACAGTAAGAGAAGTTCGGGAATGGTGGATGGGGCCAGTAAGGCACTGAATGCTGGATGCGAAGTTTTTAAGTTATCCTAAAGCCCAACACTGTATGCAGGATATTCCTAGGGATCTCAGTCCCATATATCCTCAGAAGAATTTTTTTTTAAAGCAGAATTGACGAGGGGTGTTGGTGATTCAACTGTTTTAGGAGGTTCTTGCCCCCTCCCCTAGAGATTCCCAGTGTCTGCTAGTGTAAGAAAGGCTTGAAGATGCTTTACAGGAAAGAAATCTGCTTAACTTCTCTGGTAGAGTTTAAAGCAGTGTGCTCCACAAGAGAGCACACCCTAGTCCCCGGAGCCTGTGAGCGGTACCGCACATGGAGCTAAAGTGGGGAGAGATCTTTGCAAATGTAATCGAGGTAAGGATCTTGACTTGGGGAGATTATCCCGCATTATCCAGGTGGACCCTAAATGCACTCATATATGTACAGCAGGATTGGCAACGTGAGGCAGGACAGAGAGGTCTGAAGATGCTGGCCTTAAAGACTAGAGGGTTGCAGCCACAAACCAAGTACCACTAGCAGCCCCCAGGATCTGGAAGAGGCTAGAAGGATTCTCCCCTAGAGCCTCCAGAGGGAGTGGGCCTTGCTGATGTCTTAGTCTCAGATTTCTCACCTCCAGGATGGTGAGAGAACAAATTTCTGCTGTTTTGAGCCACCCGGATTCTGGTAATGCTACGGAGGCCCTAAGGAATGAAGACAAGGATGGATGCTAGCGGCATGACTAATGGTTTTCTCCAGAATTACATTTGTCTGACAGTTGTATCATTATAAAGATTATAAAGGTGCTAAATGTGAGATTAAGAAAAGGAAATATCTGTTAGGTATAAAACAAGCTACCAGGATATATTGTACAGCATGGGGAATATAGCCAATATTTTACAATAATAACTATAAATGGAGTATAACCTTGAAAATTTATGAATCACTATCTTGTGTACCTGTAACTTATATAATATTATACATCAACTATACTTCAGTTAAAAGAAAAAGAGAAAAGATCTGGCCTGTAAGACATTTATAGGATTTATCAATTGAGATTTTGAAATGTCCTGTTACTCACTGACCCTCTAGGTTTACCAGCACTATTTGGTATAAGGGTCTCCTTTAGATGTCCGTTCCACTGCAGGAATTTGTGCTGTCATATTAGACAGTCTAAATGCTCACTGGAAAAGGCTTTGCTCTGTGGCTCCGAGATGGAGCAGCCGCCCTTCAGTGGACCTAAGATGGGTGGCGGGATTTACATCCTTATAAAAGAGAGATGAGTTATGCAGATTTAGAATTCTTTGAGAAATCCCCTCTCACTGGTCTGCGTGTGTCAGCTCCAGCAAAGCCGTGGCCCCCAACACCCAAAGTCAGGAAAGGCATTTTCTCACATCAAGCATCCTTTCAGCAAAACATCGCCTCCCAGTGCTGAGGAGGAAAACACAATTATGGGGATTCTTGAGACAGATAATCTCCCACAAAAAAGCAGCAGCCAGATGTCAATTAGAGGCCAAGGAGCCCAGAGCTGTGTGGGTTTTCCGAAATGAGAGCAGACAGGTTGTAGGAGCCCGGAGCTGGCTCAGGGACGCTGGTTGATGAGGGGTGTTGGGGGAACGGAACTGGGCACCTAGGCATCCTGCCTTCCACACCCACAAGGAGTGGGCTCACTGCCAAATCCTGACCCACTCTTCATTGTCAGAGGATGCCTGGAGGGCACCTCCCCAATTCCCAGACGTTATATATTGAAGGCTTTGCCATTCTCCACATGCATCCAGATTGTTCTCATGACCACCTCTTAAAAGGGCAACTTCTGGGCGACTGGCTCGTCCAGAAATAGGAGCTGCAAGTTACCATTCAGTTCATAATGTCCCACATGAAATGAAACGCTGTGAGTGAAATGCTTTTTTACTAAACAGGTGTGAGAGTCCCTGTGAGCTGCTTCTCCTCCTCTGTTGGAATCCTTGCCTTGACACAGGATGTGAAATCACATCTCTGATCACTCCTATTCATGACTCCCTAAAGAAGTCTTTTAGATGATAATGACCCTTTGACAGTATAATTCTAACCCAATACGATTTCAGCAAAGCTCTGTCATTCAGCATTTCCTACGGCTTTGCTGTGTATCTGCCCTTTTGCTGGATAACATGGAAGTTGTAAAGTCTCTATCAAGGGAGTAGAATTTACCAATTGATTAACCAGACCCAGTTGACTAGAAACTTCCTATAACCATATAGAATATGTTTAGGAAAAATAAGAAAATGATAAGGAAAGAAAAGTACATGTATTCCTAACACAGTAGGCATACATATTTGTTAAGTGAATGACTGAAAACAGAGAATCTGTTGAAAAATGATTACCCTCTGAAAGGGAGTAACTGCTTGGAGGACGGGGTTGCCTTTTGGGGTGATGAAGATGTTTTGGAGCTAGATGGAGGTGGTATTTGCACAGCATTGTGGATGCATGAAATGCCACTGCATTGTCCACTTCCACGTTAATTTTACTTTATGGGACTTCAGCCTCAATTTAAAACAAATAAACACTTCCCATATTATGACCTGATGTGCTGGGCACAGAACACATTCAGTCACATCTTCACAAAACTCTGCAACAGTGGCTGTGATGGCTAAGAAGCAGAAAGGTCCACGGGCCGATAAATCCCTGCATGCAGGAAGCATTTACAATGCCGAACTATTTGATAAGACAAGCGTACTTCCAGAAAATTCCATTTTCCCTATCCATTTATGACCTTCTACATTAGAATAGCCATGTTTGAGTCTGGACGGCTTGAAGCCCTTCCCGTAAATTTGGAGGCCTCACAATGCAAAGAATATTATGTCCTTGGAGGTCCTAAGCACCATGGTTCTTTTCAAAAGAGAAAAGTCTCATTTTGTTGATGAGGACCCTGAAGTGACACTGCTGGTTCATTCATTGTGCCCAAGGTGGGGCAGGGGGAGCGGAGGGGGCAGAAGTGAGCTTGGCAGAGGGGCCTCCAGATTTCTATGCTGAGGGAACAATTTTTTACATAGAAGTCAGAGTTGGGAGAGGTGGTGTAAAAGGATGAAAATGATTAAAACTGCAACTTGGAAGATGGGCAGAGCTCATGCGTCGTGGTATTTTGATGTATTTTTGCAGCAGAAATCAGAACAAATAACCAGATAATGGATTGACACTTGACAACAACGTTAGAGGGAAAGTGACAAAGTTGGCAATAAGGTCCACACAGCAGCACGCGCCTGACTCTGGGAAGTGAGAGCAGACATGGGAGGACCTTGTCTTGTCGATTCCGTATGTGTTTTGCTGTAATAAACAATATTTGTGGTCTTGTCCCCCAGTCCTGGCACAGAGCTTCCAAACCCTGTGGCGTTTCTTGGGTGGTGAGTGTCTTTATTCTGCTAAGGAGGTGTCCTAGGTCTATCAGGATGAGGGCTGGTCACCAGCAAGAGCAAACTATTCCTCAGTGCAGGGGAGGGAGCTGGAGTTGGCAGTGAATCATGTGGCCAGTGACTTCAGGAATCATGTCTCTGCAATGAAACCCCAGTAAAAGCTTTGGGCACAAGGCTCAGTGGAGCTTCCTAGTGGAGGAACATTTTGACATCCCGGGAGGTTGATGTGCCCTGACTCCACAGGGAGAGGGCATGGAAGCTCTGCCTCGCTCCCAGACCTCACGTGTGCGTGTCCTTGGTAATAGACTGTAAGTGTGGGTGTGGTGCTTCTTTGCGTTCTGTGAGTCATTCTAGTGAATTACAGAACTTGAAGGGGCTGTGGGAACCCCACAATCTATAGCCAAAACTGTGATCAGACACTCAGGTTCGGAGATATAGATGGCCTGGGGACCCCCAAAGTGTATCTAATGTCTGAAGTCAGAGCAGAGTGTGGGGAACTGAGCCCTTAACTTGCGGGGTCTAACACCAACACCAGGTTGTTAGTGTCAGAACTGAACCGCAGTTCACCCAGTGAAAGTGGAAACAGACTCCCTCTCTCCCTCACTCTCTCTCTCTCTCTCTGTCTGTCTCTCTGTCTCTCTCTCTCTCTCTCCCTCTCTCTTTCTCTTTATATATATATGTATATATATATATATATATATATGTATCGTTTCATAGTTTCAATTTCTCCCTCACCAAACAATGAAAAACATCTTTCAATGGGTAATATTCTGACAGTTTAACTTTGGAAACCAAACCGAAAAGCCTCCTTCTGAACCCAACCATGCAATTTATTTTCATTCATCATTATGAACTCTGATCTATTCCTAAAGCGATCTTTGGCTCTTTTTTTAAGCAGAAGAAATATTACTTCTATTTACAAGAGATTAGAAATATAGGTGGGTTTTTTAAATTTATTTTTTTCCTCTCATCCTCTTTTCCAGATTTTTCTGGTGGGAAAATTACTTAGAATTTAATTAATGGCTTCTTCCTGCCCTGGCTTTCTCGACAGCCAAATATAAAAGATAAATGAACCAACTTTTGGCAATCTGGGAAGGTGTACCTGCATTCTTTTAGGAGACTTTACTTAAATCAGAATCAGTCGTGTAAAGATACAAGAAAAAGCTAGTTTTAAGAAAACTGACAGATTTACAAAAAAGCATAACTGATACCAGAAAAACGGGCATGGGGCATGAGGAGGGCCGTGTCCCAGGTCTCTGGGGAGCCCCTGGGATGTGCCCTGCCAAGTGTGGGTCCTTGGCTTTGTGCAGGAAAGAATTCAAGAGTGAGCCAGGGTTGAGTAAAGGCAGATTTATTTATAGAGAGATACATGCTGCATAGAGTGTAGGCTGTTTCAGAAGGCGAAAGAAAGGCCACAAGGTGTGGGGGTTGGGTGTTCAGGTTAAAATAAAAGTAGCTACAGATTCCATAGACAGAGTGCGGATCATCTCTGAGCACAAGGGAGCAAGAGAGATCGAGAGGTGCAGTGTCACCAGCTTTTGTGGACTGGGCAGCTTCATATGCTAAGTGGGAGCACCATTCTAACTACCCTGGGGAAGGGGCTGGGATTCCCAGGAAGTCAGCCATTCCCCACTCTTTGACATTTTATAGTCAGCCTTGGAGCTGTCGTGTGCCTGTGGGCATGTTATTTATCATGCTAATATATTACAATGGACGTAAAATGAAGCTCAGGGTCTACTGGAAGTCAAATCTCTCACCGTCTTGAGCCTCAAGGCCCACTGGGCTTGAATCTTCCACCATTTTGGTGTTAATTGCTGTCATTCCTTGAATGGCTATGCCCTGCCCCCTTCCCTCCTGTCTCATAACCACATAATTTTATAAGTAGCACATTATTTGAGAGGGAATATAGTTTCAGGCATTTTTTTTTAAATATAAGATTGCCTTCCAGATTTCCAAACATTCTTCAGTTGCATTCTCTTGCCATAATCACTTTCATAATAAGTAATGATGGTTTTCAAATGCCGGGAGTTAACAAGTCTAAGAAGCAAACAAAAGAACAGCCTCTGGTTTTGAGGCAATGACATTCTGATTTCAGTTCTAAAATCAGATGACTTAGCATAATATGCTTCTCAAGTCATTGGATCTTACATTTTTTTCCATAGAGCTTTCTAGGCAAAACTGTCAATCGCATTTAAAGTTATTCGTAGTATTTTACTATTTGCTGCCAGCAAAATCCAGAACAACAACAGAAGAAATTATAAACAAAAAATTAAAAAGCAACCACCTAAGGCAAGTATCTAGTTGGTCTAGTGTGGATGAGACCAAAGAATTTGGAATACTGTCCAAAGATGCAGACAATTACAACGATCCAAAAAGAGCTTTCATATGAATTGAGGGGTGAGACAATATACTTGTGGGAATTACCTACACACTTAATTTGTTCAGCTCATCAAATATATGTTTTCTCCCATCTGTTAATATTTTTTAAGTTCCTACCCAATTTTTGAAAGGTGGTATCCAACAGTTTATATCTCAAACTAGCAGGATTCTCAGCCATTTTGATCCCTCCTAGAAAAGCAAAAAGATTGAGTATATATTATTTAGAGCCTTAATAACCATCCTCTAATGGAGAAAAGGTAGAAGAGGGTGAGGGAAAGGTTAAAAAAAATCAGGACTATTTCTCTTGCGATCACCTCTGTTTCTCAGCAGATTGAAAAACATCAGTGTGACAAAAGAACAAGAGAAAATACATTAGGACCAGACAGGAGACGTCAAAGGCAGCTGGGCTGGGGGAGGGGAGTCTTATCATGATGGAGAAACTGTCATTTTTAAATTGACCGGATTGTGGGTTACTATAGAGACCTACGTTTAATGACCTGATGGGGAACAGTGAACCCACCAAAAGTTGCATGGCAATCACAGCTTGCACACAGTTAAGCTTTTGTGGGGTAAAAACATGGGATTCTGCCATCATTTGGATGTCACTGGCTGTCAGGAACCTCAAAGAAGGGGCCCTGTATCCTAAAGTGGCGTGTTGTATATTCCATTAAGTTGCCTCATTAGTCCCTGGCTGCTTTGCAAGGAATGTATCCGCCCTGCGGAAGCCCGATGGACTGAGAGGCTGGTTTCCATGGAGATGTTTTGCAGCGTTGCTGGTACTCCCTACAGAAGGGAGAGACTGCCCTGGTGCTCAGTGTGTACAGACACACACACACTCATCATACATACACACACATGCACGCACACGCACACACACGCACACACACACTTTTCAGTTAGACAAACTGACTATGGCAAGAAATATAAGCTAATTGAAAAGGACTAGTGGGGTTTGAGGAGTAAGGACAGGATTGGGCAATGTTTGGAGAAGCCTCTTTTTTGAAGCATCTGTAGCCTTTGGATTATGTGTTTAGCAGAGAATGAAAAAAGAGAGCCATATCGCCTGCGTTCTGGGCACGGGCTGATGCTGTACCTGAGGGGAAAGACGTCCTCTGAGGGCGCTGAGGAAGGGCCAGCCTGGTATGGAGCCAAAACCTTCCCCAGAGAGCCAGGGAGGCAAGGAATCCCCTCCCAGGGTAACATCTGCGCACATCAGCATATACCAGCAACAACAGCGACCACCAGCAGGGGGGGTTTCTGAACCAGGGTGAGGTTCTGTTGTCAGCTCATTTGGAAAGGACAGCCCACAGCCTGGTCAGAACTTCAGTCCTGTGCTAGAAACTCCTCCTTGCTCTCACAATAAGGAAAATACTTTGGAGAAGCGGGGTTGGGGGGGGGGAAGTCCCCTTTTGGTTTGGGGATCTGGTCGTGGTCTCAGCATCACCATTATTAGCTGTGTAGCTTCTGTGTGACATCAGAGACTTTACTTGACCTCTCTGTTCTTTATCTGGAAAGCAAAACTGGCAGCATTGGTATAGCACTTAGTGCACGTCAGGGGCTTCTGCAAGCACTTTGCTTTCTCATTAGTTGATCACAACAGCTTCGGGAACAAATGCAATTATCATCCTCGTGCTGTGGGTGAGGAGACTAAAGCACAGAGAGGTTAAGAAACTTGCTCAAGATCACACAGCTAGGAAGGAACAGAGTCAGAATTCAAACCCAGTTCCCGTGGCTCTAAACCCAGGTGCTCAGCCTCCACTGCTGGGGGTCCTGGTGTAATGCTAAGAGGTATTGAGTGGCTTTTATTCTACTTGCTTTCCCATATTCATGGATTTAATCTTAACAATTCTATTGAAGTTGATGCTAATAGACATTCAGATGAAGGCACTGAGGCACAGAGAGGTAAAACACCTTGCCTAAAGCTACACAGCTAGAATTTGAGAGGGCTGGAATTTGAACTCAGGCCTTCAGGTTTGAGAGCAATCAATCAAGATGGAAAAAGAAACCACCAGAAAGGGGGCAGCTAGGAAGCAGGTGGCTGGTGACCAGGGTCAGAGCGGCATCTCTTGGTCCAGCGCTGTTGTGTGGGTTGGTTTGCGGTTGGGAGGTGGGGGGCTTGCTTCCCTTGGGACCAGAGCAGCGGATCAGTCCACCCACACCTCCCCACCATCCACGCTCAGCACAGCCAGCCCCTCGGTGTCCCTTCCCCTGTTAAGAGGCAGATTTCCCTGCTAGAGCCACAGAGGTAACACTCCGCCAACCGGCACGACCCTGCCCACCAAGGCCTAGGCTGATTCTGAACCTTTCCGGTGTCAGAATGACTTGGTGACCTCAGACAGTTCACCACCCCGCAAGAGAGTGGGGGAGCTGAGAAAATACATTCTGACAAAAAGCGGAAACCAACCTAAATCACATCCACCCTTAACTGTGTAATTTGTTGCCCCAACAGCCTATACTCACATGGAACAGGAGCCACACAGATACGGACTGGAAATTCTTTATTTTATCTGCAGGTGGTACCTAGTGTATAGAAGCACCCTCAGGCCCTGGTCGCAACTTCTCCCCGCCTCCCTGCCAGGGATTTGAGAGCTGAGCATCACAAATCTAAGTCCACTCTCCTGGAACACAAGGACCTTACCTGTCCTTGGAGCCCCTGGCACCCAGCACGGTGCCTGGCACAGAGCAAGGGTCCGTGAACGTCTTCCAGGAGGGCTGGCGCTGGCCCCCCAGCCTTGGGTCCCCCCTGGAGACCTTCCAGTATGGCTGTGCAGGGCAGGGGAGCCAGTGCTGCTCTGGGCTTGGCCTTTGTCTGGGCCTGTCCCCTCCAGAGGCCAGCACAGCCACCACCTTCCCCTGGGGCTGCCTCCAGTGAGGACACTGGAGCCAGGGAGCTGGAGGTGGGTGTGCAGGGAGCAGGTTCACCAAGACACCCACCCCAGCCAGTCTCTGCTATTGCTTTTGTTGGGGTCTCACTGCTACCTCCCATGCCCGACACTTGAAACAGCCTGAACCTTCTGCCTGCTCAAGTTCATTTACATCATGGGGGTTAAAGCCAAGGGCTCAAAGCTTTCACCAGACCCCTAAAGGAGAGCAGTTCCAGGAAACTCAGATCCCTGATCCCCAAAGTCTGGGATCAGAGTACTGTTCAGAGAAGTCACCTGACATAGGGTTAGGGTTAGGGTTAGGGTTGGGATTAGGCACAATAAGATGACCTTGCGGTGAAATCCCCAGCTCTGATGCTAGGTTAGACAGATGCCTTTCTTTTCCTTCTCAAAGCAAACCAGACTCTCTGAGATGGAATAATGCCTCACACCGCTCAACACTCTCAACTCGGAGAGGACCCGGGGCTGTGAACCTCCAGCAGGACCCAAGGGGTGGTGGGGCTGAGGGAGTGATTTTAGCCAGGATGATTCCTGAAATACTAGCATGACCAGCCATGGTATGATTTCATCAGAAATTTTTGTGTAGCCAGAATGGATAAAGAAGAAGTGGTATGTACATACAATGGAATACTATTCAGCCATAAAAAAGAATAAAATAATGCCATTTGCAGCAACATGGATGGACCTAGAGGTTGTCATTCTAAGTGAAGTAAACCAGAAAGAGAAAGAAGAATACCATATGATATCACTCATATGTAGAATCTAAAAAAGAAAAATTAAAAAAGGACACTATAAACTCATCTACAAAACAGAAACAGATTTTCAGACATAGTTAACAATCTTCTGGTTACCAGGGAAAGAGGGTGGGAAGGGATAAATTTGGGTGTTTGAGATTTACAAATGTTAATCACTATAAGTAAAAATAGATATAAAACAAGTTTCTGCTGTATAGCACAGAGAACTATGTTCAATATTTTGTAACAATCTTTAATTTAAAAAATATTAAAATGAATATATATATATGTATATGCATGACTGGGACATTGTGTTGTACACCAGAAATCAATACATTGTAAGTAATAATACTTCAATTTTAAAAAATGAAAAAAAATTATAATATTATCATATAGTAAATCTGTAGATGTGTGACTACCTTGAATTCTACAGAGAAAGATTTTTGCAGAAAATAAAGTCACCAATTAGACATAAATAGCCAACAGCATCCCAGGACATGGCCTCAGCCTAGCTTTCCTGCATATCACAGCAGGACACGCTCACTCCCAACTCAAACCCTGAATGTTGGGTTGGTCCCCAGACTCGCCATTACCTGGGAGATGCAGGCTGCGGTGGAGGCGGGTATGGTTTTTGATGTGCAGCTTGTCTGACATCTTGAGGCCCTGCAGGGTCTACAGTGGCCCAGGGCTGCCACATCTGCTTGTCAGCCAGAAAGGAGGCACCACCATTCGCCACGTTCTCCCAGTGGGGCTCTGGGCCTGCAGAACAAAAGCATGCTGTGTAAAATGGGCATACTCTAAAACGTGACGACTGCCATTGAATTTCCCACAGTCCTTGACCTTCAGGGTCACATATTTGTGACTTGAAGGCTTGAGAAGCTCATTGCAGGGCTCAACTGTTGCATTGCTTTTGATTGGTTTAATCTAATTATGGCTTGTAGTTTTCTGTTCACTTTTCTCAAGGCCATGGGAAAAGGGACTAAATCATCCCCAACTACATCACCAGTGGCTCTAATGAAGGTAATTTTCCCAAAGATTATAAAACACTAGCTTCACTACACTCAGTGCCCCTGATATATGGGTTAAGTGTAGGTCATTAGATGTTCAAAGTTGTCCCCAAATGCACAGATATGTTAGTGACTTCAAAGTAAGTCAAACCTCATAAAGATTTCCCAAGAAAATGGAGAAAGAAATTGAAAAATATTCTAGACAGTTACAGAATGTTTTCTAATTATGCCGAGAGAAAATGTCTTAAATATCCTATTAAAAGTTGTTTCTGTTTACTACTCCCAAAATACTAAAACAGTATGACCTACAAATATTTTACATGCCTTTACAGAAATGTTCGTTAGCCACTTAACCTGCAAAAATGGAATACAAAAACTACTTCTAGTGAAGTTTAAGGTTTAGCTCTCCATGGTTTCTTGATTGGTTATCTTATTCATCTTACAATTTATTACTCTCAAAAAGGCAAAAATACATTGCATATATTAAAATGTTTTCTTTGTCCTACTGACTAGAGAAAAGTTTTTTATAGTTGTGAATTTAATTTTTTTTTAATTTTTTTGTGGGAGGAGGTAATTAAGTTTATTTATTTATTTCTTTTAGAGGAGGTACTGGGGATGGAACCCAGGACCTTGTACATACTAGTCATGTGTTCTACCACCTGAGCTATATCCTCCCCCTCTATAGTTGTAAATTTAGATCAGAACCATTATCGTCAATAACTAGAAAATGGGGGTAATAAATTTTCATTCAAAACTTGAGTTTATAAGGTAAATATATCCTGATCATTTACCAAATCAACTTGAAAGCCCCCCCTAAGTTTGAAAACTGTCTAATCAGGAGATGCCCCTAGCAGGACTGAGGGAAGCAAGACCTTGAAATCATCCAGACCCAGGATGGAGCACTGGCTTTGCCGTTTACTGGGTGATCTTGGATGTGTCCTAATCTCTTTTATCATGTCAGCTGCCTAATTTGCAGAAATGTGGACTAGAGCACTGGTCACACAGGGCTATGGAGAGAATTAAATCAGGCCACGTTCACAGCGTCTGACTTATATTAGACTCTTGATTAGTTTCATTTCTCATTTCCATCTTCTTTTGTTAACTAAGAGTGGAAAGATCTAAATTGAATTCTAGGTCCCCCACTCTGCTCCCTACTTGGGTTACACCACTTCCGCTCTCTCTGGACCCCTCACTTGCAAAGGCAAGGATTACCATTTCAATTTTTTACCAGCCAGTTGCTGGGGCTTCTTCCCATCTCAGCCAGGACAGGTTATGGGGAAGCAGAAAATTGATTCACTGGGCAAACATGCTCGGGTCTCTGTGGACCAGTCTCCAACCTACATCATATTAGTTTCCTAGGGACCATAATCAATCGTCACAAACTGGGGTGGGGGGAGGGAGGGCTTCAAACAACAGAACCTTGCTCTCTCACAATTCTAAAGGACAGAAGTTCAAAATCAAGGTGTTGGCAGGTGCTCCCTCTGAAACCTGTAGGAGAGAATCCTTCTCACCTCTTCCAGCTTCTGGTGGCTGCTGGCAGCCTTGGCGTTGCTTGGCATGTAACTGCAGAATCTCAGTCTTTGCCTCCACATTGCAAGACCTTCTCCTGTGCATCTTCACATTGTCTTCTTCCTGTGTCTATCAATTTTCCTTTTCCAAGGACACCAGTCATAGGACTAGAGCTTATCCTAACCCAGTATCCCCTGGTCTTAACTTTCTTACTTCTGCAAAGACCCTATATCCTAATAAGGTCACAATCACAGAGAGTGGGTATTAGGACTTGAATGTATCTTTGGAGGGGACACAGTTTAACCCACAACAAGGGTGACTAGGGCCCTCAGAAAGCTCGCATCACAGAGAGAGACAGCAAACAGACCAAATTCAGAGCACAAAGGCGAGAGACCCTTGGCTCCTGTGCTCTGGGGCACTGAATGCCATCAGAGAATGGAGATGGCAACTGAGATTGGCAAAGCATATTTTTCCTTTTACCATCATCATTAACTTTACTAAATAACAATTTTCAAACAATTTGCAAAATTCAAGCAGAAAAACAGGACCACTTTGGGAATCCCAGTATCACTCTTCAGAGGTGATTTTTTTCTCATATAATTTTTTTATTGAAATGAAATTCATACCAAACAATTCACATTTCTAATGTATACAACGTAGTAGTTTTTAACACATTCACAGAATTGTGGAATCATCACCACTACCTCATGCTAGGACATCCACCACCCCAAAAGGAAACTCTGCCTGTGTTAGCAGTCCTTCCAAGATTCCCCCATCCCTGGCAATCACTAACCTACATCCTAACTCTACAGATTTCCTGTTACAGATATTTCATATAAGTGGAATTGTCTAAATATGGCTTTTCACATCCAGTTTCTTTTACTTGGCATAATGTTTTCAAGGTTCATTCATATTATGTCCTTTTTCTAGCTGTATAATATTCCATTGTATGGGTATCCTGTATTCTATTTATCCATTCATCAATTAATGGACATTTAGTTATTTCCACTTTTTTGGCTATTATAAATATCCTGCTAGGAATATGCATGTGGTAATTTTTGTGTGGGCATATGTTTTCAGTTCTTTTAACTATATACCTAGAAATGGGATTTCTGGGTCTTATGGTAACTCTATGTTTCAGTTTTTGAGGAAGTGCCAATACATCGTCCAAAGCTGTTGCACCATTTTACAAACCTACAGGCAATGAATGGGTTTCCAATTTCCCCACGTCCTCACCAACCCTTGTTATTGTCCACCTTTTGGATCATAGGCATCCTGGTGGGGGTGAAGTTGTAGCTCACTGAGGTTTTGATTTGCATTTCCTTAGTGACTAATGATGTTGAGCATCTTTTCATGTACTTATGAGTGATTTTTAAATCTTCTTTGAGGAACTCTCTTCAAATCCCTTGCCCATTTTTTAATTGGGTGTACTTTTGTTCACACAGATTTTGAACCCAGAAATAAAAATTCAAAGAGGGAGGTTTGGAAAGAAGCAGACTTATTATCTGATTAGCAGGCGTTTTCTGTGCAAAGGATCCCCACTCATTGAGGCCTGACCCCCTTTCTCCATGCCCCTGGCCACCGGGAAGTCAGGAGTCAGATGGAGAGGAGCCCAAAAGGTGAGCCCAGCACAAGTGCCATGAGAGAAACAAAGTGGATAGAACATTGCTATTTCCTCAAGTGGAAAGTAGGTGTCATTTGTTCATTTTAATTGGAAATAGAATCCCACTTTCTCGTCATTCTGCCTTCTGGTCAATTATCTGTCATGGAGAGGGTGGGGAGGTTTGCTTCTCCACCAGTTTGAGGGAGTAATTATCAGCCACAGTGGTGATGGCTACAGAACCATCTCGAAAAGTACATTCCCATGATGAAATACTGCCTTACACTGTCCTAAGAACACTCTTAAGCCAATTAAAGTGGCAGGAATTATGACAAATGCTGCAATTATGATTCAGGCAGACTGACGACAACCCATGAATCTTCCGCCGCGACTCCGGTCCTGGCGTCCCTCAGACTTATTTCTACGGTGAAACGATGTCTCGTTCTATTAAGTACATTTGGAGATCACTCAAATGCTGTGTTATGGGAAGTGTGGATTTGAGGTCATAGATTCTCAGCCACCAACTGCCGCCAGAAGGAAAGCACTAAAATGGGAAATTAAGCTTCACAGCCTACTCAGCTGTTCTGTGGCCATAGGAGTGGAAGGACGTCCCTGGCAGGGTGGTGGGTTGATTTTTTTTTTTCTCTCCACCTCATGCCTGCTCTTCCAACTGGCCCTGGAGAGAAGAATATAAATTTTGATATAATTGTCAAAAGCCTGAAGCTTGACTGGCTCCCTGTGCTATGATAACAGTCAGCTGAGAAAGTCACCTATTTGAAACTCACCACCTTCAAAAGGCTTTCAAAGTGCTCACCAAGGCTGATAGACTTAAGCCCTGCTGTGACTCCAGGGCAAAGAAGCCAGGAGCCAAGGGTCTGAGTGAGTGCATGAGGCAGACGACCCCACTGGTCATTGGATGGAAGATTCTAGAATCTGCACATGCAAATTATTACCGCTGTGTTGACCGATTCATTAACCACTGTAGACACACTTTCTCTTCTCCTTGTGTATTTCCTTCAGTGCAGGTCTTTCTATGGTCTTGTATGAGCCTCGAACTGATTAAAATGTTCTTTTCCAGACAGATGGCTACAAAATACCTAAATCTGTGCACCTTAAGCCACTCCCAGCAACAGGAAACTCATATCGATTTATTCCCTTCCAGTTCTTGCAGCTAAAAGTCTAAAATGTGTTGGCCTGCCTGAGTTCTTTCCGGAGGTTTTAGAAAGAATCTATTTTCTTGCCTTTTCTAATTTCTAGAGCCACCATAGTCCTTGGCTCGTGGCCCCATACTTCATCTTCAAAGCCATCAGTGTAGCATCTTCTGATCTCTCTCTCTGCTTCTGTCATCACATTACCTTTGACTTTTTCTGCCCATCCTGCCTTCCCCTTGTGATGACATTTAGGGCCCATCCAGTAAATCCAGGAGAATGTCCCCATGTCAACAGCCTTAACTTTATCCCACCTGCAAAGTCCCTTTTCACTGTAAGATGACACCCACTTGTTCTGAGGACTAGGATGTGGACATTTTGGGGGGGGTCTGTTAATCAGCCTGCCATATACTCCCCAACCTGAACACCAGGGAATTTGGGAGCCTCTCCCCCTTTGAAAGCATTTGCTTCTCACTTTGGAGGGGGAGACTGAGGAAAAATCCACCTGATGAGTAAACACTGGAAGGATGCTCAGACACTCCATCCCTGCCGTGGCGTTTCCTCTGCCAGAGGCAGCTATGGGCCCTGACACACAGTGATGTCAAAGCCCTAAGCCTCCTCTCTGTCTGTGGGAAGAGCTGAGAGCTTGCTGTCACCTCCAGCTATACCACTCACAGGTCACAGGCTGCATAATTTGGGGCCAACCACAGCTACACTGAGCATAGTTTCTGTAGCTACTGTCTCATCAACACATTTTGGGGACAGTGTCTTTCATACCGACCACAAAAGCTGACTGGGAGGAAGACTTTTGAGATAACTTATGTGAAGGGGCTTTTAGAAGTAAAATGATTGTTGAACATTATCTTCTTTGTCCCAACCACCCCCCTTGAGTTAGGGGAAAGGCAGATGTCTCCACTTATGGTGGAGAGAAATACAAGCGTCAAAGAATCAAGGCAGAGATAAGCCCCTGCCCTCGGGAACCCCTGCTTTTGGCGGTGGGGCCGATGGAGGTTCACACAGAAACAACCACAGGGTAAGAGTCAAAAAAGCTCTGTGAAAAGTGCTAAGTGCACACAGAATGCAGGCACGCCAACCAAGCTTCCCCAAGTGCTGCTCTGAATATGAGAAGACAGTGTCCAGGGCAGGGCCTTGGTAGAATCCTCATTGTTCTCTGCAAGTTTTGTACACAGTGGATGCTCAAAAAGTATTCACTTGGTATCAAACCACAGACAGTAAGTGAAGCCAGAAAAAAAATTGGGACTATTTGTAAGATGACTCAAGCAAAATAGGGATGTAATTTGATCCAGAATATCTGGGAGACTGAAGCCAAAGAGTTAAGTTCAAATAGCCAGACTGTGTAGAAGGGACCCTGGTTATCTGAGAAGTGGAGGGCTGAGTAAGGAAGTAGAAGATGTCATAAACAAGAACATCCCCCAGAGAGCTGGATACTTTTAATAATTGGTCCACCCGCTATCACCAACGTCTGTCTCCCCCAACCCTCATCAACCCCCAATAGAGGCGTTAAATCCTTTGTCGTCGAGTCTCTGCATCATGGATGCTGCCTGGTACTCATCACAAGTGGGTGACAGAGGGAAATGTGAAATCCTGCAATAGAGGCAGGATTTCACAAAGTCAATCAATGGCGATCAAGTGGGTTGGAAATCTCCCATCACAGGGGAAATCATTGATATATGACAGCTTGGCAGAGATGGGCCCTTGACAACCAAAGAGAGGTGATGATGGAGAAGATGGCAAAGAGGAGGTACCTTCAGAGAGAATCAGAGGTTATCCAGAGCCCTTGGAGAAGCAAAGCTTCTGCATGTTTCTGCAGTGCTGGCCCTGTTTATGACCTTCCTGATACTCTCACTATATAAAATGAAGGCATCTAAAAGTAAAATAAAATAAAATAAAATAAAATAAAATAAAATAAAAGGTGATCTGATTGCACTAACATACAGTGTTGCCAGAAAAATCACGCCAGTGAAAAATAATCAACACTTAATTCTTGCTTTTTTCCTAAGAATTTGTGCATAGTTGAAGTTATAACCAAAACATGTTCTAATCGAGGAGATATAGCTCAGTGGTAGAGCACGTGTTCAGCATACACGAGGCTTTGGGTTCAATCCCCAGTACCTCCATAAATAAATAAATAAATAAATAAACCTAATTACCTCCCCTGCCCTCCCAAAACAAAGCTAAGGAGTGTGAAAAAGAAGGTATTTTTAAAAAAGCATGTTCAGTGGAAGATAATGTAAACTTATTTACAGAGTTTTTGTTTCAGTTTTCAAGATCAAGTCTCAACAACCATACTTTTCTTTTCTTTTTTTTTCCCCCACTATTCAGCCTGAAGTGTTGGTCCCCATTTTATTTAAGCGGATTCCCTCGTGGCCCTTCCCCAGCCTGATGAGGGCTTCCCACCCTCCATCCTCCCCACCCACCATCCCATGTGAGATCAGTGGTACCTTGGCCAGCAGTCAGCACACGCCCTGCCCAGGTACCTACGAAGAAGTCTCTACTCCAGCAAAGCTGGGCAGTTTGTTCCGGGCAAATCTTCCTTTTGCTCTTGGAGAATGCTCCAATTCCAATTTATTTTAAGACTAGCTGAGACTTATAGCAAAGGAATGAGCCTCTTCTTAACAACGTCTAGGATAAATTTGTCAGCAGCTCTTGGTGCCCTCTTAGGGGTGATAAGTCCAAGATTTAAAAGCTAAAGGGGTTTGGGTGCCTCTCTTAGCAAAAGCCACATTTCCACAGGAATTTTTAAAGGAAAAAAAAACCATAAAAGGGTAACTTTAAAATAGAGCTAGGGAGAAGAATCTATTGTGATAGTGCTCCCTTGAAATTAGGACTTTTGAGGGAAATACTCAAACCAAACCACATTTTTTGAAATATAAGTGATGGGTAATCAGTAATCCTTCTCCATCTCGTGTAAGACATTGAGCAGAAGTTCCAGAAATAAGCAAGTTATTTGGGGAGAACTTGGGACCAATATTTCAGTAGATATTTTCTAGGTGTATGTTCTTTTCTACAAGATGGAAATATTTCATGTCTTTATATATAAAGTTTTGTGATCCAAACTGCAGTTGGCTGAGCTGTTACTTCTTCCACCCCAAGAAGAAGAGCGTGCTCTGGCCTGTTGGCCATAATTACTGCTTGGAGGGGGCTCACCTTCTCAAGGGACCAAGAGGAGGAATGGTCATCCTTGGAACACCTTTCCTCACCTGCCCCCACCACCCAGCCCTTCCCCTGAAAATACACAAACCTTGCTGCTGTTAAAGAGAAAATTATCCAATGGCACTTGTTAAAGAACAGTAAGGTGGACTTGCTTCAAGGAGGGCTGTCGCCATAGGCATACACAGAGGCTACCGCGGTGGGGTCTTGCAGGGGAAAGAGAAGTTGGGCTCGACTCCGAGTGCAGCGTGGGCAAGTGGGAATTGCAGCCAAGGAGGATGGGGAATTGCTAAGAGGAAACATCAGGAGTGAGGGGGAGTTCTGGCTAAAGTGACCTAACAGGATTCTTGCTGAAGGCTGACAGGGATGATCAGACATCCCCTGGGGGGCCATGGAGGAACCTGATCAGATAAGGAGGGTAATTAGATATCAGTGGATCGGGAGCACTTCTGGTTCTGGTTAAACTGAGTTAACAGAATCCTTGCTAAGATTGGATAATGCAGGGATAAACACAGAAGTACAAAAGTCAAGACCTAGATGAAAAAGAGCACAGGGGACCCCAAGTGGAGTTTGGTCAAGGAGAGAATCTTTGTTGCACCAGCCTCCCTGTTTCTGGCTTCTCCTGCCCCTGACCCTTGTCTTCTTCTCCCCCTTCCCACCCCATTGCTGGAGCCTGAGCCCCCCTATGACAGATAACTAGCCAAGGTGCTGCCCCTCCAAGAAGTGCTATGCTTTTTCTTAACAGCTTTATTGAGATATAATTCACATACCATACAATTTATTCATTTAAAGTGGATAGATCATTGGGTTTAGTATATTCTCAGATATGTGCAACCATCACTGATGTCAATTTTAGAAGATTTTTATCAACTCAAAAAGAAATCTCAAACTCTTTACCTATCACCTCCCCATCTCCAGTGTCCCCCAGCCCTAAGCAACCACTGACAGATTTCTTACTGTCTCAACAGATTTCCCTGTTCTGGACTTTTATGTGAATATAATCATACAATGTGTGCTCCTTTTTGACTGGCTTCTTTCACAGAGCATGTTTGCCCATCCATGTTGTAGCGTGTATCAACTCTTCATTCTTTTTATGACTGGATTATACTCCATTGTATGGATAGACCATGTTTTAGTTATCCATTTGTCAGCTGATGGACATTTGGATCTTTTCCATCTTTTGGCTATTGTGAATAATGCTGTGATGAACATCATTCTGTGAGTTCTTGTGTGGATGTAGGTTTAATTTCTCTTGGGACAGCACCATGATTTAGCCACATTCAAGTGCACAATTTCCAAAAAGACTTCTTAAGGAGATGCCAGCGGTAGGACTCATGAGACATGGGGTCTACAGGGAGGAAGATTCAAGGCAAAGACAGAGCCTTTTCTGGGTCTCCCCAGACCCCATGTGTATGTCTGCCTTCCCTACTTGTGACGGAAGCACAGGGTAAGGGTTTGGAAAAAGAGGAACAACCACTTGCTGACCACTGTTCCAAGACCAGTAACTTCTGTTTCTGGGTTTCTGCTTCTTCATCTCTAAATCAGTACTAAAAATAGATAGACTTTATAGAATTGTTGTATTATTAGAACGATGTAAGAGGGAACTCTCAGCACAGTGCCCAGTATAGAGCAGTAACTTAATAGGTTATCAATTAGGAAGCTCTCAACTACAGCTGAGGAATTGTCTGACTAACGTGACTTGAATACTCAGGGATCGTTGATAAATCACACATACGAGACGTTCAGAGCTCCGCAGCTGTAGATACTCTGGGCTGTCATGAGTCCATTTCCCTTTGCTTTTCTTGGCCTTCTCTTGGAGCTAAGATGGCTGACATGGCTCCACACATCATATCCTGCCTCACCCAGATTCAAAAGCAGGAAGGAGCAGGAAGAGTCTTCTCCTCTCTCATTTTATCCCCACCCACTTCATCTGCCAACTTTCCCTCAGGAATGGAAAACATAGCCAAGCCCTAGTTGTAAGGCTGGAAAAGTGGATGTCTGGCACTTGAAATTTCTGTTGTGGATGGTAGACCCAAAAGGGGAAAAAAAAGAGGTAGAGAAATGTCTGTCGGTAGCAAGTCAACAATGTCACCATTTTGTTTTTATTATTGGTAAAATCCTGTGTCATGGAAATGCAACTACATAAATTGTTGATTCTGAAACTTATATTCTATTGCCCATTTACATCCAACGGTGGGTTTCACAAACTGTCACGACTACACAAGCAATCTCACTTTTTTACTGTTTGCATCTCACACCCAAATCCTTCTGCACTGTAGCTCCTAAAAGGCACAAAAGAGAATCCAGAGAAGACACCTTATCGCCAGCTGCAGCCACGCAGATGAATAACATACGGGTTCGGTGTCTGGTAATGAGACCTGACTGGGGTTGGGGAGGGTCCTCTTTTGAAAATGACCTTAAATCTCAGTGTCAGAACCAGGAGGTCTCTCAGAGACCATCTCATCCAAGTACTTCACTTTGTGTGGGGAAGAACAAAGCTAGAATTAGACCCAAATACTTCTGAATGAAGCGAAGGTTGGTTCTGTCTGTGGCCACTCACGCCAGGCTACTGGCCTTGAACCTGCCACCTTAGACTTCCAAAACAGCCAGCCACTTTGCGCCTTGACACTGAAGTCAATCTTTCCTTGGGTTCATGGGCTTAATCTATTTTAATGGATTAATCCATCTTAATATCACTTTAATTTTGCTTAGTCTCCAACACACCAAGCTCCTAAGAGAGAGAAAGGGGAGGGTCATTGATCCAGCTAAGAGCAAATCCTTCAGTTTGCTGACACATCTTGGAACCTTTTCACTTCCATGCAATATCCATAAAAAAGACAGGAAGAAAGATCCAGACGCAACCTTGTGTTAAGGCAAACATAAACCCCACTTTGTGGCCCCGAAGAATGAACAATAGCCAATCAGAGTTCTATTCTGTCACAGAAGACCCTAGCCTTTCTCATGTTGTTTTTAAAAGGTTGTCCCTTCATCTCAGTATTCCACAGAACTTATAATTTTTCTACATCTTAAATGCAAGGAGCAAGATAAGACTACATCGTACTGCATTAAAACAGGAAGAAATCTCAGGGGGTTCACACCTAGGAAAATCTCTTAACCCCTTATGGCTCTATTTCCTGATCTATAAAACAGGCATAATAAAATTACACCCACCCAGCAAGAGATAATTATTTAATTTTCTTTCTTTTCTTTTTTTAAACTACAAAAGATTGTGATTGAATTCCATCTGGCGATCTCCCCTTCCCACAGGCCTAACTCAAGGAACTTCCACTGTCCTTCTTAGAAATGGAACCCTGCTCTGAGGGCTAATGTAGCCTCTTCCTGTCCTAATTTCACCCCAGCACCTCCTGCTGTACCAGCTGTAAATCACAAATGGGAAAGTTTCCATAAAGTGACCTTTCATCTTCCCACAGGCGTCGTGGGGAAAATGTCTCCACGTGAACCAGTCTTCCAGATAACAGAATTCACCCCTTAATAGTGCCAACACTTTGGTGTCATTTTATTATCTGGATGGAAATTTTTCTAAAATATGTTACATGTCTCCCCACCTCCTATAGGTAGAGTTCAGACTGAGAATAATTTAACCTTCTGTCTGTGATTCTGTGTCCGTATTATGGACATACTTTAACCTAAGACATAGAGTTATGTTTGAATTTTAGTTTTGCTGTTTCCAACTTCAAATCAGCCACACCTGCCTCTAAGCCCTAGAAGAGTAGGGTTTATATGATCACTACCCAGACATTGAACCCACTCATAGACAGACTTGCATCCCTCCCATGGATACCCACTGCCTTAATTTTTCTAATGTTATTAAATAGCAGATACAGACACAAAATAAGTATACTGTTGAAAAGTCATTTGAAATAATTAGGAAATCAACATTAACTAGGCATCTGCTTTCACCAGCCTTCAGTGTAAGCACTTCATCTGTATTATTTCACCTAGCTGCTAAAACAACCCTTTGAGGTGGGAATTATTTCACTATTTTCACTTTATAGACGAGGAAACTGAGACACGAGGGGTTCAGGGATTGACACAAAGTCAGACAGCCAAGAAGAAGATCTTAACTTCCAACTCAGACAGTCTGTTCCAGAGACGTCACCTCTATTAACCAGTCTCTGTGACTGGGGATCACAGCCTACAGTTGTGGGGAAAAAACGAATTTAACAAAATAAATTTAACCAACACTGTAAAAAAGAAATTGAAATAGGGAAAAAGAGAATAGAGAATCTTTCAGTGTAGAGTATATGGTAGATTAGAAAGAATTATTCTGTGAAATTTTGGTTTGAGTCTACACACACACATATTCACGAGTGCATGCATATCTAAGTATATCCGCTGAATCATGATAAAAAATATATTTCTTACTGTGAGGTATTGTCCCAAAGTTTGAAAAACAATGTGCTAAACTCTATGGCTTTATTTTAGTGGATAGAGGATCTTTTACTTTCATAAATGTATGATTTCCCACCTTCCATTTATGATAAGGGAAGGTAGTGTTCATTTACTTCAAGCCAGAGTCCACATCAAATGACAAGTCAGGCACTAGCCAAGCCGTCCTTGCCTAAGCTGTGTGGTGATGTGTTTAAGTCCTCACCAGAGTCTAAACCCCAGCTTCTGAACTTCCCACTTGGCCAACCTACTTAACCTCCTTGAGTGCCCTGTTCCCCTGGAACTAGCATCTCCCTTGCATGGTTCCGGCCAGGACTAAATGCGATGAAGCACTTCATGTGTTTAGTAGAGAGCCTGGCACTTAGTAAGGCTTCAAGACGAGGCAGCCCTTGCTTCCTTAACCAAACTCTTCGCTTCAGAGCAGATGTACCCAGAAAGTGGTGGCTTTGGATTCTGTGGTGTCTACCTGTGTCGTCTCAGCTCACAGCTGGAGATGTGGGGAGAGGGAGGTGACTCGGTGTGGCAGATGTGGTCACCTTCATGAGGCAGCTGCACTGACACCCATTCACAGCCTGCACACTATTTCTTCATGAATGAATGAAATAACCTGCTCTGTTTGACAAGAGAAACCAACCTCTCAAACAGAATGGATAGGGAACATTCTAGAAGTAACACTTAAACCATGGAGGTTTT
Organism: Camelus ferus; assembly: GCF_009834535.1. NCBI lineage: Eukaryota > Metazoa > Chordata > Mammalia > Artiodactyla > Camelidae > Camelus > Camelus ferus. The sequence continues at coordinate 6,935,937 of NC_045696.1, forward strand.
CTAACCCTAAGTCCCTTCCAACTTTCTTGGGATTAGGCCATCCCATCCTGATATATAGAAAGGATGACTTTTTCCAGGTTCTAATGGGGTAAACATGGAGTTGACAGACCTTCCCCAATCAGGCTTTCAGTGACTCTGAAAGAATGAACAAAGTTCCCAGTGGGAAGCCTTACCTTGTGCAGCAGTCGGCACCTCCAGAGAAGGGGCTCATGACCTTGCTTTGGATCAGGCCTCATACATCACAGGGCCTTGGTCGTCCTACTTTGTGGAAGTGGCCAAACCCCCAGGAACCCAAGAGAATCTCCATGTAGGAAGCAGTAGCAGTGACCTTCAGTCCAGAGTTTACAGATGTGCTTCTGTGTGGACTGTCTCATGAAACCTTGACTGGAAAACGCCTTTTGATTAGAGTGGACAGATACTCCCACTGTCAAGAAGATGCAAAGGGCACAGGACTTCAGTGTCCTTATGTGATGGTGGGGAAATAACCTATCCTCATGGGATGCATGTTCCTAATCTGCAAAATTCAGTAATAACTAAACCTATTGTGAGGATTAAATGAGACAACCATCATAAAGCCCTTAGCATGGAGTAGATGCTCCGTCAACCTTAGCCGCTTCCTCCCTCACCTTCCCCCTCCCTGCACTCCAGGACTCCAGAATCTGTGCTCCTCCCAAAACATTGCAGAAAGTCTGGCTTTGTTGCTTGCAAATTTTTAACATCATTCTCTTCAAAGAGATGGGCAAAAAGAGGCATCGTGGTTCTTTTCACAGTACGCCACCAGGGTGAAGGCAGAGAGGGGACTGAGCTCAAAGACCAACAATAATCAACTTGGTGATTGATCTGGGCAACTGGTGGCCCAGCCAGTGTACGAACTGAGCCCACAGAGCTGGGATAGCACAGCGAGTTGGGCAGGGTTTGCCGGAGATGCAGGGGCTGTGTCTAAGGACACAATCAGTCACAAGGCAGTAGACAGATGGATGGCAGCTGACACAGCAGCATCCATGGCCCGGCCAGGGACCAAAGTATTTCTTCACTTGCTTTCTCTTATTTTATCATGAACCTGCTGGCTGAGCCTAGGAGGCCACACACCTCCATGTATTCACTGGCAACTAAATGGACCAAATCACAAGCGCAATCATGGATGGATAAAGTCACATCTCTCTCATATCAACAAAAAGTCCCCACCTAATTCATATGAAGAAAGTAAGGTGGGATTAAATAGGGGCATTTTAAAAGCTGGCTTAAAAAATTACTTCAGTCTTTGCCAACAGATTAGAGAAGAAGTGCAGATGGTTCTGTTTCACTGGCCTGTCACCTTGGAGAATTACAAAAACAAAGGCAGGTGGGAAATAAAATCTCCCATCAAGAAAAACCTCTTCAAATATTAGACCGCTATGGTCCACACCATCCTGGAATTATATTTTCTTTCATGCGCCTTGGCTCTCTTTTGTTAAGGTCATTTATGCCAATACAAATACTGTTGTTCCAGGCTGCCAGCCCATCTCTAAAGGTACTCTTGAAACTCTTCTTTCTTCTTGTTAAAGGGCACTATGTTTGTCCCCACCTCACCCCAGCCCTGCTCCAGAACCCTAGCAAACCTGGCCTCCAGCTTACAGCCCATAGAGCCTACCGTGGGGGTCGGCCATGTGATAAGCCCACTTCGGTCTGGGTCCTCAAACCCCAGATCAGAGGCATTCGGGCAACACGGTCATTTCTCTTCATTTTAGAATACACAAGGAAATGTTTTGTGTATTTCTTTTTTTAATGTAAGGTTAATCAGAAACTGCCCTAGAGGAGTGAGAAAAAGCTGGAGACATGTCCAAGGACAGAGTCTTCCCGCGACCTCATGGCTGGTCCAGAGGACGCTGTGTGGCCGGAGGACAAGGTCCCTCTCGGGGCTGGTGTTCCAACAGCACCATGGAGCCAACACTGTGAGGAGGCCCCCAGTTGGACTGTGAGACAAATTTAAAAATAGACGGTAAAGAGCTAGCAAAGGAGAAATCACAACATAAATTGGCTTTTGCAACCCAACTGTGAGAAACAGTGGGAAGTAATGGAAATGTAATTGTGGAGCCCTTGGATGAGGTATTAAACTTTGAACAGAAAGGATTCACATTAGCAAACACCAGTGTGATCCTTTGGGGCAGGGTGGTGGGGAAGGATGGTTTTGATTTGATTAGCTTGACTGTTTCAGCCCTGTTTGCAAAGTTCTCTCCAAATGCTTACAAAGGTCAGGGGGGAGGGAAGAAGTTATCTAGCAAACTACTGCTCTTGCATTTTGAAGAGACTAGAGCCACAATCCCCTCAGTCACATGCAGGTCACCTACGGTCATCAGAGATCCACCTTGGTTCTAATCGCTTGGTTTCATCACACAGACTGATGCAGCCTGACGGTTCAATGCAGCTAAAAGTTTCAGTCCTGACTCTGCTGCCTGAGGTCTGCAAGCCTTGGGCAAGGCATTTAATGGCTCTACACCTCAGGCTGTTCATCTATGAAATGGGGATAGTAACTGTGCCTGGAGCACAGGGCTACTTTGAGAACCATGTTAAGAGAATACATGTAAAATATTCAGTGACGCTGCCTGGCAAAAAGAGGGCAACAATCAATGCTGGTTATTGCTTTTCAGGTTTGTGGGCATTAAATGGCAAGGCAAGCAGCACTCCCTCATTGCTGCTTCCCTATTTTTCTTTATCTCCTTTTGATAAGAGCATCTCAGGAATGGATATCTTCTCCCTGATGCAGTCAAAGCTGAAGAAGACATGCCTGCTAATCACAATTCAAGGAGTCCCAACCCAGTGCCCCAAGAAACACAAAGAGAGACACTGATTTTAAACACAGCCATCAGAAATGGAAAGACTAGACTGGTCACATTGGAGACTAGACTGCAGTCCATTCCCAAACTTTCGAGAACCTCAGAATGGTCCCTCCCCACCCTGTATTGACCTCCAGCCCTTCCCTCATCCCATCACTCACACACCTGGATTTTTGCAGTGGCCTTGGAGTTCACAAGTGCTGTACCAGTGTTTAGACCCATTAGTCTTACCCTCGGACCACAAGCAAATGGATATGTGCCCAAAGTGACCCAAGATACTAAAGTTCTGAGCCAGAGGAAAGTTACATTTACGTGCATCACTTAGGAACACCTTTGGCTGTGAATAACAGAGAAGCTTATGGACAGTGGGCTAAACCATAGGAAGGAGTATGCTTTTGTCACATAACATGAATTTGGGGGTAGGAGTGATTGGTACTGATTCCACCACCCAAAGTTTCCATCCAAAGACCTAGACTCTTCCTTTCATCTCTGCCAAACTTAGCAAGTAAACCTTTCGTCCTCAAGTTTGTCATCCCCAGGCTCAGCCTGCCATAACAAAATACCATAGCCTGGAAGGCTTAAACAATGGAGATTAATTTTCTCATAGTTCTAGAGGCTGAAAGTCTGAGATCGGGGTGCCGGCGTGGTTGGGTTCTGGGAAGGGCTCTCTTCTCAGCTTGCAGACAGCCACCTTCTTGTTTTGGGTTCACATGGTCTTTTTTTGGTGTGTGTTTATGGGGGATGGGGTGAGAGAAGAGACAGAGAGAGCTCTCACTTCCTGTTCTTATAAGGTCACAAATCCTATCAGATTAGAAACAGACTTCTTATGACTTCATTAACTTTAATTACCTCCTAAAAAGCCTCATTTCCAAATACAGTCACATACAGTCAAATACAGTTAAAACTTCAGCATAAATTCTGGGGAACACAATTCAGTCCACAATAGGGGGCAAAAGTGGATGCCATAATCCAAGCATTGCAATTCTGACAGGAAGGAGAAAGGAGTGCAAAAACTGTATGTCCCTTTTTCAGGAAAGAACTCCTTGGGTGACTTCCACTTATCTCCCATGGTCATCCCCAGCAACAAGGAAGACTTGGAAGTGAGAGGGAGGTGACTGGGGAGGAAGAGGCTGGACTTGGTTCTGTATGCAGTATGCCAAAGTTGATGTAACTGTTTACCATGATTTTCTTGAGAGGAGTGAAATGGTAAAGCTTCCAGAAGAAGCTTCAGTCTTTTTGATGATGATTCTCCAATGAGGGTTATTTTTCCTTTAAGGAGTTCTTGATAGATTAGCAGAAGAACCTCTCTTTGGCATTATACTAGTCAGTGTTGGCTGCAAAACAAACATCCCCAAAGTTAGTAATTCAGTGGTTTAGCAAATTTGAGTTGGGCTTCTCTAGATGATTCTCCTCCAGTCTTGATGGGAGTCACACATGTATCCAGGTCAGCTATCAAGTTGGCAGAGACTGAGTGGTTTGTCTCTGCTCCACGTGGTCTCTCATCCTCCAGCAGGCTGGCATGGGCTCATTTCTGAGAGAGGAAGCGAACTGGCAGCTTCACCTCTGCCACATTCTGTTGGCCAAAATAAATCACAAAGTCAGCCCAGATTCAAGGTAGGGGTTTTGGGGAGAAGACTCTATCTCTTATTGGACAAAGCTGCAAAGTCACATTGTAAAGATCATGAATACAGGAGGCGTTTTTACAATCAATCATCGGTACATCAGTCACATTGTAGGAAGCATGGGAATAAGTGTGGAGGCAAGAGTAAGAAGGATGTTCTAAATCAGTATTTTGTCGAGTTATCTTAGTATCACTCCCAAATCAAATTAAAGTGAACATTCTACACTATATCAAAAAGATAAAATAAAAAGAAGCACCATGTTCTATGACTAGCTTCTGGAATGGGGCCCAAATTCTGTTATATCTTTATATAGTCACCTCTCTTGATCAAAGCAAGAATGACAAGCACTTTGATGAATATTGTTTGTCTAAAATTAATGCAGAACCCCGGAGGAAAACTGGGAATCCACAAGCAGCTTCATTAAGTGATCCATCAGCATGAGTGGTATTAAAACTGCATGCGTGAATGCCTCGAGCAGTAACAGATCTTTCTTCTCATCTTCTCGTGTCTGCCCACGACTGGTACTTGAGAAATGGGAAAGCTAGATTTTAATCACATTAGCTTTCTGTCCCTGACCTTAAAAAAGAGGTCTCTCCACCTGGGATGGGAATAACACCGGGATGAGGGCAGAGATGACCCAACCGCATTATTCTTAATTAAAGTCACTGCGATGGAACCATGGCCTTAAGGAAAACATTTCTGACCTTCCCAGGACTAGGCTCAAACTTTAATGCATATTCCTCATGGTTCTCCTGCCAGTTCTTTCTTGCTTTAAAATCTGTACCCTGATTTTTGGGGGGGAAGCCAGTTCCATTTTGCTTTCAAAACTAATCAGTATTAGACTCCCAAGGGGGAGGCAGGCACCGCCTTTTCTGTTTTATTCCCAGCATGGCTGTGTCCATTAAAAGTCACTGCAGGTCCCCAGAGAAATAAGTTCATTTATTGGGGGATTCCAAGGCAGGGGCCCATCCTCTTGGACACACAACATAAAAATTCCACGTGTGTGACTCAGAAAGAAAAGGCAGTCAGACCTTCTCTTTCTTTCAGAGCAAAAGAAGTGTCCTGGCATTCTGCGGTGTTCCCCAGTGTGGAACCAGTCAGCATGCTTCACAAGACACCCATCAGAAGCAGGATAAGCACACCCCGGGCCTGCCTCCCAAAAGGTCTCCCGGGAACCACCGTGTCCAGGGATGCAGAGCTTCCTGCCCATCAGGAAGCCGTTGTGCTTCAACCACCCCCACCCACGCTCCTCCCAGGCTCAGATCAACTCAAGGGGGCACCAAGCAAGCTTGTAGACAGCTTTAGATAGGTTCATACACAGATGATGGGAGAACACTCCAGCACCTTGTTCATTTGTTGCCTTTTAAACTATATTCTCAGATGCTGGCCTGGATTCAAGGTAAAGGACCAAAGAGAACAGAATCCAGGTCAACCAAGACCAGAATTTAAAAATAGTCCATCAGCCATGATTTAGGGTACACATTTGTTAGGTCCTACTATGCGCGAAGCAATCTCTGTGAGGTGCTCTCAGGGGAACCCTGTTTTTTTAAGGATCTTACGCTCTACTCAGAGACATAAAATATAGACACAGAGAAAGGAACTGTCGACAATCACAGCTAAGATGTTTACCCATCATATATTGACTGAATGCTTATCGGCTGCCAAGATCACATTATTCACATTGTCCCGTCTAGTCCTCACGACTGCCTCATTTTAAAATGAAGAGAGCATGATGCAAAGAAATTAGGCAAGATGTCCAGGGCCACACTGCTAGTACGTGGCAGATCTGAGAACCAAACTCCACTTAACTTCACTCCAAAGCTCCGTCTCTTTCCCCCCACATTAGAACGGCAGCAGGCATCAGCCGAGCGGAGATGCGGGTGGAGAAGTGGACCCAGGCTCCGCACGTGGCCTTCGAGCCATCACAGTTGGGGTGACTGCACCCCTACATGTTGGCTTCCTGCTCAGCTGAACTGTGAGGTAGACAAAGGTGACCAGAGTCTGATGCCCCACGTGGAACAGGAAGAACTTGACTCATCTAAGTGCTGGCCACATTCTAATACTAAGAATACTGTGTTATATACACTCAACAGTTTGTTAAGAGGGTAGATTTCATGCTAAATGTTCTTACCACAGTAAAACAAATTTTTAAAAAAATTTTTTAACAAGAAGACCCTTGGCCCTACATCGTACCCCGTGTGGCAGATAATACTTCCAGTTTAAGTGCAATGGGCCAAGCGTAACACTGAGATGGAAAGCATTATGACCCCAGGAGGGCAAGGAGTTGCATCTCCCATGTCATCACCAACTCCAGCTGATTAATACTGATTGCCTGGAGGGCTGGGCTGACAGCGGTTGTAGGCACACGTGAGGGGTCATCAGGGAAGAGCACTGTGCTTGTTAGCAACACCTGCCATGGAGGAGGGTCAGAGAGGTGTCACATTTTTACTAACTACTTCATGATCCTTGGGCAATGGCCACCATGTTTTCATCCCCTCTACTTCTGGTGTGACCTTCAGCAAGGAAATTTAAGTTTCTGACCCCTAGTTTCTTCACCTGTAAAATAAACAAACTTTCCCCAAAGATTTGTTTTGGAGATTAAAAAAATAATGTTATATGGACTGAAAATTTGTGTCTCCACAAAATGTACCTGTTGCAGTCCTTAACCCCCAGTGTGAAAGTACTGGGAGGTGGGGCCTCTGGGAGGTGATTAGTTTCATACGAAGTCGTGAGGGTGGAGCCCCCCAGGATGGGACTGGTGTCCTGAAAGGAAGAGGAAAGGATACCTGTGAGGACACAGGGAGAAGGCGGTAGTCCGCAGGCCAGGAGGAGGGCCCTCACCAAGAACCAAGTCTGCCGGCACCTTGACCTCGGACCTCCCAGCCTCCAGAACTCTGAGAAATAAATGCTGTTGTTTAAGCCCTGAGCCCACGGCATTTTGTTAGAGCAGCCAGAGCTATGCCAAGTATGTAAAGCACTCTGCATGTTGCCTCCTCCTGTCTGGTAAGCACTCAACAGGTGACAGAGGTGGCTTTTCTCTGTTACTAGCACATGCTAACTAATGCACGTGTTGTTCTGTGTTAACAACGTGTAAAGAACATGTAGCAATGATGGAAAAACCCGTGCGCTGAGCTCATGCAACTTCCCTGCACTGGCATTCCCAGCTGTTAAGACATGGATGCCTGTGAATCACGGGAGAGCAACAGTGAGTCTTTGGAGGCTGCCACGCGGTTTACCTAGGAACAGTCCTAGTCTGAAATCTCCTTTTAAATGTGCTTTGAACATTTTCTAAAATGCTCAGAACTTACTTGTAACCTAAGTTCTCCTGATGCTTCTTACCCTTGGGTGCATATAGAACCATGTTAACCATGAGAATGGAGATCCACTGATTCTCACCGCAGGTCCCCATGCTGACTCTCAGCCTCCATCCATGCCCTGTCAGCTCTCCGGGAGACAGGTGACAGTCTCAGGGGAAACTGCTGCCCTTGGGGCTCTGTGGTCTAAGGAGGTGCCCCCTTCACAACCTTAGTTTTGCCAAAAGGGTAGATATGAATCTGGGGGTTCTTGGGAGATATACCCACAGAATAGTCCCAAACTGTGCCAGAATCACACGTCCCCATGATGACTGAGGCTTAGAAGAGTTAAGATACATGTGAATTTCTGGAGGAAAATAATAAATCCATCTAGAAGGACCATTTTTTGAGAATCTTGGGAGCATTTCTAACAGGCAAGTCATATCAAGCAGATGGAGGATCTGGGGTGCTGGCTGGGAAGTTTAACACCCAGCTCTGCCAGCAGTTCTCACTTCCCCAGAGCCAGGCAGGCGCACGCTCTGTGCTGAGAAGCGCAGGCCGGGCCACCGGACCTCTGAGCAGCAGAATGAGTGACAGAGATCGGCCTCAGGACGTCCACTCTGACTCAGCACAGTGTAATAGCTCACAAACTCACTGGGTGTCAGGATGCTAAGGGAGGCCCTAGGCTAACCAGAATGAGGCACCTGCCCTGAGGGACAGTTGTGAAATCAAATACCTGTAATATGGGGCCGTTTGCTTCCCAGGGCGGCAGTAACAAATTGCACAAACTTGGTGGCTGAAAACAACAGAAATTGATCCTCTCCCAGTTCTGGAGGCCGGAAATCCAAAATCAAGTTGTCATCAGGGCCTCACTGCCTCCAAAGCCCCTAGAGGAGAACCTGCTTTGCCTCCTCTAGTCTCTGGTGGCTTCTGGCATTCCTTGGTTTGTGGCCATGTCGCTCCCCTCTCTGCCTCTGTCTTCCCATGGCTGCTTCTCTCAGTCTCTGTGCCCCTTCCTCTCCTCAAAAGGACAATTAAAAAATCCAGGATGATCTTATCTCAAGATACTTAATTAAATCTGCAAAGACTCTATTTCCATTAAGTCATATTCTGAGGTCCTAGATGGACATGCCTTTGGGAGGCACTGTTCATGCCGCTACACATGGCCGTTGTAAGCCCAGACTTCCTCTAGCATCAGAGGCAGAGGGCTGGGTCTGACTGTGAGTGGGAGGGTCCACGGACAGAGCAGTCTTCCAGCAGGTCCTTGCAATAGGGCCCCCAGGTGGGCACAAGGAGGAGTCATGGGCAGGAAGGGAGGTCAGCCACCCTGAGGAGTCAGACCTCAAGAGGTTGGAGAGAGGACTGGGAGCCAGAGCCAGCGAGCTCAGCAGAAATGCCTGTGAGGATGTGTGTGCGTGTATTACGTGTGCGTGTTTTATGTACATGTATCAGTTTCCTGTTGCTCCTGTAAGAAATTACCACTCAGTCAGTGGCTTAAAACCACACAGATTTAGGCTCTTACAGTTCTGGAGGCAGAAGTCCTCAAATCAAGGTGTCAGTAGGACTGGTTCCTCTTGGAAGCTCTCAGGGAAAATCCTTTTTTCTTACTATTTCCAGCTTCCAGAGGCTGCCCACATTCTGTGGCTTGTGGCCTCGCAGTGTTCTGACCTCTGCTTCTGCTTTCTCCGTCCGTCTGTCTGTCTGTCTGTCTCTCTGACGCTGACCTTCCTGCTTCGCTGTTGCAAAGCGAAGATGACACTAGGCCCATGTGGCTAATCCCAGATAATGTCTCCATCTCAATGTCCTGAGCTTAATTGAATGCAAAGTCCCTTTTAACAAGCACGATCCTCTATTCACCAGGCTCCGGGGATTTGGACCAGACACCTGCGGAGGCCCTTCCTCAGTTCCCCACAGCGTGAATGTTTCTTTTATATATAATGTGTTTGGGTGTTTCCAGGCAGAACCCGTGTGCTCTCTGGCCCTGTGGGCTGGGCAGTGCTGGGCCCACAGCTGTCACCTGTCAGCAGGGGTCAATCAGTGGCTCCGTGGTTTGGGGCAAGGCCGTGGTCCTGAGCTGGGAGAGTGGGTGTGGATGCTGTTCTGCTTCCTACTGACTCTGCGGTCTAATCCAAGCAGCTGAATCTGGCAGCAGTTTTCTCATCTGGGGAATGGGGTGCTGGCAGACCTCGCCTCAGATGTCATGATTCAATAGGTTTATGTGTATGAACCACTTAGACTGGCACCGGGCTCGTGGGAAACATTGGTGGCTGTCACTGTCGTCATGTTCTCATCAGCATAGCTTTCATCCACGCACGTGGGCCCCTCTGCAAGTATGAGGCACATATTTCATTAGCAAGAAATCCTGGCTCTGACTACAGCGAGGAGACTGACCTCTCAAGTCTACTGTGTCACGGGCGTAAACACTTTCCTTCTTTCTCAGTCTAACACTTCGAGGCTCTGAGAACACTTCCCTGTCTGCCTTCTCACCTCAGTGTCTCCCAAGGTTTGGATTGTGCTTGTGAGCAAAAATATTTGTCATACAACCGAGGCAGCTCAGAAACTCAGCAAAGGAGAGATGGAACTTGACATCTCCAGGGGACATTGGCCATGTCAAGAAGCTTCCATCAAGTCTCCACGTTATTGAAAATCCCATTTGATGAAATGCAGACCGGGTGGTGGGTTGGAAAAGGGAAGTGGGCTGTTCTGAGCCCGGTTGATGGGAGCCTCCATGCGCTGTGTCGTGAAGGAGCGGTGATTCACCCCATTCCCACCGGGCTTCCCTCCCTAACACGCTGTTTAGGGCTAAAGCCCTTTGTTGGAAGATGAGACAAACAAGTTCCTTTCTTTCTCTCTTTCTTTCTTTTTAATTAATGGACTTTAAACTTTCAGTCTACGGAAAAATTGAGCAGAAAATACAGAGAATTTCCTTGTACCCCCCTCTCTCCCTACCTCAAGGTTTCCCAACTATTAACGTCTTGCATTAATGGGGTACATTTGTTACAACTGTAACAATCTTGATGGACCAATATTGATACATGATTATCAGCTGCAGTCCAGTTATATCAGGGTCCTTTCTTATTGCACATTCTCTGGGTTTTGATGATCGTATCCATCATTATAGTGTCATACGGAACAATTTCACTGCCCCCAAAATCCTCTGGACCCCACCCTCCATCCCTCTCTCCCCAAGTAGCCCTTGGTAATCAGATATTTTTTACTGTCTCCATAGTTTTGCTTTTTCTAGAATGTCATATAGTTGGAATCATACACACAGCATGCAGCCTTGCAGACTGACTTCTCTCACCTAATAATTTGCATTAAGGTTCTCCCATCTCTTTTCATGGCTTGATAACTCATCTCTTTTTAGTGCTGGATGATATTCACAGTCTTTATTTTATTCTCTCAAAGAAATCATTCTTATCCACGCTTTGTCTCCAATCCTCAAAGAGGCAGAATGACCCCAGAAGAGCAGAGGAATAGTAGGCAGTCAGAGACCCCCATCTTTCTCTAACTCCACACGCACATGCACACACACACACACACACACACATGCACACCTGTGCAGTGAAATGATAAGAAGCCTCCACACCTGGTAGGATAAGAATCCAGCCACGAGCCGACCTGAATCCCACTGACTCCAACAGAGCCATGTTCAAAGTATACAGTGGCAGTATCCGCTGTCATTTCTCTTTCAAGAGTAGATTTTAAGTAGCTATAATTTCATTTGCGACTCCAGAAAAGTCATCACAGTGCCACACAGTCACACAAGCAAACCTGCAGAGGTTACAGTCGGCCCAGAATCAGCAGCACACAGTCTTTTACAGAGATACTCACTTACTTTTAAGGAGTCCCTTCCTGTTGAAAAAGAAGCTCCAGGACCCAACTAACCTTTGACCTCCCTCAGCTCCTGTGAGTGAGTTGCTCTCAGTCAAAGTCGTCTCTCCCAGGCGCCTCTGTGACCCTCCTACCCAGTGAGCCCCAACTTCTGAAGCAGAGAAAGGCCGCTTCCTGGACGTGTGGGCAGCGGGGCTGCAGGCAGACGCACCCACGGACAGGTCAAGGGCAACGCCCGGGCTTTTTGCCAGTTTATGGTCCCCACGTGGCCCCAATTGCATTGCTGCACCTTGAAGGAACCCCATCAGCAGGTACCTCCCATGTTGACATGGGAAGACTAGAAGAGTGTCAGCCCAAAGCTGCCCTCACAAAACTCGGAATGAAGTGGGAGAAGGGAGTCTCGGTGTGTGTGAGACGCACCTGTGACCCGCCTCACTGAACGGGCTGAACGGAGTAGGGTCAGGACCGGGGCGGGGGAGGAGGCACTGAGCTCAGGTGCAAAATGTAAGAGGGCACCAAAAACCTCAGGAATCAAGACAAATCCCACTTGTTACATATGTATTTATTGAAGGACAGTCAGTTTACAATGTGTCGATTTCTGATGCACAGCACAATGCTTCAGTCATACATGAACATACAGATACTCATTTTCATATTCTTTTTCACCATAAGTTACTACAAAATATTGAATATATTTCCCTGTCCTATACAGTGTGAACTTGTTGTTTATCTATTTTGTATTTGTTAGTTAGTATCTGCAAATCTTGAACTCCCAATTTGTCCCTTCCCGCACCCCTCCCCCCTTGGTAACCATAGTTTGTTTTCTATGTCTGTGAGTCTGTTTCTGTTTTGCAAATAAGTTTGTCTTTCTCTTTTTTTAGATTCCACATATAAGTGATATCATATAGTATTTTTCTTTCTCTTTCTGGCTTACTTGACTTAGAATGACAATCTCCAGGTCCAATAGGCGTATGAAAAAATGCTCACTATCACTAATTATCAGAGAAATGCAAATCAAAACTACAATGAGGTATCACCTCACACCAGTCAGAATGGCCATCACTTAAAAGTCCATGAATGATAAATGCTGGAGAGGTTGTGGAGAAAAGGGAACCCTCCTATGCTGCTGGTTGGAATGTAGTTTGGTGCAGCCTTTATGGAAAACACTATGGAGATTCCTCAAAAAACTAAAAATAGACTTACTTACCATATGATCCAGCAATCTCACTCCTGGGCATATATCCAGAGGTAACCTTAATTCAAAAATATACATGCACCTCAATGCTCATAGCAGCACTATTTACAATAGCCAAAACATGGAAACAACCTAAATGTCCATCAACAGATGACTGGATAAAGAAGTTGTGATATATTTATATAATGGAATACTACTCAGCCATAAAAAATAACAAAATAATGCCATTTGCAGTGACATGGATGTACCTGGAGGTTGTCATTCTAAATTAAATAAGCCAGAAAAAGAAAGAAAAATCCATTTGAATGCAATACACTTTAAAAATTAAAATGAATGCAAAAAAATTCATGGTGAACAGAATATCCACATTTTAAACAAAGACAGGATCCAACTCAGCACTTGCTCACAGGAGCCCGAGAGTAAGAACCTCGCTCTCCTCCCCCTAATTTCAACCCTAAGATGAAGCAGTGGGTGTGAAGATGCTCTGGAAACTGCAAAGAGCTATTCAAATGCAAGGGAATATTGCTAGGAGTATGTTATTGTTGCAAACAATAAAAGGGCAGTGACAATTCAGAGAAAAGGCAGCTGTGTCTGGATGGATCCAGGTGGTTCAAGAAAGTCCTTGTGAATCACAGAAGAGCTTTGACAAGGCGGGTCGAGTCACAGAGGTGGGAGGGAGGCCGGTGCGTCCAGGTAAGGGCACCAGGGACAGGCAAGGGCAGAGCAAAGGGTCCTTCACTTGCAGAGGTGGGGATGTAGGAAATGGGAGAGATTGTCTTAATTCACACAGAAGATGGGTGTTGACGTGTAAAAAGAAACATGTGAGAAGAGGCCGGAGTCTGGGGGCCTAAGAGTCTGACCAAGGAGTTTGGGATGCATGTGATAGCCCGAGGGGTTTCTCACGCTCAGAATCCTCTAATGTTAATTTAAAAGCAAGGACTGATGAACGGAAGCAATGCTGTTGCTGCCTTTGTATGTATATATAGACTTTTTTTTCATCTTAAAAATAATACAAGCTTGTTTTATAAAATTAGAAAAATGCAAAACAGGGAAAGAGGGACACCTCCAGAAGTGTGATGCGTTCTCTTTCCACATTCTCTAGGAAGAGGTAGTCATGTTTGGAGGGCTAGTGCAGGAAACTTAGAAACAGAGGCGGCTCAAAAGCCAGCTGTATGAAAATGCTGACCTTAAGAAAACAAAACAGCAACGTGTTGGGTGGAATAGGTCCGTCCTTTGGGAATTCTCACTCAGGCAAGCCCGGGCATACAAAATTGTACCCCAGGCCCTAGGAAGCTTCTGTCCAAATAAAACCCCTGCCACAGATGAACACAGTTCTTTTTCTAGGATGGAAAAAGCGAAATGGCCTTAATGCTTTGGGTCATGTTTTGCCTTCTTCTTTTCAAACATTTGCTACAAGCTTCATGGTTAAGAACATTAGGAACATTTTCCTGTTCTTCTGACAGGTGTCATTCCTAAGTCTCTGACCAGCAGAGAGCAAGGACGCCCAGGGCGCCTGGTCCAATGGGCTGCAGGCTACTTACTGTCCAGGGTGATGTTCCATTGCCTCCCTTCCGTAAAGGTTAAGATTCCTCTCCGAGCACCCATGAAGCATCTCTTTCTATCAACAGATACCAGGAACACTGGTAAAAGAGCAGATTGAGAAGTCTGCTGCACCAGACGCTTCGTTTCCTTCAAGCGAATAGGCAGGTCCCAGAAGTGACAGCTGACATGTGGCCGTTAACTCCACTTTATACTAATCTTTAAAGATGCAATTCAGCTTCTAAAAGATGCCAATTCTTCACCTTTAATTAACTAAGTGTAATACTTAGTTCTTAATAAAAAATAATAAAAACATGAGCTTAGCTCTCTTCTAAGTGCTGGAATGCATGGCACAGACAATAACCATGAGAAGACAAAATACAAGAAGCAAATATAACCATCCAAGGGTAGAGTGATACAGACCAGGCGCAGGTCCCAAGGGTCTGAATGCAGGAGCTGGACCATTGTGAGGTCACCAAAGGACTTGGGGAAGGCGCAGCTGTGCGTTGGGAAAGGACAGCAGAGGCAGGACTGAGCAGGTGAGGTGGAGGAGGGGCAGGTAGCAGCGAGCTTTGCTAGGAGAACAAGAGAGTCACCCTGGGTATGTGTGAGCTGCTATTATCTCCGAAAATTCTCACCACAAACAATTGTTAACAATTATTTAGCTTCTTAAACAATCCTATAAAGTAAATGCTTTATTGTCATTTCACAGATAACAAGGCTGAGAGATTAAGAAACATGGCCGAGGCCACACAGTTAATCAGGGGCAGACCTGGGTATCAAACCCAGCCTTCTGACTCCAGAATCCTTGCTCTTAACTGCTGTGCTATAAACAGTAAGACATGGATAATCCAACTCTTTAGGGTCCTGCCACAGAGATAAGGTTGGTTTGATAAGCAGGGGAAAAGGTGGTAAAAAATGGTGTTTAGTATAAATTAAGAGTTTGGGATTAATAGATACACATTACTGTATATAAAACAGATAAACAACAAGGACCTACTGTATAACACAGGAAACTATATTCAATTTCTTGTAATAAGCTATAATGGAAAAGAACATTAATATATATATGAATGTATATGCATAACTGAATCACTTTGCTGTACACCTGAAACTAATATTGTCAATCAACTACACTTCAATAAAAAATAAGATTAAAAAAAAAAAACTTTAGGAAAATCATCACACAAGGATGACCCAGAGAGGGCTGGGCGTAAAGAAAATTAGGGAGTTCTTGTACGAAATAAAGACACTGTGGCCAAGGAGAAAGGAGGCATACCTGGAGGGGATGCTTCAAACTGGAGCTACAAAAGGAATCTTCAGAAATCCAAGAGCAGATTGGGGAACTGGGGAGGGATGGACCAGCCGTAACCCTGGGATGATGATGGAGCCATATTCCCAGTGCTCTCAGCCCTGATGTAGGCGTTGGGCAGGGGCCTGCTTTGTGCCTACGTGGGGCAGCTAGAGAGAACTAGAGATGATGAAGTCGGTGTGCAACGTGTTAAAGTCCAAATTACAAAGAAAAGTCGACAAATCATCCTCCTCTCCAAAGACCCCACCTCCACGTGAACGCACATTCCTGTGGGTCTGCGGAGGGGAGGGAGGGAGGCCGGAGGTGAAGGAGGTTGAAGGAGAGCCTTAGGGCTTCCCTTCTCACAGGAAGGAGAAAAGAGCAGCCACATTTTCCTAACCAGGAGCTGTCCTGGTCCTGGGGAGATCAAGAACAAACAGGACATGGCGGCGGCTCCTGCCCTTGAAAATGAAGACAGGAAGGTGGAGTGACGGCCCAGCATGGGCCCGGGGGCACCCAGGATGCTACAGAAATGTCCAGAGAGCGTCCACTGAGCCCTGAAGCCTCTGACCCACCTGCCACCTCTCAACTTTTCTAGCCCAGCCTTCAAAGGCAACCCCCTGGGGCAACACAAATTGAAAGAAACAACCAGCAGGGATCAACAGCCACAATCAGTTATTTAGCTCCTACTGTATACAGTCCACTGTGAGCCACACCCCCAAGGACACAGAAGCCCAGAAGCCCCTGAGACTGCCCTTGAGAGGCTAAATAGCCTGTTAGAGCAATAGCTGGGCACAGAGGAACAGGGCTTCACACTAATTATCAATTTGCTACTGCATTTGAATGAAAAAGATTTCTCCAACGAACTCATCATTTTCCCTGAGATGACACAGTCATTTCGCAGTATGGCTGTTGAGTTAATGCTGCGTTGCAGCATCTACAGCGTAGCGGGAAAGAGCGACGGCAGGTATCCTCATCCCCCTGAAATAGGAAAATTACATATTTGTCCTGTTTTCAATGTACTTTATCAAATTTACTGGGGAATGAAATTTTTTTAATGTAATGTAAAAGATGTAAAACGTAAGGACGAGAAAACCAAATAAACTCCCACAAATCGTCAGCCAGAAATAGCAAGGAGCAAGAGAAACATATGCTATTCAGATAAAAATTGGAAAATACCAAGGTGGCAGCATAATCACTGGCACATTCCACTCAAGTCCCTAGAGCTTTATAATTTAGTCTTTTAAAATTAAACCCATTTAGAATGTTTAATTTTGCAGCGTTGCTTTAGCTGCTTTTTTTCGCTAGTGGAAAAAATCAGAGTAGAATTTAAGAGACTGATGATTCTAAAATAAATATTCAGTGCCTGAATAAAAAAAAAGAACCAAGCAATTTCCACCTATTGTAACCTGTACGTTGGCTGGATTTCTACCATAAAATGTGTGTCTACACACATGAATGTGCACACGTGTGTGTGTGAGTGTGTGTGTGTGTTTCTGTCAAGGAATCCTAAGTGTACAAACTAGAAGATTTCCGCTTCAACTATTGGGTATCAACATAATAACATGTGCAAATAATGGTAAATTCTCTTGGCACGCTGCTCCTGCTGGGTATCCTTTTGAGATTAGGGTATGAAAATTCTTCTTTCAAGTATAATTTTGGAGCACTCTAATTTTTGGCTCTTTGTTTTTATCATAAATGTCTTTAAAAGTAGGGTCATAGACTAATTTGACGTGGATGAAGTAAAAGGCAAGCTTAGGATATAAGATTCTTCCCAACAGAATTTTATCTGTGGATCACAGACGTATGGCTAAGTGTTTCTTAAAATATCTCTCCTGCAGTTCTAGTGTTGCAGTACCCAGAGAGGGGAAAGGTGTTCCATACTCAAATAAGATTAGCAGCCGTAGAATGCTGCCATACTGGGGAATCCGCACTGACCTAACCTGCGTCTCATAGACTGAACTTTCATCGGGGGCTGCAGACAAGCTGGCCTTGTGAGTTTCTGACTGGTGCATAACCTCCAGCCCTGCCACCACGGCCGCTTTGTTCATGAGCCCACTGGGCAATGACAGTGGTGACTGGGTTGAAAGAGGCTGACTGGTATCCACAGAACAGATCATCCTGTCCATTTGATTATTAAAATCTTTCTCTGCTGACGTCACCCTTTGGTGAGCACTTACATGGGACACAAATATCTTCACTTCCTTTGTCCATTCGGAGAGCTCTATCCACGTACCTCTTCCCAGGCTTCCTTGTCACCAATTTTCTAGTCATGTTCCTTCGAAGTCCTTGCCTATCCAGCCACGCTATTGGCCACAGCCCAGGAATCTGTACAGCCTCCCACCTCTGGCCATTTCTCCTTCCAGACA
The DNA here is from genome assembly GCF_009834535.1 of Camelus ferus. Taxonomy (NCBI): domain Eukaryota; kingdom Metazoa; phylum Chordata; class Mammalia; order Artiodactyla; family Camelidae; genus Camelus; species Camelus ferus. The sequence goes on from NC_045696.1 coordinate 6,953,893, forward strand.
GAATGAACAACCAGGCGCACTGACTGACATTTACAGTGCTCTCGTTCATACCCATCTCGTGTATATTCGCTCCCAGCTGATAATGGAGTGCTGCTCGGCGCGCCCAGCTTCATGGCTTCATGGGTCAGACAAAAGCCGATTCATGATGAGCAGCTGAGTTCACACGGTAATTTGGGCCCCATGGTTAAGTGTTTGGTCTCCACTAAGAAGTAAGCCAAAATTTTATTTCGATGGGAGAGTAGTTATCCGCAGAGGATGCCAGGGCTTTGCTATGAAATGGTAAGAATCCTCGCTGCGATTCAACTTGTAGAAGCCAGCCAGCAGCTTCAGACGGCATCTCTATCTGCCACCGACACTTCAAACATGACCAGCTACACTGGAAAATATGGTCCGAGTGGCAGAACAGCTTGTACGGCAGCCTGGACCTGTTGCAGAGCTTCCTGTTCTGGGCCCCACGATAAACTCGCAGCTTTTCAGGTCACTCAGTAAACGGACCAGAATAGCACACCCAAGCAAGAAACACGTTGCCTCTAAAATCCAAACAGGCCCAGGAGACACTGTGCCTTACTTTCGGTTGTAGGAGAGACCAGTTGCAACAACTTATCCTTCACCTTAGTAAGGATACTGTGACATGCCCTGCACCGCTGGACCCCTAGACGCTTCATCAAGGCGTAAATGCCCTGAACTTTTTGTGGAATTTATTTCCCAACCTCTGGCATGCAAACATCTTACCAACAAGCCTAGAGTAGTTACTACTTCTTGCCCACCAGGTCCAATCAGTATAATGTCATCAGTTTAACGAATCCGAGTGGTGTCCTGCAGGAGGGAGAGGTGACCAAGTTCCCCGAAGGTAGTACTATGGCTTTAGACTGCAGAGTTGCTCTACTCCCCCTGAGGTGGGGCAGGGAAGGTGTGCTGCTGGTCTCGCAAGCTGAAAGCAAACTGTCTCTGGTGATCTTTATTAACAGGTATAGAGAATAAAGCATTTTGCGAATCAGTAGCTGCACATTAGGTACCAGGGGACATGCTAATTTGCTCAAGCAGCAAAACCACATCTGGAACAGCAGCTGCCATTGGAATCACCAGCTGACTGAGCTCCTGATAATCCACTGTCATTCTCCAAGGCACATCTGTCTTCTGTACAAACAGGCTAGTTGAACGGGGCTGTGGTGGAAATCACCACTACTGGATCTTTTAAGTCCTTACTGGTCGCACTAATCACTGTAGTCCCTCCAGAAATGCAATATTACACTTGGTTTACTGCTTTTGTAGGTAAAAGCAATTCTAGCGGCTACCGATTGACCTTTCCTGCCCTAAGCCCTCACTCCATAGGTCAGGAAACCAGTGTGGCAACTCTACCCGTTGCTGGGTTTATCTATTCCAATTATGCGTTCCAGAACCTGGGGAAACAACCACAGCGTGGGTCCCAGGACCCACTGAGCCCACTGTGAGATGGACTTGACATTGACCACCTGACTCCATAAGCCCCTACCCTGACTGGTGGACCACAGTGATGTTTTGGATCTCCTAGAATCTGTATCAGTTCTGATATCAGTAAACTCTAAAATAACTCATTATTTCCTCTCTCCAGTGCATAATGACCCTAGTAAATGGCTGCAGATCCCTCTGGAGAAGCCTGGGAGAAGGGTTAATAGTGTAAAGGTTTGACAGTGCGCTGAGACCCTTCCTCTTGGGGGCCTCACCCCTCCTTGACTACAGAGGTTCTGGGTCTACAAACTGACCCAGATCTGGGAAATGATTCGGGAGCTACGACTCTCTGTTTTGCTGTGTCAGCCTAGACTTCTGTTCACTAGACCTAGAGCTCTTCCACTCATACAGGTCAAGGAAGAATTTAGTTGACTCTTCATCCGCTTCTTGTCTAGGGACACCATGATCAGCCCGCTACACCGCAGTCCCTGTGAGCCAGGCTGTAATGATTACCACTTTGAATTCACTGTCCCTTACAGTAACCATGACCACCTGTGCTTTGCAATTAAGTGCCAGCACTTGATTCCTGCCACCCTGGGATCCAATTACCTCGTTGTGCTTAGGGACCTCAGTTCAACGGTAGCAGTTACCACTGCAATTTCTACCCCACAGAGAAGACCGAACACAGAGCCCTTCAAGGACCTGGAGTTCCCCACACCAATTTATTTCTCACACTCCTGGTGAAAGATGAGTCCGGTGAATCCTCCCTGAGTGAGTGAGCAGGTCAGGTCTTGGAGGGTAGTTCGTCTTGAACATTTCAGTCTGTCCGAAGCCTTTGGTTGCCATCCTCCACAGTGCACTCAGGCAGTTCTGACATTCCAAATTCATCTAGTGTTGGCCATTTTTGAGTCTGTTTCAACCAAAATACATTTTTAGAGCCCTTTCTAACCCTCAAGATAAAATATTGAATCCAGAATGTCTGCCTAGTGGGTCTTTATCAATGGCGGGGTAATTCTTGAAAAGAATCCACAGTGTCTTGCAAGACCACTACCTCAGGGGAGGCCACTGCAGGTTCTTCAGACGAGGCAGGGTGAGCCTCCTCAGAGGGGGCAGAAGGGTTGCTTCCACTGGCAAAGAAGACTGGGCAGAATCATGAGGATCTGCTCACATGTCCCCATCCCAATTTTCAGGATCCAGTTCCTTCCCAGTCAATCCCCCAACTTACAGCAATTTTCAGATTCTGTTCTCTGGAGCTCTGGAAAATCTCAGGAGGAAAGGAGAGGTAAGGGGTCAGATTCTAGGTGAGCCACCATGGCATCAGAGACACTCATACAGAGATACGATTACAAACACTGGGTTTCTCTGTAAGGTTGTGTTTGAAAAATAAAAATGTTCTGCTATAAAAAAAAAATTGAGAACAGGACCGAATCAGGTCTTAAGTTTTCCTCAACTAAGAAAACCGACAACTGTCTGAAACTGAAAACAAGGAAGTAAGTGTATCTGAGAGGGTGTGCACTGATGGTCAGAGGCAGGCACAGAGATTAGCACATTTTGCCCGAAACTCTACATTTTCAGGAGGAGCAGAGATACAGTTTTCATCCTTAACATCACATGAGCTCTTAGGGAACTTTTACATGCAGGGCTGTCCAAACTGACATCAGCTTGACCTCAGCCCAACCCTCACACCACCTCACATCACCCTTTGCCCTGCGAGGCCACTTCACCCATCTGTGAGCTGGTCAGCATTGGTCTGACCTCGGAACAATCCAAGCGTTGTGCTCTCTGTCAGGCTCTGATGACCCCAGTTCCCACAGAAGTAATTACATCAATTGTGTTAAGGAAACCAGAGCCCAGAGCTGAAGAGCTGAACAAAGCCTTTAACCAGAATGAGGCTGAATCAGTGACCATCTATGCAGCATTCACCAACACCTCCTAGGACAGACTTCCTCAGGCTGATTCATCAAGGCTGATATTTCCTCGTAACTATTACACCTGCATCCAGGTAAACTCCCACCAGAGCTGTGGATCCACCTTGAGAAAATAGCTGGGCTTCCCCCAAACACGTTGCCACAGTCCTGTGCATGAATTTCAGGCCAACTGCGCACTCAAAGCCCTGGGGCCGTTCTGCGCTATTGCCTCCTGTGCTTGCTGGAGGCAATACCAAAATCAAAGAGTGTATGCACCTTAAATAAATCAAGTGCGACAAACTCGTAGGTCTGTGGCACATCATAAAGAGCTGTCCCCACCTCTGCGGGACAGCGGGACAACTGGGACGGCTCCTGCCTCTGTGCGCTGTGTGGCTCCAGCTCCACCTTCCGCTTGTAGATCCAACTGTTTTATTTCGGTTGCTCAATTTTTTCCATTTTTCTTCTTTCTTACTTTTTCCTTTAGTTTGATACATTTGGTAAGAATAAGGGATGGCCAGAAATCTTAGAGATACAAGCACAGTAACTCCTAAACCAGCTGGGATGTCTTCCTATGATGTTGCTATCAGTGTGCATGTTCAGAAGCCAAAATAAAAGCACATGGCTCCTCAGAAGGTTCCCTGAGTGTCCCAGGTGTCCCTGACCGCCGTATCACACAGCAGACGGCCCTGAGCATCACGTCACACGAAGATGTCCCTGACCGCTGTGTCACAGTGACCTGTATGTGGCGGCCTCAGAGAATCAACTCCACTAACCAACCTGCTCAGGAAGGACAAATAGGCTGACATAGTGGCTGAGAATAAAAAATCAGACACCTCACGATGACTCATACAGACACTTGAAAATAAAAAATCCACACACAGCCACCTACAGTATTTTAATTTAAAAATTTTACCCAAGTCCTGTGGAATCATAATTTGCATGAAAACCCACATTTCTAAAATGGTTTTCAGTTCTCACATCTGATTTCCCAGACTTCCAGACTTCTGGGTCTCCCTCTAAGTACAGATCATTTCCCAAGCTTTGGTACATAAAATACAAACACCAATTTAAGCTGAAGTTTAACCAATCCACTCTTCTAGGGGAAAAAAGAAAATGAACTTTAAATCCTCATCTCAGAATTTTTCAAAAAGACAACTTCAGGATTTGGGTGGGAGAGGAAAAACAAAGCTTTTGACCACCATCTCTTTCATCGGGGTTCCTAACTTTTCTGCCCTCGACTCACCCCGCTCATCTTGGCTGGGAGGTGGCGGGAGGGCAGGATTGACAGCCCCAGCCCCTTCCCTAGAACAATTCGCTCATTTCTTCCAGCTGCCTCCTTCTCTGTGAAGGGTAGGGTTTGAACTAAAGAGTTCCAAGTTCCCTTGCAGATCGTACACACCACAGCTCTACTCTCTTTTTGACACTCTGCCCCATCCTGTGCTGTCATTCATGGATTTGAAAGCCAACCTGGGAATACAAATGATGACACACACCTAGGATTTCTCTGGGATGTGGACAAGGCAACTCAAATTCCCCCAGGTCTCTTCTTTTTCACCTGGACAAAGATGTGTGTCCCACAATTCTTAGAGCTACCAGATATGAGGTTCAGAATGATTCTGATCTCATACACAGAGTTTCCAGAGCTAAGATGTGGCATACAGGAGCCAGGAAGACCCTCAGAATATCAATGGTGGCCTCATCAGTGGTGCCCCATTTGTCTAGATTCAGCCTTCCTTTACTTTGGTGCAACTGAAAAACAGGCAGAGTGTGCCCCTTCCCTTCCCAGGGACCTTCCTCAAGCTGTCTCGGGGGTGCCCTGCCCCATGTCGACTTCTCAGACCCACAGCTTCCCACCCCATTCCTGCCATCAAAGTTTACTGGGCCAGTTTGCATTTCCTCTGTCTTCTGTTCCAAATGGACTATGATGGGAGCTAATGGATTAAATGCGTGACCAAAATCCTGCCAAAAACCGAGGCAGTCACTGTGTTACCCACCCCCATGCCTTCTGTCCCTGCACCCATCCCTTTCTAGCCTAGTGACAGCCCACTGTCTCCTAAAGGGCTCATGTCGAACACTGGAGACAGGCCCCTGGAGTGGGTATCTAAGGCGTGGTAAGCAGGCTTTCAGTGGCCCAGATCCCATTGCAGGAGAAGCACCCTACACCCCCCATCCATGGTCCAGCACAATCACACATTTGTATTCATCTTTATCCTAACCCCTCCCAGAAGATAGCTGCCCAGAACTACACTGTGTTTTCTGTAGATGTAAAATTCATGACTACATTGCCTAGGGCACAGGATGAGAGTGTTACATTTAACATCAGATAACTTTGCAGCTTCTAACCAATGGTATGCTGGTAAATTGTTTATCAACAGACTCTCCAGGAAAAATAATGTGTACACACACACACACACACACACACACACACCAGCTCATAATGAACTGTGCTGGTCTAAAGGATGGATAGCACGGAATTTACAAATAATAATATACATGGTAATTTTTATTGTAAATTCCACATAACCTAATGTTTTTATGGAACTTTGCTGAACTCCTGTTTCTTTAGCCAACCTATGGTTGCAATTGACAAATGAGTGTCATTCCAACATGAACGTTGGTTGAGACCTTCATTTCGTGAAACAAAGAAGGTGAAGATGCATATCAGAACTTCACTCACTCACCAATGCCTTGAACAACTGCTTTACTGAATCAAATAATAGTTTTCAGATACTAGAAGAATATCTCAGGGGTTTTATGGTGGTATTCACAAGGTAACAGATACAGACATGAGACATTCTAAAGTTTAATCTGCATTAGTAACAATGCCCCATTCCTTTCTTAAATCTAAAGCAGGATTTCTCAACTTCACTACTGATGTTTCAGACTAGAGAATCTGATCGTTCTTTGTCGTAGAGGTTGTCCCGTATATATCAAATGTTTAACAGCACTCCTGGTGCTACCCACCAGAAGCACCACCACCCCCATCTGTGACCATCAAAAGTGTCCCAAGACATTGCCCAATGTCCCCTGGGAATAAAATCGCACCTGGTTCATTACCACTGATCTTGATTGTCAACAAAACAATAAACCAAGCCTTGATGGTTGTGTTTGACAACTTCCATGGTATAAATACTCCCACCTTGGCCAACTTTCAGCTATGAAAGTGCCTTCATGAACACCGTTATGGAGTATTTCCACTGCACGGATACAACAGACCTAAACAACCTCAGGAACACAGACACAGTACAGTGAGTAAGAAAGTGATGAGTTTTTGAGTATTAACCACCTTTGTCTTGAATATAATTAATCTAATTGCAAGTTTACATAATTTAATTTTTAACAACGGCCATGTTGAACAATTAGCTCATAAACCTAAAATTTGGCAAAAGGCTCTCACAAGCCAGTAGAGGAAGCTCCAGCACAACGCTGCTCTGCCCCGTGAGAAGATGCGGCTGGGGTGTGACTCCCTGTGGTGCCTCTCAGCCTGCACCTCGGAGCAGCGCTTCTCCTTTATTTGCCTGACTTCCTTCTCCCCAGCTCTCCCCCCGGGTGGCGGCATGTCATGGAAGCACTCAGAGCACTAGAAGATCACGAGATGACCAAGCACACGCTCACCCTTGAAGACACAGCTAGCCAGCAGTCTGCCTGGAAACTCATTTTGGAAGGTCCCAGGGAAAAATAACAAATTCCATCAGAATTTTCTTCTGAACATCATACGCTAAAGTCTCCCTCTTCTCCTGATCCCCCGTCACCTGTCATGCTTCCCAGATGCTCGGCTAATGGTTCATTTGGGCCCGCTTTCTCAAGCTGCTATTTTGCAAGGAGAAAGTCCCTTGGCATCAATTGCTTCTGTGCTTGTTTCTGCGACATCTCTTGTGACAACAGACCCTCAACTTCAGTCACCATAGTCTTCGTAAAGAGATAGCAGTTGATTGTCCTTTTCCAGAGGTGGCATTTGACCTATGACACAACTTCATTTTTTATTGAATTATCGTTGATGTACAACATTATATAAGTTACAGGTGTACAATATAGTGATTCAGAATTTCTAAAGGTTATACTCCATTTATAGTTATTATAAAATATTGGCTATATTCCCTATGTTATAAATATACCCTTATGGCTTATTTTATACATAATAGCTACTCCAATATTACCCCTCCCCCTTCCCTCTGCCCACTGGTAACTACTTGTCTGTTCTTTACATTGGTGAGGACACTTTTTTGTTGTTATATTCACTACATTGTTGTGTTTTTTAGATTTCACATATAAGTGATATTACATAGTATTTGTCTTTCTCTGACTTATTTCACTTAACATGATACCATCCAAGTCCATCCATGCTGTTGCAAATGGCAAATTTTCATTCTTTTTATGACTGAGTAGTATTCCACTGTATGCATATACCGCATCTCCTTTATCTATTCATCTGCTGATGGTTGCTTAGATCGCTTCCATGTCTTGGCAGTTGGAAATGGTCTGCTATGAGATGCATGGGATATATATGCTGGGATGCATGTAACTTTTTGAACTAGTGTTTTTGGTTTTTTCTGACAAATACCCAGGAGTGAAATTGCTGGGTCATATGGTAGTTCTATTTTAGTTTTTTGAGAAACTTCCATGATGAGGGTGCTGATTGTGTTCATCCCGCACACACCCTGCAGACCCCGTGTAGACAGCCTGGCTGGACAGCACAGGACAGGGGCAGGGGACCAGACTTCACATCTTTGATCATGCCCAACACCCTGGGCTCCACCATCCCCCCAAGTCACACCCCAGTTCAGGGTGTGATGAACTGAGGGAGGAGTAGGGGCCTCTTAGTCCCTGCCAGTGGGTGGAGGTCTCAAGAGTGAGCCTGGCAAGGAGTTTAGTGACACATGGAGCCACCTGCCCACCTGGCATACCTGAGCCTCGCAGAGCAGCCAGGGGGGCTGGGATAGGCTCTACGGCCCCTCTGGGATCAGCAGAAGCGCAGGATATAAGAAAGGCCCAGAGGATGTTTTCCTTGCGAATCACTCCCTGAACCTCCACCCTGGCTTTCAAGCCCTGGGGGTCAGGAGAAGGGGTCCGTAAGCCCCCTCCTGCAGGTAGCAGTGCCAGGCAGGGTTGGGGTAGCAGGCTCTGACCCTCGGGAAAGGCACACAACCAGGGGTGAGGTGATGGCCAGCCTTGTGTTCTCCCAGGAACTTTGGAAAATTCCTCTCTCATGATTCTGATCCATCAGTGGATGCCACTCATCAGTGGTTTTCGATGACTCGGGACTTCTCAGAAGCCCAGGGAACCACAGGGAGCACACGTCATTCAGAGCAGCCCTGTCCTCATCTGCCCGTTTCACTTCCTCTGTGCAGATTCTGGTGGAGGAAAGAATCCCCTGCTGAAATGAGTTGTGAACATCATTCTTCTCTGCTGCTGGTTCTCACCCCTGGCTGCCCGTTAGAAACAGCTGAGGAGTTTTGCAGACAGGTCCTGCCCAGGCCTCGCCCCAGAGACCAGTTTAATTGCTTTGGGGTGGGGCTTAGATGCTGGAATTTCTTAGAATCTCCCCAGGATCCTTAAGTGCAGGCAGGGACCAGGACCACAGCTGAGCAGCTCCAACCATAAGACGCAGCTAGATGGGGCCCCGAAGGACCCAAGCATGCATGGTTCTTTCCACACTTTCCCACAAGGGTGCCCAAGGCTGTGGTGGGGCACCACGCCGCATCTTAGTGACAAACCTTCTCAGCTCTTATCAGCAGGTGCATACAGCTGTGGGTGTGGCTGACACACAAGCGTGGATCTCACTGGGGTCCTTGTGGCCTCCCATTCAGGGCACACACCCGAGGGGCACGCTCTGCACCCAGCCAAGGGGCAGCGCCCAGAGCAGGAGCCTACTTCCTGCCCCACCCCCAAGGCTCAGGCCCAGCCCGGCCATCAGCCAAGGACTGGAGCCTCTGTGGCCAGCTTGGTCCTTAGATTTTTTAATTTCTAGTAACTTGGGCAGGAAGCTTCATGATCTGTTCCTTTGATGAGTTGCAGCCCATTGGCCAGGTGTCTGCCTCCACGCAGGGAGCCACTGGAAAGGTGGGGTTGGGTGGGCAACACACTTGGGGATGCTAAGTGCAGCAACGCCAGGACCACAAAGCTGAGAAGGACCCCCAGTAACTCAGGGAAGCCACACTGGATGGGCTTTGTACTTTCACTGAAGCTCCCATCAGATACTCAGCTCTTTGCGTGGGGCCTCTGGGTGAGGGGGGATGCAGAGGGGAGGAGGGTCGCAGGGCTTCTTGCCATGGACGGTGAGGTCTAGAAGATAGAGCTGGGTGCCTGCTCTGCCCCAGCTGCGGGCAGACCCTTTTCTAGAGCAAAGGGGAGTCTCCTTGAAAGAGTTCAACCTGTGGGTGTGTCCTGAGCACACCGCTGGGCTGTTTTATGGCCACTGTGGGGAACTGTATCAGACTCTGGGGGAAAAGTTCAGCAGTGAGCATGTGTAAATGTGCACACGAGCACACACACATCACACACGCACGTGCATAACAAACACCGCAGAACCTAGTGGCTTGAAACAGCGGGAAACACTATCTCCGGCGTTTATTCTGAGCCGGGAATGTGGGGGCTGGCTTGGCTGGGCAGGATAAGCTCAGGGTTGTTTTCGGTTCTATCTGGTGTTGGTGGGGTTGGTGTCGTCTCAAGGCTCAACTGGCTGGAGGGTCTGCTTCCCAGGGGCTCATGCATACACCTGGCAATTTGGTGCCGCTGTTGGTGAGAGGCACCAGTCCCTCCAGACGTGAGTGTCCCCGCAGGGCTGCATGAGCACCCTCACAGCGTGGCATCTGGCTCCCCTCAGGGAGAGCAATCTGGGACAGAGAGAGCCCGGCAACTGCTGTCCTTTTATGACCCAATATGAGAAGATCTATTGCCACCTCTTCTGCCACATTCCGTTCATTAGAAGAGCATCACTAAGTCCAGCCCACATTCAAAAGGGGGGGGGGGGAATTAGGATCCACCTTTTGAAGCGAGGATTGTCAATGAATTAGAATGACGACATAAATGCCAGAAAGGAAAGAAATAGAGTGTTATAAGGAGAAGGCCAGAAAAGCAAATCACTTGGACGGGATGATTTGGGAACATTTTCAAAGGACAAGAAGCAGCCAACACAGGCGCACCTTGGAGATACTGTGGGTTTGGTTCCAAACCAGCGCAGTAAAGCAAATATTTCAATAAAGTGAGCCACACAAATGTTTTGGTTTCTCAGTGCATATAAAAATCACATTTACACTTCGCTGTAGTCTATTAAATGTGCCATATCATTATGTCTTTTTTTTAAAAAAAGGTAGAGACCTTAATTTAAAAAATAATTTATTGCAAAAAAAAAATACTGACCATCATCTGATCCTTCAAGGAGTCATGATCTTTTTGCAATGGTGACATAGAGACCACTGATCACAGACCATTATAACAAATATACGACTAATGACAAGGTTTGCAATACTGCAAGAATTACCAAATGTGGCAGAGATGCCCCAAGTGAGCAGCTACTGTTGGAAAAAAAGTGGTGCCGATTGACTTGCTCAGAGCAGGGTTGCCACAAACTTCCCATTCTTTAAAAAAACACAATACCTGCGAAGTGCAATGAAACAAGGTATGTCTTTAACGGGAAGAGCCGAGGGACGGGCACTCCAGGTAGACAGAGCTCAAGGGTCCTGCGGAGAGAAGGACCCTGGGGAGCGCTGGAATATCGCCGAGGCCAGGGGACCTGGGGCCGGGGAGCAAGGGTGAGCGCTGCTGGAACGCGGATGGAGAGGCAGCATCTCACCTGACTTCCTGGGGGCACTGTTCCCTCTGACTTTATTTCCAGGCTCTCAAAGTTCCTGCCGCTTGGTGCAATCTCACCACTTGTCGCAAAGCGGCTCATTAGAGAGAAGTGAAAGGAGGGCGAGGGCACCAGGAGAGGTCAAGGGCATTGAGGACAAGACACAGGCGCTAGCAACAAGCTTGCTTAGAGGCGGCAGAGAGGAGCAAAGGGAGGCGAGCTACGGGCTGAGGGGTGTGACTAGAAACAAGTCAGCTCTCCAAGGCCACTGGCCCCACCTGACCTGAGGCAGCAGGAAGCTGAACTGAGAGACAGGCTCCTCCCCAGCCTGGAGCGTGGACAGCCCATCACTGGGCTGAGGGTCAGACGGGGCCAGGAGGCAGTGAAGAAGAAGGCTCAGACAGGGGTTCGGCTCTTGCCAACCCCCAGTTAGAGGCCAGGTGACCTCTAAGCCTCAATTTCCTCACCTATAAAATCTCTAACACTTAACCTCCTACATCTGTAAAATCCCTTACTTGCCTCAAACGTGCTTGAGCCGTTCCTCTGGCTCATGAGATCTGCCTGGTAAATACTCAGGGGTTTCGTGAACTGGCTATGAAGCTGCTGCTAAGCCTGCAGTCAGCAGTGCCGAGAGCACTTCCACCACAGAAACCGGCAAGCGCTACCCATCAGGGCTTCTCTCCACCCCCCTCGGCAGAGTCGGTTTAGCTGCCTGCCACTGTGCACACTCTTGTTTCAAGAACTGAAGAAGGAGGTAGTATTTACAGCACCTGGCGCATGGGTACTTCTCCCACAACAGCTGCAGGGGTACGGGATCAAAGCCTGATCTCATCCCAGTCCCCAGGATTCTGAAGCCTCCTTGCTGTTGCTGTTTTAAGCGGGAGTCATCTTCCAGGGAAACGTTTTGCGATAGAATTGGACGTCAGGTCAGGCCACCTGGGCTCAAGCCCGCCAGCTGCCAGATGTGAGACTTCACACAAGCCAAGGTCATTTTTCTCTTTTTATAACATGGAGTGATTGGTTTGACAAGAAGGGAGATTATCGTGCTGTAATCGAGCACTCAGGGTGGGCTAGACATTCCCCTTGGGCGCGTTACACTAGTTATGGCCACAAAACAGGGCAGAAGTGGCAGGTGCCAGTAGGCTGTCCTCCCTAGCAGAGGACAAAGAAAGATGTCAGTGCAGCTGCAAGGACTGGAGCCCCCCACCGCAGACTGAGCCTCTGTTGCCTTGTGCATCAGCCGTCGTCTCCCAGGACCCCAAGGCAGCCCTGCTCCCAGGACACACTCTCCAAGAGCAGGGTCTGCGAACTGCACGTCCTTTCAAGGGATCATCTCATGCTCCCTTGTTTACAACAAGGCAATAGCCAGGCCTTTCATTTCTGACATGGAATGAACGGTTATCTGTCACGTTGTTTATTTCCCCGAGTCAGTTTGCCTACTTCTGCTCACCTTTAATGATGCTCTGCCCAGGTCATAAAGGAGGCCAGCAGGCTCTGAGCTGAGAGCTGGGAGCCTGACAAACACATCTCACTCCATCCTCACAGTCTCCAGAGCTGTGCCGCCAGCCCCGTTCCCAAACAAGGGAGCTGGAAGCCATGCATCCAACCAGGGAACCCGAAAGAGCTCCCACTCGAAAGCACCTCAATGCAACCAGCTCCACTGGCTATTTACTTTCCTTCTCAGTCTCTACCAAGTGGCCGTTCAGAGCCACTCAGTAGACTTCAGACAGTCCATGCCTCCTGCAGGCTGTGTTCACCTGACACAGAAGTCCCTAGAAGTTGATGGCTCCACCAAGGGCCGACAGGTGCAGTGCGAGAAGGGCTGGAGGGAACCACTCAGCTCTCAGGCCTGCGCCACGTCCTCTCTGTCCCTGTCACTGTGAAGTCAGGCCCCTGGGGAGCACCCACCTCACCCTGACATGGCTTCTCCTGCTATGACCAGGAACTCAAGGTGGCTGGGCTGCCTTTCTGGTCCAAGGCTAATAGAGAGGCCCCTGCAGTTCTCACAGTTATGAACATCTAAACCTTCTAAACCACGGGCAGCTGGGGAGCAAAGTGCACGCAGTGTCTCTCTAAAGCCAGTGTGTGTGTTTTCAAGAAAATCTTGTCTCTCTCTGCTTTCTCTTCCGGTTTGCTTTAAAAAAAAAAAAAAAAAAAAAAAAAAGACTTTCAACTACAGATGAAAAGCTCTCAGGTAGGTAGCATTTGAAGATTTGCAGGACTTAGATAACAAAGAAAAAATTCTCAGAAAAGAGCTTTCTATCCCTGGGGCTCTGCTTTTCCGTGCCTTCTTTGAGGGCCTTTGCATGTGTATTTATGTATTTTTTTTTTATTTTCATCATGCTATTGAACATGGATCTCTCAGAAATAAGGAACCAGGGACTGTAAAAGTCAGCCAAGTTCCTTTTGATACTATTCCTTCTTTATCGTAATCTCTGTCCCTTCCATGGCATTAAAAAATTCTATTCATCTTGACATTCAACCAGCTAAGCCAGTTATGAACTTCTTTCCTTAGATTTACATTCGGGTCTTTGAAGAATTAAGACTCATCTCTCAGGGAGACCTGCAGCCTATATGTCTCAGTGGTGAACACACCTTAGAATTGGCTGGGTTTGTCACTTGGCTACTTGCTGAGAAGCATCAGTCCCCCAGGAACATTTGAAGCCCTGAGATACCTCAACTGCTTCCACCCCAACAGCCCCACTGCTCACACATGCCCATGCGCGCCAGTCCTGTGGCTGGCAACCCTGCAGCCTCCAGCACTGAGACTGGCTAAAGCCCCAGGGACAACCCCGGAAGGGCAATCAACCAGCCCCAATCCTGAAGGAAGGAATCCAAGCCTCTCCTCCACCATCGCAAACATCTAAGCCAGAAATGTACCGAAATGTACCACAATTAGGGGTAAGGCACATCCCACCAGGGTGTCCCACACTGTGTCCTGTGACGCCTGGTGTGCACAGCCCTTTCATGTGCAGCAGCAATGGCACCTCACACAACCCACTGTACAGATGAGTACACCAAGGTGTGTGATGACATCAAGTCCTGGTCCTGTCTGCTTACATCACAGTTTTAAAACAGATAAGCTAGAACCACGGGAGATAAAGACACAGTGTGTTTCTTCTTTCACTTCACATTTTCATTTATTTATTCAACAAAGTGACATTTCTGGGTGCTTACAAATGGCAGAGCATTGGAAAGACACATCCATCCAAACCACAGGCTTCAAGCTATCATGACAAGTTCTGTGCTCTGCTCACAAACTAGGGTGGTAGAATATCCCTGATTAAAGGCCTCCTACTCATTCAGCATTCTCATGGTTTCTTAAAAAGGCAGTTTCATTTTGCTCAAGCAAGTGGCACTAGAGAGTTGGAATGTTCTGTCTTGTTGAGATCCCAGAAGACCTCCTTGCAGGGAAGACTCCTTATCCAGAAAGAGAGAGAGAGAGAGAGAAAATGAAGAAAGAAAGAAAGAAAGAAAGAAAGAAAGAAAGAAAGAAAGAAAGAAGAAAGAAAGAAAGAAAGAAAGAAAGAAAGAAAGAAAGAAAGAAAGAAAGAAAGAAAAAGAAGAAGAAAAGAAAGAAGGCCCCCCTCCCTGCCCTCCTCCCTCAAAGAAAGAAAGAAATCCCCGACACATCTTTGTTTATTTAATTGTATGAGGAAGAAGTACTTAGGAAGGAAAACCACCAGGAACACATCCTTAGTAACTGCCAGGCATGGGCCTTCTTCCCCCAGAGATTCTCTTCCACCAGTAACGTTTGTATCACAAGCCAAACTCAGAGGGTGAGCTTATAGATGACATCCGTGTTTAATTCTCTGCTGGTTGCAGTATCTTAGGTATGATCTGGGCCCCAGGCATTTTCAAACCTTTATGACAGGCATGCCACCTTGGATCTCAGAGCCCACAAGGGAGCCACTCTATGCTCTGAAGTCATCTAGTATGTGCTCGAGGGTCCAGCCCTGTTCCCAATGGAATAAAACTAGCCAAGGAAGTCGAGAGCGTCGCACAGGAGTGAAGGCAGTGGCATCGGATGCCTCAGAGGACAAGGAGAGTGAGGACTCAGACCAGACCCCTGCTATGACAATCCAGGGGGTGCTGGCGATGCTTTCAAGGGTAGTCTCCTATCGGCAAAGGCTCCCCTATAAAACACATCACAGTGAGCATCCCCTTGTTCTGCAGGTAACAGATGTTTCAAATGATGACAAGAAATAGGAGAAAGTAGAATAGAGGGCCCTCTGAAATGCATTCGTCCTCAACATTGTCCCAATAGGTCTTCCCCTGCTTCCTCTCTCGAGTCCCCTTTTAGTACCAGGAGGGGAGCCTGGCTGAGAACTTCCTGTTTCCCCCCCCCGGTTACAGGGCAGACCACTGTCCATCTCTCCAGACACAGCCCTCTGTGTCTCCCTTGCTTATGAAACTGGGACACATCCTCGCTGTGTGAACAGAACACTGCGGCCCTTTGCAGTTGACGCAAAGGTGAAGTGAAGTTTCTCACTTGGTAGCCTCTCTTCCATCAGAAACCTGTGGTTCCCAAGAAAACACAGACGTGGCCTTACTGTTCTGATTACCGGGCACTAAGGAACATCTGCGATCACGGCTGTCACCCAGGCTGGGAAATGCCGTCTGGGGTCCTAACTGTTCAGTCTGGTTGTCTGAGACGTTCAGAGAGTCGTGCGTCCATGTTTGTGCACCGGGAAGCCCCACGGGTCTGCAGAGGCGCAGGCACCCCCCTCGCCCCAGCAGCACACGGCGCAGCATCTGCCACGCACTCGGGTGCGTCTGCCCGGAACCTTCCCTGCCACCGTCACGCACACTCAGCGCTCCGCCCAGCTCGGGGACTGCCTCTGCCTGCTCCCCGCCCCCCGGCCCACGCTGCCCTCGTCCACTTCTGACTCCTGGAAACCTTTGTTTTCGCTTCCACTTTGGAAGTTTAATATGTACCACTTTGGCTCTTTCTTGCATTCTGAACTCGAGTATTAAATTCCTTCCCAGGCAAAGGCAAAAACATTTTCCTAGAATGTCCCCAGCTCCCCACAGCACACAGAACCCTAAAATCACAGGTTAAGCTCTGCACCTTCTAGACCGACCTGGCCCATTGTGCAGACTCCCGGCCCACTGGTGAATGCGGCTTCTGGAGGAAACCTGTTAGGCTGCCTGGGGTCACGGGGTTTGTTTAAAGACGCCACCTGGCCAGGTTTCCTGGGAACTGGAGCCTCATTTGTTTCCAGGATTTATCCGCGCCTTTGGGTTCTGGTGGCTCCAGTGACCCAGGAGCAGCATGTCTGCCACGCGGGGACCCAGCATCTCCACTGAGGCTCTGCTGCTTGCCCCTGGGCTTGCTCTCCCCCTCCCCCTCCCCTCACACCCCCTCCCAGCCCTCCCACCCGCAGAGCTTCCTCTTGTCGCCTTCACTCTGCGACCCTCTTAGCTTCTGCGGCCACCCGGGACTTCCCCACCAGCTCACAGTCAGCCTTCCAGGGAGAGAAGACTGCGTGACTGGCCACCATCCAGGACCGTCATCTCCTATTGGGCAGAGCTCCCTGTCGGGTCATCCACTGGCGGGTGGTCAGCCTAGAGCAGCCACCCTTTTTGGTCAGGTGTCTATCTCTGGTCCGATCAGCTGTCAACAGAGTAGCAAGGCCTCATGGGATGAATTAGGGCATCTTATCTGGAAAAATCCCTGTGAAGGAGGCAGGCTCTGATGTCCAGGGTCTCTTGAGGACACAGAGCAGCCTGCCCTGCGGTGCAGCGCCTTCCTGCGTCCCGCGTGGGGAATGGCCGATCCCTGAGGCTCCTGGAGGGCCCTTCTTTCAGCAACGTTGCTTTCAGTGGCCGCTGAAGGCTGAATTGAACGTGCCGAGGAACAGGGTTACTGTGTGTTGTAGCTGCCTTTCCACCGCTACCCGGTCTCCAGCTGTGCTAGCACACTCTTCTGAACCTGATGCTTTCTGTTCTCACAATGGAAATGTCTTCCTTCTTTTTCTCCTTCCTTCCTTCCTTCCTTCCTTTACCAAGAATGCACTGAGGAATGACCAATATCAAGTATTGTGTTAGGGCCCAAGGGTACAGAAATTTAGAAAAAAAAACACACTGTTCCTGTCTTTAAAGACCTCATAACAGCAAAAGAGCTTACAGCGCTTTGGTTTGTAATGTGGTCATCATTTGTCCTCATCATTCTTCCTTCTGGTGAGGAGTCGAAAGTGTTTTAAAAGGTGCCACAATCACACTTTTAAACTCAGTAAACAGCACCTAAATCTCTTGTAGTCGGGACCCTTCTGTGACACCTTAAACATCACATTTAAAGGGGACCCCAGCCTCTGGGAGTTGAAGTGTCCCTGGACAGCTGGATTCCTACCTTATAATCCCCCCGTCCACTGGATCTGCTAAGCAGAGAAGGATCTCACACTTCTCACTCCAAACACAGGAGTGCCCAGCCTTGCACTTCTCTCCCAGAGGGCTCTAACGTGTAGGTGTGACAAGAGGCACGTCACCAGCATAGTAAGTGTCCCACTTCCTCCCGCTCTCCCTGCGCCCAGCAGTACCACCGGGAGAGGTGGGGGCGAGGCCAAGCTCCTCAGCAGTTCAGCAGGTGGCACCCTCCGCATCTTCCTGATAAAGTGCCCGGCACCCAGGACTCACACTACAGCCGCATCGTGAATTATTTTAGGTATGAAGAATTCCAAGGGGATGCTGGACATTTAGCCAAGTCTCGTGGGACTGAAGGCCAGTGCTACCACATTCTCTCTGTGCATCCGGCTTTCTCCGCTGTTTCTCGGACTTGCTGAAGCAGTTCCCTCCAAAAAGACCTTCCTTGCCCTCAGAGGTGTTCTCTCCTCGACTTTAGTGGCTTCTTCAACAGAACATCATGAAACCTCAACACAAGCAGGGTTCTCTTATCTCTGAGGCTTTGTTGTTAATTTCATTAATTTTGTTAACCCTAGACCCGTACCAAGGGCTTCTGCATGTGTGTAGCAAGATCGCGGCTTCAGGCAACTTCCAGTTCTCACCCCGTTGTAGTTTTTAATAAAACTGTTGCATAAATGTAGGCTTCTGTGTTCTGCTACCAATAAAACAGGACACTTTTTTCAAATATGGCGATTCAAATGTTTTATCCCACAGATAAAGGTTCAGGTCTGGGACTTTTTAATGCACACGTTACCTCTCCTAAGGAAACGCCCTACTGCTGATCAGCCCCCACTGGTTTGGATCTCCCTCGGCAACAGCACGAGGGATTGTTTTCCTTTGACATCATCGTGCACTCTGGCACTTAGGCTCCAAAGGCAGTCGTTTGCCCTGCATCCCAAGCTGCCTCAACAGATTAAGTCCTTGCAGCAAGCAAGAGGACTTGTTCAACACCATTTTTCAAACTCCAACGTCTTTTCGAGTCCATCCTTCAGCTAATCAAGTATAAGTTGCTTAGGATCATGACCCAGAAACATAACTTTCCCAGTTTCTTGCAGGGCGCTGAGCTGACACATGAAGCCCGCCTTTACACTGGAGTCTAAATCCTCTCGGAAGGTGGCCAGGACAGCCCTGACATCTCTACTTTGGCTCCACAGCACAGAGAGTTGCAGCCAGGTTCCAGGCATGCGTGCTATAAAAATTTCATCTCACACCGCCGAGCGATAAATCAAGCGCATGTGTGTTTACTAAGCAGCTCCTGCGGGGACCCAGCACGGTGCCGCTTTCTGTCCACAAGCAGAGGATGTTTGTGCACGTTCTGTTGGAGGGAGCCCAGCCTTACCCAACACACTCCTTCTCTGCTCAACTCTTTCCCAAGCAAAGCGGCTCCTGGCACAAAGCCAGGTTCCTTGAAGTGATGCCAATGCCTGCGCCCCAGCCCCCACCTCTCCCTGTGACCAGCTAGTTGACACACCTGCTGTTTGTGACCCAGCCCACCTCCTGCCTCCCACCTCAACTACCCGTGCTGCAGCGCAAAATCTAGAAATACAGAAATTAAGCTATGTGTTTCTAGAAGGAGTGACTCCCATCCGAAAGTGTGTCTCTCGGTGTGCAGGGGTGTGAGATATACATAATCGGAGGGTTCAGCATCCATGGCCTGCAAAGGTCACCTCGGCATCTGTCGTGTTCAGGCCTCTTCCACAGTTTTATGCCTGAACCTTTCCCTTGTCGCTGTAGCTTCATGGGACTCCCAGGTTTCAGGTCAATGAAAGCCCAGTGGGGGCCACTCAGACCCACTGGTTTGTCCTTTGTACCACAAAGCCAAATACGAATTTGAGAAAAGTGAACAAAAAATAAATTAAACTGCAAGTTCCTGGAGCAGCTGTCGAACTTCAGCCTAGCGTGTCAGGACTTCACAGACAGTCGGAGAAGCAGAAGGCCGTGTCTAACAGTGAGAGAGACTAGAGCTTTGAACATGTCTGCTGAGACCCAACTCTCTTGATTCTGAATTCTTCCATTTTCTGTTACCAGGACACTCATTTGTTATATTCTCTCCAACATAAAGCCAAGCTCTGAGAAAACCGGAAACACTGTTGAGATTTCTCAAGATGGACCCCTGGCATCCATCTCTGAAAAGGCTTCTCTCCTCCTGTCCTTGAAGCCATGAAGCCTGATCCCCACCTTCCCACCCACCACTCCCATCCTGTCCAAAATGCAGCTGAAAACCTAGCTCCCTTGTGAGCTTGCTCTGACAAGTACAATTCTGCATCAGTTAACATATTCTTGTAGAAAAATGTCGATTAGCATAACAGCTATGAATCCACTCACAACCCTCAGGTGGAAGACACGTCACAACCCCAGATTTCCCTGGTTCTGAGCAGCTGCTGCCCAGGGGAGGGAGGGGGGCCATCCTGCCTCTGCGGTTCTTATGGGAAACCACCTCTCCCTGGGGGGGAGCTCAGGCAGTTTACACAGTCCACAGACCACGTGGAGGGGTTCCCAGTCCTGGTCTGAGCTGTCGTCCGGTCATCTGCACAATCCATTCGAATGAATGAGACCTTGTGAGTGTGGCGTTCACTCCGCTACATCCAGTGAAGCCCCAGACCTTCTCTGCCTCCCGCAGGCTCAGTGCCGTGGCTTAGTCTCTAGGCAACCCCATGTCTCCCTGTGTTCGTTTCCAAATGCTGCTGTAACAAACTGCCACACCCTTGGTGGCTCAAACAACACAAATTTATTACCTGACAGTTCTGCTAGAAGTCTGACACAGGTCCCACAGGGCGAAAAATCAAGTTTTCAGCAGGTCTGCATCCGTTCTGTGGGTTCTAGGGGGAAATCCATGTCCTTGACTTGTCCATCTTCTAAAAGGCTAAAAGCACCTTGAATAAGAGACAGGTGCACACGGCCACTAGGCCAGCAGTGGGGACCCCGGTACTCTGGTGTGTTAGTCAGCTCAGGCTGCTACACCACGATACCAGGGTGAAAGGCTTCAGCAACAGACAGAAGAGCCTGAGAGTCCTAGATCAAGGTGCTGGTGAATTCAGTTCCTGGTGGGGACTCTCCTTGGGGTTTGCAGACGGCCTCCTTCTTGCTCTATGGTATCCTCTAAGCTAGAGACAGAGAGAGTGCTCTCCGGGGTTTCTTACCACAAGGCACTAATTCCATTAAAGGGCTCCACCCTCATGAGCTAATTACCTCCCCAAGAAGCCACCTCCAAATACCATCACTACCTACCATCCTGCCTAGTGGCCGTGTGCACCTGTCTCTTCTTCAAGGCTGCGAACCCACAAGGGCAGGGCTCTGTCCTTACTCACCATCATACACCGAGCACTTAGCACAGGATCTGCTGCCCTGAGTTGTTCCCTGTACCTGCGGTAACAAAGCATCACAAATCTGTTACAGTGATGACAGAGGTGTATTATCCTACAGTTCTGGAAGTCACAAGGCTTACCTGAGTCTCACTGGGCTAAAGTCAAGGTATCATCAGGGCTCTGCTCCTATTTGGAGGCTCTAGGAGAGGATCTCGTCCCTTCTTGCCTCTTCCAGCTTCAAGAGGCCACCTGCATTCCTTGGCTCTTGGTTTCATTCCACCATCCTTGAAATTATGCTGCCATCTCTCTGGTCCTCCCTCTCCCACTTTTAAGGACCCAGGATAATCTCCCAGCTGGCTAACAACCTTATTTCCATCCTCAGCCTCAGTGTCCTTTTGCCTGGTGACATACATATTCACAGGTTCCAGGGACTGGGATGTGAGCATCATCAGGGCCGTTGTCTTAACCACTACACGTCGTCCAAGGAGGTTCAAAAAAACCTGGATGTGATGCCTGCAACTCAGCAAAACCCTAACACCCTCTTTCTGCCACCATCCTTTACGACACAAACCCCCAATCAGCTTGTCTCTAGGCTTGAACATCTCAGACCTTGTTCTGAAAACACTGCATAAAAGAGAAATTACCAGTCCTACGATGCTTGAGTTTTCACTCACTGGTCTCTGGTTCAGCAAACACTTAATCTTTACTTTTCTGACTTGAGTCACCACCGGGTGTGAAGGACGGCTTTCTAGGACAGGCTTATAATAGGGATTCTCCCACTTTTGTTGCCCCTTTCCCTTCCCGAGAGGACACAGCTTGTGAGAGAAAAGGCCAGCCGAGGCCCGCGGGACCTCTCATGCTTCCTGTTTCCAGCAGATCGTAGGTCATCTGCATTGCTTCCCAGGCACCCCTCATCTGGAAAAACTGGGCTCCATGCTAGCCGCTGTTTACAGGGGAGGGTGGCTCCCTTACTGATCTGCAGAAAAGTGAATTTTCCCGCAAAAAGTTCAAAGCACTTTTATGAATGTAACATTTTACTTCCCACAAAAATCTTTTGTGGGATAACAGACAGGAGAAATAAGAATGGAGGCAACATGCATAGCAATAGCACTGACCACAATGAAAGGCAATATAGATATTTTTTAGTGGTTTAAGTGGCTGCCCCATAGAAGGTAGGTGTTGGCATTTTCTGTTTTACCCGAAGTCAACCTGACATGTGACCAGTTCATCGACAGATATGTGTGTGAAAACACACACACACATGCATCTAATGTCATCCATCCACCAACTTACTCATCCAGGCAGTGTCTATGGAACCTCTGCTGTGTTTCTGGCATCATCACAGGCACAGTGATGACATAGTCACTTACCCTCGAGAGCTCAGGGTCTGCCCAGGCAGAGTGACCTGGAAGCCAGGCACTGTCACACATGCTGAGTGCTGTCCTGTGCAGGCAAGGGTGGTGAGGATGGGAATCCAGCAATCTTGGGAGCTCCCTGGGGAGGAGAAGTTTGAGCTGAGTCCTATGGACTCAAGTAAGTTGTGGGGGTGAAGAGGAGCATGGAAGACAATGGATGTGAAAAGACATTGTCGTGTGAAAAAAGAGCACCGTGCCTTACGGAGCCCTGGGATCCTCACAGCCGGAGAAGGGATGGAAGGTTCAGACAGAGGGAAAGCCAAGGGCACATCCTCAGTGGCGTGGGGACCCCTACCCAGGAGCTCAGGCTTTATAGGTGGGACCACTGAGCGACGTAAAGCAGGACAGTACGTGATGGGATCTGAACTGGAGAGACCCCATTGGGAAGCTCTGTAAAAAAGGAAATGGAGGTAGGAAAGACTGGAGCCATGATCTAGACACGGAGATGCCTGCAGTAATCCAGATGAAGACTGAGGTGTGGGCTACAAAAAAGCATGTGTGGGCTGATGTCTTGCATGTGACTGTGTGTTGGTGCACAAAGATGTCTGGGAAGATGCTCGCTGAAATGTGAACAGTGCTTACTTACCGCTGGTGGCAGGACACGGTGTGAGGGGTTTGCTTTCTTCTTTATGCTTTCCTTGGTTGCTTAAAATTTTTCTGCATGAGGATATATTATCTTTATAAGCAAGAACATAAAAAAAGTTTTGTAGTTGTTATTTATTAAAACCTGACAAGAGCTCTGAGAGACTGAATATACAAACAAGCAGTGGCCAGACCATATAAAAACAGAATGCTGACCCACACCCCACAGCCATCTGCCCAGGAGACCAACCCCTTAAGCACAGTAAACAACCAGGAAGCCAGCCTGCTGCAAGTCAGAGGCGTGCGAGCCCCCACTGCGGTCTTCAGTAACCATCCGGGAAGACAAACACCGACTTGCATAAAAATTGGCTTAAAATGGCCAGGATTTGATTAATTATTGGCAGCTTTCCTAGTTTTTATCTCTGCTTCCAACTTGGTACCAACTAGAGAAAGCTGACTGTGCACCCCCTGAGCAATCACGTAGGATGTCCCACTGCTAGCTGGCCACCTAGAGCTTCTCCCAACCTGCAGCCTCCAATCAGGGCACACCTGGAGCCTTCCCTTTTCTCCACTCTGAAGATTCCCCAATCCTCTGCCTGCCTTTGAGTCTCTGCCAAAATGCAAGTCACATGGCAGACTGTC
The DNA here is from genome assembly GCF_009834535.1 of Camelus ferus. Classification (NCBI taxonomy): domain Eukaryota; kingdom Metazoa; phylum Chordata; class Mammalia; order Artiodactyla; family Camelidae; genus Camelus; species Camelus ferus. The sequence goes on from NC_045696.1 coordinate 6,977,363, forward strand.
TTGCTATGGCAAACTCTAAATAAGTCATCTCTGCTTTTCTCATTTCACTGGTCTTCATTTACTTCTGCAACACAAACAGTTCTGGTACGATGGGGATAGTAAAGAAGGGCCAATTGGAAAAGCTTTTAAGAAGAAGACGTGGGACCTGGTGTCTACTGGGGGTGGGGTGAAGAAGAGAAAGGCAAGGCAAGGGTGCCTCTGGCTTCCAGGCTGGGGTTCTGAGCAGACAGACGCTGGTGCCATCCACGGGGTCATGTAAAGGGAAGGAACACATGGGAGACATATGTGTCAGGGTCTACGGGACACAGAAGCACAGATGGTGGACTGGGGTAGAGGGTTAGAAGTGAGACTCCATGGAGTTGTGGGAAAAGCTAGAGGAAACCAGCCAAGGAAGGAAAGGCACCAAGTCCTGGAACAGCTGGAGCCATTACCACCTTGAGCCCAAAGGTGCCAGGGAAGGAAACCAGACAGAACTGTGAGCGAGACAGCCACTGAATGGGACTGTGGTGGTAGGAAGCGGAACTCAATCCCTTTCAATTCAACCTAGAGCCCACAGGAATGCTCCATTGTCCACCTGCCCTTCAACCTCCTGTCAGTGCCTGCCACGATCTAAACCCATCAGGAAGCCAGAAGACATGAGATACCGGTGCATCCATAGAAGTCATTCCCCTGGGGTATGGAGAATCTTAAAGGGAAGCTCTGCTGGGACACATGGAGACTACTTAGCCAGACAGCCTGGGGATAATAAGCTGCATATTGAGTGCTCATTTTGAGGTTCCCACAGGAGATGCAGGTGGAGATGTCTTGCAAGCAAGTCAAGGTGGCAGCGTAGATACTGAAAGATCTGACTTGGAGAGTTAGATGTGGGAGTCATCTAAATGTAAGGAGAGTTTCAGCACAGGTGACTTCTCCCTGAGAAAGAGTGAGGGGTGAGAAGAGAAGCAGGCTGAGGACAAACCCTGGGGACCAAAACATTGAAGTAGGAAAGCAGGAGAAGAGATCAGGGAAAGTCACTGGGAAGGAGAATCAATCAGAGACCTAGAGGCGAGAACCAGGATGTTCATCAGCTTTTCAGCCATATTTTTCAGCAGTTGGGTCTAGCAGTAAATTAGGCAAAGATCGAAACCCAAGGTACGGGGTCAAGCCAAACACAAACAACTCTTGAAGTCCATGGGCTTTGGGGGCTCTAGGGGAAGGGCTCCTGGGGGAGGAGGTCACAGCGTTTGCACTTTCTTGACACGCTTTCCAGCGTAGTCCCGGCAAGCCTCCTTGACAAGCTGCCCTGGTGTAACTGACTTGGCGGGAAAGAGCAGGGCGACAAACTGCATGATTGTCAACACAGGCCATGTCACTGTTGCTTCGCATCTGGGACCATGGCTCATTCCTTCAACACTGGATGCCAAGCAATGCCTGGTAATTATGGTTATTTTTTTCTGAATCCCTAAAGAAATTTTAAAGAACATAAAATTACAAATAAATAGATAAAAGATGCATTCACCTAAACCCAAAGACACAATGCTTCCTCTCACCACCATTTGCAAGTGTCTGCTTTTCCAAGAGCTGTTCCCCTTCCCCAACCCCCCTTGTGGGGCCGAGCACCAACGTAAGATGCTCTCAATGTCTATTTTCTCCAGCCAGGCGCAAATTAGGTTATTGTTGGCACGCAGAAAGCCAGCCCACGCTCGAATGAACTGGCTAAATGGCCACAGTTTCCAAACTAAGATGGAAAACTGTTCGCATGCTCAGCAATCTCTCAACCTTTTCTCGGCTGTGTGCTTAATTCCAAACCCTTATTAATCTTTTTTCCAAATCTTGGGCCTCACATTCGCTCCTTCCGTAGGCATCCAGACCTGTTTTATCTCACTTGCGCCAGCGAGCTGGCTGCTACTTGGAGCCAATTCCATTTCTGACACGCTGAGTAGTGGGTGCTCTGTAACAGCCCTGCCCAGTGGAAATACAATGCCAGCCACCTGTATTATTTTACCTCTTCTAGGAAGCACATTTAACAGCAAAGCTAAATGGGTGACATTAACATGGTGATATATTTTATTTAACCCAATATAATCATACAGAGTAATATCATATTCTAATGTAATTGATATGAAAGCCATTGATGAGACGTTTTGCATGATTACATTATGACTTTTCAAGTTATGTCTTCAAAATTCCCCCTTTAAGGGGGGGAGGGCATAGCTCAATGGTAGAGAGCATGCTTAGCATGCATGAGGTCCTGAGTTCAATCCCCAGTACCTCTATTAAATAAATAAGTAAATGTACCTAATTACCTCCCCCCCTCAATAAATAAACAAGACCCCCCCTTTTACTTTGCACTGACAGAGCATCACAATTTGGATGAGGCTCATTCAAATGCCCAATAGCGACACGTGGCAAGTGGCCGCCATATTAATGGAGATCCATGAGATCGCAAGAGACCAGCGGGTTTCCTGTCCCCTCCTCTGGTGACCATCACAGGATTCTCTCCAGCAAAAGTGACTCATTTTTCCCAGATTAAATGAGCCCAACAGCCCATCCCAGGAGGAACTTGCAGGCTAAGAAGGACCTCTTTGTATTGCGCATATCAGGAAGCTATCACAGAGGGCTGGTGCTGGGAGGAGGGCAAGCCGGTACCTGAGCCGTTACACTGACTGTCTTAGAAACAGCATTAACCAAGTCAACGCAGGGCCCATCGAGACAAACACACAAACAAAATCTCTCCTGGTCCACCTGAGCATTTATTTGAAAAATAGTCCTTGAGGCTCAGGGAAAAGGAAATAAATAGGAATGTGAGATTTATGGTTAGAAGCACCAGCACCTCTGAATTTATGATATAAGCCAAAAGTTTGCAAAACTAGATAAAACATGACTTTTCAAGGACACATCATTTGCAACTGTTGAGTTCCACAGGCAAGGCAAAGCCGAGAGAACACAGATTTCTATTTTTCCTTTTAAGAAAAGAGCAGATGTAATTACTTCAGTGTATGTACTTGTGTTGAGAATTCAATCAAGTGACTTTAAAGAAATCAAATAAACCTTTGTGGAAGAACCAAAAGGCAAGGAGAATGCAGCGGGAGGCTATGCAGAGCGCACAGCACTGCCAATGGGTCCCGGAGGAGGCACACAGAAGCAGGAGAAAATGTAATTTTAGAAGGAACCACATCCCAAGAGCATGAAACCACACAGCATTGCCGCCGACTGACCACAGGGGTGGGGAAGTGCCCAGCCATTTGTAATCTATGGGCATCATAGTTACCCTAAGGGCTGCCTGTCACCATGGCCCAACCAGTCGTCTGTGGGAGCAGACAACTAAAGGAGCTCGCAGCCTCACTGTTTAAAAAGAGCATGATGGGAACGTCAAACAAACACAGCATCGGAAAACCACAAAGCCCTTGTTCTGAACCCATCCTTCTGCTCCGGCTTCCCCGGGAGCTGAGCAGGTGCAGAGCCCAGGAAGCTCCTCTGGCTGAAGGTGAGAGCTTTCTCCCTTTCTACCAAAGGCATCTTCCATGAGAGGTGCATCCCAGCCACAGAGTCTTCCAGCTCAGCCCCAGCTCATTCACATGTAGGCTTGAAAACCCAGGACCAGAGTAGCCTTGAGTCCCCAGACAGAGCTGTATAGGGCCAAACAGCTTCACCGTGCAGCAATGAGCTGCTTTTCTGTACAGAGGGAGCCCAGAGCTGTGGCTTCGTGGGCACAGAGCCTCTGCGGGGGCTCCGACCCTCTCCCCAGAACCCCCTCAGCCCCACCCTCAGCAGGCTGTGAATGGAGGGGAGGGAAGCCACTGTCTTCTTTCCAGACCGCTTTCCCTTCCAGGACCGAAGACTCTATTTGAGACCACCTACGGTCAGAACTGCCCAAAGGTGTTCCCAAATGCAAGGCTGTTGCTTGGGGAAACCATTTCTTCCTTTTAGCAAGATGACATCACAAAACAAACAAATAGAACAGGCAAAGAACTGCAGAGAAATCCCCCTCCTGATTTTCCCTCTGCTCCACTTTGCAAATACCCTTAATTTTGCAAGAGAAACTACACAGTCTGAGCTGAGAGAAGGAAAACACCAATGTTTCCAATGCCAGATGAACATCCACGAAGTGTTGCAGGTTAAAGTGGGGAATGGCCTCACGGAGCGAATCAGTGATGGGCCCAAGTCCAGCCAACTTCTGGCCGTTCTAACCCCGAGTGAGACTTTCTCCTTCAGCAGACACATCCACAGAGAGGCGAGATGAAACAGGCCTTCCTTGGCGTCAGGCCCTGGCGGGCAGAGGGGTGGCCTCAAGGAAAGAACAAGCCGTGCTTTCTAAGGAAAGGGCCGGGCACCCCCGGACATCAAAGCCCACCAGGAAGAGAGTGCCGAGCAGGAAAAGAAAAAGTCCAACGTCACAAAGGGAAAGCCGTGGGGCACCCAAAGTGATTTGTTGGCAAATGGCTCTCAGAAGAAAAGCTTAGTGTCACACAGGCAACTGCAATGGCCCGTTGTGGCAATGAGTGTCTAACTTGCATATAAACATTATTGAAGATGGCACCTCCCATCCAGTGACCAAGAAATGCTAACGTCCGTTGCAGCTCATGGGCATTCATCACAGCCACTGGTTGGTAATGACTTGCCAGATGTTCTAGGCTGGCCTTGGAAGCAGTGGTTGGCACTGGGGACTGAACGGCCCGTACGCAGGGAGCCAGCCTCACCAGGCTGCTGGGGGGTAGCCCTCGCCTGTGTCTGGCTCCCCACGAGGGCAGCGGCGCCGGCAGGTGTCCCAGCGCGCTCCACCTCCCAGCTGCCCGTGCACTTCTCAGGCTTGGGCAGATGGGGAGGCATGACTTCTGGATTTTTACCATCCAATGAAACATTTTTTTTTTAGATGAAATTTGTATTACATGAAAACTAATCATTCTGAAGGACATTTTGACAGCATTTAGTACACTGACAAAGCTGTGCAACTACCATCTCCACCAAGTTCCCACACATTCCCTAGTTGACACCCTCCTCCCGATTCCAGCATAACCTTTCAAAGAACACCTTCTCCGATTCCACACAAATCTCTCCCTTCACTTCTGCCCTGACTTCAGACCACTGTCCAGCCACGAAGGAACGTGGCATCTTCCCAGCAGGGATTTAGGTTTTATGCATCTTTGTAACCCCAGGGCTTAGCACAGTACATGGCAAGAGGTGGGCGCCCAGCTGGAGTCTCGGCACCAAAGTGGTAAAGACAGGGCGCTAAGCCCGCACATATGACGCCGGGGCTGCGTGTCTCAGCTCATCGGCTTTGAGACGAGCCCTGGGGCCACACTTCACCCTAGATTCTACGTGAAGTTCACCCACGGCCAAAGCTACCTGGGAAGCCATGAGAGCCAAGAGGAGAGAATCCTCCTTCCTTTCTGGAGTCCGGACCCAAGTGCATCCCAACTCACACACCCCACAGATGGGCTCCAGGACGCAGAGCCTCCCCCTCGGACCCTGGGCATCAGCGGCCCCTGGGACATTGTGATGTGATCACATCACAGCGGGGAAGCGGGAACAGCAAGCATTTTGCAGGGATGGGCATTTGATTATGGCGGGTTTGCCCCCAAGAATCCAGTCCGGCTCCAGAAGCCACAGCAGCTGCTGCTCTAGGGACTGGGCCTCGCCCTCGGCCTCCACCAGCGAGGCTGCCTCGGGCCTCTCACGGCAGACGTCCCTTTGTCTTCTGCCTCCAGCCGTAGGTTTCCATCAAACAAGTCACTTCAAGGACTTAAAGTTACTTCAGGCTTTAAGCACCCCTTCCTCCCCACAGCCCCCTCTTAGGCCTCTGGCGAGGACCCATTGGGGTGGGGTCCAGTCTGGATACCACTCTGGCCCCGGCACCAGCCCCCTTTGCTGCCAAATCATAATTCGCCCAAGGCCAGAGCTTCGGGGAGAAGGGCTGGAGGGGGATAAATGCACAGAAGCACCCAAACCCTAGGGGCTGTGGTCTGGGGGGCCTCCTGCCACCCTGAGGGGCAGCACCCTGCTGGAACATGGACGGGTTGCATTTTCAGGCCCCCGGGGACGACGGACTGGGTTAAAGCAGGGAAAGCGGCGCCAAGAGAGTGTGGGTGATTCCCAGCCTCGGGCTGCACCCCTTCCTGGTTAAGCGATTCTGTTTCAGAATCTCGACTCCCACCCTCCCCTCCGAGTCTAGCAACAGTCTAGGCTCACCTCCCATTTGTGTCAGGGAGCCGTCCCCTGTTTGGATAATATGTCACTCTCATCTTCGCTCGTCGCCTGGTGACTGAGTCACATCTCTATCGAGACCAGCCGAGAGGAGGGAGGAGGAACGAGGGTGGGCGGGCCCCCGAGAACACTGCGCTGAGTCAGGGTGCAGGCTGTGTCAGCCAAAAGCAGAGCCCGGTGGGCGGGATCTGAGCCAACGTGAAGAAGGCCAAGTGCGGCCCCGACAGCCTCCAGGTCCCACCTTCACCGCAGGAACCAGCAAATCCGTGTTGCAGCCCGTGTTCTGCGGCACCTAGCTGTGTATGCGTGGTCTGAGCTCCATGGCGCTTGAGGCATTCTGGGGGAAACACAGGAAGCAGCTACATACAAGTGCAGTGCTAGTTTATCTACATAACAGGATGTCTCAGAAGCCTTAACCTGCTAACTTGTTCTAGAACTCTCCAAGAGGGAGGCAGAGTGGGCAACGTTTCCCAAATCTATTATCCCTTCACTTTCCCTCCCCTTCAAAACAGGATCCCTTCACCCTCCAACTCCAGATGTAGGATTTGATCCAGTCAAGTACGGAAGTAGGTTCATCAGCCCCTGAGAGCCAACTGTTACATACTTAGGAATTCTGAGAGCTGGTCAACAGTTGGTAGGTTGAAATTAGCCACGGTGGGAGTTTTGACAACACAGAAATTGGCAAACTCTCCGATCAAGTGTCCCCCTCCTTCCCCCGTGAAGTCACTCTAGCAGCAAAACAGTGGTCTTAACCCAACGTACAGAGTCCCGGACTTGGAGGGGGCGTCAAGGGGGGGTCTGAAGATTCCTCACGTCTCACTCCCTCCTCCGTAGCATCCTTGGACCGGTTGATTTTTGTGGAGTCTTTTGAGGCCTCAGCAACTTCCCTCTGGCTCAGACCAGAAGCAGGTGCATCACAGAGCCCACTCCACCCAGCTCTCCCAGTGGGAGCAGTTTGAACCATCCCCCTCCTCTCTGCCCTCATAGGAGGAAACCCACCCCACCCAGTTTATAAAGTATCCCCAGACGGTGAAATCATTAAGAAAGGAAAAGGATATCCCTGGAACCTGGCAAATAGAGAACCAGATACACATCCAGCCTAGAGATGCAGATTCTGCTTGCCAGCAGCTCGGAGCCTCGGGTGGGCAACACACAGTGACTCCAGCAAATGAGGAAAACACTTAAGACACAAGAGACTGCTGAAAATGGAGCCGGTGAGATGAGATGCCTCTCCAGTCACCTGGCAGCCTGCATCAGTCAAGTACCATCTTGAAGAGAACCCGGAAGTCTGGTTATGTTCACAGAAAACCAGGTTGCCCCAGAAGTTCCGGTGGAGGTTGACAGAAGGACCACACCTACCTGTCATTTGAGGGAGTGGGGAGCCATTCTCTTCCTTGAAACCTGGGGGGGATTACAAGCCTCATGGAATGGAACTGTATGCGTGAGTGGACAGTGAGCCGTGATTCTCGCATCTACTGAAAACTTGCCAAAGGCTTTTGATAACTTGTGGCAAAAATTATATTTGATTTTCTTTCTGGAGAAAATAAGATGCAGTTTACTTCGTTGGATAGAGACCATTCAAAAATACATCAAGCTGCCTTTTAAAAGAAATTTCTTATTTCATCCTAAAAAACAATGGTGGATGGGAAGTATTTTTCAGGATGAAAGCTGGTGGGGTAAGTTGTCTACCACCAGTCCTTGGAGGAAGGACCTCGAGACGTGGGGGAGGAAGGTCAGTGGCCCAAGATCAGTGACCACGTGTTTATCTGAGGACTTGAGTCTCCAGACCCCAAATCCAGATCGTTTCCCTTCCACAAAGCCCTGGGTAGGGACATGCCGGCTCCTAGGTGTTAAAGTAATGACTGAGGGAACTCTTCTCTTCAAAAGACTCTGAAATGCCAACTGCGGGTTTCTCCAGAACAACGTGGATTTAATGAAGTGCAAAATGTAGGCTTTTTGCATTCCAATCAAGTTTCACCAGGAATTTAAACCACATCTCAGTAAAAGCCATTCTGTTTTATTGATGCAGGAATTAGTGTAATCACTGAAATACATTCGGAGGATGCAAGCCTTCATGGGAAAAGAGGACGTGGGCATTAATCTGTTCAAATTGCTAACATTTAAACTCGAAGTGCAAAGTTAAATGACTTGATGCCTATGGGTTGCGTAGTAAAGGTGATGTTGATACAGAAAACAGTACAGAGAAATTACCATTTTCTTGTAAAAATTAAACATACCTTGTTAAAGCAAAGAAAATACCCTGAATCCTGCTCTCCAGGCCCCGTTTTTTGTTGTTGTTGTTGTTGTTTTTTGGTTTTTTTTTTTTTTGCTGGTAGCAGGTGGAACCCCCCAACAGGTGTTTAACTGTGGGGACCAGTTATCCTGAACCATCAATTACCTGGTCACTGCTCAAAGACACTTTTCCTTCTGAAACCCAATTATTGTCGCCCTCAGGAGCAGGGCAGCAGAGGAAAGGAAATTCAATTTTCCACTCACAAGAATTCTTAACAGAAAGAGGTTTGTGGGAAGTGGGCTGAAACATTTGGCTAAAATTGGAACTCTGGCTAACGTTGAGGGCTGGATTCACTGGTCCTTCCTCTGCTGGGAAAATCCACAAGGTGGCGTGGTTTGAGCAAAACCTACCCCCAGTCTTGCGCCAGAAAATGTACAGGGAAACCTGCCCTTCAGTCAGGGAGGGACCTGTTACTCTGAAAGAGCTTCCCCTGTCCTTCCCCTAGAGCGTACCAAGCCCTTGGAAAATTTGCGTCTCACAAGTCTAATATCCGAGAGAGGCTGTCTCAGATCTCAGCTCTCTTAGAAAACTAAGAAACCACTCTCTCTCCTCTTCCGTCCCCTCCTCATCTCTCCTCAAGGCTGGAAAGTCAGATCTGTTGTGTGGGCTCTCCAGGTTGGGTGACCACCGTGCATGGACAGGGAGAAGGAAGGACTGGAGAGGCTGTCCCCCTTCTGAGCTGGACAGTGCTTGTCACCCATTCTGTGTCCGGCATGGTGCCTTCAGCAGACAGGACTCAACCCTCTGGACCTCTATTGCCTCACCTGTAATTTGGGTCCACACTTCCTGGTGGCTGTGGTGCCCCGCCCAGTACTTGGCACATAGTAGATGTTCATTCAGTAAAGGCTGGCTTTCGTGTCCCACGTTTTTCAAGATGCCTTTGCTAATTATTAGTCTGACCACTGCCAACCTCTGTCTCTGACATGCTAGAATGTTCTTAGTCTCTCATCCACCATGTAGAAGGCAAGTGCACATGGATAAGGGACAGTGTGCAATCCTGTGTCACCAAGCAGGCTCCTAGCTTCCAGATGGGTCTACCCATCTGTGTCTCAGATTGCATCCGAATTTCTCACAGTTTCCAGGACAATGTTGAGCTTATAAAAATAGTGGCTGTTATAGCTACAAATTGTTACCTTCCTCGACCCAGACACTGTCATAATTGCCACCATTTGTTCCAGGTATGCTATATACCAGGTGATCTATTTCTTTTCCACAGTAACCCCACAAAGGAGGTCTTATTATTCTCGTTTTATAATTGAGGAAACTGACATTCAGAGACAGAAGTGCCCTGAGCAAATGCACACAGATGGGAGATGGGAAAGCCAGGTTCCAGCCAGGTCTGCCCACCACCAAAGCCCATCACCTTGTCACAGTCCACACTGCCCAGTGGGCATTACATCATTTCATTCTTCCATCAGCCCAGCAGGGGAGAATTTCACCCCATTTAGCAAATGAATGACCTATGACTTGAGGTCCCCGGGCTGGTGGGCAGTCGAGCAGGGATGCCCCAGGTCTGGCTGAGGCTAAGCCCACACTGGAGTCATCGGGAGCAGTGGGGGATTCTCACTCCAGAAGCAAACCACCAAGTCCAAGGCCTCTGAAGGAGGGAAAAGCCTGAGGCAGCCACCTCCTCAGAGAACAGGGGAGGTGGGAGACCTCACACTGGATTCCACGTTCTCAGAGCTCACGCTGGCTCTGCTTCCTGGCAAGTCAGTTGGCTTCCTTGGGCCTCACTTTCTTTGTGTGTAATAAAAAGGAGAAGAATGAAATAAATGATGCTTACAGTTCCAGGACTGCTGGCTAGGCAGGCAAAGCACAGACTGGACCTCAGCCCTCTTGCTTCCCTCCTAGTGCAGTGCACAACCTACACAACTGTATGCTGCGATCCTGAGAGGTTCATAATGGTTCTAACTATCCAGGGTCCTGCTTCTTGAAATCCCATGAGAAGAGAAATCAGGGTATTGAATGTCATTCTCCTTCGTCCTTTCCTACTCTACTCTAGGCATTGAAATTCCACAATTTACAAAGTCATATTCATGTACTGAGCAGCCAACGTTAGTCCTCTGACCTTGCAGTAGGTACTAGACACTCTAAATATGGGTTCACATTGTAGAGCACCCCCAGCTAAGATTGTAAAAGGAACTTTTGACTTTTAGTCACTGTCATATGGTCCCAGTGGAACGACAGAGCCGTACTGCTACACACACGTGCGATTTCAAACTTGCCAGTCTGTCCGGATTTCAGATTATAGTAGTCCCCACGGTCACAACAGCTCAAGGTCAGGACAAATAAAAACCACTCACCTTCCCATGACACATCAGGCATCAGTGACAAGCATCACCACCAGCCCCCAGGGAGGGAAAATCTTCAGATAAGAACTTACTCAGAAAGACAGGCATCAGGGCAAGGGGCCGAAAGCTAACTATTGACTTTGAACTTCAAGCACCGCCTGAAACTACAGGTCTGAGTTGGCTCTCAAACGTGTACCAGTCGTAAATGGGAGCGTAAATTGAACAATTCTGGGATGAGTGTAGCAGGAAAGCCCCACCCTGTCCTCAGTCTGGAGCACCACTGCCTGAAATTCATTATCCCTGTTTGTAAACCTTTTCCTGAAGTAAGACAAGAATTCATTTTAGAAGGTAATCATCTCCTTTCATTTGGAAAATAGATATGCTTTTCTTTTTGCTAACACAATTTACTTTTCTACTGTGGTAAAATGTCTACAATATAAATTTTACCATATCAACCATTGTATATAGTCTACAGTTCTGTGGCATTAAGGACATTCGTACTGCTGGGCAACCATCACCATCATCCATCCACAGAACACATCATCTTCCCAAATGGAAACTCTGTGCCTTCTAACTCTCACTCCCCATCCCCTCCTCCCCCAGCCCCTGGTCACCACCATTCTACTTTCTGTGTCTATGGATCTGACTCCTCTAGGGACCTTGTATAAGTGGACTCATACAATATTTGCCCTTTTGTGACTATTTGACTTAGCACAATGTCCTCTAGATTCATCCATGTTGTAGCCTGTGTCCAAATTCCCTTCCTTTTCAAGGCTGAATATTACTCCATTGTATGTATAGACCACATTCTGCTTATCCATTCATCTGTTGATGAACACTTCAGCTGCTTCCACCTTTTGGCTATGGTAAATACTGCTGCTGTGAACAGGAGTGTGCAAATGTCTGATTACAGGTGCTTTTCTTGCCCAGTAAGGATGGGGAAGGCTTTGGCTGACCTGTGATTATGCAGAGCCCCTTTGAAGCTCCGCCATGACACAAAGCCCAAGAGAGATGCTGCCCACATTCCCTTCCCACCTCCCTTCCTCTCCACATCACACCGACCTCTCAGGGGGAAGCTGCATCCTTTTTTCCGTACATGTCCACCCCTCCACCTTTGCTCTTGATGGCACTTTGGATTGACTTCCATTCCACAGACACCACCTTCCCCACTCCCCTCTTCTTTCTAGGGTCAACCTCTCCCCTCTGGCTTCATCTGAGCATGTAAATGTGCTCAAAATTCCCCCGGCTCAAGGTCCTCCACTGTTCTGGAGGTCAGAGTCTGAAATTAAGGTGTCAGCAGGGCCGCGCTCGCTCTGAAATCTCTAGGGTAGAATCCCGCCTTGGCTGTCACCTTCCAGCCTTCCCAGCTGCTCCTTGCCTGTGGCCGCATCACTCCCATCCCCGCCTCTGTCATCACAGCACCTTCTCTGCGTCTCTGTATGTCCTTTCCTGTCTCTTGGGAGAATGCTCTAATTGGATTTGAGGCGCACCCTAATCCGGTATGATCTCATCTTGATCCATATTTTACTTACATCAGCAAGTCTCTACTTTCAAATAAAGTCACATGCTGAGGTTCGGGTGGACATGAATTTGGTGGGGACACCATTCAACTCACTGCACTGGTGAATCCGTCGCCAAACCCAGTGGGCGTGGTTCAGTAGCTGTACACCGCATTTGTTCTGGTTATTTAAAACAGAAATAGCTTTATGTGTCCTACTGATTTTTAGATGATAGAAATATTAAGGGAAAGTTTAGATAGAAAAAAATGAAAGAAAGCAAAAACATCCACAAACTTGCAACTCAGAGGCTGATCTACATGAAGGTTTTGGATGACATTCTTCTACACACACATATAACTGCCAGAAGGCAGTGAGTGCAGGGTAGACTGTACACTTTATTCTGCTTTTCCACTTAACGCCGTGGCATAGACAACCTGCCCGGTTGATAAACACATACCCTGTCATCCAATAAATAGGTGCTGGGGCATGCTGCATGCCAGGTACTTTTTCCAGGGCCTGAGATCCAACAGCCAATAAAACACACATAGATCTCTGCCCTAGGGGAACTTCATTTCTGATGAGGCAACAGACAAAAAAATGAATGTAATAAGTAACTTCTTTCATGCTGGAAGGTGAAAAGTGCTGGATAAGAAGCAAACAGTAGCACAAGGAAGAGAGATGTGAGTACCGGGCAGCAGTGAGTGCGACTAGAAGTTCATCCAATCGCAAAATACTGGGAAATCATTTTTAATGACCGTGTAGTACTCCGTTGATTATATCTGCCACAGTATGTTTAACCAGTGCTCTGTGGATATTTGAGTTGTTTCTAATTTTTTGTTATTATAAAAGAGGCTGCAATGTGCCTGGACTACAATAGATGGACACTTGTAAAATTTTCTTGGGATAAATGTCTTAACCCAGAATTGCTCATACAAGGCATCTAATCATTTCTAAATTGTGAGACCTCCTGTCCCTCTGTCCTCCAGAAAGACTTTGCCAGTTCTCACATCTGGTAATACACTGCAAGTTCACAAGTCCACTGCCCCTCCCAGGACGTATACTCCACATAATGTATTTGTGATTTATTTTTAATGTCACCAACTTTAGAGGATAAACAATGTTATTTTGCACTGCTTTTACTTTGCCATGGTTGAACAGTCCTTCCATATGCTTTTTAGCTCTGTGTATTTCTTCTCTTATAAACTCCTTATTCATTTCTTTGATCATTTTTTTCCATGGGGGTATTTATTGCTTTTGAAAATTGGGAACATATATGTTATGCGTTGCAAATACTTTTCATGGTTTGTCTTATTACTTTTTTTTAACAGACATTTATAATTTTTATGTTGGCAAAAATAACAGTGTTCTAAAACAGTTTCTGGATTCCAATCATGGTTAGAAAGGCTTTCTCAACTCTGAGAATGATAAAAATACTCACATCTTCTACTCCTTCTATAGTTTTTTTTTTTTTCTGCATTTAAATCCTTAATCTATTTGGAATTTATTCTGATCTGTGGAGTAAAGAAGGGACTCATCATTTTTCTTTCGAGTGAACAGCCAGCTGTCCCCACAGCATGTGCCAAATGCCCTCTTTGTCTGTCCCCCAAGATGCCAGTCCCACCTGCCCCTTGGCTTCCTGCCTGACCCTCCCCCTTCTTTTCACATCTTTCATCCTTTCCTCAGCACCCACTCTGGGTTCTGTACTTCCGACTTCATATTGTAATTGTTTCCAGAACCTGTCTTTCTATTCACTCCACAGTCTCCTGGGGAAGCCTGCATCCCTGCCCATAGTGACACTTCCACTCGTCTGTACTGACAACCTCCAAATCTAGAGCTCAGTCCAGGTCACTGATAAGTTTCAACACCACGCCCCTGACTTCCCACAGGAGAGCGCTCACCTGGGTGTCCACAGACACTTTAAACTGAAACAACCCAAACCACATCTGCTTCTGCCTCCTGGTCTCAACCACCCTGCCATCCCCCATTCACCTGGCCACTCCTTCCCACAGCCACTAATCTCCAAATTATGTCAGCTTTACTCCTTATTCAGCCCCACGTCCACTGCCACCCCTTCACCCTCATGGCTGCTCCCTTAATCCAGCACCCCACCATTTCTCCTTCTTACTAGCATCCTCCTAACCTGGACTTCAGCAAACTATAGCCCAGTGAGTCAAATCCAGCCTACAGCCTCCTTCTGGGCTGCCCATGACCCAAAGAATAATTTTACATTTTTAAAGCATTGTTAAAAGTTAAAAAAAAAAAAAAGAGTATGCAACAGAGACCTATGTTGCCTGCAAAGTCTGAAATACTCATTATTGGCTCTTTGCTGAAGAAGCGTGTAGACCCTTACCTCTAACCCACACGCCTTTTAGTGGTCTTAGACACCCAGGCACTCTGTATGCCCATTGCTCTTCCCCCTAAAATCACCCCATGGGCTTTACTTAACGATTTTCTTAGATTCAGGTGAAGCAACTGTCTCGGTTTCTACGTTGCCAGGTATATGGGATGGGACACCTTCAGATCAAGTCCTTGACGATTATTTAGCTCCTGGGCGCTAAATTCCATAAGTCACATGCCAGAAGGGTCTCAACGTTTTATTTGAAAATATCTCTTTTTTCCCCTTTCTGATGATAGAAGTCATATAAAGTCATTCTAGAAAATTTGGGGAAATCAGAATGTTTAAAAGGAGTATTAAAATCGCCCACAGCCCCCCTCTGAGAAGTTTCCTATTAACATTTTTTTTAACATTTTTTATTGATTTATAATCATTTTACAATGTTGTGTCAAATTCCAGTGTTCAGCACAATTTTTCAGTTATTCATGGACATATACACACTCATTGTCACATTTTTTTTCTCTGTGAGTTATCATAACATTTTGTGTATATTTCCCTGTGCTATACAGTGTAGTCTATTCTACAATTTTGAAATTCCAGTCTATCCCTTCCCACCCTCCAACCCCCTGGTAACCACAAGTCTGTATTCTCTGTCTGTGAGTCTATTTCTGTCCTTTATTTACGCTTTGTTTTTGTTTGTTTGTTTTTGTTTTTGTTTTTTAGATTCCACATATGAGCGATCTCATATGGTATTTTTCTTTCTCTTTCTGGCTTACTTCACTTAGAATGACATTCTCCAGGAGCATCCATGTTGCTGCAAATGGCATTATGTTGTCGGTTTTTATGGCTGAGTAGTATTCCATTGTATAAATATACCAAATCTTCTTCATCCAGTCACCTGTTGATGGACATTTAGGCTGTTTCCATGTTTTGGCTATTGTAAATAGTGCTGCTATGAACATTGGGGTGCAGGTGTCATCCTGAAGTAGATTTCCTTCTGGATACAAGCCCAGGAGTGGGATTCCTGGGTCATATGGTAAGTCTATTCCTAGTCTTTTGAGGAATCTCCACACTGTTTTCCACAGTGGCTGCACCAAACTGCATTCCCACCAGCAGTGTAGGAGGGTTCCCCTTTCTCCACAGCCTCTCCAGCATTTGTCATTTGTGGATTATTGAATGACGGCCATTCTGACTGGTGTGAGGTGATACCTCATTGTAGTTTTGATTTGCATTTCTCTGATAATTAGTGATATTGAGCATTTTTTCATGTGCTTTTTGATCATTTGTATGTCTTCCTTGGAGAATTGCTTGTTTAGGTCTTCTGCACATTTTTGGATTGGGTTGTTTATTTTTTTCTTATTGAGTCATATGAGCTGCTTATATATTCTGGAGATCAAGCCTTTGTCGGTTTCACTTGCAAAAATTTTCTCCCATTCCGTAGGTTTTCTTCTTGTTTTATTTCTGGTTTCCTTTGCTGTGCAGGAGCTTGTAAGTTTCATTAGGTTCCATTTGTTTATTCTTGCTTTTATTTCTTCTAGGAGAAAAATTTTTAAATGTATGTCAGATAATGTTTTGCCTATGTTTTCCTCTAGGAGGTTTATTGTATCTTGTCTTATGTTTAAGTCTTTAATCCATTTTGAGTTGATTTTTGTATATGGTGTAAGGGAGTGTTCTAGCTTCATTGTTTTACATGCTGCTGTCCAGTTTTCCCAACACCATTTGCTGAAGAGACTGTCTTTATTCCAATGTATATTCTTGCCTCCTTTGTCAAAGATGAGTTGACCAAAAGTTTGTGGGTTCATTTCTGGGCTCTCTATTCTGTTCCATTGGTCTATATGTCTGTTTTGGTACCAATACCATGCTGTCTTGATGACTGTAGCTCTATAGTATTGTCTGAAGTCTGGGAGAGTTATTCCTCCAGCCTCTTTCTTTCTCTTCAGTAATGCTTTGGCAATTCTAGGTCTTTGATGGTTCCATATGAATTTTATTATGATTTTTTCTAGTTCTGTGAAATATGTCCTGGGTAATTGGATAGGGATTGCATTAAATCTGTAGAGTGCCTTGGGCAGTGTGACCATTTTAACAATATTGATTCTTCCAATACAAGAGCATGGAATATCTTTCCATTTTTTAAAGTCTTCTTTAATTTCCTTCATCAGTGGTTTATAGTTTTCTGTGTATAATTCTTTCACCTCCTTGGTTAGATTTATTCCCAGATATTTTATTACTTTGGGTGCTATTTTAAAGGGGATTGTTTCTTTACTTTCTTCTTCTGTTGATTTATCGTTAGTGTAAAGAAATGCAACTGATTTTTGAATGTTAATTTTGTAACCTGCTACCTTGCTGAATTCTTCAATCAGCTCTAGTAGCTTTTGTGTGGACCTTTTAGGGTTTTCTATATATAGTAACATGTCATCAGCATATAATGACACTTTTACCTCTTCTTTTCCAATTTGGATCCCTTTTATTTCTTTCTCTTGCCTGACTGCTGTGGCTAGGACTTCCAGGACTATGTTGAATAGGAGTGGTGATAGTGGGCATCCTTGTCTTGTCCCAGATTTTAGTGGGAAGCTTTTGAGTTTTTCACCGTTGAGTACTATGCTGGCTGTAGGTTTGTCATATATAGCTTTTATTATGTTGAGATAAGTTCCCTCTATACCCACTTTGGCGAGAGTTTTTATCATAAATGGGTGTTGAATTTTATCAAATGCTTTTTCTGCATCGATGGAGATGATCATGTGGTTTTTGTCCTTTCTCTTGTTGATGTGATGTATTACATTGATTGATTTGCGTATGTTGAACCAGCCTTGTGTCCCTGGGATGAACCCCACTTGGTCATGATGTATAATCTTTTTTATGTGTTGTTGGATTCTATTTGCTAAAATTTTGGTGAGGATTTTGGCGTCTATGTTCATCAGTGATATTGGCCTATAATTCTCTTTTTTTGTAGTGTCTTTGCCTGGTTTTGGTATCAGGGTGATGGTGGCTTCATAGAATGAGTTTGGGAGTATTCCCTCCTTTTCAATAGTCTGGAAGAGTTTGAGAAGGACTGGTATGAGTTCTTCTTTGTATGTTTGGTAGAATTCCCCGGTGAAGCCGTCCGGTCCTGGACTTTTATTTGTAGGGAGGTTTTTAATTACTATTTCTATTTCCTTTCTAGTGATCAGATTGTTCAAGTGTTCAGATTCTTCTTGATTCAGTTTTGGTGGACAGTATGTTTCCAGAAACTTGTCAATCTCCGCTAGGTTATCCAGTTTGGTTCCATATAGTTTTTCATAATATTCTCGTATGATATTCTGCATTTCTATTTTGTTTGTTGTAATTTCTCCATTTTCCTTTCTTATTTTGCTAATTTGTGCTCTCTCTTTTTTCTTCTTTGTGAGTTTGGGCAGAGGTTTGTCGATTTTATTTACTTTTTCAAAAAACCAGCTTTTGGTTTGGTTGATTTTTTCTGTGGTCTTGTTAATCTCTATTGTATTTAATTCCTCTCTGATCTTTATTATTTCCTTCCTTCTGCTGCTTTTTGGGGCTTTTTGTTCTTCTTTTTCTAATTCATTCAGGTGGTGGGTTAAATTGTTTATTTGAGATTGTTCTTCTTTTTTGAGGAAGGCCTGTATCGCTATAAACTTCCCTCTTAGCACTGCCTTTGCTGTGTCCCATAGGTTTTGAGTGGTTGTGCTTTCATTATCATTTGTCTCAAGGTAGTTTTTAATTTCAGCTTTGATTTCCTCATTGATCCATTGTTTTTTCAATAACATATTGTTTAATCTCCATGCTTTCCTTTTTTTCTCCTTTGTTTCTCTGTTGTTGATTTCCAGTTTCATGGCATTGTGGTCAGTAAAGATGCTTGAGATAATTTCTATCTTCTTAAAATTGTTGAGGTTTCTTTTGTGCCCAAGTACATGATCGATCCTGGAAAATGTTCCATGTGCACTTGAAAAGAATGTATATCCTATTTTTGGGGGGTGTAATGCTCTGAAAATATCCACCAAATCTAGTTTTTCTATTGTAGTGTTTAATTTCTCTGTTGCCTTGTTTATTTTCTGTCTGGAAGATCTGTCTAGTGATGTTAATGCAGTGTTAAAATCTCCAACTATGATTGTATTCCCATCAATATCCCCCTTTATCTCTGTTAGTAATTCTTGTATGTACTTAGGTGCTCCTATATTGGGTGCATATATATTAACGAGTGTAATATCCTCATCTTGTATCACTCCTTTAATCATTATAAAATGTCCTTCTTTATCTTTCTTTATGGCCTTTGTTTTAAAGTCTATTTTGTCTGAAATCAGTACTGCAACACCTGCTTTTTTGGCTTTTCCATTTGCGTGGAATATCCTTTTCCATCCTTTCACTCTCAATCTATATGTGTCCTTCTCCCTAAAGTGGGTCTCTTGTATGCAGCATATTGAAGGTTCTTGCTTTATTATCCAGTCTGCCACTCTGTGTCTTTTGACTGGAGCATTTAGTCCATTAACATTTACAGTAATTAATGATAGATGTGTATTTATTGCCATTTTGAACTTATCTTTGCAGTTGAATTGGTATATCCTCTTTGTTCCTTTCTTCTTCCTTTTGTGGTTTGGTAATTTTCCTTTGTATTATCATGGATTTTATCTAATTTTTGTGACTCCTTTGTAAATTTTTGGCTTGTGGTTACCCTTTTTTGTAAATCTATCAACCCATTACTATAACTGTTTTTATTAAACTGATAGTAACATGATCTCAAACACATCCTACTGTTAAAAAAATTTAAAAAAGAAAGAAAAAAATATTCTATATTTCCCTGCCTCCCTCTCCCACTCTCAGTGATTTGTATGTCTTCTTTTATAATTTCATGTTTACTTTATTTGTAATTCATGAGTTATCACCTTTCCAGTTGTGTGTTTCTCATTTCTGTAGCATCCTGCTGCTTTTCTATTTAGAATAGCCCTTTCAATATTTCTTTTAGCATGGGTTTAGTGTTGCTAAACTCCTGCAGCTTTTTTTTCTTTTTTTGTCTGTGAAACTCTTTATTTCTCCTTCTATCCTCAAGGATAGCCTTGCTGGATAAAGGATCCTAGGCTGCATCTTTTTTTCATTCAGGGCTTTGAATATATCTTGCCACTCCCTTCTGGCCTGTAGTGTTTGTGTAGAGAAATCAGCTGAGAGCCTTATGGGGGTTCCCTTGTAACTTACTCTTTGCTTTTCTCTTGCTGCCTTTAGAATCATTTCTTTATCCTTGACTCTGGCCATCTTGATTATGATATGTCTTGGTGTGGGTCTATTTGGGTTCTTCCTGTTTGGGACCCTCTGAGCTTCCTGTACTTGGATATCTGATTCCTTCTTTAAGTTTGGGAAGTTTTCAGTCATGATTTCTTCAAAAACCTTTTCAATCCCCTTTGATCTTTCTTCTCCTTCTGGGACCCCTATTATGCGAAGATTGGGACAGCTTTATATTATCCCATAGGCCCCTTATGCTATTTTCATTATTTTTTATTTGCTTCTCTTGTAGTTCTTCTGAATGGGTGCTTTCTATTGCCCTGTCTTCTAGATCACTAATTCGTTCCTCTGCATTATCTAGTCGGCTTTGCACAGCTATTAGATCATTCCTCATCTCTGTCAATGAGTTTACCCATTCTACTTGGCTCTTCTTTATAGCTTCAATTTCATTTTTGACATATTTTATATCTCTAAACACTATCTCTTTTAATTCCTTCAGCAATTCGATCACTCCTTTTTTGAAATCTTGATCTAGTAGGCTATCGATGTCTATTTCGTTGATCTTTCTTTCAGGGGATTTCTCTTGTATTTTTAATTGGGAAAGGTTTTTCTGCTTCTTCATCTTGCTCATACCTCTTTGGCACTGTGGTTTATGGAGTATCAGTTGTTTATTTTGGTCCTTAAGGATTTTATCTATCTGATGCCTATTTAGGAATAGAACTTAGGAAAAAAAAAAATAAGAGAGACAGAAAGAATTTTAAAAGAAGGGAGAAAGAGGGTTTGAAAACAGTGTATAATGAATAATATAAGAGTGAGTTGAAGCAGAGTATTAATCGGGTTGAGACGTCCTTTTAAAACCTTTACAAAAAAAGGGGGGGGAGATGAATAGATAAAAACAGATTTAAAAAAGGGGGGGGGTTGCGGGGTTTGTCGGTGTTCTCCTGGAGTCTGTGTGCTTTTAATGTGAAGTCTTTCTGTCTTCCTCCTGTTTTGGAAGCTCAGCTTGCTCTTTTCAGAGGCCCTCCATTGGCGCCCTCTTCTGTGCTGCTCCCAGCACCTGTCGGCAAGCAGATCGCGCCTCCTCCTAACTCTGGGTCAGGTGTAGCTCTCCTCTGCTGTGGGCGGGCGGGTCGCTGCCCCTCCGGATGCCGCAGTCAGATGTTGCAGACTGGCCAGGTAGGAGGGCGGGTCGTGCCCCCTCCCAGCACCTCGGTCAGGGGCTGTGTTCCTGCCCGAAAGGCGGGGGGTGCCGCTCTCCCTCTACCTGCGCGCCGCCGGTAGTTCCGCACTCTGTGTGGCTGCGCGCTCCGCCCTGGTCGGCGCTCTGCAGGTGGGCTCGGGGAAGACCGAGGGACAGCCCTGTCCCTGCTCCGAGCCAAAACCCAGCTCCTTGTTTGTCTTTGTGGAGCAAGTTCTCTGAGGGACCAGGATGGAAGGATCCTGTCTGCCCCGGGCTGCAGGCCAGTCTCAGTCTGGCCTTTGAGGCTGCTAAGCCCTTCGGTGCGGATGCAGGTTTCGCCCCCGCCCCCGCCTGGGTGCTCAGCGCGGAGGATATGGCGGCTGTGCCTGAGCCCTGCCTCTCTTTCCCCCGAAAACTTTCCGCGGGTTTTCAGAGACGGGGGTGTGCACCCTTCCCCCGAGAGCACATCAACCTTGCTGTTTTATGGAGGGCCCAGGTTGTTCTGCCTTGTGCACCCACAGCCACGGCGCGCAGCCCCTTGCGTTCCCCCAGGGCTGCCTCCGTGCAGCCACTTCCATCCTCCGCCCGCTTGTGCAGCCTGGCCCTGCCCGTGGCTGCCGGCCCGCGTCTCAGGCTGGGTGTCGGGGGGACGCTCTGTGCCCGTTTAACTTAGTTCTGTTAGTCAAGGGCTGCTCTGTACAGATCCGAGCCTCGGGGGATCCCCCTCCGTCCCGCTGGCCTCCCAGTTGGAGAGGGGAGACCCAGCGAGCGAGCGCCAGTCCTCCTTTGCCTCTCCCTCCCGGCGGGGACCCGTCCCGCGCTGCTTTGCCTTTTGTTCTTTCTTTTTTCCTTTTCTCCTACCAGATTTTTGGCGTCTTTATCTTTTGAAGAGGGCGATGTTCTGTCGGAGTTCCGCAGGTGCTCTGGTTGGCTGAGTGGGTCTGTAGATGTGGGTCTTGGTGTAGATGTGGGTCTTGGTGTATTTGTGGGAGAGGGGGACCTGCGAGCATCCTTCTACTCTGCCATCTTCTCCCGGAAACCCCTATTAACATTTCTGTGTGTTTCCTTCCACTTTTTGATTCTGAACGTGAGCTTGAGATCCATCCTGTTTTTCTGTTGGGTTTTCCCCAAAAATACTAAAAATTCCGGACATGCTCTTCCCCCACCCCCAGAATTCGCATATAATCTGAAATGTAGAATGTCCCATCAGCGGAACATCCATGCCAGCCTGGGTCACCACGGCAGCCTTTCCTCCACGAACGGTGCCCAAGAAATTCTACGGGCTGCTGGGATCAGGTCCTTCCAGCTTGTAGCTCAGTCACGCGTTCTTTCTTTCAGGTGAATGTTTCAGCACCAGGCTATTTTGCACCTTAGCTAGTTTTATGTAAGTTGATCGTCTTCCTGAAAGAGAGAGAGAGAGAAAGAACAAAAGGCGGGGGGTGGAGGGACTGGATTTTTCCTGCAGACCCACATTTACTCTAAACCAAAATACAGGAAAATAACTCAAGTCAAGTAAATCATCAAGCTCCCTGGTGCCGCTCGTCCCGTCCTTTTGCATGCTGTACAGCACTTCACAGTTAGCAGCTATTCCCTCCACATTATCTCTGGTCAAGCCACGTGCACGAGGCTGAAGGACCAGGGCGCGGGTTCTGACTTGGAGTCCGAAGTGCATGCGCATGGCTGGGGGCCCAGGGCGAGCTCTGGACAGGTGCTGGGGGCCCTAGGTGGGGGAGAAGGGGTTTGCGTCCTGGGCCGTGCAGGAACGCGGGGAGGAACGCCTGCTTTCCCCACTGCAGCTGCCTCTGGCCCCGCTGAGCAGCTCCAGTGCTCTGGCAAATGCAGTTCACATCACCCCCTCAAATTCACACCTGGGATTCCAAGAAAGAAAGAAATGTTAAGAGCTCTCATTAACACCCCTTCTGTAGCTCCCTGCGAGCCTTTGCTTTCGTGCCCATGGGTGCTGAGGCAGCTCTCAGCTCAGGCCTGGAATGGCCCTCTCTGGTCCAGGGCTCCCTGCGCGCTCTGGACAAGGCCTGGAGGCTGGGCCCCCACCCTTCCGCCCACTCCACGCCACCCTCCTCCTCGCTGGCTTCGCCTCTCCTGCCCCTTGCAACTCCTACCTCAGTTCCGCCTGCTCTCCAGGGCCTCTCTCATTTCCATGGATTCGGGGTTTCTCAGCTCTGTGCCAGTTCCCCACCAGCCGCTACAGAGTGAAAGGTCCACTTTGCGCCAAACCGGCACCCACTGCGCCACTTGAAGGGGCGCCCCTGAGGCCACCTTTCCCCCACACTCTCCCCCACACTCTCCCCCACACTCTCAGGGAGATTTGGCTCTGTTTGCTTTCATTTCTGTTTGTTTTTTAAAAAGGCACTGAAGTAGCATATGCCTTGACTTTTTTTCCCCCAACACAAAACACAGGCATTTGATTAACGACATGCTAGTTCATTATAGACACTGTTAAAAAACCAAATTCAAGGGAGTACATTTGAAGATCAAACTGGCTTTATTCAACGATTCATGAATCAAGCAGCTTCCCATCTAGCAAGCAGACAGGAGAGGAGCTGTACAAAATGGAAGGATTTTAAAGGCCTAAAGCGGATGGGACAGAAGTCATAGCCAAGAAAGGACTGTTCAGGCTGGATCAGCAAGACAGGGGTCTCTGGGGTAGATTACCTCACCAGTGGCCAGGAAATTCCAGACTGACTGGTTCAAGGTCACATTCCTGGGAGAGACTGAAAGTGTAATTAGAATAAGTACTCAGTCTGGGTTGGCAAACAGAGAGCTTAGCACAAGGGACTCCATCTTGGGACCCTTACTTCTTTTTAACACCAAACCCAAACACCCCATCTTTACTTTCTTCCTTTCTGCTTGCTCTTTCCCACACTAGCCCCCTGAGAATGCTTCTGTCTGCTCACCTGTGTGGGTATGACTCCCCGTAAAATGAGAGATAAGGCTCGATTTGATAATAGACACAAAATACATAACTGCTCAAACATGATTTTTTTTTTTCTTGTTTCTAGTTGGATGGCAGCTCTCTGCCACCAGCTTGGGGCCCAGGCCCCTCCATCTCGTGACTCCATCATCCCCTGTAGTAGGAGCAAGTCATGGGAGGAGGCATATCCAACACTGAAGGCCTCAGCTCAGAAGGGCACACGCTCTCCAGATGGGCCAGAACTTGGCTCGTGGCTGCCCCTCAATGCAAAGGATGCTGGGAAGTGTGGCCCAGTCCTGAGCTAGGAAAATAGAAAAAAACACCTTTGGAGGATGAACTGGCAGGCTCCCAGGACTGCCCAGAGCACTTATCTCTCTCCACTCGCTCATTAATCGTTCAAACACCCCATCTTGCAGGGGGGTGCTAGCGGTGAGCATAAACATCACCCATGACCTCCATCCAGATCCCCCACACTCCCCTCATCCTATCCTAACCTCAGCTGCCTCCTTTGACTCCTGTCCTGGTATCTATTCCAAGAAAAAGAAAAAAAGAAAGAAACACACACACACACACACACACACACACACACTCAGGGCTACTGAGGGTAGTCTAAAAGTTAAAGCTGTCACACCAAACATCAGGCTCTCAGACCAGATGCTGCCTCTTCTTTGTGCTGAAATATAAAAACAAGTCTGTGGGACTGGTGATTAACGAAACTATCCAACCAAGAGCAGGGTTAATCCATAAATTAAGTTGGTATCACTCAAGCCCCGTCCCCAGCTGTCTTCTTATTCAGGTAAATGTTTTCTCAACAGACTGTTTCTCCTTTAACCAAGGCGGGGAAATGCACAGCTAAGTCCGAGGACACAGGATGAAAGCCTGGGGGAAGAAACTGCCTGTACAACTTTTAGAAAGCTTCAAAATTATTGACTGAGGAATTTCATATAGTGTTTTATAGGTGTTTCAGAACAGTATCTGTTCCAAATGTCCCTTTGCACTCAGATTCTGGGAGAGTTTTCTTAATGCTTTGCATTAATCATAAAAGCCATCAGAAAGAAAATAACCATAAGTCAAAAACGCAAATGTTAAATGATGAGGCAGAAACCAAATCAAATGTGTAAACACATAGAAAGAGAAAGAACATTTCCCCCACACTTTTTTTTAACCTTGGCATTGAATCAACCATTAGGGTCTAATGCGTGCATACCTACCAATAAAAACCATGATTTTTTAACTCTGAAATTTAACTGACAACTTAAAGAGCTCACTCAGAATACTTACCCCTAAGTATACGGACAGAAGCGAAGGAAGCATTTATTACAAAGGAATGTTTATTACATGCCTGTTCCAGGCAGGTACACATCATGTGTGTGGTTTTGTTTAACTTTATAAAACCCTGTGAATTGGCTATCATGATTACCATTTTGTAAATGTGGAAACTGAAGATCTATGAATTCATATAGTGTATTAGTCTACTCAGCCTGCCATAACAGTGTCGACTGAAAAAAATGCACACCCTAAAATATGAGAATTGTGTTTTATTCGGCGGATTTTCTGAAGATTTCAAACCCAGGAGACAGCCTCTCAGATAGGTCTAGAGGGACTGCTTGAAGAGGTAAGGGAGGAGCTAGAATATATAGGCTTCTTTGCAACAAAGACCAGGTAGTCAGAACATCAAAAGATTACTGTTAATTAAAGAAAACCAGACATC
The DNA here is from genome assembly GCF_009834535.1 of Camelus ferus. Classification (NCBI taxonomy): domain Eukaryota; kingdom Metazoa; phylum Chordata; class Mammalia; order Artiodactyla; family Camelidae; genus Camelus; species Camelus ferus. The sequence goes on from NC_045696.1 coordinate 7,002,989, forward strand.
TCAAGTTAAGAAATTTAGCCCTTTTATGTGTCTGGGAAGATGCAAGACTCCAGGCACATTGAAATCATTCCTTTGCTATACACCTTAGCTGTCTAGGGCCAGTGTCCCCTTCCTTCTCATCCCGAGTCCCCTCTGGAAGCACCACTGGGGGCGGCTGCAGAGGCCGAGGGCTTCGCGCCGGGCAGTGCATCTTTATCCATCCTGAGTTCCCTCAGGGCTCACAGTCTGGCCGTGCTGTCTTGATGGCTGCAACACCCTTTGTTTACTGACGTGTTAGGCAATATTTTCCACTCACAGCAGAATACCAGACACCGGGGGACTTAAACAACAGTGCTTTATTTTCTCACGGTTCTGGGGGCTGCAAGTTTAAGATCAAGGTGCCGGCAGGGCTGGTTTCTGGTGACCTCTGGAAGGTCTGGAAGACCTCTCTCCCTGCCTTTCCTCTGCGTGCTCACCCCCTGCTGTCCCTTCCTCTTCTTATAAGAACACCAGCCCTGTTGAATTAAGGCTCCACCCTTATGACCTCACTTCACCTTAATTTCGTCCTTCAAGTCTCCATTTCCAAAAATGTCACATAGTGGGGTTAAGACTTCAACATATGGATTTGGGGGGATACAGTTCAGTCCATAACAGGCAGCCTGTCCGAGAGCCCACAATGGCTAAGTGGCAGAACCAAAACTGTCTGAATCTAAACATTTCTTTATCCAGAGTGCGCTGCCTTTCCCATGCCACAGCATCTCAGATAGAACAGGGAGACATCCCGCTGTAAGGACTGGTTCTGAGGACTTGCTGGCAGGGAGACAGCTTCACAGCAGTAAGCTCTGTCCTGGTGGGAAGGGCAGTGAAGTCCTTACACAAGCTAGAGCTCAGAGCACAGAGGTCCAAGGCAGCCTGCCCAGGTGATGCAAAAAAAAAAAAAAAAAAAAGCTTCATCTACTCTGTTAATAGGTACACAAATGGTATTTGTTTTCCTACCATGTCATACACAGTGGGGATTCCATGATCCCCCAAAAGCCAGCATTTCATTCCGCTTTTCTTTTCTTTTCTCCAAACCACCAGCTAACGTCCTGGAGGGCGACTCCATGGACCAGGATGTTGAGAGCCCTGTGACCATTCACCAGCCAAAGTTGCCTAAGCAGGCCAGGGATGACCTGCCAAGACACATCAGCCGGGACCGGACCAAAAGGAAAATCCAGAGGTACGTGCGGAAAGATGGGAAGTGCAACGTCCACCACGGCAACGTGAGGGAGACCTACCGCTACCTGACCGACATCTTCACCACCTTAGTAGACCTCAAGTGGAGGTTCAACCTGTTGATTTTCGTCATGGTTTACACGGTGACATGGCTCTTTTTTGGGATGATCTGGTGGCTAATTGCGTACATCCGAGGAGATATGGACCACATAGAGGACCCTTCATGGACTCCCTGCGTCACCAACCTCAACGGGTTCGTCTCTGCTTTTTTATTCTCCATAGAGACAGAAACCACCATCGGCTATGGCTACCGGGTCATCACGGACAAGTGCCCGGAGGGAATTATTCTCCTCTTAATCCAGTCTGTGTTGGGGTCCATTGTCAATGCATTCATGGTGGGATGCATGTTTGTAAAAATATCGCAACCCAAGAAGAGGGCAGAGACCCTGGTTTTTTCCACCCATGCAGTGATCTCCATGCGGGATGGGAAACTATGCCTGATGTTCCGAGTTGGGGATCTGAGGAATTCCCACATCGTGGAGGCTTCCATCAGAGCCAAGTTGATCAAATCCAAACAGACCTCCGAGGGGGAGTTCATACCCTTGAATCAGACAGATATCAACGTAGGGTATTACACTGGGGATGACCGTCTGTTTCTGGTGTCACCACTCATCATCAGCCATGAAATTAACCAACAGAGTCCTTTCTGGGAGATCTCCAAAGCCCAGCTGCCCAAAGAGGAACTGGAAATTGTGGTCATCCTAGAAGGAATGGTGGAAGCTACAGGTAAGGCGTGTTCCGTGCTGGGCTATCTGTGGGATCCATGCTTATTTTAAACTGGACCTCACATTCTTGTTTACAACAAAATACGGAAAACTGAACATCACTCACTACTGACACTGCCTCCTTAGTCATGAACTAGGATGCCACTGGTCCTGTAGCCTTAAGTATATCCACCAAGAAGTCTAACCATTTAGAAGAAGAAGTCTAACCATTTTCAAAGTCCTTTGGAAAATAAATTGATAAACTTTTTTTAAAAAAACACCTCTTAATATAGTTTAAATTTTGAAGTATTTACTTAAATTAAAATTTGACCTGTCTCTAAAGCACTTTTTAGGCAGTTTTTAAAACATTGTTTAATTTAAATACTTGAGGTTATTTATTGCCAAGCCAGGGGGAAGAAGTTAAGCCTTTCAGAGGAAGCCTGACAAATTGTTTTAATAAAAATGCAATTTCTCCCCTTTTTTGGAAGCTATTTGCAAGAAAAACCCATAGCATTGGTTTTCCTTTTATATCAAGTGAGCGTGTGGTGTCTTACCATAATCTACCCACTAAACCCCCAGTAGACAAGATAACACAGACCCAGCATATAACTCAAGCAAGAAAGGAAAAAAAATGAGATCCCCTTCTCATAACGCTATCGATGCTTCTGCTATGGAGAGCTAACCATTGGAGTGTTTTAACAAAGATGGTCTGTTCTCCAAAATAGAGAAATGATCTGTTTTTAATGACATCTTCACTCATGTCTTAACTTCACACGTGTTACGCATCCCAACAGCAAAGCAGGTTCTGCCCATATTTATCTGCAACTTTCCACAAAATAGAGCCATAAACTCTGACTGAAGCTAACGATAGTGCCCCACAGGGAAAGAATGAGCTAGAACACCAGTCCACGCACTGCTTTACTGTTCTTCTGAGTTACCAATATTGGCCTCAGAATCCTCTTTAGTTATATGACCTGCCTTCTGTGCTCTGAGGTCTTCAACTGGAGGCTCAGGGTTGGTTTACATAATCTGAAAATGCACGGCCACCAGCTGGACCCCACGTTCTTCATCCACTCATCACCTGGATCTCAGTCATCCATCAAAGGAAAGTCATTGTTTCCATGTCTCTGCCCCCCTGGACCCAACTGGCAAGGTCATTACCCCTAACAAATTTCTCTCATGGTGGTAAAAACCTTTGCAATAAGTTTTTTTAAATGCAACAAACAATGAAAATGTGAGTAGAAAGCTTTGCATGGAGCTCAGTGATATGAGTGTGCTCCTTTGCCTAAAACCAAAAGAACATGGAAAATAAAATAATTACTGTGAAGTTCTAAAATAGTGCTGCATACGTGAACGGAGCTATATGCACCCTGAACCTGACTGTGGGGTGCACTTGTGATGCGATAAGTGTGTGGGAGGAGGAAGGAGAGGAGAGGAGGCCCAGCGGGGGTAAAAAAATGAATCACACAGGGAGCTCTGTCATTTTCCCACTGACCAGAAATTTCTCCCGCCTCGGCTGAGCACAGGGACTCTGGATCCCCCTAGTGGTGGCCACTGAGGTACAGCCTCTGGCAGCATAAACTGACCACTGGTGACGCGGTTTTATTATTCAATTCCTCACTACAAACTCTCCCGATAGGACAGGAAGGAGGGCAGTGGACAAGCCTTGTTATCTCCCATCTCTGAGCACAAGAAGCAAAAGCCACTGGAGATGTGCCCTCTGGTTACTGGTGCTAATCTGAGCTTCAAACTGCAAAGCTGTCCCAGTCTTGAAAAAATAGACAAATCCAAAATCAGCGAATTTTCTTTGCGATGTCCCTAAGTCGGAATCCTCCCTAGGAGAGACCCTGTCTCTCTGATGACAGCTTGTAATGAGTGAGGCTTTCCGATGAGAGGAGCATCATTTTGTTGGTAATTAACAGTGATACTTGCCTCTGAGCATTCAGTGGCCTTTCTACTGCTTTCTTAGAGAAAACTGGGAATTTGCCAGCAAAGAGAATCAAAACACCCCTATTCCTGGGAAAAGGCAACCACTGTTAACTTTCTTAAAATAATAATTTTCTGCAAAGTGGAGAGAGGAGGGCTCTAGAAAGTTCTGTGTTCGTCTAGAAGCTGGACACGTCTTGATACTTTCCTGAAAGGATTCATACAGTTCAGTCTTTCTAGCACGTTTGGTCTCTTGAACTTCAGGGGGAGGATTTTTCCTTTGTGAATAAAAAGCATAGTTGGGATTTACAGGAATTAAGCAGACCCTTGGAGGGGGAAATGCTTCAGTGAATTAAAGTCACAGGAAAAAAAATAAATGTGGACCAAATGCACACTGAGAAAAGCAAATTTACCAGGACCTAATTATTCATCACAGGGCTAGATGGGAAATCAGAAGCCATGAAAACAGCAAGCCGACCCAAAACGACTTGTTTTACTCATCACTTCTTTCAAAAATGTCGTGGTTGACCTTAAATAACTCTCACTGATCTCAATTAGGGGACCTCTTTCAAGGATGAGCCCCTCACCGCCACCCCTGCAATGCCATCTTCCTGACACACACATCGTGAGCACACGATGACTCTGACATGTTTTCTGGAGACCCGAGATCTCGTGCGGCAGGCTGACCGTGCGGGTCCTGCAGCCTGCTGGGCTCTCAGGCCCCGCACTGGCCAGCAGGGCGACACATCATATTCCAGCCCCAGCTGTGCCTAGCCATGTTACTCAGGGTCAGGTGCATCTTTAGAAAAATGCATGTAAGCTCCTTGAAGGCCAGATGTGAGTCTTGCCCACCTTTGATGTCCTGAGGCTCCTGGTCCCAGTCCTTCACTCCATAGGTTCTCTGGCCTCATAAAAGAGAGACCCACACCCACAAAAGACAGCTGTCTTGATGGACAGCTTCACTCTGGTCCTGCCCAGAGTCAGGGAATGTGTGACCTCTCAAGAACCTTCCAGTCATGTGATTCTATTTTTGAAAGTGAATCAAACCCTGGAAAATTCTGACACCAGCCACCCAGACATCTGGGGACTGGCTGTGTCTCATCCCACAAATATATTTTTAAAGGGGGCCCTTTATGTTCCTGACACATGGGCAATTTTGAGATAGTGATGTTTACAGCAGGGTTCACAGCTACATAAACAAACATGCAGAGCAGCTGTGGCAAGTATGCATTAAAATAGTAAAGCATTCATATAGGCTGTTATTTATAGAGGGCAAATTGGCCTGGAGGCTAGATGACAGCTACACAGAGCTGGGCCCGTTGCCAGCCAGCTCCTCACTATAGCATTTCTGATTGATGAACTTCCATATTTACCCCCAACCATTATGCAACTATGACAAGCAGCCCTTCCCAACACCTCAGCAAATATGCCTCCTTAGGATGAATCCCCATTAAGCTTTTTTTTCTTACATTTTTTCTTATGGAAACTATAAAACTTATACAAAAGTGGACCAAATCTTATAATTAACTCCCACGTACCCATCATTCAGTTTCTCTAATTGTCCATTCATGGCCAAACTTTCTCCATCTGTGTCACCACTCACTAACTGCCCCCCAATGTGAGATCATTTTATCTGCAAATATTTCAATGTGTGCCTCTAAAAACTAAGGATTCTTTCAAGAACATAACTATAACACCATTACAATGGCTAAAATAATTAATGATCATTTCTTAAGATCCAATATCTACTAAGTGTTCCAATTTCCAATTGTCTCAGAAATGTCTTTTTAATTTTTTTCAAATCTGCTTGTTTGAATCCAAAAGAGGCTAACACACTGTGATTGGCTGGGATCTCTTCTAAGCCCCTTCTCTAGGAGTTCCCCTTCCATCTCTGTGGGGTTTTTTCCTTTCAAGTTTTTCTCAAAGAAGAGTATCTCTGAAATATTTATATGTTATGAGGAAAACGGGGAGAAGTGGAAGGTGGGAGGAGGCCAACTTAATGAAGATATACTAGATAACATTTTATAGATGAGGAAACAGGGCTGACCGTCCAAAAGTCAGGATCTATGGGTTGCCAAGGAGGAAGGGGGAGTGTATATCAGACCCAGGGGAAGGCACACCGGAAGCAGGTGAGGGCAAACCGGAAGAAGACCAAGGCAAACCAGCCTTCACCGTAGAAAAGCTCAGCTCTGTTGCTTGAATAACTTTATTCACGTGCAGAGAGTTTAGTCACATAAATCACGTCACAGATCATAGGATTTTTGAGTTGAAGAGTCTTTGCTCTCCTCTTACTTATTGCGGAAATGGAGACCCAGCAGGACTAGGGACCTGGTTAAGGTCAAACAGCTGCTGGCAGAGCAAGAACCGGAACTGTTGTCCAGCCTCCACGTTCAGTGCTTTTTGTGTCATGAATGTGTTGGTTCATGAGGATTCTGTAGCGCAACAACCCCCCAAAAAGCAGCTAGTGTTTCATGGGCAGACAGGCTCTCTTTTCTTTTCTGTCACCATTAGTTCTTTTCCTTTAGGGTTTCTCTGTTGGTCTCCGATGTTATGTTCATTTTAAAATTCTTTATTACATTCACATGAGTTTTTAGCAACAATATCTGAAAATGAGATGTGCCACAAAACAGTTCTGAAATCAAAATTAAATAAGTACCATCGACAAAAAATACTCCTGGGAAAATATGATGTCCTCTCAAATCTGATTTCCAAGCAGCATTTCTCTCTGCTGCAATCAAAATGCCACTTCACTATAATAAGGGAGAACATGAGATCAAAGAGTCTGGAAAGGTGACGTTTCTCAGCTGAGATGGTTGAGGTTTAGCATTACAGTACTTTCAGGCTGTTTCTGCTAATGATGTTTCATAGCCATTATATTTTTCAAACCTCATTTTCTCCTTTTGGTAAGTTACTGGTAATGCCCCCACTGACAAGGCAATATCTCCAGATTTACCATTTTTCTTTTAAGAGTTATACCCCAACTACCTAGCCTGGGAAAAGAGTTAATTGTTAAGATCTGAAATGCTAAGATCTTGGGTGAAAATTTCTGGGTAAATCTCTATAAGGTGCAATTTTTTAAAAATCCAAAGATGTGACTTTATTTTTCCTAGATAGAAATCTACAGCTTATCAACATCAAGAAATCCAACTAACCTTTCTTCTTTGAGCATTAGTTTCCAGTGATTTATTTGGGGCTTCCTCCCAAATATCCACCCCAGTATAATATACCCCAGTAGTGTCATTGGCTGGATAAAAACTGATAATAGCTTCTCCCTAAATATGGTAAACTTTCCGTGATCCTAAACAGTTTGCAGACACTGTGTTCTGCCTAATAATCTGAGGTTGGATGCTGTAGAGGACATATAGAATTTTACAGTTTTTTCACCACTCCTCTAAAGGAAAGAATACTATAACTCTGTTAAACATTATAACTTTATTAAAAATTTCTCATAATTGAGAAGTTACCTAGGGTCTCATAACTTAGAAGGCAGTGTATCAAGTTCACCATATATTATCGTGGTTGAAAAGACAAAAACACTGGATAATTATAAAAATTTTCATTATTAAAACATCAGTACCAGAAAATCCATTGTTCTTCTCCAAATGGGCCATGAGGAGCTACTGAAATAGTTGCTCAATAGAAGTCAGTGATGGTCACATAATATATACAATTTAAAATTCAAAACCAAGGAGAAAAATAGACTAGCATCTAAAAGTTAGGTCTGACTCAAAAGTCAATATTCTTGTTGGGAAGAAACTGCACCTTTCCAATTAAGAGATGAGTGTCAAATAGTAGGAAACCTCTAATTAGTGTATCCTTAAATAAATCAAGCTTTATTATTTCCTAGAGCATTCAGTAGTATGAGGGCTGACAGTATGATGCCAGGGCAGCAGTCCTGCTGGACAATTTCTAATGACCGGAAGACGACCATCGGGGGAAACCATGTAAATTATTCACACACACACACACACACACACACACACACACACACACACACCCCTCTGCTAAATAATTAAACAGCTAGAGTAATAATTAATAATTAAATAAAATTTAATAATTATTTAATAAATAAAATTTATTTATTTAATAAATAATTAAATAAAATTTAATAATTAATAATTAAATAAAAATTTAATAATTAAACCTCTCTCTGCCACATCTCAGTTTATCTGTACTTCTTTGTGTCATTTATAGTGTCAGGCCATCTTGGGTTCAAACCACAGTTGCTACATTCATGGATTTGCTTAACCTCTCTAATGCCTCAGTGTTGCCGCTCTAGAAGAGAAGCAATCATGGTACCCACCTCATCCGTGACTTTTCAACTTTACAGATTCTCTTAGGTCAGATCACTTCCGCCCCGCCAAGAGACTGCACAGGTGAAAGACAGTAGAGAGCAAAGCTTTGTAAGGAGGGAAGCCAGACATTTGGGAGGGCCTGTCCCAGGAGCTGGCTCCATTGTTTCTGGGGACCTGCAGCTGGTGTCTCCAGAGAAGGACAAATGACTCCCCTCTGAAGACACTCTGTATAGTCAAATAGCAAATGGCAACCTGCGATAGCCAGTGCAAGAAATGCACACTCACAACATGAGAGTAAATGCCAGCCTGGCCTCTGTCCCAGTTATCTCCCATGAAGTAAAAATCGATGGGATTTGAATTAATGAGGATCACTGGACGCAGAAGAGACTTTGCATTCCTATAGATAGTAACATTTCATCATTATAATTTCTGTCCAAAGTGGACATGAATATAGATTATTCTCAGGTCTTCTAAGGCAACTGCTCAAGGAGGACAGGATCAAGAGTCTGCATTTGAAAGCACTGTTTCTAAGTCCCAATTCCCCTGCTAGGTTTTTCATAGGAACTCTAAGGTGTCAGTTGATGCCCCAATTTGGAGAATGTATATTTGTGCCATTAACTCAACTCAACTGAATAATATTTATTTCCATAATAAGTCCTTAATAGATACTTCTGCTTTAAAGTACAGATATACTTCAGTCAAGTGGACAGTGAGTGTGAATTTCTATACAGCCAATTCCATTGTTTTCTATTTACTGAGAATGATAAAGATACTGTAGCAGTCGGCTTTGGCTCCATCGTGCTGCAGTAACAAACAACCCCAAGGGCTTAAAACACAAAGGTTTATTTCTCATATACATTACACGTCAGCTGCAGCTCTGTTCACATGTTGTTGTCTCCAGGATGCAGACTGAAGGAGCGACCCTGGGTAGACATGCCATTTTCCTGACAGGGAGAAAAAGAGGGAGAAATGACAGAACATCTCACTTCTGCTCACCATTTATTAATCATAGCAAGTCATATGGCAGTGCCTGATGTCCACAGAATAGGGGAATATAATTCTTTCACAGGGACTGGGAATAAATAATTCAGAACAAAATAGTACAATCTACCACAGATACCCAAGTGGTTTTGAAAACCCATTATGAGTTAAACATTTTTGCAAGTGAGGGTTTAAAATGTGCAGTAGTTATTAGTGTTGTTCACCAGATATGTCCAGCGTTCATCTTTCTAGATACATGTTGGCTCATATTCCCCTGTTTCCGTTGAATGAGGTCATGTGACTTACATTTGTCCCACCAGCATAAGCATATGTCATGAGTATCACTCTGAAGGAAACGTCACAAGCTAACACATGATAATTCCCTTCCTGTGTCTACAGTTCTCATGGAAGCATGTGTCACAGCGAAGTTTCTGTTATTCTGGACCCTTGACTGGCTTTGAATAGACCATTGCCGAGTCACTTGGGACTTGTAGCATGACTGAGAAATAGCCTTAAGTTGGGTTAAGCCACTGAAATTTGTGTTGTTTGTTACCCTGGTATTAACAAGCTTATCTTGCCTGACACAAAATGTCATGCAAATATTTTGACCCGTTGGCTGTTGTACACTGCTAATAGCTCCAGACTTGCCAGGAAATGACAAGTGTATACAAAAGCACAGTGATAGTAGTCATTACTGATTAAAGTTTATTAGTATGCTGACAATTATGGCTCAATGATATGTTCTCTTTTGATCACGGATCTTGGCTTCCCAATCAGGCTCACCTCACCTAACCGCAGGAGGCAGGTAGGGGCAATCAGCTCTTGCGAAACCGTTGGCACTCAGTCTCTTGAAAGGGCGTCTACTTGTTCATACTCTTAGACTGCCCCCAACTCAGCATTATCAGGCAACCACACCAGTTGATGCCCTGGTCCAACCGCATCCATAACAGCCTGGTGCTATGCCAAGTATAACCCAAAGTGCAACCAAGCATCCAGCTTGGAAACCCTTAGGGGAGGTAAAAACAAAATTTAACACTGAAAGAGAAGAATTAATTTTGACTCTGAGCTTCCTGCCCAAAAGCAGGAATAATATAATAAGAAGATTTAGGCTTTGACCAGCCTAATTAAACCCTGTTGGAGTTTCCATTTCACTGCACAACATCCCACAAGACCATTTTTTGGGTTTGATGATGGTGATAATTTTTCTCTAGTCTCTGAGGCCATCCTTAGAAGATATTAATTAAACATTTGCTAAGAATATGCATTTTCTTTTACATTTTCTCAAGCATTATTAATTACATAGGGTATTTTTTAAATTAATTTGTTATGGAATGAGTGATTCTTTAAATTCTATAGTGCTTTACAGTTTTCAAGTTTCACACACATGACTTCATATTATCCTATAATAACCCTTTTCATTCCCCCTACCCTCATATTTCCCCTCCCCTCTCCCCACTGGTAATCACTCGTTTGTTCTCTATATCTATGTGTCTGCTTCTTTTTTGTTTTATTTACGTTTGTTGTATTTTTTAGATTCCACATGTAAGTGATATCATACAGTATTTGTCTTTCTCTGTCTGATTTATTTCATTTAATATAATATCCTCCAAGTCCACCCATTTTCTTGCAAATGGCAAATTTTCATTATTTTTTATGGCCACATAGTATTCCACTGTGTGTATATACCACATCTTCTTTATCCATTCATTGGTTGATGGACACTTAGGTTGCTTCCATATTTTGATAATTGTAAATAATGCTGCTGTGAACATTGGGGTGCATGTATCTTTTCAAATTAGTGTTTTCATATTTTTTCAGGCATATACCCAGGAGTAGAATTGCTGGGTCATTTTGTATTTCTATCTTTAGATTTTTGAGAAACCACCACACTGTTTTCCACAGTGGCTGCACCAATTTACACTCCCATCAACAGTGTACAAGGGTTCCCTTTTCTCTACATCCTAGCCAATATTTGTAATTTGTGGCCTTTTTGAAAATAGCCATTCTGACAGCTATGGTGTGATATCACATTGTGGTTTTGATTTGCACTTCCATATAGGGTGAATATTAATAGAAATCTGTGAAAGCTGATGGATAAAGGAGGGGCTGGTGGGTAATGATATTAGATAAGAATACACAGGAGGGAGCACTGAGGAGGCAAGACTGAAGGTTGAGTCTAAAATGGACTAGTGCAATGTTCACATTGGCCCAAAATTAAGTATGTTTAATAAAGCTCAAAGATCTAAAGTAGTAATAAAGTACTAGTAATAAAGAATTTGCTTTAGATACTTGGTTATATATACATTGTATGTCTCCCCAAACAAAGTTGGAAAAGGTGTAAAACCTATGAGGAACAAAAATAACACTCATCTATGATTCTTGCAGAAGCTCGTAAGAATCCACAAGGCCCAACATGGGGCAAAGAGATTTCTAAACACCTCTGTGGGTCTTTCCAGCATGATCCCTTTGTGTTCACCCAGACGGATCTCAGCATGTTCAGCCCAGCCTGCAGACCCTGTGTCAACCCCCAAGCCTAAGAGAAGAAAGAGGTCACGTTCATTAAGCCAACAATAGATAGGTCATGACTACATGTAAGGGGGTAGGTTTATTGGCCATCAACAAATCAGGCCAAGAACAAGGAAGGACAGGGATGTTTCTAAATAGAGCTTCACAGCCTCTGCTGCTGTGAGGACCTGGCACAGAGTCACACCTTTGTGCTTGGTGGACGACTTAGCAAAAGCCTCATCTACGCTGGAAATGTCCATTCCTGACATTGAAGGGACGAGCTGTGGGCACTTGGAGTTCCCATGGCAGCAAAGCAAGGTGTCCTCTATTGCCACGTTGAAGGGTAAAATGACACAGTGGCACTTCTTTCCCTGAGTTCACTCTGATGCATGCTCACCCACGTGGGAGGGGGCATCTCATGAACAATGAGCATCTTTAACCTGGGAAGGCGGTAGCCCAGGGGACAGGAGGCAGAGAAGATGCTAGACAAAAATCTGCTGTTGTCTTCAGAGCTTCTCGTGTGTCCCGCCCTAGGGTCTCTTCTTCTGATGAAACAAAATCCTGGGATGGACCCAAGGAGAACGCATTTCAATTTAAATGCTTAGTCTGTTTATTTTCCCATCCACCAAAATCACGATTTCCACTTCCTCCTCTTTCATCAGTCCTCCAGTACTACTCCCACTTGGATAACAACCTGGCTTCACACTTCGCTGAGAAAATAGAAGCCATCAGACTGGAAGGCTGGCATCCCTGCAGGGGTCTATCCACCACCCCACCCGGGCCTTCTACCACTGTCTGTCTTCCCTCCTGTAACTGTGAGGTTCTGTTCAATCCAGGACCAACCTCGGATTCTATGCCTTCCTCACGCTTAGAGATGTTAATACTGCACCACCCTCTCCCCCATCATCAAGTTTTTTCTAAATAGTTTATTTCCATCATCATAAAAACATTTCCTAATATCTACCATTTTTAAGAACAAACAAAAACAAAACTACACTTCTCCTGGTACCGTGTCCCTTTCCAGTATGATCCCATTTCTTGATTCTCTTTCCCATATTTCTTCTAGAAAGAATTGTCTGCATCTCCATCGACAATTTTTTACTTCTGGCTCCAAATGAGCTTCCATTGCTAGCACACTGAAACTCACCAACAATGTCCATCCTGCCAGGTCCAAAGGCCACCCCTCTATTCCTATCTTCCTGGGCCTCTTCACGTCAACCCTGTTGACCACTGCCTTCTTCCCTAGCCTTTCTTCCCTGATGTTCATCACGACTTCTGCTTTCCCTCCTTCTTCAATGAAAGCTCCTTTCCATCCTCATCTTCAAGCTACTTCTCCTCTTCCCAAAACCTCAGAGCCCACTCCATCCAGAGTCCTATTCTCCATCAGCCCTCTCAGTGACTTCAGCCAGGCCCCTGGCTTTAATTACCATCTTTTTTGCTTTTGACATCAAATTTCTATCTCTGGTCCTAACCTTTCCCCAGAGCTCTGAACTCAAAGATCCAGCTGCCTACCTGGCATCTCTATTTAGGTGCCTAACAAGCTTGTACAACAAATGTGACCAAAGCAGAAACTAGAGTGCCTAGAATCCCCTAGAGTCTGCTCCCCTCTCCATCCTCCCCCTGTTCATAAACACATCATCAGCCACACCTTGACTTGCACCAGAAACTGCAGCAGCATCCTTGATTCATCTCTGGCCCTTATCATCTAGAAGTCCCATAGATGTGGCTTCCCAAATCTGCCCAGCTTTGTGGTTACAACCCTAGACTGAGTTGTCATAACATGGAGGAAATGGTGTTCAACTGGATCTCACTGCTTAACTCTGACCACCGTACAAAAGTCCACTTTGCACACAGCAGCCAGAGTGATGTTAATAAAATGTAAACCAGAGCAAGTCATTCCCATTCTGAAAACCCTCCAATGGATTCTGGCTGCGCTTGGAAAATCCAGGTTCCCTGCACGGCCTACAAGGCCCTCCTAGCCTGGCTCCAGCCTGCTTGCCTGCTTCCCCTTCCAACCACTTTTGCACCTGACTCACCATGATGTGGCCAAGTGGGTTTTCCATTCAGAGCACTCAGCTCTTACCAGAAGGTCTTCTCTGCCCACCCAGTTGAAACGAGCTCCCATCCCTGTGCACCTGTCACTCTGTATGGAACTTGTCACCAGCTGACATTGTCCCGTGGGCTTGTTTGTTAGCAATTAGAATGTGAACTCCTTGAGAGCAGGGCCTTGTCCTACTCTCTGCTCTACCCCCAGGACCAGGAGCAGTTCCTGGACCACAGTAGGCACCGGATAAACATGTAGGTGTAGAATAAATAAATGGAAGACTGAATGAGTGAAATATCCTATATGGTCACAAACCAGGTTGGTCCCTTAAACACCGAAAAAGTCCAGAGTCATTTAAAATTGCCCCCTGCCCCCTGCCCCCTTCCCCCACTAAAATCAACCTAACCTTGGTCAGCTTGAAGCCTCTCCCACCTGAATCTGGGAAACACTCCAAGAACCAGTTCCAACCACCCCTTCTCAGGCCGCTTCAAGGCTCCCTTCCAGTACCTGCCATTGAAGATCTTGGTGGCTCCCCTGGGCTCCATCCTGGAGACTGATCACCTCCTTCTGCACATCCTCCCAAAGCCACCCATCCCTGCCTCTTAGCATCAACTCCTATAGGTGTGCAGGTGGTTCCCACAAATGCAGCCCCACCTCTGTATCCTGAGTTCCAGATCCAGAGAACTAACTGGTCCTGGATGTCTCCCATCTAAGTGGCTCTCAGGTCCCTTAAGTCTAACTTGTCCTAAACTCAGATCTGCTCCTTCTCCTGCATTCCATCCCTTGACTAATGGAGCCTCTAGTCTCCAGGTTGCTTGGGTCAGAAACTTGGTTATCATCTTATGTTCTCTCCTCCTTTGGACTCTGCAGCCTTCTCACTCCCAACTATTTTCCTAAGCCCAGGACTGCCTAACCCATAGGGCTTCTTTGTGCAAATGAGGAAAAGCCATCTTTTCTCAACTCTATTGCCATCTACTGGGTCATTCATGTCACAAATATATAAATGTATCTGTACCCCTTAGATGTAGTGAGTTGTGCAGTGTACAACCTGCACAACTGTATGTGGTGGCCCTTGCTAAGCTTGCCCATATCATCTTGTACCTGTGTCCAGTATCCAAACGCCCTCTCCTCTCCAGCATCTTGGCCACTGCACTTGCTCACACCACAACTCCTCCCCTCCCCCATCCTGCCCGTCTTCCGCAATCCTGGACATTACACTGCTTCTATCCCAGCTTCGACTTCCCTAACTGTAGATTCTCACTTCTGCAATTCCCCTCCTTGCAGTTATCAAAATACGCTTTATAATCTACAAAATCCCATACCCTCACTTCCCCCGCTCAAAACTCCCAGTGGCCGCCAAGTAGCTAAAGGCCAATCTCTTCTGCATGTCACAGCCATGCCACTTACCCAGGAGCCCTGTCATTTGCTCCTCTGCATGCATGTGCTGCTGGAATTCCCGAATACACCATGGGTTATTTTGCCTCCGGTCTGCACACGTGGTCCACCTAGAATATTCTCTTCCATTTACCTTCCCAGTAATGTCTACTCCCCACCAAACCTCCCTGCAGACACTGCCCCCTGGGAAACCCTTCTGACTGCTTGGCAAACTCAGGTGTCCTCCCGCTCTGCTTCCCTGCATTTCTACAAATCTCCACGATGTCTTACTGCATCCTGAGTGACTGATCACAGGGCTGGGTGTCCCCAGCAGACTTTATGTTTTTGCACATAAAGGTCATGCCCTTTCTTTTTTTCTATTCCCAACAATTCGCCCAATCTCACACAGCATGGGTGCTCAGTGAAAGGGATGAATAACATCAATGGCTTTTTTTAAAGCAAGGTCTAAATGTGTCTCAGGCGCCCTGAAGCATTTCCTTTCATCTGGTACCATGTTACCCCAACTCTACTGAGAGCCAAGGGCCACACCTGCCTCCCCTATGAGGCTGTTTATCCTCTAATTTAAAAATTAAAGACATGCTTTATTAAAAGAGCCCGTTTGTTCTACAAGATCCTTTCTCCATCCAATATTCACCGTGCATCTTACAAATTCCATCCAATATAAATAAGATCGTTTATAGCAGAGATCTGAAAAGCAAACTTGGCCCAGAATTTGATCTCAAATCACACAGGGAACTCTGACAAGTATATGTATGACTGTGTCCCTTTTTAAAGCGAGTCTAGTCCACTGGAGACTCGCTGGGGACAGGAGACAGACTCCCAGAGCAAGTGGCCCTTAGGCCTTTCATTCCAACTCATTTTATGCACGGAGATGTCCCCTGATGCTGTCTGGTTCTGCTCTCGAATCTCCTCCCCTCTGCCAAGGGGCCAAGCAAATCACTCAGATGAGCAAATGGTGGGCAAGGGAGATCCCTTCACCTAAGCTTCTGATCCATAAATAAATAGGGGTCTCTCACAATCTAACCCTCACTCACTACAGAAATGAAAGATGCGGGTGGATGCCGAATCAGGACACACCACCCCACCTCCGAAGCCTCCTAGGACGGCTTTCTGAAGGTAGAAACTCAACAGGCAAGGTGTCTTAGGCTGAGATGTACTCACTCTGCAGGCAGGGATTTTCCAGAAACTTCCAGTGTCTGGCATTGTGCAGAGTTAGCCAAACACAGTCCCGCCCATAGGGAACTCACAGTTGAGAGCAGGAGGTTGGCAAAATGTTTTCTGTAAAGGGCCAGGTAGTAAATAGTTTAGACTGGTGATGTCCCTGTCATAACTACTCAACTCCGCTGCCTGAAAGTCGCCATGGGCAGTAAGTTTAACAACGAGCGTGGCTGTGCCCCAATAAAATTTTATTTATGGATGCATAATTTTCACATCATAAGACATTATTCTCCTTGAGGGCTTTTCCCAACCATTTAAAAATGTCAAAACTACTTTTAGTGCTCCCCTGTTCTAGGCAGTGGGACTGGACATAAAACCAAATTATAGTACAAGACAAAAATGCAATCAGGTAGACAAAGAACATTTTTACTGGGGAGGTGGGCCAGTGGGCACAGGAGCTGTCACTCGTACTCCCAGCCAGCACCCCACCTCGCCCGAGCTCCGCGTGACAGCAGCAAGCCAGGCAGCCCCCGGGAGGAGGGGGAGCAGCTGCAATCCAGCAAGATGAAATCACTTGCGTGTGCTTTTTCAATTTGCATTCCCCCAGAGTGAGAAGATAACAGGGAGCAGAGGGTTCCTGACCTTTGCGAGCGAGCTAAAATTGAACTCCTGTTCAAAAGAAGAGATGCGTCAGTAAACAGTGCTATTATTAACACCACGTTTAAAGGGGAAAAAAGAAAGAATGTGAGTGTCTTTGTTTCAGGGAGGGTGGCACTGACGCTCCCTTTTGTGCTTGCTCTGTTTTTCCTGGGGTGAAAATTACTCCCCCTGCTTAAAGGTGTATGACTCCTCTTACGGCAGCATTTATTCTTCAGGACAATTCATTTGGAGGTGGAGGGGCCTAAATTCCATTCCATCCATAAAGAGCTTTTCTTGGTCCAAATTCCCTTCTGCCCCCTGGCCCCCACCCCCATTTTCTTAGGAGGCTGAGTGGAACCACAGGGATGAGCCGTCAGGAAGGCACTCAACATTAGCTATCAATTACACATCCACCCAGCCCACCCCTGCCCTCTGAGACCATCCTGGGACTCAGTCCACAGAAAGGTGTCCTTAACATATTCGTCAGAAATGCCTCCAATCATACAACTTGCTGTCAACACAGCCTCCACGTCACATTGTTCAAAGTGTCCAGGCACTGACCCAACCCCACATGGTGGGCAGGAAATTCTCAAGAAGACCCACGCTCGTGCTTTGACTATATTTCTATCTAATCACAGGATCTTGAATCAGAATAATCATAACAAACTCTTGAATGGCAGTAGCACCTTGGAACTTTCCTCGATAAAAATCGTTTTCCCCAGGGTGGATTTTCACCGGGAACCACACATCGGAAGGTTTTGGGTACGCTCACAGTTCGCCGTTGTTCCCTGCATTCCCACACTGCTTTCTGCGGCTCCTTCCCCAGGCGCCAGTCCAGATTCTCCACTCTGTGTAAGGTCTGGCAAGTGCCACCTCCTCCATGAGGCCCTCCATGATTCAGCCAGCCCCTTGTTCTCACCTCTAATCAGGTCCTGTACTGCCCCCTACTTTACCAAGTGTCACTGTCATCTCCCAAGTGGTCTGTAAGCCACATAGTGGTGAGACCTGACCCTTCTGGTCTTTTCTCTCTCTGGTCTCCTGGGCACAGGAGATGACAGCGCATGTTGGTGATGGCTCAAGGACCCATCAGGGGACCTCCTGAGCTGCCCCTAGGGATCCCAGACATGCAGGGAGTTCTTTGTCAACAGTGTGATGGGTGTCGGAACCAAAGCTGGTTATGAGCTCAGTTACAGACACTCAGCATCGCTAACCCACTTCGGATCTCTCACAGTGATTCTGTTAGCCGTGCTGGGTCACGAGTCAGGGGCAGCAGGAACAGTCCTCCATATTTCACATTTGCTGCATCATCCTCTCCAGGTCTACCTACAGGTGTCAACACAGATAGGTGTGTGTAAGCATGTACGTGCATTTGAGGGTTTTTTTAAACCATTCGAAGGCAAACTGTAGACTTAATGCCACTTTACCCCTAAACTCTTCAGTGTACACTCCATGAACGTGAAGGCAGTCTTCCACAGCCACAGCAGGATCAGCAAAATCAGAAAACATACTGATACAAGACTATTATCCAAAAACTTGATTCAGATTTTTGCTGGTTTTCCAAATAATTTCCCTCATTGTCAGAGAAAAACACCAGGTTATGCTTTGTTGCCGCGTCTGTTAATCTCCTGTGACCAACGGAGCACCTCTGTCTGTGTTTAACTTTCAACGCATTGACTAGTTTTTTGGAAGTATAGTGGGTTCACAGTGCTGTGCTAATTTCTCGTGCACAGCATAGTGATTCAGTTACACACACATATGTGTTCCTTTTCATATTCTTTTTCACTACAGGCTATTAAAAGGTGTTAAATATAGTTCCCTGTGCTATTCAGTAAAACCTTGTTGTTTATCTATTTCATATATAGTAGTTAGTATCTGCAAATCTCAAATTCCCAATTTATCCCCCCACCACCCCCCTCTTTTTCCCCTTGGTAACCACAGTTTTGTTTTCTATGTCTGTGAGTCTGTTTCTGTTTTGTAAATAAGTTCATTTGTGTCCTTTTTTTGGATTCCACATGTAAGTGGTATCATGATATTTGTCTTTCTCTGTCTGACTTACTTCACTTAATATAACAATTGACAGGTCCATCCATGTTGCTGCAAATGGCATTATTTCATTCTTTTTAATGGCAGAGTGGTATTCCATTGTGTGTGTGTGTGTGTAGTGACACACACACATACACATATACATGTCACATTTTCTTTATCCAGTCATCTGTCAGTGGACATTTACGTTGTTTCCATGTCTTGGCTATTGTAAGCAGTGCTGCTGTAAACATGGGGTGCATGTATCTTTTCAGATTAGAGTTTTCACATATGCACAGGAGTAGGGTAAGACCTTTTTGAAGAGTATAGGCCACTTACTTTGTAGAATGTCCCTCAATATTGACTTTTCTGGTGCTTCCTCATGATTAGATTTGGGTTTTGCAGTTTGACAAGGTCACAGCTGTGCTCTTCTCAACCCATCCTATCAGTAGACACACAATATTGGTTTATCCCAACCTGGGTGATGTTGCCTTCAATCGCTGGTTAACGGGGTGCCAACCATCTTTCTCCACTGTAAAGGTATTATTTTTCACTTTATGCAAAGTATCCTGTAGACAGATACTTGGAGACCATGTAAATATCCTGTTCCTCTTTGGACTTTCATCTTAGTGCCCATTAATGATTCTTACCTGAATCAACTATCACTAAGATGCTGACCAAATGGTGGTTTTCTAGCTCCATGGTCCTTGCTACGTTTAGATGTTGACTTTCAACTCTAAGGAAGAGCTTTTCTCCTTGCCTTACTTATATATCTATCTCTTTATATCAGCATGGACTCACTGAGTCTTATTTTATCCAATGGATAACAACCTGCTACTACCATTATTTATTTGGGATGCTCCAATTATTTGAGATTTGGCCAATGGGACCCCCTTCAGACAGGCTTCTTGTCCTTCGAACACTCCCCCATCATTTTTGTCCTCTTTCTTCCTTTATGGCACAAACAGATGTTCCAGGCTACCATTATAATTTTCCAGTCCCTCCTATGGAGTCATATATTTGTCCAAATATTTTTTTTTTACTCTTTTTAGTAGAGAATGGTCTTTAGAAGTCAGTATCTGAGCACTAGGTGTGCTGAGCAGATATGCACATTAGGCTCCTCCAGTTACAAAAGAGAAGTTCATTTCTGGCCCAGCTCCACTCCTGCTAAATGTATATTTCTGAACTAAACCAGAAACTTGTCAGGGAGAAATCCCCAGTTCATCTCCTCCAGTAGGTGTCAGAAAGTTGCTCTGCAGTCAGGCAGACCCCAGCTTCTTCCAGCAGGCCTGTAACCCAGCTTTTGCACCTATCAGAAAAGCAGAGAGCGAGCCTGGGTTTAGAAGCCCCCTGCAGAGGGCTGTCACTGAGCTGCAGGGAGCAGCATCGGTCCTGTGAAATTGACCTCGTGTCTCCTAGGAGGTGGTGCTGGCTACAGTTTTGCAAACTCTCAGAAGTTTCCTCCTGTTACAGCACTAAGAATAGTTGGCCTTTTGCTTAGCAGTTGATTTCCTTTTATGTGGCAGATGCTGTAATTCTGTAACTAGCCAGGTCCCCCTCGTGGTTGCAATAATGCCTAGAACGGTACGTGCGGTGCCGGGAGCAGGGCTGCGCGCCGTGTGGTGTGCGTTTTGACGATGCCTCATGCCTGGTGCTTTTTAGGACCCCGTCCAAGGTGACGCTCTCTTCCCTCCATCATGAGGGTTGCTGCTAATAGGCTCTATGTACGAGTCGGGCAGAGCTGCCGTTAAACACACCGCAGGCTTGGCAGCTTGAACAGCACTGACTTCCCCGCGGTGCTGGAGGCTGGAAGTCCCAGATGGAGGTGGTGGCAGGTTCGATTTCTGGTGAGGGCTCTCTTCCTGATTTGCAGGCGCCTTCTCCTTGTGTCTTCATGGGGCCTTTCTCCTTTGTGCTAAGAGAGGAAACTCTCTCCCTCTTCTTAAAAAGACATCAGTCCTATGGGATAAAGGCTGTATCCTTATGAACACATTTAACCTTGGTTTCCTCCCAGCAGGCCCTGCCTCCCAGCACAGCCACACTGGGGCTTGGGGCTTCAACATGTATTTGGGGTGGGGGGCAGGCAGGAACACAATCGAGTCAGTAACACTGTGTACACCGCTGGCATCCCCATGGACCACGTCAGAGAAATAATAAAGGGATACAGTGTTGGCATCCTCACTGAGAGTCTGCAGCCTTCACTCCACTGACACCCAGAGCACAGACACCGCCAAGCATGCAACTTGGCTAACTGGGCTTTATCTAAAGTTACAAAAAGCAAAATCCACTAAAATGTGGCTCATTCTTCTATAATCAGGCAGTCTGGAAAAACCCTAAAGTGTCCCATCACCCCTGCCTGGAGCCACCCCGTCACTCCTCTCCCTATGGAGCTCATTGTCGCTGAAGGTGCCATCGGGTGGGAAGGTCATGGGTTTGAGCCAGGATGCTGCCCCGTCCTGGCGAGAACCCCCCGTGTAAACACTCAGCAGGGCAGCCGTGGGTCTCTGGCCACCCCTTGGCAGAAAGGAAAAGCCTGAGGGCACACGGCTACCTGAGGTTGGAGTCTGGGAATGTTGCATCTGCCCTCTAGCTTCCGGAACCTTCTCTGCACTTCCCTTCCAAGCCCCTCAGGCAGGAAGGGTGCTGTTGGCCGAGCGGCCAGCACAGCACAGAGCAGCATTCATCTGTGGCTCTGGGAGCGCTGTTTCAGCTCATGCAGTGGGGCATCCTGTTTTTCTTTCCAAATTGCTTATTGATTCATTTTGAATTATCAGCCAGGCTGTGTCACCCACCCTCCCACGATCCCTCCTGCCAACAATAGTCTGAGGGGCTCAGTTCTCAGGGCCAGCATGCCTGCCCAGCAGAGAGGCCTGAAGACCCAAACACAGCTTCTGCCCTTGCATTCAGCAGCCCTGGCATCTCCTGTCCTGCCCCAGAGCCATGCAGCCACCTCACCCCCCACACCTACTTCTTGCCCCGGGGTTTGGCCATTTGGACCAGGGCTGTCGTTTCCAAGCCATCACCCAGGATTCCATCCTTGAGCACTCATCCATCACAACCCCGTCCTACCAGCTCCTTCATCCTCCAACTCAGTCACACTCCTGGGGCACGCTCCCCTCCTTGTGAAAGAGGCATTGGAGACACTGTCCCCCAACCTGTGATGCTAATCAAGAGACCACAGTATATACATCCCTGCTCAGGTGTCACTGAACTAGTTGTTGCTTGAGTGCTGTCTAAAACATCAACCCTGGCCTCGAGAAACGAGAAGACACCTGCGACATAGCACTTGGCACCATCAGTATTAGAAGGAAAAATGATCACATGTAAATAGTTGGTCTGATCGATTTCCAGATTGGATTAATTTCCTGCTGTCTGGTTAGAGAGCGTCCCGGGAATGCTTTCTCCCTACCCAGCAACCCTTTTAATTAAAGCCAGAAAACAAAATGGAATGTAAACAGCCTGTAGCTGGTCATGGATGAGACAGGGTCGCTCACAGAATCAGTTTCCTGTGGTTACTGACAACACAAATAAAGACTGGTATAAAAAGCTACCCCTTCTTGGCATCTATATTAAGAGCAAAACTTAACATATCTAATCCAGCCCTTTTATTCTAACTTGAACTAAATAACGATTTATTTGAGGGAAGTGACTTTAGAAATTTGGGCTAAATAGATGTTTCCTCCACGTGTCACCAGGTGATTGTGGCTCTCAGTGGGAGAGCTGTCTCTTCGAGAATGTCAGATTGTCAGGACTCTTCCTCTTTGAAGGTGACTTGTAAGAGCTCTCTCAGCTTTCTGATTCCTTCCGAAGCCAGGGTCTAAACTCTATTTCAGAGAGAGAAAGAGGCTTGACGCCTTGCCCCAGAGTCCTGTCAGAACTGGGAGAACGTGGTGCAGACTGGCCCCACATGCCCATCATTTTCCTGGTTTTTCTACTGAAATGGGAGGCAGAGATATCAGCATTATTCTCATAACCAGGAATTGAGATTGAAGAGGTTATGCTTGCTCCTGTCTACTTTAAATCAACGAGCTTTAAACACAGTTTGAACCCCGCATGCAGCTCCTTGGGAATTATTCTGAAAGGGGAAATTAAAAAAACACTACATTTATTTCTCAAAGGGAGAGGAAGTTGAAATACAAAATTTAAATGGGAACGTGGGTGCCTCTCAGTGTTCTTTAATCTCTGGAAGTGGCCACATGTATCAAATGTCAATGCCACAAACCCCAAGTAACTATCAAAGTGTGTTAGAATCTAACCATGTCAAAAATTGCTTGTAATAAGCAATCAGCTGAGGGTACAGATGTCTTCTTTTAGTCACATAGAAAAACATCGCAGAAGACATATTTGACCCACAGTGATAGATCATAGCCAAAGTGCGTTGAATGAGTGAATAAATTCATATCTGCACCACTGTTTAACTTAATGGGTCCTTCAGGGTCCATGGAGTTCTAACGGGGCTGTGCTTTCCAGGTAAATACAGGTGTGCTGGTAACTATTCAGATCCTGCCCCTGCCAGGTGGCCTCCGACCATGTCTCACTACACCCCACGACATTCCTGATCTCGACTCATGCCAAAAACTGAGCAAGCACAGTGGGCTGAAGCTCTGCCCGGAGGCCATTCCAGCCAGAGGCAAAATCTTGAACTGGGGGCAGAACAGGACATCCGGGAGGAACTCTTCAGAAGTCAGCCTCAGCTGGTGCTCCCACCCAGGGGACACGAACTCCTTCCAGCTTCCAGCAAGAGCTGTGAGGCTCCACGAAGGTCAGCAAAGCAAGCAGTCAGCCCCCAGCTTGGTGGCCCAACTTTTCACTCACATTTAAGGCAAATAGTGAGAAATGCAGGGTCAGATCTGAGACACTGCCCACCCCTACCTCACCTGTCCAGCTGCCCCTGCAGCAGCTTAAGGGGCTGGTAAACCTACACTCTCAGCCTCTGTCTCCACCCTTCCTCCTCAAAGATGCGGCTTAAGGATGCTTGGCTTGAAACTGACAAGTAACTTGAAGCTTCACCATGAATGCATTACTCTGATCTATGCATTCTCGGTAACCAGGTCCCCAGAATTCCAGAAAATATTCACAGGCCATTGGCAAAGTCAAAAATCTTGAGGTTTCCTAAGATTCCCAGAGCAGAGACCTTATATCCTACCAATGTCTGTTACAAAGGCAAACGCATGTAGCTGCCCTGTAGACCATGGCTGAGGTTGCAAACTTACCCCACAGTTACTCCAGGGCAGACAGACATTTTATTCAAAGTCTTATGGTTGACAGTCTTTGAACTTGTATAAATTTTTATATAACATTATAACATATATAATGCAATATATAATATTATATATTATACATATATACACAATATGTATACCTACAATGCATATATTTAATAATATTTTCACTACAATTGAGATATATTAGTTCAGGATATATACAAAGACTCCCCTTTGACCTCTAGCATGCTGTCTTTGAATCTGATATTTTAGCCAAGATTTCCACCCATTATGTCACTATCTCTATTAGACACCTTTTCTAAAACTGTAGGACTAAGAGCAAATACTTACTGAGCAACCAAGTCTGGTTTCTAGCCAAGTGTCAGCATAGCCAGGTGTCATTCATGCATAATCTCAGGTATCTTATCCAACACCTGTGTCCCTCTTCCCCACTTGTTTGGCCATCGGAATTCAATATCCCAGGACGAGCCTTGCTGGTATTAAAGGAAAGCCAGAGCAGTTGAAGCAGTAAAAGCAGATTTTAATCAGGAACTATTACAACAGGGACAGGAGAAATCTCAGCACAGAACTGGGCTCAGTTCCAAATACAGTAGGGACAAGCAGGGACTTACAGCCAAGGCGGTTGAGGGGAAGGGATCGGTGGGCGGAGAAACACTAACAACCAGGCAAGGGGCCATTCTGACCAAACCCACCGACCAGGATTCCTGCTGAAGGCAGGCCAGGGCGATCAGACAGCATCTAGGGAGCGGTGAGGACGAGGAATCGGATCAGATATTGAGGGCGATCAGATTTCGAGCGGGGGATGGGGGTTCTGGCTAAACAAACTTAGCAGGAATTTTGCTAAAATTGGGTGATGCAGAGACAAACACAAAAGTCCAAAGGTCAGGGGCCTCATTGAAGAGAGGGCTCAGAGGAGTTTGCCTAAGATTGGGTCAGGGAGAGTCTCTGTCACCAGTGATGGGTTACATTACATGCTCCGTTAGGCTGACGGATGAGGGTGAGGTTCACCACGAAAAGCTGTGGACCTGTGATCAGAGCATGCACTCGCGTCTTGACCTTGCCCTGTCCTTGACTAAGACACCTGGTTTACCTGGATCCCCTGTTCTTTTATCTGATGGGAGGGGTAATAACCTGCATGGCTTGGTTCTGATGATTACTGAATGAGATAAAAGAGCTTAGCACAGAATCTGAAATATAGTAGAAAATCGAGGGGAAAAAAGGTTGCTTTTTAATTCTTATTTTTATTGACGTGTAATCATTCTATATCTCTAGTGCTCAGAGGTTCTACTCACCTATAAAATGACAGATGGTTCAAATTTCTAAAAGTGTCAAGTTAGAAAAAGCACTCATCCTCCTTATTCAATGGCAATTTTTTCGTAGGTTGAATCTTGACAGGTGAGGTGGGAATTCTGTCACACGTAATTCAGATAACGGGAGAACACCTTGGCTCTAAAATAATCTTGAAAGGAAAAAAAAATACAAACCTGTCTGCTAAGCCCTTACCAAAAAATCAGCTTAGATAAAGACTGGAGATGTCTCTATTTCCCATTCAGGTGTTCCAGACCTAACACCGGTCGGACGAGAGGGACGCCTTCTGTCTTGGGTGGTAGGGCTCAGTGAACAGCAACAAATATTTAAGTCATCCAGAATCATTGAATATGCTCTAAATCAAACCCCCAAAAGACTTTGCAATTACCTGACACTTGTTTATCTGACAATTTGATAAACCTAGATTCCAGAATCCAACTAAGAACCCTAAGTGAGGAGAGAAATGCAACCACAAGAGACATCAGTGTCCACCGGCTAAACCTCGTGCAGTTCAGCACAGTAACTAAGGCAGACATGAGGACAGGCAGAAGACAGGATGTAAAAATAGGCACTTTCTTCTGCTGTACGGAAGAAAGATGTTTCTTTTTCTAATAAGGAATCCTAAGAAGCCTGGTTGACTGGATTCCCAGACCAGAGCAGACCCAGAAGTGGTGAATGAAGGCGGAGATGGGTTTGCACCTGCTAGCATGTGGAGAGCAGAGAGGTGAGGTCTGGCAGCGAGAGAGGAAAGCCCAGAGCTACACAGCCAAGAAAAAGAGCCCAAACGTGCAGCTGTTGGGCACCGTTCCTGCGCCTGAGAGCAGGTCTGTGTCGCAGGGCAGCACAGGATTTCAGGTTTCAGCAAGATGGCTGGGGGATGTGAGAATGCATTTAGATTACACTCGGCATGGTCGGCTTGCAGGGAAAGAGGGGTGTTTGCCACACTGCAGAAGAGTTTCTGGCTTCAATTCAGAAGCCTTTATGTATTTACAATAAGGAGAAAACCTCGGGCACTGGAATGTCCACCCTGCGGTGTGTAATCCCATATTGCTGATACAGGGGCTGGGACCCAAGGAGCCATTAGCCTTCCTGGCTTCCAGTAGACATGTTCCCAGCCCAGGCTGTCCCAAGCAAGGATGCTCCTGCCACCCTGCTCTAACCCAGGCCTGCTCCGGAAGCCCTTCTGAGGGCCAGGGCGGTGTGAGCAGATGACACCCTCCGTCCGAAGGGGCCGCCTTGGGTCCTAGGAGGTACCCTGCCCTCTGGGGGCCACAGGTCCTCTGTGTTAGGGAGGAACAGCCCACTGTGGCAGCAAATGGCCATCCTGGGCCTCACATTCTTCAGAAACGAGCTTTATTTGGCTGAGTATTCTTAGGAGCTTGAATTCTTCTGCCTTCAGGAAGGGTATGCTCTGGGTTTCCCCACAGGGCCCCCTCCTCGAAATCTCCCCACCCCACACTCATCCCCTCCCTCCCCAGCCAGTCTGTGTCCCGGCCCCTGGGCGCGCAGGAGTCTGAGGCCTGTGACCCTTGTGTCCTGAACATCATGTGACAAAAGAGAGGAGGCTGTGGACATCGAAAGCAAGAAACAGGTTCAAGGCATGGTTTTGTTTGTTTGTTTGTTTTTAGATTTTTTTTAATTGAAATATAGTTGATTTACAAGGTTGCATTAGTTCTGGTGCACAGCATAGTGGTTCAGGCACACACACATAGATTCTTTTTCATATTCTTTTTCATTGTAGGTTATTACAAGAAATTGAATGCAGTCCCCTGTGCGATGCCTTCAGACCTTGTTGTGTATCTATGCTGTATATAGTAGTTTGTATCTGCTAATCCCAAACTTCTAATTTGCCCCTCCCCACCCCTTTCCCCTTTGGTCAGCACAAGTTTGTTTTCTATGTCTGTGAGTCAAGGCCTGTTTTTTAAATCATAATCATTCTTTCCCACCCAGACGAGAGGCACCGACCGCAGTCCTCCACCCACACAGCCAGCTTGACTTGGGTGATGAATCTCTCATTTGCTTCAGTCTAAAGCAGTTAGATTTTGCCTGTCACTGTCCTCAGCTGTGCATGTTAAGAGTTGCCCAGAGCAAAGCCATCTGATTGCCAGGGAAGGATCAATTTCTGCTTCCTCGTTTTTTTTTTCATTTTCATCTCGATGTTTTTACTTTAAAAGTGCTAGTTGCACGTGGTAAGAAATTCAAATAGCATAAAAGAATATATAACAAAAACACATCCCCGGCCCACCCTCTCTTTGCCAGGGCCTCTCCTGGAAGAGATCTGCTCACAGCCCGTGGCATGCCTTCCAGATACGTTCCATACTTACTCAAGCATATGTCCATACGCATTAATACATATTTATATTGTGTTGCCCAAATGGAAACATACGTTTTTGCCCATGGTTGACTGCTTTTCTAAAAATATAATGTATGTAAGTATTAACATATTCTTTTTAAACTGCAAAGTAATATCCCATTTTATGGGTGTCTGCTCATTTGCATAGCTAGTGCTCTGCTGATGAATATTTAGATGGCTTCCTACATTTTTTTCCATTACAAACAACACTGCAAGGAAACTCTTTGATTTCCCTAAAATAGAATCTCAGAAGTAAGATTGATGGGCGAAAAGAGGATATGCATATTTTGCTTTTAAAGATGCTGCCGAATTGCCCCCCAGAGGTTGTGTGGATTCACAGCCCTCCCTCCAGAGGGGCGCGGGCCGCACGCACAGACGTTCACCCTCACTGGAGGCAAACAGCTCACTGATCTTTGCTGGTTGCGTGAGAGAAAACGAGGCGTCATTTACATTTCTTAGAGTGGAGTTGAGCATTTTTTAATATATTTACTGGTGCTGCTTTCTCTGCCCTTTGCCCATTTTTTTTTTCAAATGGATTTTTAGCTTTTTCTTCTTGATTTGGAAAGTCCTGTTTTATACAAAGAAAATTCACCCTTTCTTCATCACGTGCCATGCAGATGCATGTTTCACAGTCTGTCCTGTGTCTCATGGCTTTCTTTGTTAATGATATTTTTATTCTTTTACCTTTGGCCTGAATATTTTTATAATGGTTTTATTTTATGTAGTGAAACTTACCAATATTTTTCCTTATGAGATCCTAGTTTTGTGCCATAGGCAAGCTCATTTTTCAGGAACACAAGAGTAGAGTTAGTCTTGCCCCTATTCCTATGTTACTAACATGAAATGACTGCCTTGTTTTCCCATAGTCCTTTTAACAGTCTAACTTTTAGACTGAGATCTTTGACCCAGCTGGACTTAGCTGGGAGCCCGCTTGCATTTCACTCTGAATGACTTCCTGGTTGTCCTAACACTGCCCACTGAACAGTCCATTCTTTTCTCCGCTCACTTGAATTCTCATACTTCGTGATTTTGCCTGACCATCCTCAGCAGAAGAAAACACAAATCGATAGTAAATATTCCTGATCTTTTGGTTTTAGTGACTGCTTCAAATATCAGTCTGAGCTCCTCTAAGCTGCCTGTGCCCACATGACCTTTCACAGTTGTTATTGTTGAACTGTGTCCCCCAAAACTGAGAAGGTAAAGTCCTAACTCCCAGCACCTAAGAATGGGGCCTTATTTGGAAACAGGGTCACTGCAGACGTAATTAGTTACAATGAGGTCTTACTGGGGTACGATTAGGTCCCTCATCCTAACCCAATATGGCTGCTGTCCTTATAAAGGGGGAAATTTGGACAGAGACACGTGCTCCCTGAGAGCATCATATTAAGGTGAAGGCAGCGATCAGGGCGGGGTGGGGTGGGGGGATGTAGTGCATCTCCAAGCCAAGGAAGGCCAGAGAGGGCCAGCAAACCAGCAGAAGCTAAGGGAGATGGTCTTGCAAAAGACCGTCCATCACTGCCCTCAGAAGAGACCAAACTGCAGACACCTTGATCTCAGACTCCGACCTCCTACCACCCCCATCAGGCTTTGAGATTTCCTTCCCTCTTCTGCCAACAAATAAGCATGCCAAGCTGGGAAAACAGGCCTTGAAGAGACAGTGCATCCGAGATTCCTCAGCTGAGAAGTATGGTCTGCAGTGTATTCACTGAACTGCAGCAAAGCCAATGGGCGCAGAGGAGGGGAGGTGGGAGGAGAAAGATGATGGTTTCTGGGAACCCTGAGGAAGAATTTAATCAAAGCTGCTCTCTTTAAATACTGTTTTTCAAAAAGCAAGAACCTTGAAAATCCGTCCAGGAATGGGGCTTTCTTGACTGCCACGTCTCTGGGCGTCCAAGCCATGGCTGTCCCCGGGGGATCCACACCTGCGACACTGGCTCCATCTTTTCCCGCAAATACGACTTTTCTTTCAGGCTTGTTGGGGTGTCTATGTGAATTTTTGGCGATGTCCTGTGGCTGATTTCCTCCCTCTGGGAACACACAACAGAAGAAATTATCATGTAAATCAGGATGGTGATATGATCCAGGGGACACATGTTTCCAGGAATGTTGCCCTCGCTTGACGCCAGAGATGGAGCGCAGTGGGTGGGCGCAAGCTGAATCTACTTGGAAAGGCGGGCTGGGCGGCGGAGCTCTGACTCGGCCAGAGAGTGCCGTTCCCGAGGGTCTGCTCCTTCATGAAGCATCCCTGCCCCTGCTCCCCACTCGCTCCAGAGCTCCCGAAAACTGCTGGGCTTGCAACACCTTCCTGGCAGGCTGCAGGGGCAGACAGGCGCCCTTCTGTAGTTCTCAGCAGACCACTCGGGTCACTGCTCAGGCACCAGCCCATCTGTAGGGGGTAAATCGGTGACCCCCTAAAAGATGAGTTTATGCCCTAAGCGCCAGTCCCTCTGAATAGGGCCTTATTGGAAAGAGGGTCCTCGGAGATGTAATTAAGCAAAGAATTCCAAGATGTGATCATCCTGGATAACCCACGTGGTCCCTAAATCCTGTGACAAGTGCCCTTATAGGAGACAGAAGAGAAGAAGGCACAGAGGAAAAGGCCATGTGAAGACGGAGGCAGGGACGGGAGTGATGAGGCCACAAACCAAGGAACATCTGGAGACACCAGAAGCTGGAAGAGGCAGGAAGGATCCTCCCCTAGAGCCCGCAGAGGGAGCCCGGCCCTGCTGACACCTGGATCTCAGACTTCGGGCCTCCAGATCTAAGAGAGAAAACATGCTGTTCTAAGCCACGCAGTTTGTGGCGATTTGTCACAAGATTTGGCAGCCACAAGAAATTAACACACCATCCCTCCGAGTAGCCCTCCCCTTCTGCTGTCTCTAAAAGGACATCTAAACAAATAGTATTTGTGGAATAAAGGGACCAGCAAGACAGAAAAGCATCAGGCCCAGGGCAGTCCCTCAGCATGTGGGCACACCAGACCTCTTTCCCCTAAATAAAGAAATAGAGCAGCAGGTAGCCGTCACCATCAACAGACAGCCATGGGACTCCGTAGTGGGTGAGCTCAGTGGGCCTAGGCGGCTGCCCAGAGCCCCAGCCTTCCAGAAACCACCACCCCCCCCCTTTACCTTCTCTTCGTTTTCTTAGCTTTTTCGTTGTTGCCAGCTGACTTCACTCGCATAATTCACCAGCCACGTAGACGTTCACAGAGAGAAAGTTTAATGAACAGCAAGACGAGAAAACATTATATGTGTTTCCTTTTAGAATCAAAAAAAAAGGTTATAAAGAATCAGACTGAGTGCAGACATTCCTAAGGAAGCAGGGCCTCTAGGGACAGATCAGAGTGAAGCCAACAGGCTTCTGTCAGAAGCTCCTGATCAGATTACAGGTTTATATTCGGCTCAGGGCAACACAGGATCCTGCACTAAATTCACTGATAAGCATCCATCACTCTCCTCTCAGACCGAAACCAATACAGAACCATCCACAGAAGATGGAGAGAAGGGCCCAATCAGAGAAACTTAGCCAGTTATCAAATTACCACCTGGCTGTTTCTAGATGATCCTTCACTTCAGTTGCATTACCCCTGCCAACACCTTGGGGAATTCCTCCACTAATTTGAGAGTCTCAAGTTGTTGCCTCCAATGAAGAAATGCCAGGAAAAGTCAAGCATCGAGAACACTCAACCCCTGGAGAGTTAGAGAGACGAGAGGCAATCTGGGCCTTGGCATTCTTATTTCTGAGGGGGCCATGGGACTACGTGCTAAATCTACTCTTTGATATGTACCAGGGAGATTTCTTGAAATTGCTTAGAAATCTTGCCATCAGCCCTAGGGAGTCACAGCTCCCTCTGCAACCAACATGTTGCTCACCCCAGTGCCCCTGATGGGAAACTCTGCAGAAATCTTCCAGTAGCAGTGGGTCCCCCTCTCGAGAGAGAGAATGGACTCTCCAGTGAGCACTGAGGTCTCAGAGGTGTGGGTTGAAAAAGCTCCAGGAAGGGTCGTGGAGATGGTGGCTGCACTGTTCTGTGCAGTAGGCATGTTAGTCTGGGCTCTCCGGAGAAAAAGAACCAGTGGGATAGGGATGGGTGGATGATAGATAGATAGACAGACAGACAAACAGACAGACAGGTAATAGCTAATAAATGGACATAGATAGATAGAAGACAGATAAAGACATTTATTATAAGGAACTGGCTCACATAGCTATGGAGGCTGAGAAGTCCCGCAATCTGCAGTTGCCAAACTGGACACTTGGGAGAGCCAGTGGTGTAGTCCAGTCCAAGTCCAAGTCCAAATCCAAGTCCAAGTGCAGAGGCAGGAGGAGACCAACGTCCCAGCTGGAAGACAACCAAACAGAGGAAGCAAAACCTCTCTTTCTCCACCTTTTTGTTCTATTCAGGCCTTTAACGGGTCGGGTGAGCTCCACCCACGTTGGGGAGGGCCTTCTGCTTTACTCAGTCCACCAATTCAAATATGAACCTTTTCCAGAGACACCCTCACAGACACACCCAGAGTAACATTTGACCAAATATCTGCACACCCAGTGGCCCCACCAAGTTGACACGTACAATTAACCATCATGGTACGGATACCAAAGGTTTCAATGGCAGCCACGTGGGGCGCAGAATCGGCCGAGCAGCCGTGCTGTGGCTTGGGCAGTGACTGTCCTTGGAGACTGGTGCAGTCTCAGAACCTGAGCTGGGGGTGGGGGGCATGCTACAGGGTCCTGGGAAGCACAGGTCTGAGAAACAGCCCCGTCACAAGGACCGAAACGGGCAGGCCCTTGACGGCAGCCAAACGTTTGGGAAGCCAGCAGAGACGCTGTCACCATGCACGCTGGCTTGCCTTCCTG
The DNA here is from genome assembly GCF_009834535.1 of Camelus ferus. Classification (NCBI taxonomy): domain Eukaryota; kingdom Metazoa; phylum Chordata; class Mammalia; order Artiodactyla; family Camelidae; genus Camelus; species Camelus ferus. Next base: position 7,035,655 of record NC_045696.1, read on the forward strand.
CAGGTGCCCTTAGTCAGTGGCTCGGCCGGGCGCCGGCTGATCGGAGCAGGGTCCCGCTCTCTGGTGAGCAGAGTCCCATCACCCTCACACACATGGTTCTTGGTTACATATTTCACTCTGATCTGTCCCGAGAGGACTTGTTTCCCCAGGAATTCCTACACCAAGTTGGAGTCTCCATATGCTTTTTCTCCCAAAAGGGAGAAAAATAAGTAAACAGCAACAGAACATGAGCTGTTGTTTATATGTGCTCCTGGCCAGTGGAGAAGCCACTTGAGAAAGAGTGAGTGGAATCTACATGTCTAGCCTTCGTATCTGAGACTTAAATTTTTACAAAGTGATTCTCTGTAGGTTATTTATTTATATACAAACATCTAGCTAGAGTCAAACAAGAATTTTAATAAAAGGAGTCACAATGTTAACTGGCCCTTCTGCTGACTCAGGGCTTCCTTGGGCACCGATGCCCACAGGTAACTCTCAGTTGCTTCAGAAATGAGTCATGAGGATGTTCGGTAAAGCCCTGTACGGTCAGTAGATAGGGTTTTTTCAACAAAGTCTAGGAGGGGTGTGAGTTCGGCATGCTGGCTCACTGCATAAGGCAGCCAGGAGAAGGCACTGAGACCAACGGAGCTCTGGGCACAGACGGTCCTCCCACAGTGACCTCACTCCCCTTCCTTCACTCCCTCACTGGCCAGTGGACACCCTCACCCTCGTGCTGGGTTTGGGTTGCCAGATCTCACCAGCTGGTTAAGATGAGGGCTGAGTCCACCTTCCCTTCACCCAGCAGGAACTCTCCTTCTTCCCCACTCTTCCACCTTTGCCCCAAATTCATGCAATTACTACTAATAAAGTTAAAAATAAGTCGCATTGACTGAGTACTTACTGCATGCCAGGCACTGTTCTCAATCCTGTGTATGTACAAATTCACAAAATCCTTACTCCTCTACAATGTAGACATCATTATTATCACCCTAATTACATGGGTGAGGAAGCAGAGGGAGATTTAATTAACTTGTCCGAAGGCACAGAGCTTCTGTACTGGTTCTCTGTTGCTGCACAACAACCTGCCTCTAAACCCAGTGGCTGAAAACAGCAAATATGTTTCTGTAAGTTAAGAATCAGGAACTGCTTTGCTGGGCGGTTCTAGCTCAGGATCTCTCAGGGGCTTGCAGACGCAGCCAGGGCTGCAGTCTCCTGAGGGCTTGATGGGGCTGGCGGATCCACATCCACATGGCTGTTGGCTGGAGGCCTCAGTTCCTCCCCTTGTGAGTCTCCTTACACGCTGCCTGAGTGTCCTCACAAGGTGGCAGATGGTTTTCCCCAAAGCAGGCGGTCCAAAGAAGACAAAGGGAAAGCCTCAGTGCCTTTAGTGACCTCATCTCTCAAGTCACACATCATTACCTCTGCTTTTAATTAGTAGTTCTAAATGAGTTACTAAGTCCTGCTTTCCTGATAAGCCCTGCCACTATGAGGTTGTTCTGACTATCCACTAAGTTAGCCAGCGACTTCTCTCTGGTCCCATAGGACTTTGTACATAGCACTCAAATTGCATTTAACATTTTGTGAATTTGCACCCTCGACTGGAAGGATATCTCTGTGAGAGTAAGGTCTGTGGGCCAGGCAGACAGCAGGCACTCCAAATGTGTGTGATGAGTAGATGGATGGACAGATGAATGGATGGGTTGTTGGCTGGTTGGATGGATGAAGTGATGGATGGGTGAGTGGATGAATGTGTTGATAAGTAGTTGGGTGGGGAGATGGAAGGATGGATGGATGGATGGATGGATGGATGGATGGATGAGGGTTGGATAAATGATTGGATTCATGAACAGTTGAGTTGGTAGGTGGGTGGGTGGATAGATGAATGGAGACACACAGCTTCTGATATTATATAGCTCACAACGTTCCAATAAAAATAAGATTAACTATATAATCTGGAGAAATTTACTAAAGAAAAACATTATGGAAAATAGCCTAATCAGGATAAAACCATATGAAAAACAAAGCATAAAATTTTAATACAAACAACAACAAAATGGAAGGAGAAAGAAAGGAAGGGACAGGGGAAGAAATGAAAGGGCAAACAAAAGCACCAGTATTTTGCAAACCCAAAGATTTGGCTCCCTTGAGTAATACTGTTTTTTCCCCAACAGATTGAAAATAAACTGTCTGGGCCAACTTGCTCTCTGGGTAGGACACAGGCCGCGTGTGCCCAGTGTGCCACAGGAGCAGACCCAGCACTGAGCTGTTGCCATGGAAAAGCCATGGTCCCCAGGCTGTGTTTTCAGAAGCCCTCCCCCTCCCTGCCCCTGGGCTGTCAGGCTGCAGCAGTTCGGAGCTTGCCTTAAGCCACAGGAGGGATTGGTCCTGCAGTCAGAGGCAATAGTCCAAGGCCAGCAGGGCAGTGGGCACGCGTCATCCTGGCATCTGGGAGGAGGGACTGGAACCAATGATGGATTTCTGCCATTGGACAGACAGAGCTCCCTGCATAGCCTCAGCCTGGCCAGGAGCCAGGATCCCTACAGTCAACTTGGACCAGGACTGCAGTCACTCCTGATAAGGTCTCAGGTCCCCATGCTGGGGACAGTGGAGGTCGTGAAGGGGATGCAGAGCCACTGTGAGACCAGAGAACCCCAACAATGTGGGCAGAGCCCCTCCACTTTCTCCCGTGGTTCCTCAACCTTGGCCCCACTAATATCGGAGCTTCTTTGCTGTGGGGCCATCCTGTGCATCGTACGGTGTCTTGCAGCAGCATCCCTGACCCCCGCCCTCCAAGTGCCAGTAGTGCACCCGCCTCCCCTAGCTGTAACGATCAAAAGTGTCTCCAGAAGTGGCCCATGTCCCCAGGTGGACAAAGTTGCCCACTGAGCACCACTGTTCTGGCAGGAAGGTCGACCACTCTGCTTTCCCACTGTCCTGTTCATTCGCTTGTCACCTCCCTACAGGCCGGCCCTGGGCACAGCCCCTTCACTCACGTGACCCCAGCTGCCCAGGACCATGTGGCATGCCCACAGCCCTCGGTGGGGGCTCCCCTCTGAGGTCCTTCCACAGGACACTGAGGGTGTCCATTGCGTTCATTCCATAATGTTTTGTCAGTGTTCCACAATGATGTATCAGGTGCCCAGTGTCGGCTGGTAGCGGGGTACAAGGGTGACCAGAGGGCAGGGCCTGCCCTGGGGAGTTTAGAGCCCACCTGCCCACCATGAGCTCCTTGGGGTCACGGGACAGAGCTGGGACAAGACTTCCTCTCTTATCACGCACCCTCTTCTCGGGGCTGGAAACTTCTGCTCAGGGTGGGGCAGAGCGGAGGCAGCCAAGGACTGAGGCATCCCGGGGCTAAAGGCACCACCCCATTACACCCCTCCCAAATCCCGGGTCCAAGGAGAGATCAGGAGCAGTTCCTCCCGGAGGTGCTGGGGACTCCAGGACCCGAGGTGCAGCCCGAGCCGTCCCGGCGACAGCATCTTTCCCACCAGCGTTCGCAGTGACAGCCAGGTGCTCACTGTTCCGCAGTGACCAGAAAGCAACCTGGGCGGGCTCACCGTCCACGAAAGACATGCAGGCGCGAGCGCCACCTAGTGCTGCAGCGCCCACACAGCAGGCCTGGGAGACCGCGCACGCCGGGTGCCTGGCGGACAGTTTTTAAGAACTAATGCAAAACACAGAGAGAGACACTGCTGTCAGACACAGATAAGAACTATGCACACTTTAATCACACAGGGAACTATATTCAATATCTTGTAGTAACCGTTAATGAAAAAGAATATGGAAAGGAATATACGCATGCGTGTATATATGTGACTGAAACGTTACGCCTTACACCAGAAATTGACTTAACGTTGTAAACTGACTATACTTCAATTTAAAAAATAAGTTAGAATTAAAAGAATAGATAAATAAATAAAACCAGTGCATTCCCTCCCTGAAAAACATCCTTCGACTCTACCCCCTCCCTTGTCAGGTTTAATCTGTGCGTGTTCGTATCTCCCAGGCAAAGGCAGAGCCGTCAGCCCTGGGACTGCAGACGATGGAAGGAAAGAGCTGCGGCGTTTGCACTAACCCTAAGCCAAGCGCAGTAATGTGACAGCGAACAAAGCTGCTCAGGTCTCCTGGGCTCAGTCCAAGCCAGGCACTTACAACACGATGTGAAGGGTGTCCACTGAGTTAAGCCCCAGGCACCTGGGAGCTCCGGACAGGGCCGCCTGAGGCCACCCGGGAGCCCGGCGCGAGGCTGCCTGGGGGAGAGCTGCCCTTGCCTCTCCTTAGCCCTTAACTGAGCAAGTTGTCCAGATTGTATGCACCCATTCATTCGTCATTAATTGAGCACATACTAGGCAGTGTTCTCGGTCGGAGGCACGCAGCAGTGCGTGAACCAGGCCCCGCTTTCACGTGTTTGTGTGCGAGTGAGCAGGAGAGAGAAGCTCAGTGAGAAACTACGCGGGTCGGGGGGTGGGGAGGAGGGACGTGCACAAAGGAAAAGGAAACGGGGCTCTGGAGTAGGGGGTGGGTGTTGGGCAGGGGAGCCAGGGAAGGTCTCTCTGAGAAGGTAATGTTAGAACCTCCCGGGACAGGGAGAGTGGGAGCCACGAGATCGAAGAGGGAGAGTGTTCCAGGCAGAGAGAGCCTGAGTGCAAAGGCCTCGCGGTGAAAGGCAGCTTAGAGAAAGCGAGGAGGCTGGTGTGGCTGGTGAGGAGGGGCGTGGGCCGAGCTGGGGAGCGCGACACCCCTGGCACCTGACCCAGGAGCCGTCGTGGGCCACTGTAAAGGACCGCGGGCCTTTGCTCTGAGAGGGGAGCTGTGGATGGCGTTGAGCAAGGGGTGGCGAGATGTTACATGCGTTCTTAAAGGGTCATGTGGCTACTGTGTGAGCTGAGATGACCTAGGTCCAGGTTTGCCTGGGCGGAGGGGTCTCCCAGGAGGTGGTAGGACAGTCAGTGCTAAATCTGAGAGTGACAGCAAGGCTGGAGGAGCTGGTCGCCCTGGGCGTGGCTAGCGGCAGGCAGAGGGGGAGAGGCCTGCGGCAGCCATTCAGGCAAGAAGCGATGTTGGGGCAGTTTAGGTTGGAGGTGGGAGAGCCGCCCGTGAGCTCCATGTCTGCGCCTGGGCATGTGCAGGGGCTAGTGGGTTCTTCCCTGCCCCACACCCCAGAGCAGCCTGTTTTCATGTCTCCATGGCCCCTGGATGGAGGCAGACTTCACGTGGGTGGAATACACTGTAATCACTAAAGAGAAACCCCAGAGCTAAAAGTCTCACCATGAAAGCGGACAGGTAAACCCTGCTCTTCAGCCATCTGCTCTTCCAAGGCTCCTCCAAGTGTCTCCAGTGTGTAGCCGGGATAGGTCCCAGCAAGAGGCTCTTCCCCTTCTTGCCTCCACTGATCCACCTGGAAAACTCCTACTCATCCTTCAAAGCCCAATCCATCTTTTTTGAAGACTTCCTTGCAACCCTCTCACCCAGCAGACCCCTCCCTTCTCTCTGCCCACCTCTAGCCCTGAACACACCTCTAAAATGAATGCACCCATCTATCTGGTTACCACATATGTCAGGGTCTGCATCCTTGTGTCTGACCCATCCTTGCATCCTGGTGCCCAGCACAGCATCCAGTCCTTAACTGGTGTGTGATGAGTGAGTTGAATCCATCATAGAAACAAGTGAGCCCGGCCACTGGACCAGGAAAAGCACTGTTCTGGGATATGCCCTCATTTCTGAGGCTTGGAGATGATCCTGTGCCTGAAAAAGGAAGACTGTAGCTCCAGGAGGGAGGATGGATGAGCTGGAGAGAAGCCGGGTTGGAGAAGGAAGAAGAAGCAGCCATCTCAACAGCTTCTCCTGACCTCAGGAGCATCTTACAATAGTAGGTGCTCACCATGTTTTCAGTGTGCGCGGAGCTGCCAGCCTTCCTGCAGCCAGGGTCAGGCCACTAAGAGCATGGGCACCCATCCACTGGGAGCCTGTCCTCAGTGGTTCTCAGCCATGGCTGCATCAGAACCATCTGCTGAGCTTTGAGCAAACACTGCCCACAGGCAATGACATCAGAATCTCAAGGTGGAGCCCAGGTGCCAGTTCTTTTGAGAAACTCCCAGAATCTGCCAAGCACCCCCCACAACCAAGAATTATCCAGCCCCAAATGCCCTCGGTGTGCTGCTGCAGAACCTGACGTAGAGATACGAGGGGTGACCCAGAAGGAACTACCACTTACTGGCACTCGTTACACACTCAGCTCTGGTCTGGGTGCTTTGCCTCTGTTCTCATTTGATTTTTAAGGGAAATAAAATGAAAGAGGTACTAGCATTGTATTCTCATTTTACAGATGAGGGAAGTGCATCTCAGACAGGTAGAGGGACCTGCCTGGGAGTTGGATGTCCCAGCAGCCGTCTTAGCAGCTCCATCCCTCATCACACACCAGCCCCCGGGTCATGCCATCCCGCCCAGATCATGAGAGTCCAGCTCAGCCTAGGGTCAAAGTATCCAGGGTGGGGCTTAGCACTACTCAACAGGAAAGAAACCAAGACTAGGGGCTCTTGGACCCACAGAGGCTGACCTCCCCCATTCCCCAATCTACTCTTTGTACCCCATCTTCTCCCCTCTCCTCTGAGCCCCAACCCGGGCTGGAATCCCTCTACTCCTAATTGTGTGGTTTACAGAAAATCACTTAACCAGTGCCTGCCTCAGTCTTCCCACCTACGAAATGAGAATTAGTAATACCTTGCTCTCAGGTTCTCAGGGCGCCTTTGGGGTGTAAAATAAGGTCACACAGAAAAGCCACCAGCCGAGGCCCCGGCGTCACAGCACTGCGCTCGCTTCTGTCTCCTCCTTCCACGTGCCTCCCGTCTATTCTCTAAACTCAACGCATATGTCCTCCAGGAAGCCTTCCCAAACCACGTCTGACACTTCCATCCTCCAAATAACTAAACCACCACACCTTTAGCACGAATTCACACGTCGCTCTCAGCTGCTGTCCAACTCCGTCAGGATGTTTTGTTTCTTAGATACACTTTAAATTGCTAAAAGGCAGTAGACTTTGAGGAAGAAAATCGCCCGTGATGCTTGTTGGATGGGTGGCTGATTTCACCCAGCAGATGCTTGGATCCACCTAAAACCCTATTTTAGTTCTGTTCTGCCTCGAACCGCTGAGAAAGGCAGGAGGGGTTCGTCCTCCTAGACAGAGCTGTGTGAATCCCAGCTCTGACTCTTACTAACACCGAAGTGGCAACTCCCACCTTGAAATTAGGTGGAATAATTAAAAATTGCCTTCCCGCCTGGTCTCACGGTTTCCCTTTACAATTCAGAAGTACTTCTGAATCCCACGAGCTTTGTCTGCATCTTGCCAGTTGCTAAAGGTTTATTGGAAAACCAGAGTGAGTCATGATTACCTCCTCCCTGGAGAAGTGACCCGTGATGCTCCACTTTCCCCACCATGGACAGCCTCGTCAGTGAGGCTCTCTCGGGAACAACCTCCCCAACTAACACTGTTTTATGTTGCGCAATCCGTAACAATAATAGTAGTTACATTTATTCAATGCTTACTCCCCCAAGTGACTTCCAATCACCACTCCTCTAATCCTCACAAGGACCCCGTGAGGTTTGTATTATTGTATCCCATTCAGCAGATGACCAAACCAAGCCTTAAAAAGAGTCTTCTTTTTCCAGTCTCTGTACCATTAGAGTTATCTATCCCTTAAAAGTTTAAAAGAGCCCACAGTAGACCCACTTGGATTTTTCCTCCTGGTGTTTCCTTTTCATGAAGTCTTTCCACTACCAATTCAGTTTAATAGTTATAGGACTATTCAGGTTTTTCTATTTCTAGTTAAGTCAGTTTTGAGAAGTTACGTATTTTTTAGAAATTTGTCTATTCCATCTAAATTTTCAAGTTTACTGGTATAAATTCATATTTCTTGTTACATTTTGATATCTCAATGCATCTTTAGTTATGTACACTTTTAAATTCCTAATACTGTCTATTTAAATTATCTTTCTTTCCAACTGTGTTCATCTCATTAGGGGTTGGTCACTTTCATTAGCCTCCGAAGAGTCACCTACATTACATTATTATTAATTATTAATGTAAATCGATTACATTATTGTTTTCTCTTTCATTACTTTCTGCTCTTCACTTGGTTGTCGCTTTACCTCTTTTTCTTTGTATTACTTCTGCTACTTTTCCCCTTTAAAATGGATGTTTCATTCATTCATTTTCTGCCTTCTTTTTCTTATTCTAATATGACTTAGGGTTAATTTTCTAATTCTCTAGTTTCATCCCACAAGTTTTGATATGTAGTTTTCTCTTTATTGTTCAATTCCAAGAGTTATCTAAAGTCTATGATCTCGGCTCATTCACTGACAAATTATTTGGACGTGACTATTCCCAAAAGCATGGCATCTCACTCATCTTCCTTGGTTATTGACTTCTAATTCAATTTCATTATGGTTGGAGAATGAGCTGAATGATAGCTTCTTTGGAACTTATCAAGTCTTGTTTTCTGACTTTGTACATGGTCAATTTAACACGTACTCTGGGTGTGCTTCAAAGAATGCAGTCCCAGCCATTGGATGCAGCGTTTGACATGTGTTTGTGGTATTAAGCTTGTTAATTGTGTTCTTTGTGTAGATATATGTGTTCTCACTGATTTCTTGTCTGTTTAATCAAGTACTGATAGAGACTTCATTACGATAGTGAACGTGTCCATTTCTTCTTGTTCTATTTTGAAATATATAATTAGATGTACATAAATTTAGCATATTTATATCTTCTCATGAATAGAAACTCTTAGCATCATGGAGTGATCCTTTCATCTCTTGCAGTAATTTTTGCCTTAATCCATTTTGTCACAAACCCATATGGCTACAGAAGTGTTCTTTTGGTTACTATTTGCCTGATATACCCCATTCTATTATTTTCCTTCAAGCTTTCTGTGTTCTTCTGTTCCAGGAATGCCTCTTATAAACAGGATGCAGTTGAATTCTTTAAAAATTCAGTAGGATCATCTTTGTCTTTTTACCAGGAAATTAGTTGAGTGCCCTAGATCAAAGGTCTGGTGGTGCAGTGGTTACACAACTTTCCTGTTCACATACTCCTCAAAAATCTGGGCAGACCATTCAGCCTCTCACATAGTTTTAATTTGACATCTAAAATATTTATCATAAGTTGAAATTATTGCAAAAGATTTGGGGCATATTATAAGTACTGACATTATATAATGACTACATAATTCACTTAAATATATTTCATGAGATGTAAATATATAACAATTCAATAGCTATCATCCATTTTAAAAACAAAAAGCAAGCTTTTCTTCAAACGTCTGAAATTTTAGTGTCTTTTTCTTTTTTCTCGGACTCATATTTTCATTTCACCTCCCCTACAGAATTTCATTCTAGTGCATTACACTTTTTGTGCTTCAAAATCTCTTGATCACAGTATTAGACTTCTTTACAACAAGAACATGTATATAAATTTAAATTTGAAAAAACTCTTCTCATCATAAGATTTCAAGGATTAAATTGTTTTCTTCTAGACAGATATCATTACAACATAAGAAGAACACAAATGATCAAAATATAGGTACGTTAATTTGGGGTGAATAATTATTAAGTACAAAAGCAAAATTTTTTTAAATATACATCTCCTAAGGACACGGGTGGGGTTTTTATTTTTATGTGTAGCTGTAGATTACTATTACTTATTGGTAATCTGAGACAGGGATGGGCTTTACTTCCATCCCAATTTAGTGTCAGTTTGGCTACGAGTACTGATAAGCATTATTCCTATAAATACATAAATAGGGGTAGAATGGGCATCAATATAGCTTGTCACTTGGTTCTTCGAACTTCTTTGCAGTCATTTGTTTTAAAAATCATGTATTGATTAATCATCAAAAATTATGTTAAATGATCCACAAGCTGATACATGAATTAGGCCCTGCTTCAGTTTTGTCAAAAGCAATTCCTTAGAAACTAGCTACTTACAAAAGGATCCGTTACTAGTCATTCTAGTCAATCTCATTCTCAGTTTCAAAGAATTATACAAAGGTGGGGGGGCTTTATCAAGGCTGTTGCCAACAGTATTAGTAGCTAACACTATTAACTAGTATCAAGTTAATAATCAAAGTAATCAAAATTAATTATAACAGTTACCCTTGTAGATAGGGCTCTCTTGCAGCCCATTTTCCAAAAATTTTAGAAAAATCAAAATATTCATTTCAATAGATCTTTTCAAAGGAAAAGTTGAATAGGATACTCAGTAATTAAAATTTTGGCAATATTTAATGCAAATGGTTCCCATATAAGTCTGAATGGTGTCAAAGAAACTCTACAACACTGTGTTACCTCTGATGTATGGTACCTTCTCTCAAAGAGATCTGTCTGTGTTGAAGGTGGTGAACACGCAGAGGGGATGCTCAGAGGCCCGTGGGTCCACCCCGTGGGCCTTCTCCCAAGCCCGGGTATTTCTACCACAGGGAAGCAGACGAGACGTGGAGTCCTGTGCGTGTGTGTTTGCTGCTTAGGTGACATGAGGCACCACCATCTAAGAGTCTATGTTTTGTCCTCATGGGAACAGTACACGCTGTGGACATAGTAAGGGGTAGAAGGGGCAGGATGGCTAAAGGGAAGTTGGTACCCGTGTGCCAGCCCACCCTGCAACACATCTGGATTCAGAACCTCCCACCTGGCCCAGAACACCTGCCCCGAGCACTCCCCACCAGGGCGGTGCGCCGAAGACCCAGAGCAGCACCCAATTACAAGCTGTCCACAGTTCTGAGGTTTCTTATCGCCCCTTTGTCTCGGGCCTCGGGAGATCCTCGCACTCTGGGGCATTGATGCTGGTGAAATGTGGCCATTCTCGGTCAAGGGCAATGAGACCAATGAAGAGACTGCAGGTGTGTGTCAGGCAGATGCGTCCGGGAAATGCTACCTGGACGGCGAGGCTCTGCAGGTGACGCTGTGCGGAGCGGCCTCACCACAGCGTCCCCGCGGCCATCTCACTTCCCTCCCCGCTTCCTCTTCCTGCCTCCAGGGCTTCCCTTTCCTTCCAGCTTCGTCCTGTACTGGCACTGACATTTTTATCAGGTACCAGGCGTTTTAAGTGTTTCAGAGGGGAACAGTTTTCTGGTTGTCTATGCTGCCATACCATCAGAAACGAAAATGCTTGTGTAATTTTACAAAAGGTTTTGAGTCCTCACCTGTAGGGAAGGCGGGGAGAAGCCAGAAATGTACAAGATTGAATCCTGAAGTCGAAAACTTGGGCAAGTGTCAGTCAGCCTGTCCCTGATAGTCCCCGGCGGTCGAGGGTGATCGTGGTCCAGGCACTTAGTTGAGGCTGGAGACCACTGGCTCCTCTGAGCCCCATGGCAGTGCGGAAGCTGAGGCTGGAGCTGGCGCCTACCCTGGGGGTCCTGGGGGGTGGTTAGCCCAGGGTTCCCTGCCCTCGGATGGTCTGCTCCTACCATCCAGCCTCTGCGCTTTCCCTCTTTTGTTCCTGCCTCTTTCTCTTTCTCATGCTTCCCTTTTCCATCCTCATCGTCTCAGCTACATCTCAGACCTACCTGGGTACTTATAGCATCTCTAGGCATTGGGGGTCACAAAAGATCTGCCCCATATGTGAGGGGGTGGACACTTCCCCCCACCCCCACTTAGAACAAGGGCTTCGCTTCCAGTAAGGGCAACCCGAAAGCTGGGGCTCACTCCTCGAGGGTTACTCACACCTTTTGGGTTCACTTCTACGACTCATCTGGTGTCTAGTTCACGGTCAGGAATGCAGCTTCCCAGTTAACACATTTCTCTTGTGGAACAGTGTGATCTGATTCAACCATGCTGCAGCTTCCAGGAGTGTCTGGAAAAAAACAAAACCCAGGGACTGCCTGTAACTCATCCTCTGAGCTCCACCCGCAGTTCCAAAAGCCTCTGAGAACTAAGTTCTAACCGACAAGCCCTTACAAAGCGGAGAAGCACTGGAGGCCAGGAAACTTGATTAAAATGCATCTCGTTTGAGAAAAGAGTTAAGAGTATTCCCAGCTCAGTCTCTCCAGCTAATGTAAACACGGAAAACAAATTACTCACTTGAGGAGCAAGGACAAGGAGTTTTATGTTTTGAAGTGCGGGAGCCAACATTTCCAGACAGATACTTAATGTTTTGGGGGAGGCAGAATGGAGAGGAGATTGGCCTGGGAGTTGGAGGGTCTGAACAAGCCCCCAGGCTCTGCCATTAGCTGGCTGGATGGCCCGGGGCAGGCTGTCACTGCCTCTGTTTCCCCACCTGTAGCAGGAGGCACAGGAATGGCCTCTGAGCCTTCCATTCCTGATGAGGCAGGATTCTGTGCCGCAGAGAATTCTCTTGGCCTCAGCTTCTCTTCCCCTCCCACCAGTCCTGCTTCTGGTGTTCGCATTGTCTGGGGTGCCCCTGGGAATGAGCGCAGTATTGGGGTACATCTTCTCTTTCCACTCCTTCTGTAGACAAGCCCTTTCTGCAGGGCTTCTTAAACCATCAGAAAGTTGCACACAAGCATCACTTCCGCCGGCCTGAGGCAGCACTCTAGCGAATGAAAAACTCTTCTCAAACGTTCTGCACTGCAGGGATTTTAGGACCAGTTTTATGCGGCAGAAACATGATAGAGACACTCGTGCACGTGCGAAGGCATTTCCAAGAGATCTCGGTTTTCTCATCCAAACTAAATTACAATGTCATGCTTGTCTTCAGGGTCCAAACGCTTCTGTCTCTCCCTTTAATTCACTGTGTGTTCCTGCCATGTGCTTGCGATGCTCTGATCTCGCTTTATTTTCCACTTAATCTCTAAAATGAACGTCCCTGTTACACCATGGCTGGTATGAAATCAGTTAATTGGGCCCTTACTGCAGACAGCCACGTCCCCTGCCCCCACCATGTTCAGAGCAATTCTGTGCCACGTGTAATAAAGTAATCTGTAAATAATTACAGAACAGAAATATTTACCGTAAATATTAAGAGAGAACACTCGAGAGAGACAAATGAGTCTCAGAGCTCAAGTCCAGTCCGGCCTGGTGTGATGAACTTGGGTGGCCAACAGATCTGAGTTCGAATCCCCACTCACCACTTCACCCGCTTGCAAGGCAATCTTGGGAGAGATGTGGTCATAAAACATGGGTCTGAAGCTTGCTGTTTCCCCAGCAAAGGCACTTCACGTTGCAGGGACTCCTTCAAATCAGGTGGGTCAGTTTTGAGAAATCATCACTCTATTTAACTGTCTTTTCATGATGACCTCGTTTAACTATCTTTCCACCAGAAATGAGACGGCAAAACTACAGGAGTCTGATTTTCACCAGGTCCAGAAAGTTAGGGGAGCCCCTCTGGTTCATTATGGTCATCCTGCTGGACCCTTGCCCAGCAAACAGCGTCCCCTGAAAGGAAGGAGAAGAGGAGGAAGACAGAAGAGAGTCCTGTGTTCCCCATCGAGCTCAGGCAGGTTCTCCTGCTGCTGATGGAGAACTGGGGCTCTTCCTGGGGGTGCTGGGGCAGATCTTCAACCATCTCAGAACTACCCACCCCCGTGTCAGAAGTGCCTCCCTGGGGTCCCAGTGGCTGGGCCTCATCCCAGGCCCCTCTCTAAAGTTTATGGAGCCAGAGCAGGAACACAAGTGGAGCCCCCAGGAAACACGCCTCTTCTCTCCTGTCTCCATCTCTCAACTCAGCCAGAGGGGCCGTGCAAGTTCACCCATCAGGTGTGTCCAAGCCCAGGGGCCCCACACAGTCAACTCTGCGACTCTAGCCAGCGCAGGCCTTGGAAGCCAGATCAGGGTCATTTGGGGAGGGCATTCCCAAGTCCCAGATGCCTGGGGGTTGGTGGGAGATGGGGGTGCGTGGAGCCCTAGGACTCCTCATCTCGGGGAGGAAGGCCAGCACAGCCACCAGCACAGGGGCACCCCATCCACTTCCTCAACCTCAGAAGCAGCCTCTCTCCATCCCCTGGACCTTCAGGTGGAGCAGAGCAGGGCCATCCTCCCCGTGCCCTGGACCTTCTCTCCGGGGCCAGAACACGAGCGCCAAGACACTCCCCAGGGCTGAAGGAGGAGCGAACACCCCTCATTCTTTCCAGGGTCTTCCAGCACCTTCCCCAACAGGAAGGGCCTGGGGGCCAAGCGGTGTGGGAGCACCTCTGTCCTCACCCCAGCAGGATAGCACCCCAGCCAGAAACCAGGCCGAGGGTCTGCTCTCCAGGGCAAGGTCCAGGCAGGCAGGCTGGAGAGTGACAAAGATGAAAACTGCTCTTGGATCCGAGGCCCGCTCCCAGCTTCCGAGAGCTGCTCCTGGATCCCTCCCTGCAGCTCTGGGCAGCCTGGACGGGAAGATGGAGGTGGCACTGAACTGCCCATTTCAGAAGTGGAAGCACCAGGGGCCAGAGGTCAGCCCAGAAAGAGGGCCACCGAGTATCTTTCACACCACAAACCAACCTGGGTCTGCAGCTGCGCCCTCGGTAGGACCCAGCAGAGAGAGGGGAGACAGTGGGGACATTGAGGCGGGGCCCTGAGCAATCATCAGGGGTCTAAAGCCAGCGAGCTCAAACCTGGCATGCATCTTCCAGGGAGGAGGTATTCAAGACTGGATGCAACACAGAAGGAGCCCTGAGCGGTCTGATGAAGGCGCTGGCCTCCGGGAGTAAACACCTGCCTGCAGCACTGGGCCAGGAGGAGGGGGTGGTGGGCAGCGGACGCCAGTCTCCAGGGCAGGAGTGCGCCTTTTGTGGGGCACAGCCACATCGCCCTGCACCCAGATGCGAGCTCCTGCGCGGCTGATGTGATGTGCACGCCCTGTGCCTGCCCAGTCCCCGCCGGCTGGGCCAGGGTGATGGCCAGCACCACCGGCTCTGTCTCTAAGCCCACAGGGTCCCATGTGTCATGGGACTCGGAGAGAAATCGAGAGACAAGGGTGGTCGTGCGATACCAAGTCCATGCATTCCCGCTCTCCCCCTGGGGCTGGGCTGCACATGTCAGCAGCCAACTCCAGAAACAGGAGAGGAGATGGCAGGGACAGTAGCTCCCCCCAGTGGAGGGACAATGTTCTTCAGAACTGGCCCCAGCATCGCACCTGTTGGCCTGGCCTCCTACCCGCCTCTGTCTCCTTTCTCTTCCATCTCAAGGCTGGGCTCTAGGTCACGGTCTCAGAGGAAGAAATGCTGTCCCTCACATGTGAGTCACTGCCACCAGGAATGCCCTGGTCATCAGGAAGAATCAAGGTGTTACTGCGTCCAAACTGGTCCTGCTCAGCCCACAACAGGCCAGTAAGTCAGGAGACGAGGTGTTGGGGCAAGGAATAACGACTTTATTCCACAAGCCAGCAGACCGAGAGGATGGCAGACTAAAGTCCTGAAGAATCATCTCTCTTAAGTCAGAATTCAGGCTCCTTTTATACTAGAAAGGGGACGGGCTGTGGTTGGTTGTTGCAAACTTCTTGGTGTCAGAATCCTTAGTTCTTGCAGCTGTCCATGTAGGTCAGGTCACAGTGTCCCTGTAAACCCCCAACAAGACAAATGCTATTCTCTGTTCTGCAACTTCTTATCTCTACACTAATGGGAAAGTGTTCTACCCTTAAGGGCCAGAGCCTTGAGGACGGGCTCTCCTGCAGATTTCAGGCTCTAGGCCACGTTCTGTCACAAAAGGTGCAGAACCAGCAGGACTCAGCACAGGAGACCGAGCCCCGGGTTGGAGCCAAGGGAACAGACCTCATATGGAGTCAGGCTTGTTCCTCCCTATTACAAAGGGAAGGCCTTGCATTAAGGCCAAGAATCAACTGAACAGTAAAGGGAGATCACTTCCTATCACTTCATAAAATGAGAGTTTTAACTTTGCAAAGAATTTTCCCGTCATTCCTCTTGTTCATCCTCCCCCACCATGTCCATCCTCTCTCATCGTCTACACTGCACGGCCTGCATAGAGATGTACATGAAATCCAGAATTAATTCTTCCTTGGAATAAAGAGTCTGTTGAAATTCTTGTAAAGAACATCCAGTGAGTTCATTCCGCTCCTTTGTAAATAACAGCAGCTTTGATTTGCACGTCACGTTCAGAGGTGTCATCTTGGAAAGCGGAACTACTTCAGAGAGTAACCTGGCTACCGCTGTGGAGGCTGTTGGTCTGGGAGCTCAGGGGCTCACCTCCAAGCCCTGGGTGTCAGTTAGCCTCCTCACTGTCAGTAACACGCGTAACGCACAACCACACGCTCATCCACGCTCAGACATACTTCCCTCACACTCACGCACACACTGTCTCCCACACACATTGTCACATGCACACTCACACACTCAATCCCTCTCTCTCTCACACACACACATACACACACACACACACACACACGAGCTGGAGCACAAAGACAAGTGTCACAAGCCCAGGCGGGACAAGCTAAGATACAGTTGGACCCAAGAGCTCACACGATGTCGTGGGGGGACCTTGCCTGCCTCCGTCTCTCAGCTGCACTTCCTGGGTGTTGCCTCCGCGGGCCAGCCGCTCCCACACCTCCCAGGTTCAGGTTCAGTGGGGAAGGGCTAAGGCCCTCTCCCGCCGCTCCCGTGAGCTCTGAGAGCCACCGCGGTAGGGTCTGTGCTGGAGTGGGTCGACTTCACACTTTGAGGACCGTCCTCCCTGGCATGGGGCCATCTTACCTGCGTTCTCCAGGAGTTGTTCTCACCGAGGCTACGCGTCCCTAACTTTCTGTGGAAAGTACTTTGGTCTCTAAAGCGGGTTATATACTCTTACCCGAGGTAGCCTGTTAAAAATGAGAAATATTACCTAGGAGGGTAAGAAGGGCAAGGTCGTTAAAGGAATACTTCTGCTCAGAGGACCAAATTAGAATGACACCAGAACTGGGGGCGGACTAGGGGAGAAACTGTGAAAGAGGACAGCCTATCAAATACTGACTGAAGTCCCACCGTCCCAGGTGGATGCATATCCTGCCGTTACAGAGCCTCGCACACTGGGCGGCTTAAACAACAGAAAGCTGGTCTCACCGTTCTGGTGCCAAAGTCCAAGATCAAGATGTTGGCAGAGCCATCTCCATCTAGGGGCTGTGAAGAAGGACCTGTTCCTGGCCTTTCTCCTAATTTCCGGTGGTTTCTGGCTGTCTTTGGCATCCCTTGGCTTATAGATGTATCACTCTGACCGCTGTCTTCTTTTTCACATGATGGTCTGTGTGTGTCCTAATTTCCCGCATTTTAAGGACACCGGTCCTGTTGGATTAGGGCCACCCAATGACCACATTTCAACTTGACTAATTGCATCTGCAGTGACCCTGTTCCCAAACAAGGTCACATGCTAAGACACTGGGAGTTAGGGCTTCAATGTATGAATTTTAAGTGGATGCAAATCAACCCATAATACCATTCATCCTGGAATTAAAGACCAGTTGATAACAGTAGTTTCCCTAAAGCATTTACATGCATCTGCTTTATTTTTTTGCAGAAGCTTGCCTCCGCTATCAATCACTCACCCTACTGCCCCCTTGAGTATTTTCATCCTTCCCTTCCTCTGTCGTAACACCCCCTGGGGACAATGTGTGCTTACAGACCCCAGCCTGCTGGGGCAGCCCAGCCAACACCCTCCCACCCTCACACCCTGTGGCCTCTGGCATCGATGGTGACGAGTTCACAGCTCCATCTCAACCACAGCCTCCACCCTGTCACCTCTCAACCTTACCTCCAACCTTACCAACCCATTGATTTTACTCCAAACCGCTTATCATATCTTCCTTTCTCCAGCCTAAGGTCTTCACTTCTTTCTTTATCCAGCCTAAGTTCCATGGCCCACCATTTCAACAAAATTCTTGGCAGCCATTAAATTTTCCCTTTCACTCTTCCGTTTTCTTGCAATTAATGTTGCACCACCTGGAAAAATGTCAGCCTTGAAGGAAGCCAACCATCCACCTTCCCTGAGCTACCCTGGAGCAGCTGATCTCTGCTGGATGATCCCCCACACACAGTGGGCAAATGGGCATCATTATAAATTCATGGCACCCAACCTCAGAAGACCCTTCACCACCAGCCAGTAATACCACTGCATTTCTCTGGTCAACTTGCTCTCCCAAGCTCCTTGAGGAACACTTCAAACTTGCTCCATTCATATTCCCTCAGCAAATAATCGTATCCCTTACTTCATAAAAGAAATTGAAAACATCAGATGAGCATTCCTCGGTCTCCCCTAAACAAGCCTATGAACCTCCCTCTGTCTCAGTTTATCCTTTCCTTTCTTCTCATTGCAACAGAGAAGGTGCCCCTCCTCCTGTGATGTCAGTTCCTGCTCCTATGCTTTGGATCTCATCCCCTCTCTCCTTCTCTAAAACTTGGGGTGACCAACCATCCTAGTGCACCCAAGACTACTCTGGGTTTTGCACTGAAAGTCCTGGCTTCCAGGATACCCTTCTGACCTGGGCGAACAAAGACAGCATTCACCCAAAAACTCTATTGATAACACCCTCTTTTTCCTGAATATTCAGCCTCTCCCTTGCCTGTGAATCCTTTGCCTTTGTGTCATAGTGCTCAAGTCCCTTTTATTAAAACCAAACAGAGCAAAACAAAACCTTCTCTGCTCCCGCTACACACAAATTAAGAGTGGTCTGTATTCTCCTCCTCTCTCATCTCTTTGCCACTCACACCTCCCGTCCGTGTCTGACCCCACTGCTCGGCGGACACATCTCCTCAATGACCTCTAGTCTCTAAATCCAGTAAAAGCCAGTTCCAGTCTTCATTTTATTTGTCCTTCCAGCAGTTTTCAGTGTTGCCCACACTTTCCTTCTGGAACTGCTCTCTTTCCTGGGCTCCGATGGCATCTAACCTTCACTGGTTTTCTTCCCGTCTGTCCATCTCTTTGGCTCTTGTTCAAGCTCAAAATCCTGTAACTATCCGTGAAATGTCAGAGTTCCCCAAGTTTCAGTCAAAGCCTCTTCTCCCTCATCTTATTCTGTCTCCAATTCTCATTCCCACTCACAACTTCAGTTACCCTACACCAGTGACTCCTACGTTTCCCCTAACCCAGACATATCCTTGGAGTTCCAGGATGCTTTATCCAACAGCCTATGTGAAAGCTTTTCTTAGGGCTTGGGCTCCAAAGGCACCATAACTCAACATATCCAAACTCAACTCACAAACACTCCCTAAATCCGGGCCTCTCCTGGGATTCCACATGTCAGTGCATCACCCCACTGTCCATCTAGCTGCTCAATCCAGAAACCTAGGAGACATCTGGTACCACCCCCATCTCTAATCCAGCTTCAAGTTTGGCCTATGTCAACTCCCATCCCTTGAGTCCATCCACTCTCTCCCTCTCTGTGGCCATTCCACTTGGCCTGCCACCATCCATCTCTTGTCCAGACCGTCTGGAAGGCTCTCCCTGTGCCCTCCAGCCCCCTGTCCAGACTGCAGCCCTTTCCAAAGCATAGATCAGGTCCTCTCTGGCGCCTCCTTAAAACTCTCCCAATGACCCCTATTGCTCTCAGAGGAAATGCTGGTTTATGGGCATGACCCGCAAGCCCACATGTGTGGCCCTGCTCCCCTCTGCAGCCTCGTCTCCCACCATAGCCACCCCACCACTCTCCCACCACAGGGTCTTTGCACACCCTGCCCAACAACTCCTTTCTCTCCCCACTTCCCTTCACTGGACAAGGATCATTCTAACACCAAGAAAGCCTCCTCTGCTTACCAACTTACCCCAAGTCCCCCACCCTTTTATATGTCCATATCCTTCTACACCTTCCTTGCATAAAACTCATTACAACTTATATACACCGATCAATGTTTGTGTCCAAACTTGTGCCCCACAAGTTTCAAGAAGGCAGGATTGTGCCTGGTTTTATTCATTAGTATGTCCTATAATTACCACAGTACCTGACTCACATAATAGGCACTCAGACTTGCTGGATTACTGAATGCTTTATATATATATATAGCACCTGATCTGGGCCAGCAGTGGGAGTGAGTTCCCAATAAATAAACAAACAAACAACAAAAGATTTGTGCAGTGCCACTAGAATTAAGTGTCCCACTTTTGAGATGTTGTCTAGATATTATCAAATATTTATTGAGCCTACGATTTGCAAAAGATACAAAATCCTATTCAGGTTACCTGATTCAGGGGCGAGGGTGGGGGTACAGAGTGATATTTACTAAGCTCCAGAGACTTGCTGCCTAGCTGAGGAAATAAAACTCACATTCATTTTTTTTTATAATAGTAATAAATAAAACCCTTAAAAAATAGTCAGGTGAAAAACAACTGAATATGACAAGACCCGAGTGAGTGATACAGACAACAAATGACTCAGAATTCCTGCGGCTAACGCTAGCCTGGATGCTCAGAGAGCCCTCCTCGTGGCGTTAGATTGGACTCTGACAGGCAGAGCAGGAGAAAGAATATTCCAGAAGGGAGGAGGCTGCCTCCCTTTACTGCGAGCCTGTGATGGGTCAGGCACAACTCACTGCACACTTGTGTGGTGCACCTCACAGCAACCTGGGAGGTGTTCTTACTCCTCTTGTACAGATAAGGAAACTGAGGCTCAGAGAGATGAAGTGACTTGCCCCAAGTCACACAGCAAGTGAGAGGCAGACAAGGGCAGCGTACTCCCAGCAACGGCTCTCAGCCGTCGCCTCCCTGCCCAGACCCACCTCGTGGGGGCAGATGGCTCAGAGAGGGCAGG
Source organism: Camelus ferus (assembly GCF_009834535.1). Classification (NCBI taxonomy): domain Eukaryota; kingdom Metazoa; phylum Chordata; class Mammalia; order Artiodactyla; family Camelidae; genus Camelus; species Camelus ferus. Next base: position 7,056,296 of record NC_045696.1, read on the forward strand.
AGGGAGCTGGCCCCAGACATTCCAAGCCGGCCTAGCATGGGGTCAGACAGCGTCCAAGCCGTGCCTCACTGCTCTGCTTTTCTAGAATGCAGACACGCCGGGCAGATTGTTTTAAAAAGAGCTGGAATGAGAGTTCCTTGGTTATTTCCACAATTGAGGACATGCTTTTCTTTGTCAAATCCAAAAAGAGATAAATAGACAGACTCTCATCCTATGCCACCAATCTTAGCAATATTCTGTGTGCTTTACCTAGTCATCTGAGGATATTCAGTCCTTCTAAGAGTCCAGGACAGAGCTAGTCTCCAGGCACCTAGACAGAGAGAGATGGAAACCAATCTACTGGGTTTTCTCCCTGACCCAGCAAGCATCTCTTCCATTTCTTCCTATTAGAGTGACACTGTCACTTTGTGAAATACAGACTTCTTATCAGATTGCTGAGTCAGTGAGGTAGAGGGAGCTCCCAGGTCAGGTTGTTAATAAAAATCTTAAAATCATATTTGAAGGACTGCCACGATGGAATAGTGCATGAACAGTTCAGAGTCAATTAAACATTTAACTAAAAAAAAATTGAAGGCTTTGCTATAAATATGTAACCAAGGAAAGATACTATAAAATGGTCAAGTGGAAAGTAACGCAATCACAAGTCTACTCTGCTCCTCATTAGAAAGCAGAGCTGGAAATGAGAGGGTGAGAGCAGAAAGGCAGAGCTGTCAAACTACGGAGACTCTCAGTAGGTTCAAACCATCCTGCCAAGAGTTGGGAACATCCCTGCAAAAGCAAATGCACCTAATGAGATGCTGCTGGAGGGTGTGGTGCACCCTGCGGGCAGGAGGGGTCCCCATAGCTTGAAGAGGATGGACCACCCTCTGTGCACCGCTGTTGGGATCCCGGCTTGGGGTGAGTACCTTCCAGGCAGAAGGACCCCCCCAGTTGCATCTCCTATTGACTCCCCTCCCACACTCTCTGCCTGAATCCCATGGACCCAGGCGCAGACTCACCTCCACTCCAGACCTTGGAGGCCCATTGTTTGATTATCTGTCTCATCTTGTTCTTTCCCATTTTTCCATCCATCCATTGATTTATTGAGCACCTGCTATTTGCAAGGCACTGGGTAAACACTGTGTGAGGGAGAAAGCTTACTGTTGAATAGGGAAGGGGAAAGTGAGGCAGATACGCAGATAGCTAAGGTATCAACAGAAACTGAGCTGGGATGTGTGGGACCCCAGCTCAGTCCTCCGTGCTCTGGGCTTTGGCCTTGAACGGTACTAGTCACTAAGGGTTCTTTTCTTCTTGGCATTGTCTCCACGCCCTTCCCAGGCTTAACACTTCCAGCTGACACCCTTCTGTGCAAGCATTTTAGTGTTTTTCAAAGTTGGCCTGCCACTATACATTTTCTGATTAATGCAGATCGTGTCATAATTTATTACTTTCACACACATTGGTTTACACTCCTTATCGGTATTTTCACAGCAAAGTAGTCCTTTGGAAGTGCTGTGAGTTATCAAGTGAAACACAGGGCCTCCAATGAACTGAGAAACATTCCCCCAGCCCCTCTCCACCAAAAAGACTATGAGGGACACAAAGCACCAAGGCCATCCGCGGGAAGCAGGGCTGTACCGCCCATGAAGCCCTTGGGAGGGGCACCTACCTAACGCACATAGAAGATGTTCACTGAATCAAGTTCATGCCATTCAGTCACCTTCTATTCAGTGATGTGGAATAAACATATGAGAAGTAAATGTGGCTAAATCAGAACCCAGGCTGGTTCGTTTGGAAACAGCCCCTTCAGAAATGTCAGGAAGCGGCAGCCCACCGAAGGCGATCAGGAGTTCACGGCTGCATCTCTGCAGACAGACAGCCTCTGGCCATGGACCGCTGTCATCCCCACTGCCTCCCGCCACGAAGGCCCTAGTTTCCAACTGATATCATCATGGTTTTGTCGTGGAGGGCTTTTGCAACTTACAAAGAATTCCTCTCTACGTCTCCTTCAGTTTCCCACTCGATACTCCTTACTAACTTCTATTGAAAAGTTACACACTTGTAATGAATTCCAAGTCTATGGAACCACACTGAACACTAAGTGGAAATCGGAGGCGTTGCCAGAAGAGAAAGGGCATCACGTCTTCCTCTTAGAAATCCAAGTACTAGGATTCCGTGGGTCCAGACTTCTCGGGCCTCTTCCCCCACAGCTCAAGGACATTTCTGTTGCAGAAATGAAACAGAAGTCAAAGGGAGGGAAAGGAGAAATGCAGTGATTTTAATATTTCCAGTTCTTTAAAATAATAACTTTAAAAATCCAAAGTAATGAATCCAGTGTGATGTGACTGTAGAAATGAGACTCTGGGAAATAACGAGAAACAGGGAAGGAGGATGGTTTTCATCCTGTTGTCGGGCCGGGGAAGGCCCCATCACATCCGTGCTCCGGGAAGCAGCACAATATGGAGACCCTCTGCACTGAGAGCAGCCGTTGTAAACACGTGCCCACGGACAGGCTGGTTAGGAGAAAACGCTGAGAGAAGGAAGTTTGATTATCCAGAAAGGAAAATAAACTCTTCTGGTTTTCATCCCCCAGTCTAAATATTAGCCAGATGACGCTCCCCGAGGCCGTGGACCAGTTCTCCAAGTTGATGCTCACGATGTGGGCCCTTGCATTCCCCAGAGGAAAGGCTGGGCGGTGTCCCCCACTACTCCCCTGAGGACCATTGTAAGTGCTCGGCAAGCAAGTGGCAGCTCACGGAGGCTTGAGCAACGAACACCCACTACTTGCAAGACTACGGCCCCAAACTCTACAGACACAGCAGCCTGGCCTCACCATTCCAGCCTCCACCCTCGCAGGCAGAGCCTCCTCCCCCCTAAGTCCCTTCCCAGCCTTGAGCCCCAAGTCCCTGCTGCTTTGAGGAGCACTTTAATTCTTGTGAAAGGATTTGAGAAAGGCAGAGGGGGCGCTCCAAGCTGCCACCCCCACAAGTTCCTGACACCGCCCCGGGAACTGCACGCCTCTGTGCCTCTGTGGCCGCAGCCGCCCAGCTCCCTCCTGGCAGCCTCAGAACAGCACAGATAACACGCGTGACACCTGACACCCCGCGCTGGCTCAGACCACGTGTCCCAGGTGGAGGTTCAGGGAAACACAATCACTGTTAGCGATGCTGTTACTTCCTCGTGCTCCATCTTTGTAAACCAAGCCTCGGACCCGCCCTCTAGTTCCACCAGATGCGCGCTGTTTTAAAATAGAGTGTATCCAAAAAAAGAAGGCAACTCGCAGATGTAGAGAACAAACTAGTGGTGACCAGTGGGGAGGCGGAAGGGGGAGGGGCAAGCTACAGGTAAGGGAGTCAGAGGTACGAACTGTTAGGTGTAAAAGAAGCTACAAGGATAGACTATACAACACAGGGAATAGAGCTGACGTTTTATAACAATTATAAGTGGAGTATAACCTTTAAACATTGTGAATCACTATACTGTGCACCTGAAACTTATGTAATAGCGTACCGCAACTATACTTCAGTTTAAAAAACGATAAACAAATAAATTAAATAGAATGTGTCAATAGAAGAGTCGAGGCTCAGTGAGGCCAATAGATCAGGACACAGTTGCCATTGCAAAGACGATTTGTTACAGATCCCAGGAGGAGGGGACACGCCACGCCATGGGGGTGGGGGGACATGGGAAGCACCGGACTGACTAGGAGACAGAGGGAGGGGGAAACTACAGCAAAAGCTCTTATTGTGATTTTCGTGGGGAGTGTTGACCTTTAAAAAAAAAAAAAAGTCTACTTATTTTGCCAGCAAAATGAGTTTATTCAGGAACAGAGAATTGCAATTCAGGACAAGCAAACTATGGTGACCCACAGGCAAGTCCCGAGAACAGAGGAGGGGCTTGAAAGAGGAAAACTGGGGAGCACTGTGGGGGTCTGTTGTTGGCTGCAGGTGGCGGGCAGCTTGTGTCGTGGGGTCAGAAGGAAATCTTTCTTCCTGCTGGGTCTGTAAACTTCAGAGCTTTCCTGTTCCTTTTTAAATGAGATTTCCTTAACTAAAAATAAATAAATACATAAAGACACAAATGAATTTATTTACAAAACAGAAACAGATTCACAGACATAGAGAACAAACTTATGGTTACCAGAAGGGAAAAGGGGATGGGAAGGGATACACTGGGAGTCTGAAAACACTAACTGCTATATGTAAAATAGATAAACAAAAAGTTTCTACTGTAGAGCACAGGGAACCATATCCAATATCTTGTAGTGACCTATAATGAAAAAGAATATGAAAAGGAATATATGTATGTATATGTATGACTGAAACATTATGCTGTACACCAGAAATTGGCACAACATTGTAAACTGAATATACTTCAGAATGAAAATTGGAAAAAAAAAAAAAAGGCTAGTTTCTAAAAAGAAAAATGAGATTTCCTTCATCTGTTTCCAGAGAAGGGAGGGGTGAGGCAGGGGAGGCAGGATGAGGACTGGCTCGTCTGGGTGACTGCAGTGGACTCTGGGCGTGGGAGCTGCCCTGGTTGTCTGATCCCTGTCTCTGGGGGGACTAGGGCAGGTGAACAGTGGCCCGGGAGCCTGGAAGCCCTGGGAAGGCGGTGGTTGGGGGTGTGGGTTCTGGTCTGTATTTGACAATCACTCTCACAGGCAAGTGGGTTACTATCTACGTACAGGGATTGGCTAACCCTGGGAGGGGCGGTCCCATCAGGGCCAGCAAAGCCCCAGATGCCAAAGCATCAGACTTCCGGAAATAAAAGACATGGTTAATAAAACGGCTAAGGACCAAGCCATGAAACATCCACAGAATACTGCTGTCCCTCCCCATTCCAACCCTAACAACATACACACCCCCTCAGACAGGTCTTCATATTTAATAGGACACTCTTAGAAAGACCCCAAAATTCACAAGAGTCAAGGAAACGAGCCAAAATAAAAGAATCAAAGCAGCGCATCGAGGATACAGTAAGGATCACACAACAGCCGGTGCTTCATGGACGGTGTCCTAGATCAGGGACGTGTTAAGGACGCTGCACTGGGCTGGATACCCACGTGACATCCCAGCTGACACACGGTTTGTCTTCCTCCCACCCGGGCAGAGGAGGAGTCCTGCCTCACCCTTCAGTCTGACCCATGCACACAGTCTCCACCGCGCTGTGCAAGTACCGCTGTCACAGCGAGTCTGAGCCGACTGCTGAGCCGCCGTGACCCAGAATCCCGGCACCTGCTGTTCCCGTCTCTCGAGAACGAGAACGCGGCTCAGCATCGCCCCGCACGCCGGCTGGAACGGACCGGCCTCCCTCCCGGAGGAACAGTGAGATGAGATGGCAGAGATTAGCCCGAGGGGGAACACAGTGTGTCATTCGGTTCCTCCTTCCCTTAAAAGGCAGAGCCAAGTAAACGCTGAAGCTCCTGGAACACAGTTATCTCTCCAGGATAACGACAAGCTACAAGTGTGAATCCAAACCCATGGGTTGGGCCTGTACTGCCCGACTCCCAGTCAGGCTAGAACGCGGACACCTGGTGGTGACTCAGAGCCAAAGGATGAATGATAATGTGGTTTATTTCACCACACGAAGTTTCCATCCACTTGAAATGATTGATTCTTGTGTAACATCAAAAATCCAAATTTAAAACATCAAACCCACCTGGTTTCGCATTTTTCACCACAAATGGTGTGCAATGAAGAATGCAGAGATGGGGTGATATATACTTTAAATCAATACTTCAAAATGGGATTCAGACTAAAGCAGGCGCGGGTTTTAACGGTAGGATGCGTGTTTACGAGGATGGGTTTGTTCAGAAGGCTTGCCTCACGCTCTGAAAACCAAACCACATTTTCAACAGGTCAGGAAAGAATCCAGTTTGGAAGAGAGGATGCAGGTTCCTTAACAGAATCGTGCATAGAAGTCACCCCAATTTCACTGACTGTTCACTGTTAGTGGAAGAACAAGGAAATTCCAACAGATCGCAAGAATGTCACTGGATTTGTGAGTCAATCTGCAAAGGTCTTGTTTGTTTTTAAAAATCTGTTGCTTTTGGTTAAAAAAAATTTTTTAGGGTCAGTTTTTTCAAAAGAAAAGCACCTGTTTTCTTGCAGTCAGCGTTTCTCACCCTGGTTACTTCTTCCCTTGCCGGGCAGCCCCCCTCCCCCCCGTGGGAAGGGCACCTCTGAACCTCGCTGAAAACGTTCTGAGGAGAGGAGGGAGGGCAGGAAGTTTGGCCATTGTTCTGCAGGAATGCCATTAACTCTAAGAAGAATTTAAAATATGCTCAAAACATTTCCTTTTTGTTTTCTTCAATTTTGTTGAGATATCATTGACACACAGCTCTGCGTAAGTTTAAAATGTACAGCATAGTGACTTCCATTGACCATCTTCCTCCAGTTCCCCTTCCCCCTCCCCCACCTCTGATAACCAGACATCTGATCTCTTTTTCTGTGAGTCTGGTGGCTTGGGTTGTTTTCTTTTTCAATTCCACATACAAGTGAGATCATACGGTACTTGTCTTTCTCAAAGCATCTCCTTTCGACAAGCTATTAATAAGGCAGCATACAAACTGGTCCCCCAAGAACACGGAAACTGGATCGCTCTGCAAATTGATCAAATGTGGTTCCTAGGGTATAAAATTAATGCAAACATAAACGATGAAAAGGCAATAAAAGGGTTGTATATCGAGGCCACGCCTAAGCTATATTTAATTTTCAGTTAAGGTGTCCAGCTTCTGTACACTCCTGAGAGATGGGACAGAATCGTAGACTTAAAGGACAGTCAAGAGGAGGAGTTCACAAGTTCTGTTCCCTTCTCACACCTAAATCATCCCCGTGCTAAAAACCGTGGAGAGTCGTACACATTCATCTCATAGGCAGAGACAAATCTCCGTTCAGGGAACTAAAAGCTGTTTTGACAGGTGTTAGAGGCTTTGGATTCTTGGCCAAATCAAATGCAAATCAGTTGATGTTCTTTCTCTCGAGTAACCCATGCTGCCTTCACCGAGACCCTTCTCTGCACTGTCAGCTCCCTTAACAACCGCCCAGGTGCAAACTTATGGCAAGGGGCAGTCTAGAGACCTGGGTCACTGGGACACCAAAGGTATCCACAAGATGCCAAAATGAGCCTTTCTTGAAGTGTCCAGTTTTCAGTGGTCACACTTCAGTCCAGAGCTTGTTGCCAAGTGACAGATGGAGACTTCCAGACCTATGGCTTCTGCTAACCTGAAGCACCCTCCTGCCCCATCTTCAGGGCCCAGCTGAAGGCATCCTGGTTCAGAAGCCCTCCCAGCCGGCCCCACCCGGAGTGAACCCCTCGGCCTTTAAACCTGGAAACTCCCCGGGCATCTCATTTCAGCTTTGATCACATGCAGCCTCTAATCCCCTGTTTTGTCTTCCCCAGGTGAAGGCGTTCTCTCTTCAACTGGATGTGTGCCATCATAGGGGTTATCAGTGAAAGAAATGCACGTTATACTTTGTAATTTCCCCTCACTTTTTTAGTTCCCCAAATCTTTACTGGGCACTGACCATGTCCCACTCTGGGCACAGTTCCAGAAATAAAACAGAACAGACCCTGTTTATGTTCCATCAGGGGCTGCAGGCATTTTCTGAAGAGCTGCAATGAGGGTCTCACAGGGGACAGGCGGGTGTGATGATTCAGAGTGACAGGGAGACCTAACTCAGAGCCAGGATCAGGAAGGGCTCCCTGGAGGAGGTGATATGGCCCCGGAGGAAGGGCTCAAGCCAGCCAGGTGAAAGGAGGATGGAGGTCAAGTGCAGGGAGCGGAGACCCAGAGAGACGACTGTAAGAATTCGGGCTTTTATTCTAGGAGCGATAGGAAGTCACTGAAAAGCTCTAAGCCAGACGCAGATATAATGAGATCTCTGTTCCAAGGTCACTCTAGGGGCAGGAAAAGGAAAGAGAGGAAAGGCTGGAGGCAGGAGATGAGGAGATGCCGCTGGAGATGAGGGTGACACGGGTCAGGGTGGTGACAATGAGGGGAGGGAGCAGCGGAGATTCCAGACATATTTCAGAGGCAGGATCAACCTGATGTGTTAAGGGAGTTGATTTTGTGGGGAGGAGAGGGTTCCGTCCGGGTGGTGGTACCGGTGCCTGGAATCAGGAGCCTGGGGGGAGGAGCAGGCTTGGAGGGAAAAATCATACACGTTGCATGCTCCATTAGGGGCATTTACTGAGCCATCGGAGGGAAGATGCCCAGTGGGCAGGTGAATGTCAGGTTCTGGAGATCAGGCTTGAGAGTCAGGCTGGAGGTCTGAAAGCCAGAAGCATGCGAAGAGGGTGTAGACAGAGGACCCTGGAGCCCCATAAGAGGGTCTTGACGGCCAGGAGGACCTAGTTGCTGGTTGGCAGGGTCAGCTACAGAGCCAACCCAATGAGCTTGCACATAGTAGGAGCTCCAAGGTCACTTAATTGATTTTTAGAGGACATAATCACCAATCTGTTGCCTGCCCACAGCTGTGTTTCCATGAGTTTTGGGGTTTTATAAAAAGCTGGACAGGTAGGCTGAGATCACCAGCTAGAGTTCACTTCAGCATTTGTAATGCTTGATTGCCACAAAAGCAATGTAGTCAGTGGTGCATGTAAATGTTAGTCTTCTTGAAGCCGCAATACATGCTTCTAACTCCAGTGAATTACTGTGGTGGGACGAGAGTGCACAGGTCCAGGGAATTGTCCATCTGGATATCCTTTACCTATCAAAAAGATCCTACATCTCTTGCCAAAACTACACCCCAGCCCCATATGTCTACATTGTTCTAATTCTCAAACTCAAAACTTGGAAGTCTTTTTTTCACTAGACTCTTAAAGTCAACTGAAATAAGATGTTAATGTTCAACTATGCAAGACTAATAGAATCACCTAAGCTTTTCTAAACTTCATAAACTCACCGGAGGGCATTCTCAGGATCACAAACTTTATTTTTCCCTCCAAGATGAGGCATTTTAGTTATACATGTCGTTTTTCACTTTATTTGGGAAGGAGGGATTCTAAGCATTTTAAGCCAACTTTTAAAAATATGTTCAAGGAGAGTTAATAATTTTATAAACACACTGTTACTGCATCCAAACTTGTTATTCTGCTCACCGCACGACAGGCCAGTAAATCAGGAGACGAGGTGCTGGGGCAAGGAATAACGACTTTCTTCAGAAAGTTGGCAGACCAAGAAGATGGCGGACTAAAATCCTGGAGAACTATCTTACCCAAGTCAGAATTCAGGCTCCTTTTATACTAGAAAGAGGAGGGGCTGTGGTTGGATGTTGCAAACTTCTTGGTGTCAGAATCCTTGGTTCTTGCAGCTGTCCACATGGGTCAGGTCACGAAGTCCCTGTAAACCTCCAACAAGACAAATGTCTCTGTTCTGCAACTTTTTATCTCTATACGAATGGAAAAGTGTTCTGCCCTTAAATGTCAGAGCCTTGAGAACGGGCTCTCCTGTAGATTTCAGGCTTTCGGCGACATTCTTTTACAAAAGGTACAGAACCAGCATGACTCAGCACAGGAGACGGAGCCCAGGGTTAGAGCTAAAGGAACAGGTGTGATATGGAGTCAGACTTGTTCTTCCCTAGGACAGCAACACTCAGACAAGTAGAGTCACAACTGACTTTCTCTACAACTGAAATTAACTCTTAAGCTCCCTTTCTGCTCCCTAGTACAAAAAGGGGTGGGGGAAGCCTTAAATTTGCCCATGAAAAGGTAACTTAGTCACTTCTAACTTTAAATGCAGTTAATTCAGATCTAAACTACCATTTGAGATATTCCCCCTCTGCCACCCCAGGAGCAATCTGAATTCGGGTGAGTTATCCATCATTTTGGCACAAGGGATGGGGGATATGGCCCAAGCACATCCTGTCTCCTTGCTGCTCCCCCCAAGGTCCTCGGGGCATCACATGACATCTTTGTGTATGATCCAGGTGCGCACCAGGTCCCCGTGTGCCTCTCCCCACTGGGCCCACCAGCACCTCCACCCTGTCGCTGGCAGGATGTGGGAACTCCTGCCCACGCACACTCCTGCCTGCACACCAGCAAACACAGGCACTTGCATGTACACACGGTGCACACGTGCACACCCACGCCCAGCCACTCTGGGGCCCGCCCCACACCGCTGCAGGACACTCCTCTCTCCGCGCTTGTCCAGCCCCCGCCGCCAGGCTGCTCCGGAGCCCAGCCAACCCCAGGCTGCTCTGCGTTGCCTGAGATCTGCCAGCACCAAGGAAAAGGGCCCAAGTGCTGATGGCTCCCCCTCAAACTCTCTGGGGCCCTTTCATCTCGGCCCTCTTCCCACACTTAGGTCAGGCCCAGGGCAGGGGATTCTGGGCCGCTTCTTGAAAATCCTGGCAGTATGCAAACCCTACTCACAGCACCCCTACCAATACCTCCACTCCATCCCTCTCCCCAGCTGGTTTCACAGTTCCTGATGGCCCAGTGGTACAAGAAGGCTTCAATTCTCATAGCCGTGGCTTCTGGAACTCCCAAATCCTTTATATTTTATCCCAACCAAGTTTTTCTCTGTTAATGAAAGTTCTGCTTTCCAGGCCACGGTTGCAACTTTGGCCTTAAAGTGTAATTTAGTGTGTCAAAGCTGAGAGCATGGGTCCAGCCTCTCCCCACCCAGCCCACGAAGCTAGGAAAAGCTTTTACTGGGTGGGTGGGAAGACACAGGGCAGCCAGGGACAGCCTGGGATCACCAGGAATAAAACTGCATCTGAGACCATTCCCAAAGATTTTCCCTCTGCATGATCATGTGTCCCTCCATGAAAATTCAGACTGCAGGAATCAGCTCTAAAGTGTTGTGTCCTTGACCAACAGAGAGCACAGCGAAAACCTTAGCAATCTGGCTGGAAAAGGGAACCAACACATCAGGGCAATTTGGTGCCAAGGTTAGACAGACAGTTTTAGGATGCTGAAGACAACCAAGCTAGAATGCTCATGAGGTCTGTTGCCTCTCATAAGTGCAAAGTCCATGGACAGATAAGGCATCTGCTCCCGGTCACCTTTTCCTGTCTCCCTGCTCTCAGAGCCCCAATACGGCCACCAGCAGCCACGAGGGCTGTATGTGCCCTGGCTCCCAATCATGGGGGAGAGCTCCCTTCTGTCCATCACTCTGTGCAACGGTCTTAAATTCATCCTGAATGAACCATTGAGTGAACCTCATTTTTTTTCTGGAACCAATGACTGTGGCCAAGAAAACTGAGACGGTCAATAAGCTTAAGCCCAGTGGGACCCAAAAGTTCACGGTCTGTCACGGAGGGGTGCACCTAGTAAAACTCTGAGTACTTGTAAGAAGGGGATATAGGCAACAAATATTCACTGCAAATTCATGATTACCTTCCTGTCTTAATCCTCCTTTGTTTGTCTGATCAACCCACTCTCCCACTCTCCACAGAAAATTTCAGATCTTCCCCCACCCACTTCCTCCTTCACAAAGAAAACAGGGACTTCCAGACAGAAATTCCCTCAACCCTTTGCCAACACATCACAAATCTACCTGGACCAACATCCATGAGCTGTGAGGACAGAGGGGTCCGTCCACCCTGACTTCCCAGCTTTGCTCATCTCTCCAGAACCACTAGCTACCGACCACCTCTTCTCCTACCTGGAGGTCGAGCCCTGCCCACCCAACCAGGGCCTTTTCCAACAGTATTTGAACGTGGTCAGGTGTCTCATGTCTTTAAAAACTCACTCAGTCCCATATCCCTTGCTGAGTATCCTTTCTCTCATATTCATGATCAGATTTTTGAAAAACTTTCCTAAATTCACTCAGCCCATTTCCTCACCTCAGACCCACTTCTCAAACCCCTTCACTGGCTCTTTTACCCTTCAGCTCTTACTAAGCTGACAATGACCACCATGTCTGAAATCCAGTGTATACTTTTCAGTTTGGGTTTTACCTCCTCAGTTTTGGGCACTGTTAACCACCTGCCCTTCTTGAAACATTCCCCTCCCAAGGCTTCTGCAACCTTCCACCCTTTGGCTTTCCTCCTATCTCTCTGGCCACTCTCTCTGTCAACATCCTGGGCGAGCTCATCCTTCGCCATTCATCAAATGTTAAGTCTTCACAAGGCTTATTCTCATCCTGTTTCTCTCATCGCATACCCTTCTCTTGACAATCTCATCTGCCCCCAGGCTTCAATTCCATCCATATGTCGCTGACATCCTGATGTATATACACAACCCTTGGATTTGAGACCTGATTATCCCAATGACCTCCTCAATATTCTTGCATATCCTAAAGTCACAATAAAATGAACATTCCTCCAAACTAAACACACTATTTTCCTGTACTCAAGATTCCCAGTGGCACCAGCATCCAGCTCATTGCCTGAGCTGGAAATCTGGGCTTCATTCTTGGCTTTTCCTTCTAACTCACTCTCACGACAGAGGTCCATCCATTTGGCCTCCTAAACTTATCTTCAGTGTATTTCAGCCTCCCCATCTCCACTGATTCTTCTCTAGTTCTGATAACCATAATTTCTTCTTTGTGCCATTGAAGCAGCTTTCTCGATATCCTCCCCACCATGTACTTTGCCCTCCTCCAAGTCATTTTTCCCTCTGTAGCTAGAGCAATATTTTCATTTGGTACCAAGCTCCCCTCACCTACATCCCAAACACACTAGTCTTTCAGCTTCTGAGACACCCTCCTACAACAGAACCTTCCTCTGCCAGTGCTGTTTCCTTGACTACAGTGCACTCATCCCCACCTCACTCATCCCCTTCCTCGTCCTTCAAGTCTTAGCCCAAAATGCCACACCTTCAGGGACACTTTCACTAATTCCCACACCAAACCAAGTGCAGTTCCTTCGTTATGGTTTTATAGAAGAATCTGCCTTTTCTTCACTGCATTGATTAGAGTTTTAATTTTGTTTTTATTTAGATGTTTATTCCATTTTCAGTAGACTATAAATCCAGTGAACCCAGGGACCATGTCATCTTTTGACTCTCAGAATCTGCCAGAATGCCAGACACATAATAGGCCCTCAATAAATATGTGATGAATGACTAAACAAATTACTATCACCTGGGTTCCTTTATTGTTAGCCACTAACAAATATTTATTGGACATATTACCAACCACTGTTGCCAAACACTATAGTAGGCGATGGAGATAAAGCGGTAGCCAAGACAGAGCTGCCCACAGGAACCCCTGCCCCTAGACTTGATAAGGTATAAACAAATATGGACAATTGCAATTCGGTGAGGAAGATGCCAGAAGGGTGAGCAGTGGCCACTGGGGAAGCACGTGAGCTGCTTACAACCCAGCTGCAGTTTAGCTAAACTCTCCCTTCCTATTCTCTGTTTTTCCTTAAACTTCTTTGTCCTCACATGCATGCACACACCTTCCCTAAAAGCAGCATTGTTTTATTCTTTTGATTTTGCTTCTCTTCGTGTTGTCTGAACCTGGGATTCCACGAGCTTCAGTGAGTTCCTGAGCACCCGACCATTTGCAAACTTTTGAATGTATGCGCATTTTTAAGACGAGAGGATCAGTGAGTTTCCCAAGATTCCCAAAAGGGTCCTCAACTAAAACAAGTTAAGAACCACTGCCTAAAAAATGCAGAATAACGGGGGACATTGAAGAGATGAGTGACACTTCAAACACCAAGCATCAAAGAATATTTTGAAGTGTTCACAGCACAATAAGGCATGAAGTAAACCCTGACATCAACTGGAAGATGCAACATGCCATCTCCAGATCTTTCCCTGTAGGGTTTTATCCCATTGGAAAAAAATCAACATGTGACAAAACACTTGATGTACGGGACAACTGCTATTGACCAATGCGTCTAATTCTACAAGCAAGGTCAGCTTTTATACTTGACCAAGGGAAGGAAGGGAACTAAGAGAATTGCCAGCGATGTCCTCAAGCAGAGCCCAACGTTAACACTTTCATAGGTGAACTTTCTTGTAGATGCTGTCATACCTTTACTCTGGTCATTATCCCAGTGTGACAGGTGAGGAGTAAGGGTCATTAAGCAGCCTATCCAGGCCACACTGAGACCCCGGGCAGCCCAGACTCAAACCTGGGCCTGTCTGCCTCCAGCTCCCAGGGGTCAGCGCCACTATATCATTGGGGATCCTATGATAAAAGGAAATGAGCACACCCAGAGATTCCACATTACTTTAGTAGAAGGAAATCATCATACAGCTTCTTGTCCTAAAATATATTTGCTCCATAGAGTCAAAATGAGAAATAAGAAAGTGTGTACATGCATCTTAGTGTTCATAGCAGCACTACTTACAATAGCCAGGACAGGGAAGTAACCTAAATGTCCATCGACAGATGACTGGATAAAGAAGATGTGGCAAATATATACAATAGAATACTACTCAGCCATTAAAAAGGAATCAAATAATGCCATTTGCAGCAACATGATTGGAACTGGAGACTGTCCTACTTAGTGAAGTAAGCCAGCAAGAGAAAGAAGAATACTATATGGTATCACTTACATGCGGAATTTTTTAAATAACACAAGTGAATTTATTTACAAAACAAACAGACTCACAGACATAGAAAACAAACTTATAGTTACCATTGGGAAAAGTGGATGGGGGGATAAATTAGGAGTTAGGGATTTGAAGATACTAACTACCAAATATAAAATAAAGAAACACAGGTTTCTACTGTAGAGCACAGGGAACTATATTCAATATCTTGCAACAGCCCATAATGAAAAAGAATAAGAAAAGGAATCTATATATCTATTTACATGCATACACACATGTATAACTGAATCACTATGCTGTACACCAGGAACTAACACAACATTGTAAATCGACTATACTTCAATTTTTAAAAATGCAAACAAGGGGGAAAAAAAGAATGTGTGTATATCTATGTTTGCTTATTATTACAAAAGGAAACACAGGAAGAGTAAGGCAGAAATTCATGAAAAGGGCCACATACAGGAGGTGGGCAGAAATGGGATAGAAAGAGTAGAGATGGGAATGAGACGTTTCTGAATATATCTTTTTATGCTGGCCTAATTTTTGGACTATTTAAACGGTTTACAGTGTCTTTTTTTTTTTTTTAAGAAAAAAAAAGATGACAAAAGCAAATCCTGAAAGGAATTACAATTAGAAACAAATGAACCGAACTAGATATAAAACAGATAACACGGCCACATAGAAAAAAGAATGAATTCAATAGCTTTTGAACTCACTACTTTGATGGTACTACCTCAGTGGAAATAGCCCAAGATTAAAAAGAACTGCACTTTTTAATTTTACCTTATAGGTTTGTGGTTGACGGTGAAAAGGACCAAGCCCACCTGTACTATTAACAAAAGGTGGTTTATTCAGACCATAAGGGACAATCTGCTACTAACTCATTCCTTCCAGTAGAAACTCATAGAACTTTGAAGGGGCGGATTTTATAGAGTAAAAGGAGTGAAAATGAGTCCGTGATTGGTGCATGTTTTGTTATAGAGCTGTTGGAAGCAGGGACGCTTTCTGGTGGGTTTTCAAGCTCCCTGGGCAGTCTGTGATTGGTTAGCACTACCTACTGGTACATACTGGGGGTTTCTTAGAAAGTCACCTGGGGTTTCTTCTTTCAACTGGAAGAATATCTGGTCTTCTGCTTTGAGGTCCGAGTCTTGTAAAAACAGTTCCTCAGCAGACTTCTTGGTGTAATAACGCCAAAACTGTTGGTAGGATAGAGTCAAAGATAAATATGGAGCTTGTTGGGAACTGGGAACCATTGGAGAAGAGAGATACAAATATAGAATGGGAGAGACTGAAGAAGCATAGAAGCATCCTGCAGGTTGTGGCCTGACTTGAGGGTCTCTCATGCTTTCTTTAAAAAAAAGCATCAAGGTTGCTTAGTGTCTCCAAGCAAGGTTCTGAAGATGGTAGCCAGTAGTCCAGAGTTAGTGGAGAACAAGCATATTTGTGTGGAAGACAAGGTAAGAGTGGACAGGCTTAGGAGAGCTGCTGGGAAAAAATGGTAGGTAGGAGAGAGTGGAAACACGGGTAAGACAAACGGTGAGCAGGTACCAGTTGGCAGCCAAGTTACATCACCTAGTGGCGGCATCACTTTGGCCATGATGCTTCATCCACACTCCACGTTATTCTGTAAATTTAAGTATAAGGCATTTATAGGAGTTATGAAGATCGCAATCAACACATGGCCCCTTTTTCAAAAGTGGAAATAATAGTGTGGCAGTTGAGGGCATAGGCTCTGGAGCCTGACTCCTTACATTAGCACCCTGGTTCCACTCCTCTGCTACTAGTCTGCTCGGGCTGCCATAACAAAATATCACAGATTGGGTGGCTTGTCCAACAGAAATTTATTTTCTCATTGTTCTGAAGGATAGAAGTCCAAAATCAAGGAGCCATCAGGGTGGGTTTCTGGTGGGGTCTCTCTTCTCGGCTTGTAGACGGCTACCTTCTGTGCCCTCATGGAACACGTATGGACACGTGGAAAGAGTGAAAGCTCCCTGGTATTTCTTCCTCCCACAGGGACACCAGCCCTATTAGATTAGGTGACTTCATTTAACCTTAAGTCCCTCCCTATAGTTCCTATTTCCAAATCCAGTCACATTAGGGGATTAGACTTCAACATTGGAATTTTGGAGGCATACAATTCAGTACATAAAACTGTGTGACCCAGAAAAGGTACTTAACCTCTCTTTCCCTTAGTTTGCTTATATGTAATGTAGATATCGTAGCATCATCCAGCGAAGAGGGCTGTTGTAAGATGTTGTCAGTTGGTTGATGCATATAAAAGCATTCAGTGCCTGACATACAATAAACACCCAATAAATAATGTTTATTACTTAATTCAATATTTGATTTACGAATTTATCAGCCACTCTGGTGAGAGTAGGACTAGGGGTACACATGTAGAAGGTCTTTTTTTAGACATTAAAAAAATGCACATTTCAATATTTTTGTGTGTAGCCAGAGGTGAACCTCAATGGCCCTCCAATATTTCGGTAACAGAAGAAGCATGCTGTTTATTGGAGGGGTTTTTAACCTGAGCACAAGGCAGGGCTTGTTATTTAAATGATCAGCAGTTGGCCGAGCCTACTGAATTAAAATCATTATTACATTATGGAAGAGATTGCTCTATACTGCTTCTTTCTGACACTGGGCTTGATAAATCACCAACATTGTTCTCCCACATGAAGACCTATAAACGTAAGTGCAGAATGCTTTATTACTGTGCTAATTCAGTGCAGTTTTTATTGAGAATGAGAACAAGGAGTAAAGGAAAACATTACATCATGTAGCCTGGCATTTGAAATAAAAAGGCAAAACGTCTGTAGTCAATTGTTTCTGAATATTGGCAACATAAATTAATTTTACAGTATTCCAATGTGGTGAGGGTGGTTTCTATCCATCTTATTTTATTGGAATTATATTCTCCAGTCAATTTTGATGCATTTTTTATCTCTGAGTGAATACTTCTGGCTTTATCCAGGGGGCTCTCTCTTGAGGATGGCTTTCATCACATTGGTATTCAGCACAAAACATCTCCCGTCATAATTTGTCACTGCGAATCTAAAAATAGGGCTTTGCCTGTTAAATCTCCATCTCGCAGGGCCCGACCTGTGTTTGCTCAGTGCATGTGAGTCCCTCAGCTGGGCCTCAGTTTGGTTTCCTGCCTTCCAGGGATTTTAGTTCACCACCACCAGCAAACTCTCCCTCCCTCTCCACTCCTTACTTCTAACACAGTCTGACTCAAGGAATGGAAAGCCACCAAAAAGATGGGCTGTTTCTGTTCACTCCCATGCAAGTTAAACTCTTGGAAGATTAACCAGAGTTCCAACCAGAGAGTGTTCTCAGTGGAGAAATTATGAAAGGCAATCATTTTTTAAAGATACACACACAGATACCCCTTTGGGCTTTGGGGAAATAAACCAGGCAACGCTGCTACGGAAATTAAGGAGCCTCCTCAAGCACAAAGTCCAAGGTGCGCCTGGCCCTGCGAGCACTCCAGGAAGCCCTTCCTCCTCTAGTCACTTGCCCCAGCGCTGCCTTGCAATGGCACCTGCTCCACTCCACGTCTACCTGTTTCTTTTGAGATTGTGGGGCCAGATTCCCCAGAGGTATGATGTGAATGGTCTCTACACCTCAGTTCCCGCATCCGTAAAATAGGGAATAATAGCACGGGTGCGTGGGGCTATTATAAGGACTGAATGAAATAAAAAGGTAAGAATATGAAAACGAATATATGTGTGCATATGCATGACAGGGACATTATGCTGTACACCAGAGATTGACACATTGTAACTGACTGTACCTCAGAAAAAAAGGAAGCAAGGTAAAAGGCGCAGGAAAGCCCCAGCTCAAAGTAACTACTTAGGAATAGTACATGATGACGATGACAATGATAATGAAGAATAAGGACAAAACGAGGACCATCACTCATAGCACAGGCCTTAGATGCCACGTTCCCCTCCCTGATTTAGCCTTGCCCACCTCTACAGTGCCTCTCCGTTGTGAATTTCCCAGGGTGATCTGCACAGAAAGCAGTCAAGGAGGCGATGTAGGGTAGTATCCTACTTCCCAGAGACTCAATTTCTGACTCACTGTCAAGGAAATAAAAATGCATGAAAAACAAGTTCAAACGTGGGAGACACAATCATGCATTTCTGTTTAATTCCATCCGCTAGAGCACAGATCCCAAGGGACCACGGACGGAGGTCAGGCCCCGGATGCACCAAGCCGCCCTCCCTTCCCCTTCCCCCCACCATACATTGTGAAGGCCCGAGGCACCCTGTCTGATATTGCTCATCGTGAGCCCTTGGTTACTAGGGAACACAGGCAAGGGTCCTCACTTCTGAAAGTCCCAGTCACAGTACCTGATTCTGAGCTGCTGCAGGAATGAAAAGATGGACTGTAAGTTCCCTGAGGCTAGGACACCGTACCAACGCATGGATCCCGTTTAATAAATATTACACAAGTAAATGGATGGTTAACACAGAACAAGAAGAGCCTTTGCACAAAAGATAAGCAGGCTAATACTCCAACAAAAAATGGAATTAGTGACCTCTCAAAATACCGTACTTGCAGTGTTGGAGGGCATAGCTCAGTGGTAGAGTGTGTGCGTAGTATGCATGAGGTCCTGGGTTCAATCCCCAGTACCTCCATTAAAAAATAAATCAAATAAGTAAATAAAACCTAATTACCTCCCTACCTATATGTATAGCTATACCTCCCTATAATTAATTGATTATAGTACTTGGCAAGTACTAAATAATGTCTGCCACATATGTTACAGGCATAAGAAAACACTTCTCATTTGACTGTTCAATTTAAAAGCCAGAACATCACTGTTACAGCTACTTCTGCTTCCCTTCCCCACCCCAACATAACTACTTACTTTTATCATTCCCTTGATCTCTTAAAAAAAAAATTTCTCTACGTGCCCCTAAATGATATATTATTTATGCTTACTTTTAGCTTTATAAAAAAGTATCATATTTTATATATTCTATATGACTTGCTTTTTCACTCAATATCATATTTTCTAATTTATTAATTTATACACTGATATTTATTGCCTATTGCCCATGGATTCATCCTGTTTTTCTTTTTCTAATTCTGCACCGACTTTCTGCTCTAATGTAAGCATTGAAACCTGTGCATTTTCCTTACTTTCCATGTATTGACATTTTAAATTTCAGTATGATTCAGTAAGTACTATTGAACTTCCATTATAGTTTCTTCATTGAATTTGTTTAGAAGTGTGATTATATGTTATGAAACACATAGTCATTTCTTTCCATTCATCTTTTCTTTTTGTTCTTGGTCCTGGGCATGCAAAGCTCAGGACTTGCATCAATTCATACACAGAATTAGGGGAGACTTCTCTCCAGGACTGTGCTTTCTGGGATTCCCCACCCTTTGCAGCTCCCAGGTCACCTAGACACCCTCTGCTCGGATCTCTCTCCAAAAGGATCTCTCCCCATACTGCTGTATAGTTTCACTGCCTCGGGTTCACTCTGGGAGAGTGAGAAAAGAGAAGAAAACACAGCCACAAACTCTGGTCCGCAGAGTCCCTCGTTCCCAGTCCTCTGGCCAGAAAGCCTTCCTCCCGGCTCCAGACAGGGAAGCCCTGAGCGCTGGGTGCAGAGGGACAGAACTTAACAGGGCCTCCCCACCCCCTGCTCCCGCTCAGACATGCTGTCCTGGTCCTTTGCCAGAAAGACAGATTTTCCCTCTGAGGTTCTGTTGCCAGCACCTGCTGACCAGTTCTAACCTGGGACCACTCTCAGGTTAAGCCAGAGCATAAAAGAGGAGAAAAAAAAAACAAGAAATTTATCCCCAAACAAGTCATTCTTCAAGTTTTGGTACCCCAATCTTCCCGCTAATAACAACTGTCCAGAGACTGCAGGCGGTAGAAGTCCTGGTTGCAATCAGTGAGAGAGAAAAGCTATACTTACTTCATCTTACCCAGCAAAAGTAAGGGATGGGACTTCCCTTACTTTATATTGGACTTACTTTTGATTACAATAAGGGCTTTTGTAACTTTCCAGTATCTAGTTTGTATTTTAGCCGAGGGTCCTCCCTAGGTAGTTTGACATACCGCTGGAAGCAGAAATCTCCTACTTTCTTTTCCAGTGTCTCACAAGCCATCTTTTAATTCAATAATTCATTTCAGACATTTCCAATCAATAATATTAAGTTGCCTCTCTATAGTTCCCTAAGTCCTCTCTCTTCACTTAAAAACAAGTATTTAGGGGGAAACTCCAATGTTGAAGCACTATGCTAAATGCTAGGAATATGGAGACAAACAAGAGAAACAAACCTCGAGGCATTCACAGTCCAACGAGGGAAACAGACACCATTAGCTGCAAAGGCGGTGCTAAGGCCAGTAATAGGGTGTAACTGAAGTGTCATGGTAGCCCTGGATTCACAGTTCCAACTAGAGACTGGTTGGTCACAGAGCGCTTTAGAAAGGAGATAATAAATTAGTTAGCTCTTGAAAGATGAGCAATATCCCACTGGGGAAAGGGCATACAAGATGAAGCAAATACCACAAATACAGGCACAAAAGCACAAATGCAAACAGCAGGACAGCCAGCGCGCCCAGAGGAAAACATGTGATCGGAACTTGGAGGACTTTGCAGGTTTTATTCTGCTCGACAAAAGAAGCGTCTTTTTTTCCCAGAGGTTGCTTTACTCACTGAGATACCTACCTCAGGATACCCTGTGATGATCTTTCTGATGTGAAAAGCAAACATAACTTGTATACACAGTGATAGAATCTTCTTTCTGACAAGATCTCCTTTTTACCTTATATTTCTATATACACCTAGATAGGTAATATCTAAACCTTACGGGCATGGTAAACATACATTTGTCATTCCTGTTTTCCTTTATTAGAGTTGAATATTTTTACAGTTTTCATTTTTAATCTTTTTTATGAAGCAAATAAATTTCTGCATCCTCTGCTTGCAAAGCCTGAAACACAATCCATGAAAAATTGGTCTCAGAGTCACGGTCACACTTCACGGAGTTAAAGTGACATCACAAATCACCGGGGCTCCACTGTCCCCTGCTGATGTAATTTTGTCAGCCCCACCTTTCTTACGACATTAACCCAGTTGGTTTTATTTTGTCCCTTTTTCAACATCAGTAAAAATCACATTTTTTAAAAGAATGGACTGGAATCAACGTGAAAATGTAAGACGGAATCTTTCTGAAGAAAATGAATATTATCAACTTAAACTAGAAGTACTTTTTACTATTGTACTGATAGACAAATACATTAATCATCTTTTTAATCTCTTTTAAAATGAATTAGGACACCAAAAGATGAATAGAAATTGGAAGCACATCCATGAGCATTTGTTTAAATCTTTCTTATTCATTTTTGGCTACATAAATCAATCCTATTACAATGGTACTCTGAAAAGGTATTTCACTATCCCTATGGAATTCAATAGGCTCCCATAACAAAGTACCAACAGGCTTAAACAACAGGAATTTACTGTCTCGTAATTCTGGAGTTCAAGGTCAAGGTGTTGGCAGGGTTGGCTGCTCTCCCCTTGGTGTGTAAGTGGCCGTCTTCTCCCTGTGTCTTCACATGGCCTTTCCTCTGTGTGCACCTGTATAACTAATCTCCTTTTCTTATAATGGCACCAGTCATACTGGATTAGGACCCACTCTAAAGACCTCATTTTAACTTAATTACCTCTTTAGAGACCCTCTCTCCAAATGCAGTCACAGTCTGAGGTACCGGGGCTTAGAACAGCCTATGAATTTGGGGGAGGGGGCACACACAATTCAGCCACTGGTTGTTTTTGACAAATGACCCAAAGGAACAGGATATTCACACTGGGCAAGCTCCGTGAAGAGACAAGCCTTGTAAACCGGGTTTTCTAGGGAACTACTAGACACTTCAATGATGATAATTCTGAGCAGGAGGCTTTGAGAGTTCCAGTCCTGTTCTGGCCCCTCCAGCTGTTGCTAGGCTGCTCCTCTGCACCACAACTGCAGGCTGTGGCTTTTCAAGGCTAACATAAAGCTGAGCAGGGGGAAGGTTAAAACTCCACAAAGCTCAGGGTTCTTCCTGAAATTCAGCCATTTGTCTTAAGCAGACACTCCCAGAGTTCATTTACTGAGCTCTGAAGGAGTCTGCTTCGTCCATCGCCACCGGTGTTCTCATTGCTTTCACGGAGGAGGCAGTTTCTGGAGGTCCTTTCTCCATCCCCGCCAGTCACATTCTCTTGGCGGCATCCTGTGTTGTTTCTTCACACCTGTATCCCAAGTTTCTAATTCTCTCTCCGGCCAATTCCAACTGGATCTTAAACCTCCATGTAGATTTTAATTTCAATAACTGTATTTTTAATTTTTAGCTCCATTTGGTTAGTTGCACAGCCAGAAATGAAAATCTAGGTGGATTTTATTTTATTATTGCCTGTTTTCTAGTCACGTTACAATAAACACATACCTCCTTTTGGGGAAAACATAGCTATAAAGTTATTTTATCACCGTTTCCTTTTGACTTCCTGCTTGTGCCTCATTCTGAGGCCATGTATCCCTGCCATCAACTGTCTCCCCCCATCACTCCCAAATAGGTAAAGAGTTGGTAACTCAAAAGAGAAACATTTTTTGAGAAATAAAAGCAATATGCTGTTGCTCTTTGCTTCGCAATGCTCAGTAGGCCTGCAATACTTGTTTTTGGGGTATGGGGGCAGGGAGAATCAAATAATTGTGTCAGCCAGGGAAATCCTGAAGAAGGGTAGCGTTCCGCTTTGGGGGTTCAGAGGAAGTGCAGAGGGCTGGACGATGGCTGTGCTGGCTCAGGTTCTACCAGCTGGAGCTGGGTCAGTCACTACATCCCCGGCACCCCAGGTTCTTGTTCTAGCCACGAGAGCAAGCACAGTGCTGTGGGAACGCTTTGGAGACCTGAGCCCTTCTGTGTGAGACCCCTCCTCACCCCACCTGCATTCAGCATGTAGATCTTATTGGCTGTCCAGACGGATAATATACTGACTGGCTGGCTGGCCTTTTCCTGGATGAATGAACGCAGGGTTGCAGTATGGCTATCGTGAGTTCTAGTTACTTTTACTTTTGTGGACCCTTTATTCCATTAAACAACTTAATTATGTTTTTATATAATTATATACTATGTATAAAGCATATACTATACTTTATATAAAAATGAATATACTAGTATTTTCTTCTACCTAAAAGTTCTTTTTTTTCCTCCTGATTTTAAAGGAAAATAATAATTTTCACAGGCCTCTAAAAGCACTGTGGGCACTCAGCACTGGGTCCACTGAGCTAATGGAAAAATCAGCCCCGCAGGAACGGCTGGATGGATGTTTCCATTTCCTGAGAAGTTTCACAAGAGAAGTCTTCAACTCAGAAAAAAACGCACCAATGACATTCCCCATATTTTATACCAAGCCTGCTGCCTGGTTTTCTTTGCTAAGGAGATGGGTGGAATGTCCCTTGTTCTCCTTTTTCATGTTTAAAAGGAAGCTACTCCTGACTCCTGGGCTGCCAGTAGCTCATATGGCATTTCTGTGCATGTTAGAAAAAGGCTTCTTGTCTTTAAGCAGGAAGGCGGGGAGGGGAGCCGGGGGCACAGTGCAGGCAGGTGGGGTATGGTGTGAATTTAAAGGATTACATTATTGCTCAGTCTGAACAACCATCTCCACTGGTCCTGGGGAAAGTACAAACTCAGGTGGGCATCCCTTCCAACCTCATTTGGGGACCACAGTCATGCCCTGTGTGTCATGGCATTGGGGGTTGGAGTTAACACTAATTCAGCTTAAAGACATATAGGTGTAGTTCATAAACCAAATTTCATTCTAAGTCTTTGGCTAGAGCATTCAAGTCCCAGTAGGACTCAGGCACAGCCTTTAAAAGCAGTGTGAGATCAGAGTCATGACCTCAGAGGGATCCTGGAGTAAAAGTAGACAAGCAGAATCACGTGAGTGTGCACTGGTGTGCATGTGTGTGTGTGTGTGTGCATGACCCTGAGGGCAAGTGTTGCCTGCTGTGAGCCAAAACTCTCATGCTGCTCCCTGGGACTCTGCTGGGAAGCCTGGAATCCACCACAGGCATGACCCCCTGTGTCTACAATAAGAAAGGCACCGCCTTAGTTATGGCACTATTACCGAGTCCAAGCTTGTACTGTGCACTGCACAACAGGTCCATAAGTCAAGAGGTGAGTTGTTGGGGCAAGGAACAGAGACTTCATTCAGAAAGTCAGCAGATCGAGAAGATGATGGACTAGTGTCCCAAAGAACCATCTTCCCCAAGTAAGAATTCAGGCTTCTTCTATGCTAAAAAGGGAGGGGGTATGGTTGGTTGTTACAAACATCTTAGTGTCAGAATCCTTTGTTCTTGCAGCTGTCCATGTAGGTAGGTCATGACGTCCCTGTAAACCTCCAACAAGACAAATGTTATTCTCTGTTCTGCAACTTTTTAATCTCTATATAAATGGAAAAGTGCTATACTTTTAAAGGTCAGAACCTCGAGAATGGGATATCCTGTGTATTTCAGACCATAGGCAACATTCTTATCTCGAAGCCAAAGCAACAGAATACAAAGGTTAAAGTAGAAGAAACAGATCCAATATGGAGGAGGAGCTGTTCCTCCCAGTTACAGCACCCTATGCGGGTCACAGTCTCAACAGCTGCATGCAGCAGCCCCGCCTGGCTCACCAAGTCCCTTAGCGACGCAAAGCCCACGTGCACACTCACTAAAGCCTCCATTCTCTCTCTGCAGGGATGACGTGCCAAGCTCGAAGCTCCTACATCACCAGTGAGATCCTGTGGGGGTACCGGTTCACACCCGTCCTGACGCTGGAGGACGGGTTCTACGAAGTTGACTACAACAGCTTCCATGAGACCTACGAGACCAGCACCCCGTCCCTCAGCGCCAAAGAGCTGGCCGAGTTAGCCAGCAGGGCAGAGCTGCCCCTGAGCTGGTCCGTCTCCAGCAAACTCAACCAACACGCAGAACTGGAGACAGAGGAGGAAGAAAAGAACCCCGAGGAGCAGACGGAAAGGAATGGTGATGTGGCGAATCTAGAGAACGAATCCAAAGTTTAGTCCCCTGGCCGGGCAACCCCTCTCCTCTCCCCCGCATCCTTCCCTCGTCTCTCATTCTCTTTCTTTTCTGTCTCTCCTACTTTGTTCTTCCTTTGTATTTAAGTTTGGCATTACCAGAAAACAAATCTTCAAGGTGTAAAATATCTACCTGCCCTCTCTCAGTTATTCGGGTTGACAAGGCAGACGCGGATTGGGTTAGGTTGTCACGCGCCCTCATTTATGGCCCAGGTCTTCTCCCTAAATACGACACATCCAACTCCTGGAGATTTAAGTACTTACCTGCATGTGTCGCACAAAACCAGAGCACTCAAGCGAGCGCGGCAAAGATGTCACCTGGGACAGGATCAGGAGGGTCTCTGGTGCCTACTCACTCATGCAGGGAGACACGGGGTACAGCCCTCAGTTTTATACATCTCAATAAGTTTCATCTGCGGGGCGAGGTGCTTGCCCCATGCGGGCATCGCAGTCACAGGACCCAGGTGAGGCGGAGACAAAACCCTGTACATATATACGCCTTATGTAATTATTTTCCTTTGCAGTTAGTAATAAAACCCAGCATGTACAAAGGTACTGCAGAACACAACTTCTAAATGATGTACATAGGTGTATAATTAATGTAGGTTTAGATACATAACTTTAGAAATGAGACAAAAAAAAAGATTCCCAAAGTACAGTAGGCATTTCTGTTCCGATGTCTCTGTTTTCTGGATTTCTTTGGTCCCACTGACCTCTGGCCCTTTAGTGCATGGCCTTTGTTCTGTGTCCCAGACTGGCAGCCGTTTGGGTACCTCTGTTCCCTTGCTAAACCTTTCGTTGAATCTAATAAGCCATAGGTCTGGGGGAAGTTTGGAGGTCCAGGAGATGGCAACACCCACCACCAATATACTGATTTACTGTGAAATGTTTACAAAACTGAGGTCTCTTTTTTAAGACATCAAGGACCTCGCCGACTAGCCTGGGGGAGAATTCCAGGAGGAGGCCACGCTCTGGCACATTACCAGTCATGTGTTCATGCTTTTCAAGTGAGCTCTTACCCTTTGTAGCACAACAGTTTGAGAAACTTTTCTTCTGTAAAACCATTGATTCTCCAGCTGTTCCACTCTACCATCACAAGAAACGACAGACTATTAAAAAATGAGACATGATTAAGTTAGTAGAAGATGGTTTGGGTCTAAAGTCAAGAAATTCATGATGCAAGAAGTCGGTAAAGTATCTTGTAATCACTGATCTCACACACTTTGACTCCATCTGGCACTCTTCCTGTGGCTGGGGGCTTACCCATCAGCATTTCTTGCATGGGTACTTTTTTTTAATGAAATTACCACAGTTCAACATTCAAAGATTAGATCAACAATTTTGGCGACTGTCTAAGAAATCTCTCTAGAGTATGCCAGAGGTTAGAAATCAAATCCAAGGTAACTCCCAATCAAAGAAAATTTTTAAAAAACTAGTCTTAATTCATTGTAATCTATAAAGAGAAAGAAAAAAAGTAAGAAAGAAAAGAAAGGAAGGAAGGAAGGAAGGAAGAGAAAGAAAGAAAGAAAGAAAGAAAGAAAGAAAGAAAGAAAGAAAGAAAGAAAGAAAGAAAGAAAGAGAGAGAGAGAGAGAGAAAGAAAGAAAGAAAGAAAGAAAGAAAGAAAGAAAGAAAGAAAGAAAGAAAGAAAGAAAAGAAAGAAAGAAAGAAAGGAAAGAAAAAGGAAGGAAGAAAGAAAAAGGAAGGAAGGAAAGAAGGAAAGAAAGAGAAAAAGGGAGGGAGGGAGGGAGAGGGGAGAGAAAGAGGAATGGAAGGAACCATATTGTGTTCTGAGAATCTAATTTTCAAAATGAAAAAAAAATGTTCAAATGGAAAAATAAAAAAAGGAAGAGAATCTTAGACAAAACCTCAAGGGCAGGTGGAGATTTTGCACTGAAACAGATCTTTCACATTAATTTTGCATTTATAAACTGTATGTTCCCTAACACAATTGACCGTCATAAATATTCATTGACTGGATGCAAGTTCATTTTCAGCTCCTACAGCTGTGCTCAGTTTGAGGCTCTGCACCATGCAGGTCAAAGGTCTCAAACTAGCTGTCCCTCCTTGTCGCCCTTGCCTTCCCTGACCAGATAGCACAGGCCTTCACTGTAGTTCGGGGACCCTGTCTACTGAAACACATGTCCCAGAGATAAGGAAAGTGGCTCCTCAGTCTGACATGGGGGTCTCTCTTCTCCCACTTCTGACACCTTGCATCAAGACAACCGCTTCTTGGCACTGACCTTATGGAAAGCAAAACTGTTCACCATAGCTCTTCCCTGTTTGCCAACATTTCATTTTCCCATTGAATATCTGTTGAATCATTTATTCATCCCACTCACTCTACAGAGGAGGTTGTAGTTGAGGAGGAGGAGGAGGGCGCCCCATGCACTTCCTGCAGGCTGTGGGGAGGTACTGTGGCCTTACCTCTCACTGTAGCCTTATGAAGGGTGCTCTTGCCTTGGGGGCGCTAACCCTGGACCATCACCAGAGTTGCAGGGCGAGGCGTGGTAGCACAAAGCAAAATCAGCTGGGGCTGCAAACAGTCTGCTAATTTAGCTCTTGAAGACTCAGTGGGCCTTTTGAATCCATTGCTAAGGCTTAAAGGGCGCGCAGCTTGGGGCCCTTCAGCACGACCGCACGAAGAGCCCTGGCAGCCCTCGGGTCACGCACACGCGTCAGTCCTGTGTCTGTGACAGGGCGCCTGGGTATGAGGTCTCTCCCTGTTTCTCCCTGTTTTTGGTATCAATGTAGTTGGAGAAAGAATATGAAACCAAATCTCATTTTTGTAATGGGAGCCTCTGAACCTTTAAGTGAGGATGCTCCAAAAGAACCTTTTATTAGAATGTCCCTATCAAACATGTCTATTTTTCTACAATTATTGATAACAGTTTAACAGTGTATTTTGTGTCAACTGTTAAAATTTGGAACTGAAAGAACCTCATCAAGACTGAATTTTTCTAAGTAGCAAGTGTTGAATGGTGTTTTTCATTAAGACAGTCCAGCAAAAATGACCTTAAAATTTCTGCCCATTCTACTCCACCATATCCAGTCTCTGTTCCATCTCCACTCACTTTGCTAGCAAATCAAGTGCTATAGAAATAAATAAGCCTATTTTAATGCATCAGTACTCATAATGAATGAGGACCACTCTCAACCTGGTATTTTGGTCTGTTGGTTGGTGTATTTAAGTCCCTTTCCCATAAAAGCATCATGGTATCCATTAGCCAGATAAGAACTTGGGACTAAAGGGTTACAGTTTGCCACAGTTGACCCCAATCTGAAGAAAAGGGCAGACTCAGCTGGGAACATGACCTCCCCAAGGGCTGCTAAGACCCTCAGATTCTCATTGCCACCCACCCCAACATGCTTTCCAACTGGAAGAGCACCTATTCATTTATAAGGCAGCGTTATGTAACTAACGACGTTGTTTGTTTTGGGCTGTCCCCTGAGCAAACTATACCCTTTTGGATTAACACACTTGCAATCACTGTAACGTCTGGTCATTGCTTTTCCATCCCTTCAAAATATGGCGTTCCAGCCTGGCTGGTCCAGTTAGGTAGACACTTTATGTCCACAAGAAGGAAATCTCTCTTCCCCCACTCCCTCCCTCTATCTGTCCCTCTCTCTTTTTCTCTTTCCCTGGTTCTCCGGTTCTGGATCCATTTATTTAGTTCAGTATTTTATGTTCCCTATCAGAAATCGAGCTACTGTCTCTAAAAATGTCAATCTATTTCTTAAGCACAATGTTCTCTTGCCAGTTTAACCAAACTAGGGCTCTGAAATGTCTCTTTTTCATGATATTCTAATTAAAAAATTATTCATGACTTCTTTCAAAAGCCTAAGTTTTGAAGTCTCTAAGCAATATTCTTATGTTTTCCCTCCTATGTTTTCTTACATTTCAGGTGTCTTACTTTATCCCCTTTGCTTTTTTATTTAGATTAAAGCCAGGGTCTTTGGGGTGTTCAGAAACTGTTTATAAAGTTGGGAGCTGGTGGACAGAGAAAGAGACTATAAAAATTCCATTAGAAAACTACCTGAACTCACCAAAAGACTGTGGAATCATTTGATTAGCTAAATGATTCAAGATTTAAAAAATTAAGATATTCATAGTCATTTCCAAAACAGCTTGTCAATAGTCTGACTAGTTTTGATCCTTTCTTTCCTTGACTTGGATAATACTCTGTGTGATTCAGAGAGTCATAAGGTAGTTGAAAATTAAATGCCCTACATAGCTGGTAAACATTATCTTTTGTGATTTCCTTTCAAAGGATGGCTATAAAGTCAAAAATAAAGGCAACATATATGCAATAGATGATTCATTGATATTGCAGTATAATATAGTAAAATAATAATATCTTGCTTCTAGACTTTATGGCCAACTTGTGTTTAAGATAAGGTTATCCTTCAGTTTAAAATTGAGTAAAACCATACTTCTTCCTAATATATATCTGCCCTTAACATCTTGAAGAGCATCTGATGCAGAGTGTCTTATCTAGAAGTCAAAATTCTGTTAAGCTACTATTTGATTTGGACAAAGCACAGTATGTACAATAATAACAAATCGATATCACACCCCACATCGTGTGGTGTTTTGGAGCATCCAGAGCGCTTGCACAAATTATCTCGTTAATTCTAATCCACCATGAGAGCTTTGTACTATAATTTACACTTTACAGACGGAAAACTAGGGTTTGGGCAAACTGAGTAATTTCTCCAAGGCTCCAAGGCCAGTCAGTCACAGATCCTGGTCTCAAATCCAGGTACTGGGGCTTAAACCATGGGCTCTTTTTACTATAAAAAGGGTCGGAAAACCAAATCTGCTCACAGAATCTGGCCCACTGCCTGTTCTTGCACCCCTTGTGAGCTACGAATGATTTTACATTTTTAAATGGTTGGGGGAAGAAAAAAATTAAGAGAAGAATATTTTGTGACATGCAAAAATTATATAAAATTCAAATTTCAGTGTTCATAAATAAAGTTTTATTGATATTGGTTTATGGATTGCTTATGACTGCTTTCACAATATACAGCAGAGGTGAGTTAATTAAAACAGAGGCCACACAGCCAGATGACTAAAGTATTACTCTCTGACCCTTTCCAGGAAAAGTTTGCCAACCCCAGTACTGTACTATTAAATACTATTAGTACCACTAATTACTTTCACATATTGTGCTATACTGTTAAGAGATCCTTGGACAACTTAGAGTAATGAGGTTCTTTTCCAGTATAAATCTATTTTCCAGTATAAATCTATTTCCAGTATTGCTCATAGGTTTGTTCAAGGAAAAATAACTCTTTTGGGAGGGAGGGGGGCGGGTAAGAGAGACAGCTGCTTCACAGGACTTTGTGTTGAGTCTCAGAAAAAAAACTCCTTCCTTTTCATAACCATTCCCCCAAGGATGGTAAATAGAGTAAACAGCCAGGCAGGATTCAGTGGCAGCTCAGAAAGTGATGTGGTAAAACTATTCACAGATGAACGATAAAGAAACAGGAATTCTCAGTCCCAGGATTGAGCTATTGCTTCCCAAGTACACAAAGGCACTTAAATATGTAGATAGTTGGGCCATGAGTCTCTGCTGAGTGGGGGGAACTGGATTTGCAGTAGGTACCTCACATCCAACCAACTTCCCCTCCCCTACAAGCCTTCTCTCTAATGCTCTCCTGGAGCAGAACTAACCAGACTGCTGAGCTGTCTCTCCATCTTCCTTCGTAAGTTTCCTCTAGCCCACAATTAATCAACGTGGTAAGAAGAACTTCGAACCACCACTCTTGTTTAATTGTACTAGAGCTGGCTCCCTGTAGCTATTCAGCTAAAAGTTTAACATGCAAGTAAAAATGAAATGCTTCTCTTAGAAAACAAACAGGTTCTTTGAAAAGAGTTCAGAGAGAAACAGAGGCGTAGTGAAGGGTTGTTGGGTTGTTTGCTGCTTTCTGAGTCTGAAGCACAAAATAAAGGCTGGTAATTACAGAAATATTGGATGGAAGGAATCCAGACAATGGAGTTTTGAGATAAATCAATGACATTCTTTAAATCACTAAGCTGAACTCACTTGTATTCTAAGGAAGCATTTCCAAAACCAGACATAGGTCAGCCAAGCTAGGTTTTTTTTTTTAATCTCTTTAGTTCTATTCCAAATATATCAGGTTCTCTTATGAGTGCTTTCTTGGAAATTAGGTGGGAAAGAAAAAATTTTGTAATAAATCATTGTGATGTTGTATTGCTGACAGATAAATGATGGAAAGTGAGATGGATTTGGTCCTGTGTCTGAAACTAAGCAGGTGATGGTATCTGCGATCACGCAAAAAGCTCGAGACCCTGCAACTGCCTGGAACAGCATAATAACTAAGTGGGAGGGGGAAAAAATCTCGAAGTTCAACACCATAAAACTGAAATAAATGTTACAAGGAGTCAAACTTGTACTTGGCCTCATTGCCTTGGTGAAAGAAAGCTTCATGCAACCACCTAATTCAAATAGGAGAGTCATGGGGAAAGGAGGACAAAATAACCCTCAAAAGAATAGTTCACTGAAGTAGTCAACAGGACTAAGTGATTGAGACTTATCACCAGTGAGAAGTGGTATTTATAAAGTTATTTTTAGACACTACCCCACTAGGCATCAATCCTAATGTGCTCTATAGTCAGCTAGGGCATTGGGACCACACAGGCAACAGATCTTGGTTCCAGAGAACTAAATGTTCCTACTGACAAAGTGTGATTAACCATTTCAAGATTAAGGCTACGCACCCATTGTATGAACACTGAATCATGAATACTGTGACATCAACCAGCCAATCTTTATAAGAATAGGAAGGGCTGCTTTTCTCAGGCAATGTAAATGTCTGCTACCAACAGGCACTAGTTAAATGCACATGTAATTCATCATCATTTCTAAAGTTCTAATAGAAGACATAAAATCACCATCCAAAGGAATGAGATCCCAGGAGCCTAAGATCAGATCTCTTTGGCGACTAAAACCCCAGTCCAAGCTGAATGCCTTATGGAATAGATCAGTATTGGGTCTATCAGCATGAAACACAACTAGCAGAACTGGGTCAGCTGGAGCTCGAAGGGCTGGGTTCCCAGCAGCTGCGCATGGTTGGAACCTCTGGGTCTTTAGCCAGCATTCTCAGGCAAGGAGAAGGAACACTGTTCTCAGATCCCCCCATAGCAGATGCCATCCTGGCATCATCCCTCAGCATGGCTGTCTGTGGGGCTGGGGATAAGCTATACCCTCCCTCGTCTCTTGGCTCAGCCTGGGGTAGTCCAGAAGTCTTGGTCGTGGCCACCACCTCTCTGGGTGAGCCTCTCCCTCCAGCTGGTTTCTGCCCATCCACACAATGACCCCCCAGAAGTGTCTGCTGGGAACCCTGTGTCTTCTGAGCTTCTCTTGGCCAGCACTCTGGACCCCAGAGAGCACCCATCTGGGTGAGGGATGATGACACTCCCTAGAAGACCTGAAGTAAGACCTTTGGAGCCCCCTATGCACAGGGGCGCTTCTCCCACATGTAAGTCAAAATCAAAAAACACAAACACATAAATAGAGTAAGTGTAAGAAAGTCCAAAAAAGTTCTCATTTCCCATGGTGATGACCTCACTGCCTCTTTTTCCCTTTACATATCTAGTTCTTCAAATTCTGGAAATTCTCACTTTTGGGTATCACAGTGCTGAGTACACACTTGGTTGGCTCATCGGCCACTTCCGCCATCTCCCTAGATGAGCTGACCCTGTTCCCTCTTTTTAAGTAAGAGGTCTTGATCTGTTCAAATCCACTCCACAACCAAACAAATGCTGCCCCAAGTCAAGAAATCTTACATCCCGTCCCTTTCCTGTGACAGAGCCACCAAATGAGGCAGCAACATCAAGGGTCTTTTTTTGATTTGCAAGTGTCACCTCTGGATGGCAACACTTGGAGATACAACTTAGGCTATCCCCAGGTGCCCACACAGCTGTCACATCACTGCAAGTTGTCAACCAAGCGTTCTACCCAGCAACTCTTTCTGAATTTCCTCCCCGGATAACCACCAAAGTCATCTTTCCTGGTACCTTCCTCTGAGCATTCATTCCGTTCATAAGCAGCAGCCAAGAACCTATCACTGGGGCTAGTCCTATTTCTTATCACTTCATTGTCCACCATCAGTTTTAACTGAGCATGTAATCTCTTCATAGTCTGACCTCCTGAGATGAAAAAGTAGAATATTTGGTTCCTGCCCCATAGACATGAGACACTGAGAGCCCACGAGTGATGGTTGGGCATTATGACATCAGTCCATAACTGAATAAAGGATCCATGAAGTCTTGTGCTGAAGAGACAGGTGGATCATTTCCAGGGAAATCTTCTTGTTCATGTGATTAGGCTAGCCAGTTTGCCAATGATAGTCCTAAATATCTTTATTCAGACCAATGAGTCTGCATCTAAAATGAGAGTCACACAAGGACAGCAGTGAACCCTCACATGTGTGCAGGACTCTGAAATGATGACCCAAATATCTGTCAGTGCAAAGTGGTCATTCCTATTCCACCATCTGCACAGACTGTGCACCGGGGAAAAACCTAGTGCCTATGTGGTGTGTGGTTATCCAGGATGCGCATGGCTGCTGACATAGCAACCCACAGCCTATCAGCCTATCAGCATGGACCACTCCATGTAGTCTTTGATGAAAACTGGCAGTGGCCCGAGGGGACTGAGGCTCCCCAGGACTGCTCCAGCTGTAGATAGCCTTGAGGGAAACTGAGGAGACATGAGGCAGTGCCCAGGCAAATAGGTACTCACACAGCATGTCAGGTATAAGATATCCCTACCCCTTCTTCCTAGGATGGCCTGCACTTAGGTGGCCAAACTGCTCCTAAAAAGCTACTCTTTAAGCCATCATCCCCATACACACACATTCCCACAACCAAATCACATTTGCCTTTAAAAAAAAAAAAAGATTCCAAAATCAAAACTAAATTCACATCATCTGATGTAACAGATGTCCAAAGAAAAGCAATCTTATTAATCTCTGCCTAAAAGATTAAGATTAATACAAAATAAAGAGTTAGATAGTGTTTCAATAATAAGCCCACGTACAAACAATGGCGATTTTTAAAATTTACTTACGAATTCTTTTAGAAAACCTAATTTCATATCAGAGATGTTCACGTTTGCCCCCAGGATGCGAAGTCCCCCAAATACCATTTCTCCTCAAACTTGCCATTTTCCACCTCACTTTGAACCTGAGAAAAGATTCCTCGACGTCAGTATGAAAGTAAAGTGGAATTTAGCACTGAAGCTTTCAGATTTAAATTCAGTCTGGCCCCAGGAATCATGCCAGTATAAACTCTGCTAACCAGGAACAACTCCGCAGCAGTCCTACTGGACACCAGCCTCAGGGAAACGGGGGACTTGGTGGTGCTCAAGAAGATGGCCTGCTTCCTGTGAGAGGAGCTTAGTGTGCAGATCTCTGAGTCATGCCCGCACTGTGCAAGTCGGGCCAGACCAGATCCCAGAGTCTGCAGTTCACCTGGTCAGCTGACCATGCTCGGATGGGGTGTGAGGGAATAAATGAGAATGTTCTGCAGCCTGAGCACCTGCACTGGAAGACTTGACTTCCATCTTATTTTCTGATTCTATTACAACAGGCATCAACAAAACACGTGGCCTGTTCTCCTGTGGTTCCTCTCTATTTGTATCTTCATATGAGTTTTTTCCCCCTTTTCTAAAAGAAAAAAGCCTCCTCTAAACATTACACAATGCAGTGGTAGTTTCCAGTCTTTTGTAAGTAACACATTAACTGAAAAATGCAACAACCCTCTCCCTGCTCCCCACATACACATATATATACATATACACAAATACACATGAACTTACACACACACACATACACACACACACACACACACACACAGCCTTCCCAATCAGTTATGAGCTGGTCCTCATAAATGAATTTCCAGAAAACTGAAGCCTTAAGAGTAACAGTCACTTCCCCTCTGCCCCCCTCACCATCACTGTGGGATTCTTTCTAAAATGCACCATACGCTTCCCTGAACCTACAGGAAACAGGTCATAAAGTAACCTTTCTTTTCAGTGGTATGTAGAAAACCTGGATTCAGTCTGAGGAGGCCAGGATTCTGGTCCTGGTTCCATCCCCAGATGAGCCATCAGGTCTTGGATAAATTAGTGAGCTGCTTTGAGATGGATTTCTCATCTTTTTTTAAATTAATAAACTTTATTTTCTTAAAGCAGTTTTAGTTCCACAGCAAAGTTGAGTGGAAAATATAGAGAGTTGCCACATCCCCCTGTCCCCACACAGACACAACCTCCCCCATTATCAACATCCCCCTCCAAAGTGGTACCTTTGTCACAACTGATAAACCTATGTTGACTTATCATTATCACCCAAAGTCCATAGTTCACATTAAGGTTCACTCTTGGTGTTGTACATTTTATGAGTTTTGACAAATGCATGACGTATAATGACATGTATGCACAACTGCAGTATCATACAGAATAGCTTCACTGCCCTAAAACTCTGTGCTCTGCCTATTTATCTCTCCCTCCCCCTAAACCTTGGCAACCACTAATCTTTTCACTTTCTCCATAGTTTTGTCTTGTCCACAATGTCATGTAGTTGGAATCATGCAGTACACAACCTTTAGAGGTTAGCTTCTGTCATTTAATAATACAATACACATTTAAGGTTCTCCATGTCTTTTCATGGTTTGGTAGCTCATTTCTTTTTAGTGCTGAGCAATGCTCCTCTGTCTGGATGTACCACAGCTTGTTTATCCATTCACTTACTGAAGGACATCTTGGTTGCTTCCAGGTTTTGACAATGATGAATAAAGCTGCTGTAAACATTTGTGTGCAGGTTTTTTGTGTAAGCATAAAGTTTTTATTCATTTGGGTAAATAAATACCAAGGAGCATGATTGCTGGATCACAGGAAAAAACTATGTTTAGTTTTGTAAGAAACAGCCAAACTGTCTTCCAAAGTGGCTGTATCATTTTGCATTCCCATCAACAATGAATGATAATTCCTGTTGCTCCACATGCTTGTCAGCATTTAGTGTTGTCAGCGTTTTGGATTTTGAATGTTCTAATAGGGGTACACTGGTATCTCATTGTTTTCATTTGCATTTCCCTGGTGATATAGGATGTGGAACATCTTTTCATATGTTTGCTTGTTTGTCATTGTATTTCATCTTTGATGAAGTGTCTGTCCAGGTCTTTGCCTATTTTTCAATCAGGTTGTTTTCTTACTGTTAAGTTTTAAGAGTTCTTTGTATACTTTGGACAATAGTCCTTTATCAGATGAATCTTTTGCAAATATTTTCTCGCAGTCTGTGATTTGTCTTCTCATTCTGTTGACCGTGTCTTTTGCAGAGCAGAAAAATTTTAATTTTAATGGAGACCAGCTTATCAATTCTTTCCTTCTTGAAACATGTCATTGGTGCTGCATTTTAAAAGTCATTGCCATACCCAAGCTCATCTGGGTTTTCTCAAAAGTTCTCTTTGAGGAGGTTTATTGTTTTGCATTTTACATCTAAATCCATGATTCATTTTGAGTTAATTTTTGGAAAGGGTGCAAGGTCTTTGTCTAGATTATTTTTTTTTCTGTATGTGAATGTACATTTTTTTCCAGCATCATTTGTTGAAAAGACTATCTTTGCTCCATTGTATTGCCTTTGTTCTTTTGTCAAAGATGAGTTAACTGTATTTATGTGGGTCTATTTCCAGCCTCTCTATTCTGTTCTATTCATCTGTTTGTTCTTTCACCAGTATCACACTGTGTTAATTACTGTAGATTTATAGTAAGCCTTGAGGTTGGGTAGTGTCAATCCTCCAACTTTGTTCTTCTCCTTCAATATTGAGTTGGCTATTTTGGGTCTTTTGTTTCTCCATGTAAACTTTAGAATCAGTCTGTCAATATCCATAAAATAACTTGGTGGGATTTTGACTGAAATTGCTTTGAATCTATTGGTCAATCTGGAAAGAACTGACATCTTCACAACATTGAGTCTTTCTATCCATGAACATGGAATATCTCTCCATTTATTTAGTTCATCTTTGATATCACTCATCAGAGTTTTGTAGTTTTTCTCATATATATTTTATTAGATTTAAACCTAAGTATTTAACTTGGGGGAATGTTAATGTAAATGATGGTGTATTTTTAATTTCAAATTCCACTTGTTCATTGCTGGTATATAGGAAAGTGATTGACTTTTTGTGTATTAACCCTGTATCCTGCAACCTTGCTACCATGGAGTATTAGTTCCAAGAGTCTTTTTGTTGATTCTTTCAGATTTTCTACATGGACAAGTATGTCATTTTCAAACAAAGACATTTTTATTTCTTCCTTCTCAGTCCTTCTAAGCACTGCTTTCACTGCATCCCATGAATTTTGATAAGTTGTATTTTCATTTAGTTCAAAATTTTTTTAATTCTCAAGATTTCTGCTTTAACTTATGTGTTATTGAGATGTGTATTATTGAATCTCCTTTTTCTATCTATCTTTCTGTTATTGATTCCTAGCTAAATTCCACTGTGGTCTAAAACAGACATTGCATGAGTTCTATTCTTTGGAGTTTGTTAAGGTGGTTTTATGCCCCAGAATGTGGTCTATCTTGGTGAATATTTTATGTAAGCTTGAGGAAAAACTCTGTCTGCTATTACTTTCATCTTTTTTCAGCAGGGATTTGAATCTTACAATCTCTGCTTCTCTGATTCTAATCTCAGTTTTAATCTACACCACCATTAGATCTGATCTATACCACCCTTACACTAAATAGCTCAAATGGTTTAGCTTTAAAGTCTTAGCTGCTCTTAATAGTTTCATATATTCTTTTGCTGGCATGGTGAAATTTCACTACCATCCATATGCTTGTCTCCAGCATCCCCTCGCCAACCACATCCTCCTCTCCTCTCTTCTACCATCACTAAACCTGCAGCAAATAAACAAGTTGTGAGTTAGGTGCCTTCTAGACTAATGAGGTATTACTGGATAAGCACTATACTCTCCTGTACAGTAGAAAAATCCCCAAGGTAAGTTAGCATCTTTGATAGAAAATCGGTGCATGAACAACCCAATCAGCTCCAGCAGGTTACTGGCAACTTGCTTTTAACCCTAATGCAGCTCTACCTTCCCTGAAGCATGCATGTAGGACCCTAGGCTAAATAAACAAATAAATAAATAAATAAATAAATAAATAAATAAATAAATAAATAAATAAATAAATAAAACCAAGCAGAATACAATTAAGGAGGCAAGAAGCTCAAACCATAATAACATTTTAATTCAACTGCTTTATTTCAACTGTATCACTCTCTTCCACTATTAAATGAAAGATAATTCACTGTATTTGCCTTTCCTAATAAAATAGCACAATACTAAGGCCCAGAACATTTTCTATGGCCCTATAAAATACAAGGTTGTTCTGTGAGACATTTCCTAAGATAGGAAAAGAATATTATTCTGGAAAGTTCATTAGTTCAAAAGTTCTCAGCAGGGCCTAAATTTCACTAGTCTTTGTAATCTGAATCTATGAAATTGAGGGTAAGTCTTTGTCTGCTTTGAGTGCTGCATGTATGTTTCCATTGACCTGAAAGTTCTCATTCTTACCATCACACAGAACTATCAGGAACTATTTAAATAAAACAAAGCCCAGCCTCTCCCAGGACCAGGTCATCAACTAGGGTGTCAGTGGGGTGCGTGTTGGTGTTCCAGGTCCAGTAACCATTCCTAGAGAATGCAGGTGTTCTCACAAGAGACAAGGCACAGACATACTTGATCTTCAACAATAATCCCAGAAATTCTTTTAAGAACTTGAGTTTTTGATAAATTTCTCTTACAGAGAAATAAAATGTTTCATTTTCAAGGCACACAAAATTCACCAATACTGGGAGCAGGCATGCACTTGTATTTCCATTCTCAGGGATCTAAGCCACCGACTAAAACTAGACAAAGACAGAACTCGACTCAAAATAGTCTGAAAGCTGGTTGATGCTCCATATTTTGTTGTTCCAAGTCTACATTTGCTTGGCTGAGTACTGGCCCATGAACACTTGTAGTTCAGTGGTTGATGCCCAGGCAAGTTCCTCTGAGACTCCAAGAAATAGTGACTTCTTCTGCCCTCAACAAGTCTACAACCTATGGCTACCAGCTCCTGCCCTGTGATAACACATGCTGAGTGCATCGAGCCACACAAAAGCCCTGTGAGCAAATACTGACTCCCACTTTACAAATGAAGATACTGATGCATACGAGAGAAATTAACGTGTGCTAGTTTTAGGAATAAGACAACTTAATAGAGAGGGTCCAAAAACCTTTCTGAAATTTCAAGAAAGCATATCAGCTTCCATGTGAGCCATCAGGGCCGGCTTCCTCGGGAAGGAAGGGACATTTGTCCTGACATTCCTTGAGACTGGATGGGATTTGGAAGATACAGATCTGGGAGGAAGGGCCTTCCTTTCAGTCTGAGCAGGAGCCAGCATGAGAGAGGGTCCAAAGACAGACCCGCACAAAGCAAGATTGTGCAGGGTCCAAAGACAGACCCGCACAAAGCAAGATTGTGCAGG
Source organism: Camelus ferus (assembly GCF_009834535.1). Lineage (NCBI taxonomy): Eukaryota > Metazoa > Chordata > Mammalia > Artiodactyla > Camelidae > Camelus > Camelus ferus. The sequence goes on from NC_045696.1 coordinate 7,096,386, forward strand.
GTGCCTAGGCCCGCCTGGATGGGATGGGATGGCTTGTTGTAGGACTTGATAAAATATGCACTTTGAAAACTGGTGCTAAATTGTAAAAGACTTGGGATTCCAGGCTAAGGAACACAGACCACAGAAGGACTAATAAACCCACTGTAGCGCTTAAAAGGCTTTTAAGGTTTTAGGATTGAATTTTTAAAAAAAGAATAACTTTCACTGGACAAAGGCAAAACGTCCCTGACAAAAATCTCAAGCCCTTTGAAATGATTCAGTGAATCTGTGGAAAACAGAATAAATCACTGATGAAATTTCAATAGCATTTAGTAGTAAACTACACGTCCAGCAAAACCATAAAACAGGGGTTAGTATAAGAGAGATTTATAGATATGAACCAATGCAATGCACAAAATAAAGTTTTTTCAAGCAAAACCAACGATCCTTTAGAGACAAACAGAAAGAAAATAAGAAAGTGCATCTTTCAAAAAATCCTACAAAGGCTTCTGACTTTTCCTCATGATAAGTAACTAGATTTGCTTCTGGAGACAGTGTTGCCAGCCTTCCCACCACGCCAGGTAGGGCTCAAGTACTGGTTTGGCTCCTGATCCATCTTTCAGTCCTTTTGTAACTCAGCTCCAAGTACGTCTGTGCACGGACATGAGGCAAAAGCATGCTAAATGCGAAAGCACAAATTATGTGTTGAGAAATCACTACAATGCCAAATTTTTTTTAGAATAAAAAAAAAATCTATCTTTAAGAACTAGCTGTGTTAGGGTAACTGTTTACATATTGAGGTGTTCCTCTTTTTTTTGACTGGAACAATAAAAAAAATTTCATATGGCCTTGGTTTCTTCTTTGTGTGTGTGGGTGTGTGTGTCCCCAAAGAAGTCCGCCTTTTCTGCAGGTGGGAATTTGAACCATTTCTGAAATGCTGTATTCTGTCACAGGACCACCCAGGATGTCGGATCTACCCCCATGGAAATCAAGGACCGTACCATGAGTTTTCAATAATTGCCCCCACCCTGAACCTCGCCCCACCATCTTCCCCTCTCTCTCTCCCACTTTGTCTGTCTCTCCATCTCTCTCTCTCTCTCTCTCCCCCAACATCCCCCCTCCCCTCCCCCACCCACCTCTCCCCACGCTCCGCCTGTGGCCAGATCCCAGCAGTGGGTCAGCCCTGCTCCTCCCCACACCTGCCCAGCTGGGTGGCACCCGTCTGATACCCGTTTGCTGTTTGCACCTCATGGAATTTTCAAAGATGAAAGGGACCTACAGCAGTTCATATCCGCTTGTCACAACTCTAAGTGTCTTAACTAGAGGAGTTTAACGACACATGATAGAGTCCAAAGTTGAAATAAAGAAACCATCCTAAGAGAGGTTTTCGTGTCCTCTGTTTTCCATTTTGTGTGGGGTTGGCTTTGCCCGACTCCAGCAACTCAGCTCTGACTCCTCACCCTGGGAGAAACCCGGTGGCTTGGCCGCCCACCCACTCTAGGGAGGCATGAAGGAAGCCCCTGAGTCCAGCCAAGTTTTCCAATGGCATGCTGGTCACCTCACGCTATCACATGAACAAAAGCAGTCATGTGAAAATCCGCCTAGGTTACATCCTTCCCCAGAGGCTGCCAGACATAAAACCCTCAGGACACCACCACTATTTCATCCCACTTTTCCTAATGGGCCCCCCACCCAGCCTGGCTGCTACTACTGATGGAGTTACTGGCCTGTCATCTGCGTCCCCCAGCCCCTGTGCATCTGGTCCACTTAGCACTCACCATGCCCAGCAGAAACCCAAGGAGATGCGTTCATCCCTGCAGGTGCCCAAGGGACTTGGAACAGCCAGCATCTCCCACTGCTAATGCTTTCCTGAATGTCATCTTAAGCTTCCTTTCACCAACACACTCCCTTTTACAAGTTTTGACCATATAATATGATTATATTTCTCTTATAAGGAAATATATTATTTGGGGGTCTTCTCAACAATTGCTGTGGCTACAATTTTCTTAAATCACAGCTTCCTGTTTCTTTTTCTTAAAATCCTGACGTCATCTCTAGAAAGAAGACTAGGGAGACAAATTCCATGCACAAAAGATGCTCTGAGCAGACCAGCATCAAGGAATCCCAGAGACAAGAAAACGAGAAGGCCAGCCCCTCAAACCGCAGCTTGTCCTACCGGAGCTGGGTAACCAGGCGACAGCGCAGCCTTGCTGAAGGCCACAGTCAACACATACTACCTCTCACTTCCAGCTTCTTTCCCACAGGCCAGCCGCAAAAAGAAAGAAAATTGTTTTTCCACTTTCACAGCCTCAAGGTGACCAGATGATTCCTTCCCTTTTGGGACTCTGGTTGCACCCTACACATCCAGAACAACAAAACCACAACCTGTGAGCATGTTTACACGTAGGTGCGAGGAATTCCACATACGTTATCTTATGTAATCCTTCTAGCCCTGCAAAATCAGGAACATTAGCCCCATTTCATAGCTGAGAAAACAGAGGCTAACAAGTATAATACTTTGTCCAAAATTACACAGCGAGCTACATTATAATATTGAACTGAAGGCTATACTGCCGATTACGTGTTAAACATTCTGCGATCCAGCAAATTCGTGTGGAGAGGAAGAAATCCAAAGCAGAACCAACCATCATTACCCAGGCAATTACGCGGCCATTAGGCTCAAGCCAGGAGGGGGCAACAGAACATTAGCCAAGGAGCCAAGGCCGGCAGGGGCTCAACGCTGGCTGACAAAGGAAACTAGCTGATGGGGTGTCCTTGACCTCCTCGGCAGGGTCTCTCCACCGACGCCAGGCCTGGCTGGGTCTGTCCCAGAGCTGGCCATCGGGGGGGGGCATCCCAGCAGTGCCACGGCAGCGGGCAGAGATGGTGCAGGCCGAGCAGGACCCGACAGGTCTGAGGACACTAGTCAGCTGCACAGTCGAGCAGCCAAAGCCCCAGCGAGCCCGCTCCCCTTCCACGGCTCCCCCACACCTGGCTGTGCCTTCGATCCAAGCGACCTGCCTCTCCTGGGGCAGGCAGGGATTTCTCAGGACCAGGGTTGTGTCTGTTTGACTCCTCTTGTGTTGCGCGCCCCACAGGTGTGTGCTCACGAGGCACCCGCTAAGTGGCGGAACCAGGGCTGAGCCCTTGGGCCAGGGATCGTGCGCTCACTGTCCCAGCTGCCCTGCTCCCACCCAGTGGTGGTGAGCTCGGGGCCTCGTCCAGGCCCGCACAGGGATCGTGCATCCTCGCTGGTCCCCAACAGATACCCTTCTCCATCTTCACCTGGGAGGGAGGCTAAAATCTTTATCTACCAGTTTACTGGGCAACTTTTTTTAATAGCCTCCTCCCCAGCCCAGCTGGCCGACCAGTCTTGTCTTGAAGAAATGTCCCAGGTATATGCTGCTCCACGTAAAGTCACCGAGACTTAGAGGCTTCAAACAACCATGTATTTTGATCATAATTTTGTGGGCCAGGAGTTCAGGAGGGCGTGCCAGGATGGCGAGTCTCAGATCTGAGAGCCGTCAGCTGGGTGGTAGGTTTCCTTGCTCAGTTCCAACTCCACGTGGCCACTCATGACCCAGGACTCCCACAAGACTCAGCCTTTGCCCAGCGTGGACATCTCCAGGCGTCCCACTGCTTGCAAGACAGCGCTTCCAAGAGGCAAGAAGCCTGCACCGCTCAGCAAAGGGCAGCGCCAGGAACAGAGCCACCTGTCACCACATTCTTTTGGCCCCAGTAGTCACAGTCCCCACCCCGACCCCAGATCCGAGGGGGCAGAGACTCCACTCCACCACGGGGGAGGGGCAGGTTCATTGCTCCATTGCCCTTGTATTGGAAAAACCCGCCCTACCCACACTGCAGCACCCGCAGCCTCTTCCAATCCACCACCGCTAGGTCCACAAGGGCGTGGTGAAAGGGTTAACCCCTTCAGCCCAGGCTGGACACTGTCACCGCCCCTTTCTACATCTATCCAGACAACAGGCACTGAGACCCTCCTCAACTTTCTCCCCAATAAGTCACACATCCTTTCTCCCACAAAAAAAGAAAAAAAAAGCAAGAGGAAAAATAGAACCTCATCATATTAGTAACATTCCAGTCAGAGCGTTGCAGTGGCTCCCTGACCACAACCCAACCGTCAAGAGCTCTATTCATGTCATTCCTGAGTTTTCCCCTGTGCTGAAGGCACCCAGCACTGCCTTAGAAAATGATCCTTGTAACAAAAAAAAAAAAGGATGCAGACTCACAGATGCAGAGAACAAACTAGTGGTTACCAGGGGAGAGAGAGGAGGAGGGAGGGGCAAGGTAGGGGTAGGAGAGGAGGAGGCACAAACTATTACGTATAAAGCAAGCTACAAGGACGTATTGTGCAACACGGGAATACAGCCAACGTTTTTAATAACGATAAAATATAACCTTAAAAATTGTGAATCACTATATTGTACTCCTGTAACTTATATAACATTGGACATCAACTATACTTAAATTTTTTAACATTTTTAAATAATAAATTAAGCTGAATCACGAGAAAAAAGATCCTCACTCGTGTGAGATGCAACCGGGTAATGGGCTTGAACAAGCCCCAGACGGGAGAAGCCCAAGACGAGAAATGCAGTCAGACAGCTGCCCAGACAGCCCCAGGACACAGCTTGACCGAGGTAATTGACGTCAAATGGAATCCAAACAAACAGTCTCTGGGGTCTGGTCCACTCCAGGAAATGCTAAAGGGAGACCGCCAAGGCCAAAGATCCATGGGAGACAAGTTAGCTGGAACCATCCTCCTCCCCACTCCACACACAAGGAAGGGCAGCCAGGCTGTCGGGTCCAGAACCCACCACGATTCTCCGATCTGAGCAGGAGTGATCTGCTCTGAGTCTGGGGCCCCATCAACAAGACCTTGCATGGCATCTGGAAGACATTGTGACAATGACAGTTCACCTTGATGGTTTTCTGTACAACAGGCGCTGTCCTCAAGTTTCACAGGGAATGAACCACAGAGCACACGTTGTCTCTATTAAGTCCCACAACAAGCGGATGGGTGGGAGCCACTGGAACCCCACTGAATGGCAAGGAGATGGGCGCTCCCAGGGAGTAGGTGACCTGACCACTAGAGGTTCGTTAGAGGCTCTGCCAGGGTCCAGCCCAAGGTGCTGCACTCTGGGGTGGGGGGCTCTTCTCAAACTGTTCAGGCTGCTGTCACCAAGCAGAGGACGCTGAGAAGAAAGCAGGGGCTGAAACCCACATAGGAATTCCCAACGGCCACCAGGAGAAAAGGACATCCCAGATGGAGTCTCCTCGGTGAATCCCAGAGAGGGAAGTGGGAAGAGAGAGGGGGGAAGCAGGAGAGACAGAAGGGACAGGGGACAAGGGACTCTGGAATCTGGCATCATCCACTGAAGCGGATTTCTTGCATAACTTGGAACACCGTCTAAACGTAAACCACTCCCAGAGCACTTGGCAGTCCCTACCATTCAGCTGATAAAAGCTGCTAAGCGTTGCAGGCTGCCATCCTTCTGAGGGAGATCATGAGATGACCACAATGGTCAAGTGCATTACGGAGACAGAGTAGCCTGCCCAAGGAGCAGCATTTGTTCTTCCTGTGGGTCGCTGTGTTTAGTTACACTTTCCTGGAGCATTTTTAAAAAGAAAAAATACACAGTGTTGAGGTTTGTTTTGCCTTCCCTTCTGGCTACAACCCATCCTCTGGGGGTTACAGGCTGTCTGCATGAAGCCAGAGCACAGGCTTAGGAGGGGTCTCTGTGGGAAGCGATCACCCCCTTCTCATCCACAGATATCACGGGGCCCCACGAGGGAGAAGCAGGTCTGGAGTCCCTCTGGAGGTCTTCATTCCTAGGAGGCAGGAGGGCAGGGGGGCAGCTCCACTGAGAGGGAGACAACGGCATGCACACTTTGTGACCCTGAGCACTGGAGCCAGGGCAGGTTCTGCTGACTGCTGGACCAACCCACCCGGCTTAGGTGGCACTGAGATGTGCCCAGCTTCCACACGCTTCCCAGGGGCTGTGCAAGGGGCAGGACCAGAGCTCACCCAGGTAAGTACCAGGGCTCACCTGTGGTCATCACAAAGCCTGGATCAGTCTGGAAAGCACATCATGCAGCCTCCGACATGGCAGAGAGACACTGCCAAGGCAACCAGGCAACAGCATCCCTAGCTGCATCTAGTCGTGTGCAGCATCCTTCATCCCTGGAGCCCTATAGTACACAGAGACCTAGAACTGTAAGCTTTATACCAGGAGGACACAGTCCCATCCTTCATTTCACAGCTGAAGGCTAGAAGGGGATGCAGGTGGCTGCATGTCACCTTTCCAGCAGTGACAGTCAGAAGCAGGACCCTGACCTCCTGCCATTGGTCCACCAACTCTGCCTGCGTGCACCTCACACTCATATCCGAGATGACGTTGTTCTATGTGACCTGTTCATGTCGACTCTGCCAGCTCCTTGAACACAAGTCCAAGTGGCTAATGACCCAGCAAGGAAGCCCAGCTCTGTGACTGCTGTGAGTTGACAGAAGCCACTGGGGGAGCTGACCGAGGGAGAAAGCCCCGGAGGACGGAGCCGCACACTGGTTACACGCACCTGCTCTGGGCTCAGGGAGGAGGTAGGTGTGGATCTGCCAAATTCTGTGCATCTCTGGGCAAGTCACTCAACCTCCCTGAGCCTCAGTACCCTCAGCAGGACCTATGTTGAGTGCTATTGTCATGACAGATGAGACATTGTGAGCAAAAGTTTTGCTAAGTGCCTGGACCATACCAGCGTTCAACAATTATAGTCAAGAAGTATCATCATTTCAAGTTACCGCCCTGGAAAAAATGCCAGTTCCCTACTGGAATTCCCACCCAAGAGAATCTAAGCAGAGAACCCCAGAGAAGGGACAGGAGAGTGACCCACCCCGGGACCTGCTGTCCACAACCCATCCTCCTGCCCTCATCACCCAGGGGAGACCAAGTCAAGCCATGCTTGGTGTCATCTCCCACTGTCTTCCCTGGTGCTGCACCAGCATGAGGGGCCAACTACTGCCCTGCACAGCGTGGAGAGGGAAGACCGCTTAACTACAAATTCACTTTTTCCCTGAGCTTGAAAAGTTTGGGAACACATCCTTAGAGCCTAAACAGGCCCCCTCCACCCACTGGAACGCACAAAAGGAGAAAGCCAAGCCCACATCCTGCCCTTCCGGCCTGTCTAGGCTGCAACATCGCCAGTCTCCTGGAGGCCCTGCTTGGAGCAAGCAGCTTCTTTTAAGTCTGGAATTTTAAGCCCTTTTCTCATCCATCCTTCAAAGACAGTAATTTGGACAAAGCACAGCAGGCTGCCCACCTGACCATGGTCACACAGAAAGTTCTGCACCTGATCATAGAGTAAAAATGGCAGCTACTTGGCCTCCAAATACTGGGTACTGGGCTAAGTGCTTCACGCACATTAATACATGAGACTCCCCACAACACCTGATGGGCTAGGTTTAATTATTCCCATTTTAGAGATGAAAAAACTGAGGCTCAGAAAGTTTCAGTAACCTGCCCTAGGTTTCATGGCTGGCAAGAGGGGGAGCCAAGAGTCTCATCTACCTTCTGATGGAGCATCTGCACAAAGCATCCTGGTTGTCCTCCCACGTATGTCGAGACCCCTCCAGCATCTGAAGCTAAGATATCCATGCACCCATGGTCCCTCAGCTAACAGAAATTTCTGGAATCTTTGAAGGCCAGAATGGCAATAATTTGTAAAAGAATTGTTTCTAGTGGGTCTGGCTGTCAAAATGCCTGTCAGCCTCATCTGTCAATCTGTCACCACTAATGAGGAAAATCCACATTATTAAGACTGGGGAAACTTCAAGCAGCCACTTCTAATTATTTCATTAGCAATCCACTGCTGCTTACCACCACCCGAGACAAATATTTTTGAATGTTATCATTTCTTCCGTAAAGTTGAGCTCATGTTACTAATTCAGCACCTAAAATAAGAAGATTGTGCACATTAGGTTAAAAAAACTGAGACTCTTACAAAAATAAGGAGCAACCTTCTGCTTTCTAGAAGAGTTCTCTTCTCAGTGAGGTGGCCCCTCTAGCTCCACGTGGATGGGGCACGAGATGGCGCTGGCGCCTGAGACGGGAGGCAGCTGAGAAACCCCAGGGCTCACCACTCCATCACTGAGCTCAGTCCAGATCGCCCAACACCCCCAAATCCTGGCAACATTATACCACCGTGGAGAGGGCATAATGGTGCCCCACATAATGACCTAAAAGCATAAGAAGTAAGATTAGCCCCTGAGCTTTTAACTGTGATGTCAGGGGGCAGGGGGTGGGGAGCAAAGCTGCCTGAGACCCCCCGGCATCCTTCCCCCATGTTACAGGGTTGGGCCGGGGGATCCCAGCTTGGCAACACTTTTAGTTAACTCGGCTAATTTACACTCAGGGAAACTGAGGCCAAGAGATGATCAACATGGGGCAGGCTGAGGATGCAGGGCCATGCGACTCCAGCCTCCACTTGCCCTCTGAGGCCGGGCTGTTGGGGCCCTTGACAATCTTTACAGAAGGGCTGGCACACTCATGCTGTGTTTTGGGAAGAGTCCTCTAGATGCAGAGGCGTCTGGGAGGCCAATAATGGGTACAAAGAGCCCTGTGGGGTCACGACTGTGGGGCGAGGATAAGGAGCACATACATACACAGCAGACACTAGACGTAGACTTGCCGGGACATGGCGCTGCCAGGACGTGGGAGGGAAAGAAGCCCTACGTGGGCAGGGACTTTTTATACTTGATTCACCATCAAAGTGCTTGGAACAGTGTCTGTTATGAGACAATTGCACAGTAAATATTTGTACAATAAATGAGTGAGCTTGTTCAAAAAGATACATGCACCCAATGTTCACAGCAGCACTATTTACAATACCCAAGACATGGAAGCAACCTAAGTGTCCATCAACAGATGACTGGATAAAGAAGATGTGGCATATTTATACAATGGAATACTACTCAGCCATAAAAAATAATGAAACAATGCCATTTGCAGCCACGTGGATGGACCTGGAGATGTCATACTAAGTGAAGTAAGTCAGACAGAGACAAATACCATATGAGATCATTTATATGTGGGGTCTAAAGCAATGATGCTAATGAACTTGTTACAAAACAGAAACAGACTCACAGACTTGGAAAACAAGCTTATGGTTATCAAAGGGGAAAAGAGGGATAAATTAGGAGTTTGGGATTAGCATATATGACTACTATATATAAAATAGATAAACAACAAGGACCTTCTGTATAGCACAGGGAACTATAATGGTCCAAAAATGGAAATTACCCAAATATTTTTAATAGTTGGAGGGATTGCTGAATATAGCACGTGCATACAATGAGCTGTTAAATAGCAATGGAAAATAATTACTGCTGCACAAAATACTATAAATGAATCTCATAAATTTAATGTTGAGTGAAAAAAAACAAAGAGTATATACCATAAGATTTCATTTGTACAAAGTTCAAAACAAGACAAAATTACACAGAAGCTGCATAGTACTTACCTCTGAAGTGTGGCAGATCTTAGAATGGTCCTGAAGTGGGAGCATGTTATAGTCTAATTCCTGATCTGACTGGTTATTAATGGGTACTTCTATTTTGTAAAAATTTGTTGAGATCTACATTTATGATCTGTGCATTTGTATGTGTGTGTGCTATACAATTCAATTAAAAATTTTTTACTAAAAAACAGTAAGTCACAGACTGGGAGAAGATATTTGCAAACACATAATTGAAATAAAAGATTCATATTTGGAATATATGAGGAACTCTTGAGAATCAGTAAGAAAAAAAATCCAATAGGAAAATAAAAGGCAAAAGATACCAACAGATCATTCACAAGAAAGCTAAATGCAAGGCCGAAAAACATAAAAAGATGCCCAATGTAAGTACTAATTAGGGAAATAAAAATTAAAACACTGAAATATTTTATAACCATCAAACTGGAAAATATTTGGAAAATATTTAGAAGAATTATTTTATAACCATCAAACTGCATAAAATATTTATGCAGACATAAAGTGATGAGATCACTTACAAGCAGTGGCTATTTGAAGGGTAATTTGCTACAATCTGGAAAGAAAATATTTGCTCTTCAATCCATCAGTTCCATTTCTAGGAAAATATTAGAAAACTCCCACAGACGTTCCATTGGGAAAGTGGCACAAGAGAGTTTATTCCATTATTTGTTTGCAATAGAAAAAAATACCTACAGTATGACATCAATAAAATACATTCTGAACACATGCGAAAATACGGATTCACATCTAAGACTGTTAATAGAATTTTCAAATTCGAGATGACAGTTATCCCCGGGTGAGAGACCAGGCAAAGAAAGGGGTGATGCGAGGACATGCTGGGAGCTTGGCCCACCATTTGTGTCCTTTTTGCTTCTTAAAGAAATAAGAAGAAAGTATGACAAAATATTGGAAAAATGACAAATATGACAAAACTCAACAGAGCTGGGTGGTAAACGTGCTGCTTGCCATGAAGTTTTCTGTATATTTGAAACCCTTCATATTTTAAGAAAACCATTCAAAAATATGCCTCTTTTTTAATTTGATTTTTAAAGAAATTCTAATTGAATTAAAATTTTAAATTTTTATCTTTTAATCTTAATTGGATTTAATTTTAATCTTTTTTTTTTTCTAGCTGTCACTCTAGTGCCACAGCAGCTAAGCCCATGGATACAGGGGTTGTTAAACATTACTCAGTTGAACAGAATGGGCATAAAACAGATCTAGATTCACTCACAACGCTGTAAAGATGTTATTCCAACCTGGAAATGCCCTACACTGTCAGTACAGTCAATTTCTTGCTAATTCAGAAAAGTATGCGTCTTAACTTGGTGACTCTTCCTCAAGCAGAAGCTCTCTCAGAACCTCCCACACTAGCCCCACCGTTGCCACGGCACCTGCACACGGACTACGCCCCGCCCCTCTTCTCACACTTCAGGCTGCACACCGCCTGGGCCTCTGTCAATGAAGAGAAAAAGATGAACTGATTGTTCTCCAGGCTTCTGCCCAGCAGCGGATAATATGCAATGTCTTCTCATTTCTTTTCCAAATGGGCTACCTCCCGCTGACCACTAGGTGGGACATCAGCTTGCCAGTTACTTGAATAAAAACATGCATAGAGAATTCTTGAGGCAGCGTGTGTTGCTGCAGAGAGGGGTATGCTCAGCGAGCTGTCAGAGGAACAGCTGAGTGGGGTGCTTCCCAAGTTTGGAAGCATCATCACTTTCAACCCCCGCTGATATCATTTATTTTGGAATATGGAGAGTAATACATTGCTAACTCGCACAAATTTAAACATATACTCAATTAACTGGAATTTTCTTTGGTCCATAATTGGTTTTTTTCTAGCTAACTGTGGTTGGAAGAAGAAAGAAGGAAAAAATGGGAAACAGCAGTTATCTGATATCCATTATGTGTCAGGAAGCAAATTACAGCTTTATCTCGTGTGACCCTCATGCCTGTCCTTCAAGGAGGAACATCATTTCTCAGTTTCAAAGGAGGACGCAAAGGCTCAGAGATGTCAGGCACCTCACCCAGCAGCCCACACAGGGGAGCAACCGAAAGGCTTGAGCCTATCCCTCTCTTCCAACAAGGCCTGCCCGCTTTCTGTCATGCTCCCTCTCCAGAAAGACTCTGGGGTGGAAGTCTGAGAGACAGAGAATGCAGAGAATGTATTTAGTGAACGTAAACACTCGCCGGCGCAGCTAGAAGAGGAAGACCTGATCAGACAACAGTCAGAGGGTCCGTCACCTCCAGGTTCTGCCCGAGCCAAGATCACAAAGTAAAATGAAAACTATTGTCGCTTATTCTCTCCACAGAATGAGTTTTTTAAAGAAGTGAAAGGTCTAGGGAACTATTCTTATATGTCAAGAGGCAAAACAGGGCCCTGATATGGTCTTTTGACTCCAGAACTGGGAACAGATTCTCACGAGCAGTGTGTGCATTTGTGTGTGTGTGTGTGTGTGTGTGTGAGAGAGAGAGAGAGTACTGGGTGGGGTGCGGAGGTAGGGGGTGGATTACGTGTGTGTGTGTGTGTGTTGGTGGGTGGTTGGGTGTACGTGTGCGTGTGTGTGTGTGTGTGTGTACTGGGGGAGGCGGGCAGAGGTAGGGGGTGGATTACGCCAGGGACGCCACAGCAAAGTACCACAGACCAGGAGGCTTCAAAGAGAAACGTACTTTCTCACAGTTCTGGAGGCCAGAAGTTTGAGACCAAGGTGTCAGCAGGGCTGGTTCCATCCTGAGGCCCCTCCCTTGGCTCACAGACGGCCGTCTTCTCCCTGTGACTTCCCACGGTCTCCCCCTGCACCTCTTGTATCTGAATCTCCTCTTCGGATAAGGACACCAGTCCTACTGGATTACAGCCTGTTCATATAATCTCATTTAAACTTAATGACCTCTTTAAAGGTCCTATCTCCAAATACAGTCGTGCCCTGAGGTACTGGGGGTCAGGAGGTCAATACACAAATCTAGGGGGAACACTATTCAGCCCAGAAAAGAGAAAATACAAGCTGTGAAGGAACTAGATGGGGGCTTGTGGGATTCTATGCAAACAGTCACAGGGGGTGACACACCCTTGTTTAGCCACCAAACTGGGATGGAACCATCCTCTCTAGAAATAGCCCAACTGACTGGCATCAGAGGTGAATAATCAGCAAATTCTTTTTTTTTTTCTTTTTTGATCATTTGAAAATAACTATGATGAGGATTCTGGGAAGATTATGAGGCATATTTTAATCTCTCCCAAGTTCCCCCATCAAAACAGACCAAGCAGAGAGTGTATCAGAATCAAAGACCTTGAACTTCTACAACGAAGTAAGTGACAAGGTATCCCAAGGTATCACAGAAGGAGCTTGTGGGGTAAATCACCAACAGCCACGAGACGCGTGTGGCTGAGGATCCGTGCAGGAGGAAAGAGAGGAATTCCAACAGGGCAGAAAACAGGAAAACCACAGCATTGCTCACCTGTATTCCCTGAAAGCACAGAGGTCCAATTTGAGAATGGTAGCATCCAATTCACAGGGGTGTACAAGGGGACCATGGGACACCATTCTGACCATGAAGGAGCAGTCGAGAAGCCCTCAAAAACACTACACAGAACCTACCTGTCAAGGCAAACTTCACAATGAGGTGATCAGGAAGAGATGGTGCAGAGAACAGAGGTGGTACAGGAAAAAAAGAAGGGGAAGGGGTCAGAATGTCAGAGCTCAGAAAATGCGATTTTTTTTTAATCACTTTGCAGAAGCAGGAGAGGGAGCGCCACAGCCAGGAAGCTAGAAAACCTATCTTGGTGTATCCCTCACTCCTACAAATACAGAAAAACTCACTTCACTTAAAAACAAAAACCAAAATGCAAAAGAAAATGATCATGGCCAATTCTAAAATAAAGTTAATACAAGAAGAAAGAGGAAAAGATCATAATACTATCCTTACAGACAATGAGAGCAAAACAATGCTCAGCTGCACAGTGCAGGTGAAAATGTAACATAATATTTGAAATGAGGTGAAAGGAATTAAGAAAATGATAGATTGTATTAAGGTGTAACTTAAATCAAAATCAGAAACATTCAGAAATATAAGCTTTGAAAGGACAGGTGACAGAACACAGAACAGGGTTCAATGTATGAGGAAAAATTATCAGAAAAACTAAACTAGAAGAGACATTAAAGGCAATAAACACAACAAGTAATGGCTTAAAAGAAATAAAGTATAAACAAAATCAACATAGTGCAAAATCAAAACCAAATGAAGAGGTTCCATTTCTGTATAAGATGTAAAAGATCACAAAAGACCACCCCTACAGCGTAGCAGTGAGGAAGCACTGGATAAGCTTAAAATTGTATTTTTCTGTATAGCCATTGAAGAACTGTAGATTCAAAGAAGTCCAAACAGACTGAAATCCAGAGAAAGAAGAGCCCTTCTTCACTGAGCACAAATCAATGGCCTCTTCCATTACGGGGGGGTAAGTTGTCAAGTACAGGCGCCTGGATGGGCAGGAACACAAGTCTGCTACAGGCAGAGAAAAGCTGGGGGAACAAGGAGAAACTGAGTATTTAGCAGCTGATGTGTAGACTTGAATCTGGTGGAGTCCCAAACGCAGAGTCAGACATCACTTTCTACCAACTCTCTCCCACAGAAATTTACTGAGCAAATGGCGGCCAGGAGGATGACACAGGAAACCAAAGAGAAATTGTGTGGGATCATGATGCTCAGATCTCACAGTCCTGCTGGAAGGACGGCGACCCCACACTCAAGATCTTTAAAACCAGAGGTGAATTAAATTAACTAGAGTGGCAACCGCAGTCCTAATTCACCTCAACTAATGGAAAGACCAGATCCTAGTCCAAGATGCCTGACTCACCAAAGAGCAAGCACTTCCTGGGAAAAAATTACTTCTGTCAGTTTTCACTGCTTTGTTGTATTCAAACTGTAGCATTTAATTGGAAAAAAACAAAAAAAAACTAAACTAAACTAAACTAAAAGACTTGTGAATAAGCCAGAAATTAGGACCCATAAATAGGAGAAAAAGTAGTTAATAGAAACAGACCCAGGGATGACCCAGAGCTGACCATGAGCAAATAAAGATTTTAAATGTATTTTTATATGTTAACATTTTTAGAGTGCAATATGGGCAAAACTGGTGAAAATATAAGGAATTTCAGCAGAGAAATGAAATGAGAAACTAGTTGGGTGCAGAAATGATTTCCAGGAATACTCCTCCTGCCCACTGTTCAATTTACCTGGTGTGGTAACATGAATACCATAATATATTTGCCGTGAGAATCTCATTTCTTTAATCTCATAGGACAAAAAATTGCCTTCATAAGACCTAACGTTGTTAACTACTGTGATATGTTGCAATAGTTAATCCGTTTTCTTTTCAGGTTCAGTGATTGAGTATTTTAAGCACATATTATCAACTGGATTTTTCTTTGAAGAGCCTAATTATACAGAGACCTATTATAAATTCATTCAAGCCTTCTAACTTGCATATAATAATACTATAAGGACTCTAATACATGTTTTTGAAGATTCAAGAGAGAAACCGAAACACAACAGGAATGAAAAAAAAAATTATTCAAAAAAGTTGATAAAACCTGAATAGGCCAGTTTAGCTGCAATTTGAAAACATGTTTTGGAATGTTTCAATAAAATAAGTGAGAAATTACAGACTCGTATGAACATTTATAAAAAGTGCCTTTTTTGACACTAAAATTTGTTTAAGCACTGAGAGAAGATGCACAGAAAAATTAATAGAATATTTAAAAGGCAACAAACATGAGAAATGAACAACGGAAATCTATGCACTATTGAAAAGAGAATTTTAATGACAAAAACGTTTAGATGATTCTAACAACAGTAAATCATCAAGCCAAGGAAATAAATTTCTAATAGAAATAATGGTTTCTTGAATGATTTGGTAACCAATTAATAATGAGAAGTGAATCACAGGATCACACTGAAATAAGATTTCGATTTTTTGCTTATGTGACACTGAGGAAGATCATGTGAAACTCCTAACATGCCTCTACAACAAGGACATTGACAACCGTCAGGTTAAAGAGGGGTGTCAGTTCAGACTGTTTAAGAGTAGTCAATTACAAGCAAATTTGAAGTGCCTTGCGATCTTAAAGCTCATATGTGGAAGAAATTCAGCAGAGATGGCCCCAATCTTAAGAACAACCCTAAAACTTTACATGACATTACCAATAACGTGTTGTTAGGTTATAATTAATTGAGTAATTAGTTGATTAGTTAATCTTTGCCGAACTGTCAATAATAAATAAGTATTGATCACTTATGCCAGAGGAAAGACTGAATTACCAATCTATTCTCTCTTTTAAAATATATTTAAAAATTGTTGTCATATGAAGGGGAAAGCAAAAATATGCAGCTAAAAAAATACAGAGGGGATAAGAGGATGTTCTGGCAGTTAATTAATAAAATAATATGTTACTTTTCTGGACTTTTTAATGTGGGTGTTATTAAATTTATAACTGATGGTGATTTTTCTCTCCTAAATATTCACGGTCATATCTAACTCCATATTCATTATTTAATGTTATTTGTTATTAAAATGACTCCCCCAATAATACAAGCTTCAAGCCTCAGAAAACCTAGCTCTACCTGCACAGAGTGGCCAGTCTCCCTGGGCATCGGCCACGTTCCCTGTGACAGTGGGGGTTAGGGGATGCAAGGATATACCCTTCAGGTCTTTTTAAATAAGTTAACAATATCTCATTTTTGTTTGACGGTTTTGTTTCTATGATTTGTCTTTTCCCCCTTAGGGAAGAGTTGTCAGTCATGTTAATGAGAGTGACAGCATCCCTGGGTGGGAAGCATCCTGGGGACCATTTCACCCCCCTAGAAGCAAAAGGTAATAGTTGTTCCACCACCAAGCAGAAGGGCTCTGTGGAAAGACAGAACCAAAATCACATGCTCCCTAAAAGAAAAAAGGCAGGCTGACCAGAGATGGGGTGATAGCACCCCAGGAGAGGTTCCTACTCTTGGGGCTTCCTGCGCAGGTGGCAAGACCCAGAAGTGTGGGAAGCTGATGCTCTGTGAAGGGAAATTTGGCACTGTGAGACAGACCGGGAGAATCTAGTAGATGAGTTCTCCCTGTCTCCCTCCAGAAGGATGGTTCTGAGAAGCCACACATCCACATAGCCTGCCTGGAGGCAGTCCACAGGACCCACCCACCAGCCTTTCTGGTGGAGCTGGGACAGGTGAGGACACACCCTCTTGTTGGCTCTCCTTCCTTCTCTGCTCAACCAGTTATTCCTCCTTCTGGCTTCTCAGGGATTTTCACACACACACACACATATACCCCCAACAAAGGGTTAGCTCATTATATCTGTTCTTTAATTTCAAAAAGGTGTATCAGGAAAACCGACCTGGAAGTCTAGATCCAAAGTTTAGTCAAATCTCCAATCACTTATTCATGGAAAGCATGATGATTCTATCATCGGAAATCAGGCCCTTCCTGTCCTCAAGGCTCAGCTGAAAATGGAAAGCAAAATGCCCAGATGTGATGAAGGCCTGGAATAAAGGCCAGAGTTACCCAGAGAGGCCAGCACCGGGGAGCATCAGATAGCATGTGGGTGAGGTGAATTAAAGATGGAATCCAGGGAATGCTGTGCAAAGAGCTTTGCAAACCCGGATGTGATAGAAAAGTGAGTTCCCATCAAATGTTGAAGTTAGGCCTGGCTACAAATGACAGAAAATTGTCAAAAGCAACTTTTTCAGTACTCTGGAAATTAACCAAAGGCTGGCAACAATTTGAGGAGATTTATTCAAGAAAAATGACTGACTCTTGGTAAGAAATGTGAGCTTTGTAGCATTTTAACTCGCCCTAGGCCCATCTTCCTCTTTCCAGCTGGAGTAGTCAGGGCGTGTTCCCACCCAAAAAAGCCCCATTCCCAGACTTGGTCATTATTGTCCTGTTGGCAAGTTTCCTCAAAATCCCAGTGGCCACACATGACGAAGGAAACAGACGTGATAAATTTGGTTCAGGAAAGTTCGTAAACAAACAGCAGCTGTTGCCAACAGAGCCTGGGAGATGTGATTTCAAGAGTTTCCACAGCATATGGTTTAATACGTCCGGTTTTCAACAGAAAAGGTATTAGACCCATAAAGACACAGGAAATATGGCCCACATGAAAAAGAGCAGTCAGAAACTGCCCCTGAGGAAGCCCAGATGTAGCACTTACTAAATAAAGACCTTAAATCAGCTGTTATAAATAGATTCAAAGAACTAAAGGAAGCCATGTCTGAGAACCAAAGGCAAGCGTGAAAAAGAGGTCATACCAAATAGATAATATCAAGAAAGAGATAAGAATTATTTTCTTTAAATAAACAAAGTACAGTAACTGCAAAGAAAAATTTATGGGCAGGGCTCCCCAGTAGATTTGAAGACAGGTCAGTTGAGATTATGCAGGCTGAGGAAGAGAAAATGTCTTAGTTAGCTCAAGCTGCTGTAACATATACCAAAGACAGGGTGGCTCAAAGAACAGACATTCATCTCTAGCAGTTCTGGAGGCTGAAAGTCTAAGATCAGAGTGCCAGAATGGTCAAGTTCTTGGTGTGGGCTCTCTTCCTGGTCCACACAGGGCAGAGAGAGAGAGAGCTCTAGTCTCTTCATCCCTTATTAGGGTACCAATCCCATCATAAGGCTCCACCTCCATGACCTCATCCAAGCCTAATCACCTCCAAATTTCACCACATTAGGGATTACGGCTTCAACACATGAATTTGGAGGGGGAAGGGGACACGAAAATTTCAGTCCACCACAGGAAAAGAAAAAAAGAATTTTTTAAAAAATGGACAGGGTCTCAGGGAGCTGTGGGGCACCATCAAGTGTACCAACATGCAAATAATGGGCACCCTAGGAAGGTGTTTTCTGCCACAGGACATTTGCACCTACTGCTCCTCCGCCTGAGTTGTCCTTCCCTTATCTAACAGCATGGCTCACTCACTTTCTTCTTCCAGGTCTCTGCTCAAATATCTATAGAGTCTACATGTCTACCTATCCCTCCATGGTGGTAAGTTCCAGGAAGGCTAAGAGTTTGCTGTTTCATTCCCTGTCACACTGCCAGCTGCTGGCCCAGTTCTGGCACTCTGCAGATGCTCAACAAATAGTTTTTGAATGAATCAATTCTATCAGCCATAAATATGTCTGTATGCTTTGATCCAGCAAACTCACTCCTGGGAATTTAAGCAGATAATTAAAGAGGAGAGAAAAGTTAGGTGAACGCAAACATCCATTGCCATAGAGTCATTTGTTGAATTTCATCTTACCCAGGGCACGGGGAAGGCTAATGATGAAAACTCAGTATATGGAGTTGGGTTTTTAGGAAAGGTTCCTCAGAAGAGAGGGTCTTGAGCAGAATCTTGAAGGAAGTAGCAGACCTGGTTTAGCAAAGAAAGACTCCAGCCGGAGACCCAGGGGGAGAAATGGATCTTGAAGAATAAAGCCTAAAGGTCAACAGTCAGCCATTGATTCAGGGGTCCCAGGGGAGTGGAGTTTGAGGACCAGAGAGAAGTGGGCAAGGGGGCCTGGAAGTCATAGAGCACACTTAAAATTCAGCATAATTGAGCTCTTCTCTCAATAAACACTGGAGAACACCAAGATATTATTCATGTAAAGTTTGCATCTTACAAAGACTGTTTGAAAATACCTGCAAATGTGTGAAGTGTGTGAGATTGCTCTTCCAGCTCAGGAAAGTCATTCTGCAGTTCCTGGCAGATTTGTCAAACATCCTCCCACCTGGGTTTCTAATCCAGAACCAGCGCGGATCAGCGAGGGCGGGCCCTCCTCTGGAGAACACCTCCACACCTGGTGAAGATCTGTATCAGACCATTTGGGGGTTGTCAGCGTGTTTGCAACTCTGTCAGAGAAGCTTTGAGAGTAATTGCAACAGAAAGAATGAGAAGCCATTCCTCTGGGTGAAAAAAGTCCTTAGAAAAATTCTTCAGGCAAAAACATTTAAGAACACAGTAAGAAAGACAAAATGTTCAGCACGTGGGCCTCCAAGGACATTCAGGGGGCTCTGTCCTAACTGATGAGAAAATTATTCAGGCCCACGTACATCTGAGCAGTCCTACCGACAAACAAGCCCCATTCATCTGGGCATCCGTGTGGAAGCAGGCACAGTGTTGGTCTCAGGCTGGTGTAGTGTCCGTATTCAGCTTGCCTAGAGACATAAAGTATACAGGTCCCACGTCCCTTATCTGAAACTCTTGGGATGTTTTGTGATTCAGAATGTTCTGGATCAAAAAGAGAATATGACATGCAGAAGTTACACTTCATGGCAGTGCCAGTGACATCACGTGGTACCGGTGATCAAGCACGCTGGCCTCTCTGTACAAAACAAAAACATTCGCAACAAGTGGAATAAAGACTACACAGAGCGCCAACTCAGGTCCAGGTTTTGCTGCCAAATGAGTTTGCCACCAAGCTATAGAACACTTTCTGTTTTCAGAGCCTCTGGATGCTAGGATTGTGGGTAAGGGAGGGTGGATTGTGGAGACAAGCTCCTTTTCCAGAAAGCCTTGAAACTGCTAAAAGGAGTGAAGGCACGTAAGGCAGCAGACAGAGCTGGGCTCAAGGACTTCAAACGCTCAGACGCCGCACCCAGACCACACACAACATTCACTCGCGACACGCGTGACCGACGGAAGGAAAGGCAATTCCGTAACTCGTGATCACCGAGTCTTCCAGAAGTGAGGCTCACCGGGAGCACCTGCGGTTTGCCGGGAACCCAAACTGGAGGGAACAGGGTGGAGAGGCTGCTGGAGAGATGGGATTTGGCGAGAGGATGAGGATCTGCTCGGGAAAGAGGCAGACAGGAGAGCAACAGCGGGGCGTCGGCTCCGGCAGAGGAATGGGGTGGGCCCGGAAGTCAGTTTTTGTGCTGTTTTGCTTTAGGATTTGTCATTTCAGTGCTTCCTCGTCTCCTCACAAAACCGTCAGCAAACTCCACATCTCGTCAACACACTGCCGAGCTGGATTTAACTCCATGACGCATGGAACTGACAAGACTTGCTTCAAGGTGAGCATGAGCCAAGAACAGAGCTGTCCCTGGGATCCAGCCACCCCGCACTCCAGGACACACTTGCCCACCACCTGCATCCGAGGTCAGCTACCACAGTCTTCAGCTCAGCGGGACACCCACAGCAGGAGACCCTTCCTGCAGGAAGGCTTTGAAGTGATGCTTTGGAACAGGAAGCTGTGGTATTGTTTTCCAACATAAGGATGTCTGAACGAGTTTACTGACAAGTACATGAAGGAAGTGAGGCCACTAGGTTTAAGTAACGCTGATACCAGCAGCTGATGTATCTGGCACAGTCTGAGCTCCTTACAAAGATTAACTCATTGGAAAGGAGGTGGGAAGGGATAAATTGGGAGTTCAAGATTTGCAAATATTAACTGGTATACATAAAATAAACAACACGTTTCTTCCGTATAGCACAGGGAACTATATTCAATATCTTGTACCTATAATGAAAAAGAATATGAAAACGAATATATGTATGTATATGTATGACTGAAACATTGTGCTGTACACCAGAAATTGACACAACATTGTAAACTGATTACACTTCAATTTAAAAAAAAGATTAACTCATTGATCCTCAGGACAATCTCATTAGGCAGGCACCATTATACTTCTACTTTACAGATGAGGAAACTGAGGCATAGAGAGGTTTAATGACTTGGGTGAGGGTGGGTGCTGGGATTTACACCCTGGCGTCCATGTTGTTAATAATATACTAAACTCTAAGAAGAGAGGAACCGTAGAATAGAATTATTTTCTGTGAAGGCAGGACGGGGGAGAAAACACTCAGCTGTAAGTCCTTTCTAGATGTCTGCTTCTTGGATGTTGAGAAACATATGGGTGCACCCTGGATAATGACATTAAAGGAATGACCTTCTGTGGATTTCTTTAGGGTGCTGGCCAGGCCCTCAAAGTCAATATTCACTTATGTTTAATCTGTGGAAAGTGACTGCAACACTCTCTCCCCAGCATGGCATCTGGGAGACACCAGTGCACTTACTGCTGGTGTCATGTGTGCTGGCTGCCCACACGTGTGAGCGACTGCTATCCCATCACTTCAGTGTAACCCAGCAAAGCAGAGCATCCCTCCGTGTCTGAAGATCGGGGGGCTTTCAGGGCTGACCCAGAATCCAGCACCCCACCAGCATGGTGGGGGCCTCCCACCTTCACAGCAGGTACAGGTCTGCTCTACTGCATTCATCTAAACCCTGACCTTGGGGAAGAGGATCAGGACACCTCCATGCTGTCCCAACTGTCACCCCACCAATCATGGCCTAGTGGACCCTGTGGTTCCGATGTCCTTGCTCTAGAAATGCTTTTCACAACTCTGCCTAGTACTTCTCCACAAATTAAGTCTTAGATTTTTATCACTACAAACGCCAAATGTGTGGGAACCACTATGAAGCCACTCCTCCAGGTCACGGTGTTGCCAAAGCCAAAGTTTCTCACTGTAAATGAAATTTTCCTTGGGTTTTCTTCTCAACAATAATCAGTTTGATCCCATATAGATTCCTTCCAACGCAGGCTACCATCTCTAGCTCCTTGGCACTAAACCAAGGAGAGCCTGAGGGCTGAAAATATTGGCCAGAGAGCTCTCACAGAAGAGCTGTTAAAGGTTTGGAACTTTTGAACTCTGGTTTTATTTGGTTATCAGCTTTACTCAAAAGGAAAATAAAATGCCATTTTTATCGTGAAATACATTTTTATGATGCAAATGGCTTGATGGTTTCCCTCCTACGTTGGATTTTTAAACTCAAAGCCTAATTCTCTTTACATTACTACATGTGTTCCTACTTAACTTTCGTGTCATCACAGTGACTACCATTGAACACTGTGGTTTGCCTGTGCCCTTAAGTTCCATAGTGACCAGGTGGCTTTGCGCACATGATCTGAACTCTGCCCCTCCGCTGTACAGTGAAAACGATCAGACTCCTCAGTCCTAAAGAACATTTTAATTAAAATGCTAAAGGCGTGATCTACAGCAGGAGGTCTGACTCAAGCTATAAGGAATCACTGCCACTGAATGAATGAACAGTCACCTTCAGGAGAATGGGCAAAGTTTTTGTATTCCCAGAGATTTTGACAAAATGAGTATTCAGTCATTGCAGCTCCTAATGTCACTTAGGAGAGAGATACAACATGTGGAATTACCAAATAACAATTCAGAACAGGATACTGATAAGCTGCAATGTAGGCCCTTCAGGTTATGCTTGGGGAACGCATTCCAAGACCTCCGTGGATGCCTGAAACCGAGGATAGCGCCTACATATAACCTATGTTTTTCCCTAAACATACACGCCTATGGTAAAGTTTCCTTTATAAATTAGGCACGGTAAGAGAATAATGTCACCACTACTCCTGTGCTCTGGGGCCATTTACTGAGAGGGCCACTAAGTGACTAACAGGTGGGACATGCCCAGTAAAATGATGATTCACACCCTGGGAGGGATGGAGCAAGGCAGCACGAGCTTCATCATGCTACTCAGAACAGAGCACAGTTTAAAACCTATGCATTGTTTATTTCTGGAATTTTCCACTTAATATTTTTGAGCCACAGTCGACCTTGGTTAACTGAACCCACAGAAAGCGAAACTGCAGATAAGGGGGAACTACTAAAGTAAATTAAAATGGAGTGAGAAATGGGGGTGGGAGAGGGGGAGCTGGAGGAAGGTGGACAAAAGTGGAAAACAAAGAATGTTGCCCACCGTACAGTTCTACAAGGACTGAGTCATGAGCCACTGCCATGCAGGACACCCTGAAAGGAATTCAGGGCAAAGATCAGGAATGAGGCATCCTGTGCTCCGGGAAAACAGGCAAAGCAGCCCCTTAGTTAGAAATATTTCAGATGAAACTTTTTATGAACCCAGCTTCTTGCTTCTTCCCATACTTAGAAAAGCACTAAAATCATTAACTGGTATGTTCCTCATGACTAGCAGGAACCTTCTACTGACATGTATGTTTGATTGCATGTACCCCTTTGCCAAAATCACACGTAAACTGACTTCTCCTCCCACCTCTCTGAGCTATCTGAGAGGATGTCTCCCAGGCTATAGTCCTCAGTAAGTCCCCTGAAACTGAAACTCACAGCTCTCACCTTGTGCATTTTTGGTTTTCAAGTCAACAAAAGGTACGAATTTCCAGTTATAAGATAAATAAATACTAGGGATGTAATGAACAATGTGATGACTATAGTTAACACGGATATATGGTATATTTGAAAGTTGTTAAGAGGGCAAATCCTAAGTGTTCCCATCACAGAGAGGAATTTTTTTCTTTTCTTTTTATTGTATCTATAGGAGATGACGGTGTTAACCTGTTGTGGTTATCATTTCAAAATATATGTAAATCAAACCATTATGCTGTACACCGTAAAATTATAAAGAATGTATGTCAATTATTTCTCAAGAAAATTAGAAAAAATAATTAAAAGGATTTTTCAAATGATGTGAAAATTATAAGCAGAAGGTACCAACGGAGAAGACTGAAGAAGTTGTGGAGAGATGGGTCATAAATGTGGTGCTAGGTAAGTATGAGCATGGTGGGCTCGGGGAAAGAGAGGAGAGAGATGGGACCAGGTAGGGTCTACATTGGAAGGCAACGAGACATAGGTTGGCTTGGGAGGCTAAGGATGAAATGTAGAGGACCGAGGAAGGTTTGGTTTGGTTTTGTTTTTCATGGAAAGAAACCCTTTGCAACTCTTCCACAAAGTAGAACAGAATAGATGTTCTTCCTCCTGATCTTTGTCTTGATATTGTTATCAAAAGTAATTTGATGTCCTTCTCCCGCTGGCCCCTGTGTCCAGCTTGTACACCTACACTATTATCAAAAGAAGCAATTCTCCAACCTTTTGTGTATGTGGACCCCTTGGGACCCTGTTACAGGGCAGGCTCTGATCCGGCAGGTCTGGGGAAGGGCCTGGGATCCTGCATTTCCAACAAGCTCCCAGTGACGCTATCTGAGGAGCAGACTTGGAGTAGCAAGATCTACGGTCTAATTCTCGATTAGGGGAAGTGATATTGCAGAACCTCCCCCGCCCAGGGAGCTTCCTCATGCTTGCCTGCACCATCTGCACCAATCTACATGACTTGTGGACTTTCCACCCCAAATCTGCCTGCAGACTGATCCATGACAGAGATCAAAGATTATTAAAGACTAGGGTTTTGTTTTATATTCAACAAAGAAAACAGTCCAAGAATGCCTTCTGCCTTCTCTCAGCAAACTCAGAAATTACAACATTCCAAGTAGACTTGGGGGTGGTCTCCATTTGTCAGTCTTAACAGCTCAACCAAGGGAGTCCTGAGTATCTCCTAAGCACAAGCTTTGCCATCCTTCCCATTCTCTGGCGCTTCATCCAAATCCCACAGCCTTTTTCTTGTATATCAAAGGGGCTCCAGAGCAAGATCCTTGGAAGAGACACCAACAGAATGGTGACTGTGCTGAAAGCTCCCTAAGAGCCCACATCAACCCTTCTGACGCCAAGCGCTGGATGTTGTAGGCAGTCCCATGCCCAATTGGCCATGCATGTCTAATTAGACCCTTTCAGGTAGATTTTGCAGCAATAAAATTTACATATAGTTGAGGATATCCTACTCCCATGCTCCCCTCCACCCACAGAAACAAAACCTCTCTACCCAAGTAGAGACAAACTTGGACAAACTCTGCCCCTCATACAGCCAATTATCCGCAATCAGGTGCAAACCATCTCACAGAACCTTGTGTGTAGGTGCCAGGAAATCCCAGGTAAAGGGAGAGTTCTGGTCAACCAGGCAATAGACAAAAAGGCGAAGGCAATGATAGAAGGGTGTGGAAGAGAGAGGCAAGTAAGAGAAAGAGGGAAAGCATGAATCAATGAAGGAATACACCAGAAACGGTAGCTAGAGGTTTCACTTGGACATAGATTTTGAAACACAGTCATTAGTTCATCTTTCCCTTCTTTCAGGAGATGACTCTGCTTTCTATTTGTTATGAAGAAACTACAGTGGAAACGTGAGGCCATTTGAGCAAGACTGGAGTGGCCTTGCAGACTGAGAAGCAGTGGAGTCAGCCAGAAGCTCCTGACCTTGACCATGGTCTCTGCCTTCCTTCCACCTTCCATGTCCTAAACCAAACAATAAATGCAGAGGCCTACAGAAATGGTTCTCTGATTTTACGGTGCTTCTGCAGCTTCTGGAAACAAATTAATTGCAGATTCCCAAACTCTGCCCCAGGGAGTCTGATTCACGAGGTCCTACTTCAACACAGGGATTCACCTTCTGATGTAGGTGGGGTATGGACCACATCTAGAGAAGGACGGAATTGCTGCCCAGTTTCCTTCCAGGGCTTACTCAACTGAACTGCACTTTGGGAAGAAACTCAACTCTACTCCAGTGTTCTGCGATCTATTTAACTGTGGTTTTTAACAACTGTATTCTGATAAACTGAGGTAGCCAGAATATAACTGCAGGGCCTTAAAGTCTTCCTATGAGGGTTGAAGCAAAAATAAATAAAACAAATCAACCCCAGAAGGGTAGGAATTTCTGAAGCTACAGCACAGTGCTTTACATTGCAAAGGCTCTAAACTAACTGTCTCTCTCTCCTCCTCTTCCATGACGCTCCCTTCTGGCCATATAGCCCTCAATTTTTTCACCTCTTCCCCTGAAAAAGGCCACCTGGACTCTGTCTCCTAGGTCAGGGACCCTCCCACAGCCCACTGCGAAACACAGTCGGGTTTCCTGTCTCCTGTTGCTCTTCTCTCACACTGGGGATCTGGAGTTCTATGGAATGAAGTATCCAGCGTGTTATCCTTAGATTGAGACCAGAAGCTCTCAAGTTAAGTTTATATTGTTTTCCCCAAAAAAGCCAGTGAAAACAGGGGTCCCACAGGGGTTGAGGACCCCTATTCATTTTGAGGAAACATGGTATTGATTAGAAAGTGGAGGGAACCACAAAGGACTTCAACTGTTTAAAATCAAAACAGGTAATACCTTAGAAGTTGATGAATGGGAAGAAAACTCAACAGTAGATTTCACAAGGTCTAATCAGTGCTACTCCTTGCTAACAAGTAGGTGCAATTGGAGCAGAGCGATAACACTTTTCCTGTCAGGACACAGCCCAGTGGCTGGTGGGCTTGGCCAGGAGAATGATCCTCACAGCCCAGTTCATGTGGTCAGTTGTCAATGACCAGTCTACTGTGCAGTGGGCAGTGTGCCAGCTACCGTGAAGAACGAGAAATTGCACACACAACCTTTTAAGCCTTACCTCTTGAGTCTCAAGAGTCCTCCTGGGTAAAATGAAGGTGACATCTAACTCGTAGGGTCATTGTATTTGATAAATTAGTGCCGAACGGGGACCACTTGGCAGTGGAAGCCGTGGTATATTGCACTACAGTTGTGAAAGGGCTGTTCTCTCTCCCCTTCCAGAGTTCCTTATTTGCTGAGGGTCTCCTGAGTCGGTGTTTACACCACGCGTGGAGCTGCAGAGAGCTGGAGGAGGATGTGGAGGAGGGGGACTCGCTGTTCATTCAAGCAGAGCTTCTGGGAATCCTGGGCAGGCTCTGCTGTAAATTCCCTCAGAAGTCACATCCGTGACTTGCCAGACGCAAGCAGGAACGAGGGCCAGCAGCAGCCCGCCACCTTCTGCCAGGAAAGAGAGAAATAGTGCCTGCACCCAGGAGTCACAGAAGAGGTCTCACTGTAGAGTCCTCCCTGCCGATCCAACTTGGGGAACCCGGGACAGGCGGGGGAGGAGTGGGGCGTTCGAGGTCCGATCTGCGTCCCCCAGGGGGAACAAGAGTGAAAAGCAAGTTGGGGCCGGGCTCGGATACTGCGGGGAGGGGAAGATGACCTCTGCAAGGATTCTCCTGGGAGGGTGCCCTCAGGGCGGTGAGAGCCGGCTTCCCGCACCGCGACACAGGCGACAGCGGGGGTGTGACCCCGCGCGGAGGGCTTGCTTTCCTAGCGCACGCCTGGAGCCCTGGAGCATGCTCTGGAAAGCCCTGCCGGAGAGTTGCCCGGCAGGACGCCAAGCTCAGCACAGCTGAGGTGTCCGCCACCGGAGACCCAGCAGGACGGACCCATAATTGACTTGGTCTGCAGGACAGCCGAACTGCCCCACCCAAGTGAGCGCGCGGGCGCCACTTCTCCCGCGGCTCCCGGGAGGAATGACCTGGCCCTCAGGGCGTGGCCAGGGAGCGTCTGTCCAATCGGCGCCCCGAGAGCGCGATCACGTGTTCGGCAGCCCGGGCGTCTCTTCCGCCTCGTAGCTCCGCCCAACGTGGCGATCGGCCGCTGGCACCACCCCTGCGAGGGTCTTATCGCGAGAGCTGGTCTGACAGCTCGTCCTCTGTCCTGCGCCGGCTGGAGTCACGCCTCAGTACCGAGGCTGCGGTTCGCCGTGGCTCCCGCACAGAGTGCAGGGGGCTCCCCAGAGCAAGGGGCGAGGACGAGAGCGCCGGAGGGGCCTGCAGCCGGCTTGCCCGCTCCCCGCCGGGACAGCCGCGCCCTGCGGGCCTGCACACCGCCCTGGTGTCATCTTGTCGCCTCCAGGCCCTTGACCAGCACTTGCCAGGGCCTCAAGTGGTGGCTGGGTTAGCCGGCGTCAGTGGAGGCTTCCTGTGGTTTTCCTGCGTTTAAACGTCTTTGTCATCACTCTGCACTCCGCCCACTGAAACCCTTGAGGCATGGAAGAACATTCCAGCAGTAAATCCGGAGTCAACCTCATCTGAGAAGATGTGGTAATGAGAGCAGCTCGTGTCTGCGAATCCCACAAAGGCGCCAGTGTCTCCCCCATCTCTCCTATCCTTTAACGACCCTGCAGGGCAGGCTTTGCCTTCCCCACTTTAGAGATGAGAAAACAGGCCCAGACGGGTAGGAGGAACTTGCCCAAAGTTGCATAAAGCCAGACTCTACATCTCAGCTGCGTGGGATGTCC
The DNA here is from genome assembly GCF_009834535.1 of Camelus ferus. NCBI lineage: Eukaryota > Metazoa > Chordata > Mammalia > Artiodactyla > Camelidae > Camelus > Camelus ferus. The sequence goes on from NC_045696.1 coordinate 7,124,870, forward strand.
AATCGTAATACCGCTGCTGAGTGACCCAGCCTCAGGCCCGCACTTCGGCCCGGAGGTCTGAAGGGAAAGGCTTGGCTCAGTGCCCCCGTGCGCTTGTCAGGGAATGGGCTGCGTGCTTGATCCCCTGTCCCAGGTGTGCCCGCTGTGGAACCCAACCTCGGGTCCCCAGGAGAAGACAACCTGTCAGCAGGACCCACCAGAGCCCCTTACATGCCTGTGGCCTTGGCGCTGCCCCTGGACCCAGCCTTCCTGCCCCAGCACCTTGTTCACACTGGGCTTGGAGGAAGGAGGAGGCGGACTGTGGGCTCCAGCCGTCATGAGAATGCTCTGGCTATGAGGGGCCGCTTCTTGACCACAGAGCTGGCCAGGAGTGAAAAAACGGCCTCCCTCAGATACACTTCTCTGAGGGAAATCCTAAGGGATATTAAAATTGTCCCAACTTATATTCATTCATGTCAAATGAACATTTGTCTCAGGCCCAACACGATACCTTGGTAGAGCCAAACCAGTTGACTTCAGCCACCTACAGGGGAGCTAGAAGCCCCCTACCATTTAAAACACTGTGGAAATGCCCGAAATTCCACCGCTAGCAATTCTCTGAGATTAAGAATCATCCTCTTCAGATTCTTTAATATGTGAAATTCCTTAAACCCCTGATTTTCTGGTAGGAGAAGGGGTAAATTAAAGGGCTGAGTTCCTAGGAAGAGGGAAGAGAGGACACAGAAGAGGGAAGCCCTCTCCGTCCCCATGCCCAGGGACTCTGGAGAGAGTCTGAGAGAGGGGTCTTCCCACTTCTTGCAGACCACTCAGGAAATTTTAAGACCTGGTCTCTCTAACTCACTTAATACTCCTCGAGCCTTCAAGGGGTGCTTTTCTGCCCTTTGAGGGGTTCTGAGACCACATGAGCCTACTGACTGCTCACAGTCACATGTGACCACATTCCAGAGATATGAACAGGAATCTCAGGGCTCTCTACGGGCCAAACTGCCCTCCGAGCAGCCGGGTCATCAGAGAGTAAGATCTGGCCTTTCCCAGGATTCATCAGAACCACTTCTGTTTCCCATTCCAGGAAACAAAGCAAAGCCATAGTCAGAAAATAATGAGAAAGAACTATGAAATCAAAGGAAAAAGAAAACAAGTTGATAAATCGACAGTGTTGGCTCAAAAGTGGAGACTAAGAACCCCCAAGATGACATAAGCATTAAACATGATTATTAAAATGGGAAAAGTTATTCTGTTTGGACATGCTCTTGACTCCTGTCTCTTCATCTGCTCAGACTCCTGCTGATTTCAAAGCCGAGGTTGGGCACCGAGGAGGAGATTTACCGTTTATCATCGGAGGACAAAAATATGACCTTCCTTCCTTCCTTCCTTCCTCACTTTTCTAGAAATAAAAGGAAGATTCAGAAAGCAAGAGCATGTCTATAAATTTTGACAAATGATACCATCAAAATGAAGCAAATGGCCAAAGGGAACTAAATCCATCTTTGGTACCCCGACCACCATCAGCAAATGCTTGCTTGGGCAGTAACATTAGTTAGAATCTAATGTGATTCAATGAAGGGAAAACTGGTCACCAGAAACCTTGTTGGTCCCCTAGTAAAGACACCATCACTTCTAAGTACCTGGAGGGCCAAAGGCACCCAGAATTCTTGGGCCTTTTACATCTTGGTGTGGGCCACCCTTCCCTCCTCCTCCACAACCCCTCCCCGCATCATGGCACAGAGCAGGTGCTCACTGAAGGTCCCCTGAGCAAGCGTCAGCACACACAGCAGGGGCAGCAGGGAAGAGAGGCCCGACGCAGGAAGAGTGCGCCGCCATCCCTGGGCCCCAACCCCACCGCCCCATGTTGGTTCTCCCCACCTTCTAGGGGTCTGACTCTGCCTGGTATTTCTGCCAGAGCTAAACAGTCACAGCAGGGGCCCAGGCACAGGTCATGAGGACAAAGGAAGCAGCAACTCTTTCTATTTGCACAGCACTCTACAGTCTGCAAAGCTCTTTCCCATAATTGCCTTTTAGAAGGTTATCATCACAACCTCTAGAGATCAGGACACGGAGGCGCAGTGTTAGGGGCTAAATTATGGCCCCCTGGACCCAGTGTAATCACAAGGATTCTTAAAAGATCCAAGAGGAAGGTAAGAGGGTCAGAGTGTGAGGTGAGACCCTGGAGGCAGAGGTCAGAGTGAAGTGACTGCTGGCTGTGAGGGTGGAGGACCGGGCCACGACCCAAGAACTGCAGACAGGCTCTAGAAGCTGGAAAAGACAAGAAAACAGATTCTCCCGGGACCCTCCAGAAGGAACACAGCCCCGCCAACACCTAGATGTCAGCCCGGTGAAACCCATTCGGATTTCCGATCCCCAGAACTTAAGGTAACAGATTTGTGTTGTTGCCGCTAAATTTGTGGTAATTTTTAAAGCACCCATGGGAAACGGACACAGGAGGTAATGCCCAAAAGCAAAGGCTAAAAGGGTGACATGGTTTTCTGGGGAGCACTTCTGTGGGAGGAGAGGACTGGAGGGAGGGAGAGTGCTCACCATCCTGTGCCTTTCAGTTCTGGATAGTTCTTCAACTCTGTGCATCTGTTTGATAAACATGTTTTAAATTCAGCAGGGGATCCCTCACATCCTAGTCACCTAAAGTGAGGAAGATGTGAGAAAACTGACCGTAGTGTATCCAGGGACGGAGCCCAAACAATTAAACAGTCAATGGGGGTTCCACGTGCACCTACTGTGTGCCCCACACAAACAAGGTGATACGAGGGATTTTAAAAGATGCCTGGGCCCCTGCATCCAGGAGTCCATCAGTCCCACTTGCCTCTCGCATTACCGGACCCAGAACTGGGCAGAGCTGCCCCGGGTACCATGGGCCCCAAGGCCGTGGGCACTGCGGAGTCAGCAAAGTCAGGATGGGTTGGTGATGTCAAAAGGAATTGTGGGGTCATGCGGGGTCAAGCGGGCCTTAAAGAATCAGAGACTTTTCATGAATGGCAGGTAGGAGGGGCCAAGAGCCTTGAAAGGGAGCTGAGAGCTGCGTGTGGTTCACTGTGGAGCCCACCTGGGGGCTCCATTTGGATGGGAGTCACCCCAAAGATGAGAGGCACAGGAGTATACAGCCCACAACTGCAGATTTACGCACCTGCTTGTATCCAACCAGGTTTGCCAGGCACTCTTACATAGCTCAGATTCATTAGGAGCATGAACTTGGAGAGTTCCTGCCCCAGTGAGCAGGTAACACTTAGAGGGGCGCGAAGGAGCCCATGGCTCTTCCTCTGGGCATCTTGTCTTCCATCGATTCATTCAACACTCTGTCAGCATCTGCCACAGGCCAGGACCACTCCAGGCCCCGAGAATCCTATGATGATCAGGACCACCTGAGAGCCTTCCCTGGGGGCGCAGGTTCCAGTGAGAGGATTGATGCTGAACAGGTGCATTTAGGAGGGCTTTGAGGAAGAGTAAATCAGGGTGAGGGATGAGAGAGTGTGCTGCTTCGGATGGAGAAATCAAGAAATGGCTAAGAAGCTGACATCTGGGAAGAGGGCGTGGCGTGGGGGCAGGACTGACCTTGATTTACCTGTCTGGGCATGACTGGTAAATCTCCAGCAGAACCTAATGAGTTTCCATGGTTCATCCTTTGCTTCTATCTGTAAGACTAACAACAGTCCCATTGCCACAGGAAACCATTCCAGATGTTTGCCCCCCAGTTGCAAAAGTTAAGGCTCAACCGCTCAGGGTACCAGCATTTATCAGCTGTTCACCACACTGAGCTGGGCGCCCTCCAAAGACAGACGCAGACATGTGGTGACCTTACAGATCAGCACGGGGGCAGTCGGGGCGCCCTGCACGTGCTGTCATCCCTCAGACCCTTCCCCAGGCCTCCGCGTTCTGTACATGGCCGTGGAGCCACGCACACATCTAGACACAGTCATCAGCAGGGTTTGGTGTCACTGTCTTGGGAAACAGTGCACGTCTCTGCGTCCCACTGAGGGCACGAGCCCTGTGGTTATCTTTTGGCTGGGCCTTAGCCTTATAAACACAGACACGTGCCTCCGCCACTCAAGCAGAAGGAATGCGGGCATGTGGCCTTGGAGGTCTGAAATGATCCTCTCCTGAAATGATCCAAGACTGCAGAGGTAAGACTGGGTTCAGGGTTCAGCTGCACACTTTGAGATTTTGCAGTAGTGGTTCCTAATCTTTGGTGTGCTTAAAAATCAATTAGGTGTGTGCTGAAAATGCTGATCCCTCGGCCCAGGGATCCAGAGATTCTGATTCAGACGTTCAGTCTGAAGAAGAAGCTGGAATTCTGGGATTCACAGCCCTCCAGGAGCTTCGGATGCTAGTGGTAAGTCACACGCTGAGAAACTGTTTTACAAAGGAAAGGTAGTGTTGGAGGCAAGTTTTTTTGAGATGCCACCACCTGGGGCAGCGCACAGTCAGGACGCAGAACAGCTTCCTTTTAAAACCAAAGTGCAAACCCCTGGGAAGTTCAAGCAGAGAAGCGGTGGAGAGGAGACGCTGGTAGACAGAGGTGCGTTTTCAACTCATCTCCAGGGCTCCCCGGCTCTTTCCTCCGAGAGTCATCTTCCCTTAGGACTGGTTTCCTTTTAACTCCGATTTCCATAATGCCCATCAAAATTCCAGCCCTAGATCAAAGTCTCTCTCCTCTTATCCCCTGAGGATAACCAAAATTAGCTGATATTTGCAAAAGAATATTAATAAAACTAAGACTGCAGAAAACTAACGGGAATCCTTATTGAAAATACAAATAGCAATGAGCATTCAAGTTTCCAAAATGTAGGTTTCTGGTGCTAAGATGACCATCCAGCAGCACTGAGTGGGTGTCTCCCATCTCCAACCCCAGTATCCTCACTTCCTGGACTCATGCTGGCCTCCTTCCCCCTTCATCTACCGGCCAACAAAACCATCACCGCCCCTGAGAACTGAGGCAGAAAATGAAACGATGGTTTCCTATCCTCTGCCTGGCACCATTCTGGGGCCACCCGGGGGACTCTGGTCCCTCTGGTCCCAAGCTCCAGGCTCTGGGCTCTGCAGGGATGCATTTGTACAAATCTCATTCATCACACACCCATCACTTTGTGGGTAAGCCGTAATAACCCACGCCCGGAGCGGCTCACACAAGTGTCCCCTGCACAGCCACTCTGGAACTGTGTGAGACGCAGCATACAGAACACTTGAAAATGAGCCCTTTGAATTTACATCCAATAAAAAATGTCCAGCTCTCCAGCCAAGAAGTTTAAGCCAAACTCCCCGCTTCACACCCTCTCCGCGGCCCCACGTCTCACACACCCTCCTGAATTCTTATCTTCATAGCTAGTCCTTAACCCATGGGAAGGACCACAGCCGCAATGCCCGTATCTTCAAAACAGAAAAAAGAAAAAAAGAAGAAAATGAGTGATGACAGGACAAGGTGCTGTTTGGATTTGTGAGTTAATTTGTGTGTGACGTCATACAATTCCATAGCATTAAGTAACATGCAGACTTTTAACAGATCACCTTTATTGAAAAGAATCAAATTTCACAGAATGAAGACTGTCCTGGAGAATCTGGGGTGTGTGGTTGCTGTAGTAATCGATGCCTTCTAGAACAAATCTGTGCTTGGCTAATTACAGCCTTCTATTTTTAAACTCATCTACATTCTTCTCCCCCAACCCCAACATTGCTCACACGACTCCGGCAGTAAAATACTGTTATCTGTACAGCCCGTGCCCATCTCAAAATAACTTGTTTCCAGTCAGCCTCCGCCTGCTGTGGGAGGCAAGAGGCCGTGTTCCCCAACCACCTGGAAGGCCAAACGGACACCTCTGAAAGAACCCCAAACACTTAACAAAATGGGAAGAAAACAGCAGCACAGACTTCCAGGGTTACCACTGCGTTGCAAGCACCCGCAGCCTGGGAGTCTGGGTGAGGCCGGCTGCGGGGTCAGGATACCACCGCCCGGAGCCAGGCCTGGGCCCCACACTGCCTCCTGGGAAGCTCTTTGGTCACCAGCCAGAGAGGTGATGGCAGAGCAGCGCTGGGGCCAACCCCACGGTCAGTCCAGCTCCTATGGGACCATCTCAGGTCATCCCCGGGGCCGTGTCAAGGCCCAGTGCTCAAAGCCTGGGAAAAGGCTGCCAGCAGCCATCCGCCCTCCGGAAGCCTGGCTGCCTGGGGGCGTGTTAACTCCATCTGCAGGCCTGACTTCCCACAGCAGGGCTGTGGGTGCCTGTGGAAACAGATGAAGACCACCCAGTGACAGCAGGCAAGGGCTATCATTTGTCAGAACTTGCTGCAGCAAGAGGGGCATCTGCACCATCCCCGGCTGCCTTGGTTTGCTCTGGCTGTCGTAACAAGGCACCACGCGCTGCGGGCCTCAGACAGCAGAGAGGAATTCTCTCACAGCTTTGGAGGCTGGAGTCTGAGATCGGGGAATCAGAAGAGCCATGCTCCCCCTGGAAGGTGCTGGGGAGAATCTGTCCCAGGCCTCCCTCCTAGCTTCCAGTGGCTTATCGGTGACCTTTGGTGTTCCTTGACTTGTAAATGCATCCCTGGGTCTCTGTGCAGATCTGTGTCCAAATTTCTCCGTTTTATATGGACACCAGTCATATTGGATGAGGGGCCCACCCTACTAGCTACTACGTCTTAGCTAATTACATCCACAGTGATTCTATTTCCAAAGAAGGGCACATTCTGAGGTCCCGAGGATCAGGACTTCAACACAGGAATTCCTGGAGGACACAACTCAACGCATAAGGCTGGCCTCTGGCCGAGACTCAAAAGCAAGCGAAGCAGGAAGTGGGAAAGCCTTTTGGTGAACAAGAGGGGCTTCAGGTGGGCCTGCTCCGGGCTTGTGCACAGGGAGGCAGGAAGCAGCAAACTAGAAGCGGGCATCCTGTGTGGTTAGTTATGAGAGCACATACGCCTTTCTCTGGTTGGTCCTGAGCTGGAAGTCGGGCAGACGTTAGGGAAGTTGGCCGTCGCTGACTGAGTCCTGGCTGTTATGGGCCGGTTGCTGCAGCGGCTCTGTTTTTATGTATGTATGGTCTCTCCATTGTATGTTCAATCTCTCAGTGCAAATGACACCTCCTGATGTTCTCAGGGTGCTTCTGGGGCTGGAATTGGGGGCAGGTGGTCCAGAAGACCCAGCCCTGGAAGGACTCAGTGCCTCCAAGAGGAGGCCCAGGACGGGCAACCTCACAGGGCAGATCCACACAGACCCGTGGGTCCCCTTCTGCAACCGCCTCTGTTGACGCCCACCAGGCTGAGCACAGACGCGCAGTGGGAAAGTGTGGGTGCTTTGACTCTAGAGCCGCCGTCCTCTGGCTTTTTGGTCTAGCTCCCCTTGAAGGGCCCCAGAGAGCTTTTGCTGGGGAGAAAAGCTATCAATATTTACCACATTAGAACAAAGTGATTTTTAAAATATCTAATCCATTACATGTTCATGTAAATAACATAATTTTATGAAAAATAACTATACTTTCCAGAAGAAAAAATTGCAAGTGTGGCATTATTTTAAATTTTTGCAGATCTCCTGAATGTCTAGCTGAATAGAAGCCAGCTGGCATCTCGTGCTTCTGCATTCAGTCTGTTGGGGTCGCACACATCATGTAGCCTCTGGAAAACCCACACCACACTCACGAGAGTGAACAGAAGCTAAAAGCATGGTAGAATTACTGGGGAAAATAGTTTTGACCTTGCAGACCTTCTGCAGTATCTCAGGGACCCCCGGGCATCCCCAGACCACCGCCAGAGACTCTTGCTTGTGGACCGAGGCTTGCGGACCCGCAGCGAGTCTGGGGCTTGCCGGGATGTGGGAGGGAGGGGATTAGTGACCACCCTGGTCAAACAGAAGCATCTCACAAGTTAGAAAAGGCCCCAAGCCTGAGTGAAAAGATAAGAAATTTAAGACTGGGGTCAAAGTCAAGTGCTTTCAGTATCTTCACCTCCCACCTGAAGAGGCAAAGGCAAAAAAAGTAGAAATGGGGGGCAAAAAATCCTTATTGCTTGTTCCGTCTTTCCTCCACTAGTTCCAAGGTTAACAATTGTTCCTTAGTGCCCGAGGGGTATTGGTTCCAGGACCCACCTCCCCATCCCAGGACACCAGAATCCCAAGATGCTCAAAAAGTTTCATGCAAAATGGCATGGTATTTGCATATAACCAGCACATATCCTCCCACATACTTTAAATCATCTCTGGATTACTTATAATACTGAATACAACGTAAATGCTGTGTTAATAGTTGTAAATACAGTGTAAATGCTATGTAAATAGTTGTTGGTATGTGGCAAATTCAAGTTTTGCTTTTTGGAACTTTCTGGAACTCTTATTTTCCAAATATTTTCTATCCGAGGTTGGTGAATCCATGGGTGCAGAACCCTCAGATGCGGAGGGCTGACCATACATGCCATTAGAAACTGATTGAACTGGTAGATGCTGGGGAGCATTAGCGTCTCCCCAGAACAGAGTCCTCATTAGACCCACCCCAGCCAGGGGAGCCCAGGCGGGGAGCAGAGGGCAGCCACGGAGTGATGGCGTGGGAGCTTCTTGCCTCTCCAGTCCTCTCCTCTCTCAGTTCCTCCCGCTCCTCTTTGTGTCTAACCACTCTGGGCTGCTTCTCCCTCCTCCTTCCCCCTGTGACGCAGGCGAAGCCTGAAGTACAGTTTACATAACATTTAAGATGGAAGAAGTAGCTGGCTGGCCACTTACTAGAGTAAATTAAGACTAATAGTGAAAAAGGTAGAAAAGAAAGACCAAAGATCAAAAGGTAAAAAGAAAACAAAAAATTTTTAATTAAAACTTTAAAAAACACACAATTGCTGGAATTCTAATCCCTACTTCATATTGTATCATCCAATGGAAGAGAGAGGGTCCTTCTTATTTGTGTGTGTGTGTGTGTGTGTGTGTGTATTTTTATTGAAGTACAGTGTACAATGTTGTGTCAATTTCTGGTGTACAGCATAATGCATGAACACACATATACTCGTTTTCATGTTCTTTTCACCCTAAGTTACTACAAGATATTGAATATAGTTCCCTGTGCTATACAGTATAAGCTTGTTGTTTATCTGTTTTATATGTATATTAGCTATCTGCAAATCTCGAACTCCCAATTTATCCCTCTCTAGGCAGAACAAGGAGAGACTGCCTCCCAGTCCACAAGCCCAGGAAGGTCTCTCTGCCTCTCCTGGGTTCTGACTCGTTTACGTGTCCTTCCTTGACCGGTTATTGGTGGCCAGAGACGTGGGTTCCCTGACTGACGTAGGGAGCCTCCCCGGGAGCTGAGGCTGGGTTTCAGTCTCATCAAATCATGAGGCTAAGAATGCGGAGGGAAACAAAGTGGCTTATAAAAAAGAAAGACTAATTCATGAAACTAATTCATGTTCATGAAAGGAGGGGGCTTTAAAAAAAAAAAAAGAGTAATGCCCTTCTTTAAAATGGTTGATTCTATGTAATGTGAATTTTGCTTTATTTAAATAATAATAATACCCTTATTTTAAGTCATGTGCAATCTTTTAACTTTTTAAATCCTATTTAAAATTTATTTCAGCCCTGGATTTAATGAGGAAGAGCAATCAGGAACTTCTGGTTCTGTAAAATGTGATACATGATATATGTGTTAATTTTTAAAGGACAGTTAGTGAACCACGTGAAGTTTCCAGGGGTTGTACTCCAGACATAAAGAATAACAAATTAAATACCGACACAGCGGTAGAGAAGCAGGGATACTCAACTCAGTTCTCAAAATGCAGGCTCGTGTCTCCAGAAGTCACCTGCTTGCTGGAGCCCCACGGGCACAAGGACATCCATGATGAAGAACCTAGGGGAAAGTAACCAACACAAGGATGAAACTGGAAACGAGAAGAAGTATTGGTTGTCAGCCAGAATTTCCAAAATGGGGACCTGATTGAAATTAAGAGGTATTTATTTGGGGTCTGTTAGGACCGCAGCCCAGGAGACACAGATTCAAGAAGGCACCCGAATTGTGTTGCACCTGACTTCAAATTGGAGCAAGTTTATAAAGGCAAAAACTGCAAGGCCATGGTTAGTTACATGAGTTGTTTAGCAAGAACTGTCATGGGAGCTGGCAAGAAGGAATGGTTACAAGGAGGAGCAACCTTGAGACCACAAGGTCGCAGCCGGCAGGTGCCATTTTAACAATGGCTGATGGTGCCCCTGAGTTTGGCACAGTTCACAGGGAATTCAAGTCCTCAGGGGTGCAGGGACATGTCTGAGATCAGATCCTCACGGCCACCTGACTCCTTTTTGTACGCCTGGACCATGATTACTCCAGTATGATCTCAATCTGTCATTGTGGTCACCTACTGCTGCAATAAGGTCGCACAACATACAACCCCAACACTCAGTATCTCGCTGACTTTCAGATGGTATAGCAGCTTGATCGTGCTTTGGTTGGTCCAGGCTGCGGTGTGGCTTCTGGTCTCTTCCCCATGTTCTTCTCATGATAAACAGCAGGGGCACAAGTGGCCAGGAGAAGCACACATTCAAGACCTTGGCTTGTTTCACACTGGCTAACATTCCACTGGCAAAGCCAGCCACCCTGGTCAGGGCCAGTATCAACGGTGATGGGGGAATTACTGCTCAACAATGACCCACATGAGCAATTTGGGGCAGAGAGAAGAGAGCAGCCATGATGAAATCTGGGGAGTAGCATCTTCCAGAAAACTTGAAAACCCTGGCGCTTTGATTCAAAGTCTGGTTTAGAAAAGATGCGTTTAAATAAGATCCTTATGAAAATAAAATTTATTTCTAACTCTGCATCTTGAAACATATATTCAATTTTATCAAATAGAAAGAATGTACTTTTTGTAAGAAAAACTTTAAATCAAGTCACCCAACCTCAGGACAAATAGGAGTGGAGGCTGTCTTCCCTCATGTTTCATTCACACCAGAGGGTTCCTGGGGGACAGGCGTGCCCCGGGCGCCATGCGTGGTTGGGGAGGGGGACAAGGAGGAAAAAGACAGCCCAACTAAATCATACAGAATCCAGGTAGGGAGGGGGAGAAAAAGAAAGAAATGCTCATATAAATAAACTTGAGATGAAAAGTATGAATGTCACCTTTTCACACATGGATAAAACACTCTGGGCGTTAGCAGAGGGCAAGTCTTACTTCCAGCGTCTGAATAATGATGATACTGTGAGTCACCACGATTGCAGGAAATTCACAGGACTTTGAAACCAGAGAGGACAATCAGTCCAAGCTCTTTATTTTACAGAAAAGGAAACTGAGGCCCAGAGAGATGAAGTGACATCTCTAAAATCACACAGCAAAGTGGCCAGGACTCCAACGCCACCTTCTCCTCCCATGCTGGGCTCTCCCACTCCGTCTGCTGCAGCTCCGTTCCTGCCATCCCAAAGGCCACTTTCCTGGCAATGTTTCAATTCTATTCAATGAAAAATTACTCGACTAGGAGGGTGGCATTTACAAGGTGTGGGGAGAGGCATGAACACGGAGAACGTGGTTAAATAAATACCAAGCCGGTCAGAAAATAACAAAGGAACCATCAGCTGGAAATTTACGACCTGCAAGTATTTTCCTTGCTTTTTCTGCCACGTGTATTCATCTATACTCCCTGTTCTTTGATCGAAATAGCCAGAAACACGCAGGTCTTTTTTGGCCTGAGGAGCAGAGAGGTTTTCAGTGATCTAACATGTCTCTTGTTCTTGGAGCCCTTAAAGATGTGAGTTAGGGGGCCTTTCTTCCCGCCTTGGTTCCTTTAAATTATGCTCATAGCCCGGCAAAGACCTCCTAACTGCCTGGCCCATTAATCAGGCCAAGCCATCAATTTCTTGCCACATTGCCCTGTGGAGAATCCTTCTGGAAGGTTTTCACGCCGGAGTAGTTTGGGAAGCTCCCGCAAGACTGATGGCCTTGTCAAGCCAGGGTCCCCCTCCCCGCGCTCTAGGAAAACACGGGGCAGCCCCAGGGCGCACACCCAGAGCCCCCCACACCTGGTTGAGCCTCAGTCCCCCGCCTGTGGCTGTGTGATCTCAGACCAGCCACTTCACCCCTCTGGGCGTCTCGGCTGTAAAGCAGGGATCAGCCTGTTTATCTCCCGGGATTGCTCTGACGGTTGATGAGATAAAATGTGTGAACCAGAGGCTATGATATTAAAATGTTAGGTGAGAACAGTAGTATCTCCTGGAGCACAGCACAGCCTCCCCACAAAGCCTCCTTACTCTTGGCTCCAGCTGCCCTGGAGGAGCCCCTCCTTTCTTGTCCACCCCCACAACCTCCCATCTTTGGAAATCAAAGTGCTTCTGGACCAGGAGCCCTTGCCCTGACCTGGCTGAAGAAACCGGCCTGGAATTACCCGTGGACCAAGCCTCCTTCATCTCATCTTTTCTCTCTGAAACACAGAACAGTCAAGACACACACCACGCAGAGGGCCGTGAAAACGGCAGACCCCGCACGAGAGGCCGCGGCCTGGCTTCCCAGGCCGTCCTCACAGCCAGAGGGCACTGTTTTGCCTTCTGTACACTTCTCCTCCCTTGTCTTTGGCAACAGCCCGGGGTTTCTCCTTCAGGGGCACTTCTCAGGGTGTCTCCTGTGGCCGCAGTGTATTTGCTCAGTTTGATTGTGAAATCATCATACCAGGTTATCACTCCAGGTGCAGAGTGTGTTTGAACAGAGACCCAAAATCTCATTTCCAGCCATAGCCCCTCATGGGTACCAACTACAAGAGCTGCCTGCTTCCGGGGACGGCAGTCACACCCACCAGGATGCGTAACTGGCAGTGTACTTCAACTGCAGCTAGATGGCTGGGCAAAGCAGGGCCAGAATCGGCACGGGTCACGTCTATGACAGATCAGGGCTGACCGAGCGTGAAATCCGCGGGCGTTCAGAGGCCCCACCACTGGCTCCCACGCAGGGACGCTGCCGTCCCTGCGCTCTCTGGACACTTGTGGGGCTGGTTTGCAGCCGGAAGCTCTGAATCTCAGGAGGGTTCTTAGACGGGATCTGACCCCCAGCCCCCAAGTGGATGCAAAGCCATCCTGGAAAGAGAATCCTTAACCCTCACCTGAAGGTTAAGGTACTTAGGATTCCTAAACTTGCCTCAAAGAAACTTCAGTGTGTGTAGCAAAAAAAAAAAAAAAAAAAAAAAAAAGTTAGTTTACACAGATTTGTTTTACATTCGCTGTGTTAGATCATTCTACAGTAAATATAAGTAATGTGAAGGCTCCTTAACTTATCGGGGTCTGAAGTCAATGCTATGAATGGAATGTGGTTGGCTGCAGGCCTTTGACCTCCGGGAATCTTTCTCAGAAACTACTCACAGCCCTGTGTCTTTTCTCTAACTAACTCCTGCTTCCTCCCAGAGTCACCATATAATTCAGTGGTATCGCCTTTTGTAAACATTTCTGGTGCCTATTGCATCTCAAAGGCAGCGTTGCCAAGGACTGTGCATCAAGGATTTAACCTCTCATTTAAAAAAAAAAAAAAAAGTGTTAGGTCTGTTCCTTTACCTTTTATTCTTTTTCCTTTTATTTTGTTAAGGCAAAATTCACATAAAGTGGAATGAACAGATCTTAAGTAGACCATTTGATGACTCTGACAAGTGGATAAGCCGGTCTGACTGTAGCCCCTGTAATCATACAGAACATCTCCATCATCACGGAAAGCTTACTCACGTCCTTCCTAATGAATCTTTCCACCGCAGAGAAAACACTGTTGTGGTTTCTATCAGCATAGAGTAGTCTGCTATGTTCTAGAACATCCTGTGTAGAACCAAAGAGTGTGCATGCTTTTGTGTCTGGCTTGTTTCACTCAACATAATGCTTTTAAGACGCATACGGTTTCATGTCGCAGGAGTTTGCTCTTTTCCATAGCTTTCTAACAGCCTTGTCACTGGTCACCAAAACCCTGAAGCTGTGGCTTAAGCTTCCCTTCGAAGGCGAACTGGCTGCAAGTCTGTGTTGAACCAACAGCAACGAGTCAATGAGTCCTCGGGAAGGATTCTGGTCCCCCCAACACCCTGAGCACAGGTGATGGGCTACAGGGTTGACAGGGGAGCTGGGTCAGAGCCGGAGGGAAAGACCTTTACAAGCACCTCTGCATTTACAGCCCTCCCGGGGCAACGCAGATGACAGACACACTTATAAGGACGGTCCCACTGCCTTGTCCCCTGACGTGGAGGAGCTTTGGCAACCTTGTTAACTGTTTGTTTCTCAGCTCCCCTCCCAGGTCCTCGGGATGACAGGACAGAACCTCGGGCTGCCTGTGACAACATCCTGCCCCACACACAGACCCCTAGACCCTACGTGTGAGCAGACTGTCCCCTCCCACGGCCCCTCCTCTGCTTCAGCTTCTCCCCGTTTTCCACCTCGACCCCCTAGTTCTAACTATTCTTGACAGGAATGATTCTTAGGCCACAGAGGTTGACACAAAAATCCTCCATTCTTGTATTTTCTCCAAAGACACCCAGAAATGCGTTGGGAGGGAGGGAAATGTACATCCTTGCCCATTTAACAGGTCACAGGTGGCGTCACAGAAACCCTGATTTACTATCGTATAGATGCTTTTCCCTTCTCTTCTCACGAAAGACTCTGAAGGCCTGGGCAGCGCTGGCTCAGTTTCCCCGCCAGCAGCTTCAGGACCCACCAGGGCAGCGCTGCCCGGCTCAGCGCACAGCTGTCGCCGAGGCTGCCCGGAGGCCGTCAGAGGGGCGGGGGAGGGGGGTGCTGCCGCTTGCCCAGTGGACTCAGACCTCTCAACACACAGCGCAGCGTGGAGGGAATTCGGCGTGGCTCGGAAACAGCGGCCTTTTAACAAGCACGTGCCCCGTCCGAGGCCCGGCACCACCGGGAGAAAGACGGCCGTCCAAAACAGCAGCTCCCTGAAGTGACAGGGCTTTGACTCAAGCTCCATCTGTCACCGAACAGCAAACTCTCACGCCGCTCCCTGTCTGCAACAAACAAAAGAAAGCCCCTTTACTCAGTGAGGTAACCCTGGAGGCAGTCTCCCCGAAGTCAGGAGTCAGATGCGGAGATCCACGTGTTTCCACCACTCCGATACCCACACTGGAATCATTAGCCAACATCATTAGATGAGAGAACAACAAAAAGATAAACACTGGACAGAAAATATAAAACATCTCTATTTGCAGATGATTTCATTGCAAACTAGAAAAATACAAGAGATTCCATGGACAAACTGCTAAAAAAAATGAGAGAATTTAGTAAGGATATAAAATTAACATTAAAATACCATAAAATAAATAGCTTTCATCAATTCATACAATAACCGATTAGAAGATATAATAGAAGAGAAAATCCCACTTACAGGACAAAGAAAAAAGGGAAAATATCTCAGAGTAAAATTTTTAAAAATTGGGCAAAACTTTCATAAGAAAAAACTTTAAAACACCCTTAACAGACACGAAAGCGGATTTAATAAATGGAAAGACATACCATGTTCTTGGATAAGGTAACTCAACAGCCAAGGAAAGCAATTCTCCCCAAGTCAATGCATAATTTACAGAATTTTCTTCTGAAATTAGATATATTTGCTCTGACATTCATATGAAGAAAATATGGCATTGTCTCTGCAGATTCTGTTTTTGTTTACAATATTAAAATGTGTATTAGCAAAAATGGGTCAATCTTCAAATGAAATGTGGCTTCCACAAATAAATAAATAAAAATTTAAAAATAAACAAACAAACAAACCAGCAAGAATCATCAGGAAAACTGTGAGAAGAGTGATAAACTGGGGGCACTCGCCTGCCAGATACTGAAACCTACCACAGAAGCTCTATAATGGAAACAGTGTGCCTGTGGCATATGGCTGGGCTTACAAACTAATGCCACACATCAGAAGGTACAAAAGACCCAGGTAATATGACAGTCACCATACAACAAAATGATATATATGAAATCTTTAACTAACAGGGAAAACATGGTCTTTTTAATAAAAGGTGTTGGAAAGTCCAGGTAACCATTAGGGGAAACACAAAATCGAATCGTTGCCCAACATACAATAGAATAAATTCCATATGGATCAAAGATTTAAATGTGAAAAATGAAACCATTAAAAATGTTAGCGCGGGGAAAACTTTACTATTGTCCAAAATATAGAGAGCAAATTGTTCTAGTTCTAAGGAGACTTAAGAAACTGAACAACTAAACACATCTGGATATTGACTGAGTCCTAGTTTGAACAAACCAGCAGTGAAATATATTTGGGGGGGGCAGAGGGGAAACTTGACTATGGACCTGGTATTTAATGACAGTAAGAAATTATTGTTCATTTTGTTTGGTGTGATGATTATATTATGGTTAAGCAGAAAATTGTCATTTTTTTTACAGATGCAAATTACTGAATAATCTGGGGTGAAATGTCATATTTTCAGCAAAAAAGTGTTAAGTTGAAGCGATTTTGATGTAGTAGTGTAGGAACTCAAAAAGTCTGAATATTTCCAGTTTTGGAAGCTCATTGCCTTTTTGTCCTTATCACAGTTAGAAACTATAGTTTGAATTCTGTCATAAAAAACATTCTAGAGAATGCTCCAAATGGTACCCAGATCAAATGACTTAATACCCCAGTGAAGCTGGCCCAGTTCCCTAGGACTGTCGCCGTCCTGAAGGCCAGCCAAGGCAGCTGCCAGGGGTTTTTGCAAAAGGGAAAGAGAAAATAATTCCTCCCAAAGATGGCGAGGCCCCCAAGTCAGATCTGAGGACGGCAAACCAGTGGAATTGCCCAGAAGGATTCCTGGAGTGGGGTGTGCCCGGAGCACTCCCAGCCCCCTGCCCTGGGGATCCGGGCAGCCCGGGGAAAATGAATTCTGGGGCCCAGGGGCAGCTGCACCTCCTCAGCTCTGCAGGCGTGGCCTCCAGGTAAGCGATAAGGAGGGAGCGCTTTCGGGTCCTGCTGGAGAGCAGCCCAGGATGCCTGGAGACGGAGCCGTTCCAGCAGCAGGAAGGGCTGTGCCCGTCACTTCCCCACACATCCTGGGGACAGCTGGCTGCTGGCGTGGATGAGAGGAAGGGAGGGGGTGGAACCAGGGAGACTCTGTCTTGTCACCCCAGCCCTCTTTTATTCCAAGGATGCTACGGCATGGGAGAACTCGGTCGCACAAGAACAGGGTTGAAAGCTAGTCTGAGAGAGGAGAGACGATGCAGACTCACCTTTTCCAGGGCAAAGGTCACCACTCAGCTTGATTGAAGCATCACAGATGGTCAGCCAGCTGGTCGCCTGCAGCCTTGGACTGTTCTAGAAAGACGGAGCCGTCGATGTCCGAGAGGTAGTTTTAGGCTCCAAGAAATTTCCTTTGACAATATCTTTACACTTGTCACCTCCCAACTCAAGGTTTACATATTTAACCTTTTTTTTCGATTTATGCATTTATTTTTAGAAGAAGTACTGGGGACTGAACCCAGGACCTTGTGCATGCTAAGCATGTGCTCTAGCACTTGAGCTATTCCCTCCCCCTCATATATTTAATCTTGAATAGGTTTTATTTTCATCTTATAAAACTCTGAAGCTACCCTTGTGACACTGGCCTATGTGGTGACATCAGGCCTCAGCTCCATGTCTGCTCAGTGGCAGAGCATCACATGGGACCCAGATAGGCACACTTCTCAAGCCCTAAATCTTGTTCACCAAAGATTGTTTGCAATTTAGGCTTATAAAACATATAAGCATTCATTAAATACTCAGAGACCCAAAGAAACCTGGTCTTTTAAAAAAAAACTATCTTCAGGTTCAAAAATCAAAATTCTCTTGGTGCAATTCTTACTATTTTTCAGTTTTCCTTCCCTCGTTTTCTGGTCTTCAGTTGTGGTCAAATGCCTGTTCCAGCCCCCTTCAAGCCGCCTGCACCCTCACCCCTGCCCGCTGATAGTTGGCACTTCACCCTCATTCCAGCCCTGCACCCCTCGCCCCAGCCCTGCCCAACCCGGATGCTGGAGTTGCACACAGGACTGCATTCCATGGCCCCCAGCCCCAAGCTTCCTATCTGTGCAAACAAAACAAAAAGAATATTCCCCAGGGTGGTGTCCACTGTAAAACAAAGAATGCTGTCCACCCTCCAGTTCTACAAGGATTAAGTCATGAGCCACTGCAATCCCCGACCTGCTGTGCACTCTGAAAGGACCTCAGCACAAAAAACAGGAAGCAGCACTCTGTGCTTTGGAAAAACACACCCCTTAAATAGCTGGATGTACATGTCAGGGGGAATTTTAATGAACTCAGATCCTTGCATCTTCCCATACATAGAAAACATTAAAATCATTCACTGAGATATCTAATTTTTATGACCAGCACTAGTCTTTCATTGAGATGTGTGCTTGACTGCACATATTCCCCAGCCAAAAATCACATATTCTTGGTTCTCCCCACTCCCTCAGCTCCTGAGAGGCTGTTTCCCGGGCTATAGTCCTCAGTAAGTTCCCCCAATAAAACTGAACTCATAACTTTTACATCGTATATTTTTCTTTCAGTTGCCATCATGAATGGAGGAGCTGCACCCTTGTGTTTCCCAAAAACCAGAGGGGTGGCAGTGGCTGGCTCCTCTCTCCAGCCCGAGAACATCAAGGGCAAGACTGAGACATGATGTCTCTTCGACATGATTCTGTGAGCAATTGCCTGCTCACGGGAGTCACTTCCAGCTCAACTAGCAAACAAACAAAAAAACTTCAAAAAGCTTTGGGAAGGAGACTTAACTGGTCTGGCCATATCCTCTTCCTTTCCAGAGAGCAAATTCTCTCATTCATTCTTTTTTTTTTTTTTAAATTTTTTGGGGGGAGAGGTAATTAGGTTTATTTATTCATTTATTATTTTTTAATGGAGGTACTGGGGATTGAACCCAGAATCTCATGCATGCTAAGCACTGTATTCTACCACTGAGCTATACCCTCCCCACCCATTCATTCTTTTATTCCACATGCATCCCGCATCCTGTACCAACTTTACATTAAGGATGGGAGAGAAGAGGAAGGAGAAACAGCTACTGCCCTCCAGGAGGAGGGACAGACAGACACGGGTACCAGGTTGATGACCAGGGGCGCAAACAGGTGCTGTGGAACAGACAGGACCATCGGTCATGGAGGGAGTGGGTGCTGGCGAGGACAAGGAGAGCATCCCAGAAGTTCAGGCTGGAAGCAAAGGCTGATGCAGGCACATTTGAGGGGCTGGTGAAGCTGGAACACAGGAGGCTGCAAGTAGGCAGGGGCGGGTGAGTGTCAGGTCTTGAATGAATTTTCCAGAACCTTAAATTATACCCTGGCAATGACAGGGGTAAGGTTTTAAATAGAAGAGGGTAATGTTTGGGTGTGAGAATGCTATCAGGTAAAAGATGGACGAGGGGCATAGGAGATGGGAGACAGAGCTGGGGTGGGGGTGGAGGCTTGGCTGGGAGGCAGTTTGAGGTAACGGTGAGTAAAACTCAGTCTGCAAACCTAGGCTTCAAAACTGACTCCAAAATTAACATCTCTGTGGCCTTGGGCTGAGCTGCAGGTAACAGTTCTTACCTTCCAGGCAGCTAGAAGAACTTAATAAGAAGTGACAGTTCTTAAGCTTTGCTGTGTGCGAGGCCCTGTTCCAACAGCTTCAGGTGTATTAACTCATTAATCCCACAATACCCCACAGGGTGGGTTAACAGTCTCATCCCCATTTCACAGATGAGCAAACAGAGACCCAGAGAGGAGGCTGAGTACCCTGGTCGATCAGAAGTTCAAAAGGCTCAGGACTTGTGGGTGGCATCTGAAGTGAGGGAGTCTTGTGGGACTGAGACCTTTAACCTATAGGGTCTGATAGCTAACTCCAGGTAGACAGTGTCAGAATTTAATTGAATTGTTGGACACCCGGTTGATGTCTGCAGGGCACCAGAGAATTGGCTGGCATCAGGAGTTAAAAATAAACCTCTCAACGCATAGGCAAAATGAGGAGTGGAGGTCAGGCATCTGAGGGAAAACATCATCACAGACAAGCTTTGACCTGCAAACCAGTCTATCGCTCCTTGCTGCTGGACACACAGCTGTCCCGTTGGTGGCTCACTGCATCATGGCTGCTCCTGTACCAACAGATCACGGCCCAGAGACTCTTTGGGGGGCAGAGATCATCTCTGGGAGTGGGGCCAGAGGGTCCTGGACTCCTGCCTCAGATTTGCCTCTTGCGGTATTGATCTGGGAAACTGAAGCCACCCACTTACTCCTTCGTTGCCCCACCTACTGTAGGGGCAGGCAGACTTTTTAAGAAGCCGGATATTAAATGCCTTAGGCTTTCTAGTCCAAGAAGCAAAAATACTGTATAGGGATTTATATAATCAAAGAAAAATATTTAATTGGTGAACGTAAACTATAATAATAATTGAGCATAATTTTTTTTGTAATATAGGTCTAGTAATGTGAATAATTGAATTTGGGGGGGGATAACATTTCACTTAACTGAAGTTCAAAGCCAGTGTTGCCTATCATCAAGACTAATTGCACATGTGTATCTGTTAATGCTGATTTCTTATGAGATTTTACATATTTCATCCTTGAAAATGTCTTCCCGTGGATAGGTATTTCCCAGTACTGATAATCAGTCAATAAGCATAGGATTTTTAACTGAGCATATTTATTGCTTCAAAGGCATTTATAGAATTCTATGAGATTTTTCTATTGATGTTTGCCTTTTAGCAGATTAATCACTTCAATAGAAGCTTCTGTGGAAGCTCCTGAGTTGCAGTTAAATGGATTTTGCAGTGTGGAAATTTCTTTGGGGTTTGCATTAAGTTCTAAAAACTGCTGCTGGAACCGTAGTTTGAGCTCAGATAATATACCTGCTGCAAATGTGTGTGGGAATGGAAGTCTTGCTTCGTGTTTCAGCTTTCAACAACATGCTAACATTAGTTGTAATTCCAACAACGTTAGTTCTTACTGAGATGACTTCACCATAGTGTGAATTCCACACATAAACATTGTTTTGCCTTGTGATTTTAAAGAGAATTCATTAAGACACATTATCAAATCTGCTGCAAAAGCTTATTTCCAAAGCTGTTCAGTGTTTGATAACAGTAGCAGTTTTTTTAATCCAGAAAAATTTCAGTCATGGTCTTGAGCTCAGAAATTGAAATAAAACTTCACTACTAAACCACTGAGCTGCGGCATCATAGGCCATTTCAGAAGTTTCAGATATGATTTCTGACAAAAATTCATGGAATTGTTGACAGTTAAGTCCACAAGAGCAACTGAAGTTCACTGTTGGCAATATTGGCTCAATTACACGTTTCAAATATTTTCCAAAAATACCTGTTAATTTAAGAATACAGTAACTACCCCCAGACTTTCACACCTTGTATTATCACAAGCTTTTTAAGTTCATCCTTTTAAGCCTTTTCTACTCCACACATATTTTTTACACATCTTAGCAGATTCTACTTCAGGTTGCACTGAATTGGTTTTCTCAACTTTGAAAGTATTTTTGCCTGTAGGTGTTACACACAGGCCACTGACAAAGGCTAATTCTTCAGTTATTTCCCCTTTGGCATGGGCTCCTCAGATAAACTAACATATGTCAAGTCTTGTAAGAAGAGTCAGGGAAAAACGCTCAAAGTCATTTGCTTTGTCTTCTAATTGTCGACACTGATCCTGATGATGGCCTCAACACTGAGCAACTGACAGCCCTAAAGATGCTCCCTTCTCATGTTTCCCCAGCTGCTGCATCAAACATGATTCAGTTAACCCACCTCAGGTAAGTGGCTTTCCTTGCGTGGCTAACAAATGAGCCAATCAGAAACTTACTTTGGTTGCAGCCTCATTATCATTTTTTGTTTCTGTGAAGAAATTGTGCTGAAATATTCAATTTTAAATCTCCTAATGTTTCTGACCATTGCATCCTCATGAGTTAGAAGTTCTTTGACGGATGTTTAGACTGGTAATGCCAACACATATCGTTTTCTGTATAATGTGCCAGCTACCATATCATTGCACTTTGCCGCCTAATTCAGTAACAAAATAACCCATCCTCCACCATGTCACAGTAGCACAGTAATCTTCGAAATCCACTTTCCTCTTCTCTTGTTTTGACACGATGGCCACAGTGGTAATAAAAAATAAACGTGTGGCAGGGTGGAACACGCGGCACTCAGAATGCTGTGGATTTGTAACCGTCACTGCCGCACGTAGTGCACCAGCCAGCCGGGCAAAACCTCTGTGCCATGCATGCTCTGTGCGGGGACCACGCAACTCCGCCAGTGTAGCAAAAAGCGAGCACAGGCCATTTGCAGGCTTTAAAATGCGGTGGTGTTCCAACTGCATTTACGCAAACTTCCTTTGTGGCTACCGAAATTTACATTTCACATACTTTTCACATCATGAAATGTTATTCGTCTGATTTTTTTTCAACCACTGAATATGTAAAAACCATTCTTAGCTGGGCGGGCCATACAAAAACTGGAGTGGGGCTGTAATTCTTTGGGGACAGACAGCAAGCAGATACCCAGGTCATCCCTGCTTCTCCAGAGCTCTCCTGTTCCTGAAGGGTACGCTGCCCTGGAAGCAGGTGCCAGGGGCTCGCTGCTGGCCCCCTGGGGGGAAATGGAGGGACAGCAGCAACAGGAAGGCTTCAGAGAGAAGGAAAAAAGGAGGGTTTTCTGATCATCACTAAAACGTAATGACTCTCTTTGTTTTTTCCTCCACTTGCATCTCTTATTTTTACCTTTGCTCAGGGAAACCTCAAGGGTCTCCCTCTTTCTTCATCCAGAGGCATGGCCCAGGACCTCTCTCACATAAAAGGGCCTAGGGTACAACTCATCTGGATTTGCACAATTTGCCTAGACATGGGGCACAGATGGGAGAGGCAAGAGAGGCTAGTGGCTGCCACATGGGAGAAGCAGTCCCTGGGACGGGTCGCCCAACTTTGTGACACAACCCCCCAGAGACGCTGCTGGAGACACCAGCCTGACACCCCGCAGGGGAGGGGCTGAACCCGGGTGGGAATTACGGACCCTGGAAACCAGAAGGGACAAAAATGACTTTGGGAGAAAGGAGCAGGGTGAGGAACTGGGGTTCAGGGAAGGAGGAAGGGGAGGCAGCAGAATCTCTCCTCTCCTCCAGCACCTCCTGGACACTGTTTTAGTTGCATCCTTAAATGAAAAGAAAATCAGAGACAAACCTGGCCCACATTTCCAAATTTATGAAAGCCACGTCCAGTGTGGTTCATTAGAACAATACGGTCGTTCCAGAACAAATACACTGACGGCCCAGAAGCCAAGAGTCCACATATTAAATTAGTCTCCCCGGTGACTCGGCCTCCAGGGTCGAGCTTGGCTCGGAGAACTGGCAAGAGCCTGGACTAGAAGCCTGAGGCTGTCCCTGGGCAGCTGGGTCATCTTGAACAAGCTGCTTAAACTCACAGCTCTTCTCAAATGTAAAGTGAGGCGCTGGCCAGTGATTCTCAAACTTGAACGTGCATGTGAATTACCTGAAGGCCTGGTTAAGCCGCAGGCTCGGAGGAGGTCTGGGCCCGGCCTGAGAGTCTGCGTTTCTAACGGGCGGTGATGCCGATGCTGCCGTCCCCGGACTTCGCCGAGTGGCCAGGCACCAGGTGCTCTCTGTCCCTCTGGTGGGCCTAAATCATCTGAAGGGTCAAGGCAGGCATGGGGCTGTTCTCTTATCAAAGTGCCCAGGCTCTCCTCCCATCTCCCTTTAACATTGTCTCAGTCACCATCACCTGCTCGCAGGAGAAGAACCGACGTCTCCCATCCCAGGCCTGACTTTCCCCCTTCAATCCATTCTTTTACATTAAAGCACCTCCTTGACATCTCCACGTTAATGTCCTGTCCGTAAACCCCTAGTGCTCAGTCCTAAACTGCACACCGACTACATGGCATGACTGCTGGACCTTAGACACTGCCCCTCCGGGTACCAGCACTACCTCCGCCGAGCCACTCCAACTGCCTCCCTCCACACATCTCCCTCTCAGCACCCACCCCTCCCCTCCACCCCCAAGGACCATGGCTCTCCTTCCTGCGCAGCTCTGGACTCTACCCACTTAGAGACAGCTACTTGCAAGGCCTCTCACATCCTCATCACATCGGGCTTTGAACATCCTCCTTCCTTCTCTGAGATTCTAGAACATTCCCACCACCACCTGGTAACTCCCATTCACCCAGCAGAAATCAGCCTAAACCCCGATTCCTCAGGGACACACCCTCCAGCTCCTGGACCAGAGTAGGTCCCTGTTCACGCCCCGATTCTTATACACTTGGTCCAGCTGGAGTTGTTGGCTGGCTGTGCCACCCCTGTGGACAAACAGTGACTATCCTTGCTGCTGTCACCCCCAGGGCACAGCCAGGTGCCTTGCACAGGACAGGTGGTCACAACTTCTCTCATGCAGTCCTGATGTCAACTGCCCCCTCGCCACCCCAGCTAATAAGACATTGTTTTTCTTCGGAGTAGGACTTGCCATCTATAAACTGTTCCTGGGCTTAGTGTCCCAATTGCCTACTTTGATTTGGAGTGTCTTCTGCAGGAAGCAGGGGAGGTATGTCAAGTTCACTGTTTAAATCCGGACGGTGAGGGGGCGTCTCTCCTTCGCTCCTTTTCTCTGATCACTGCCAGGGCAGAGCACTCCTCGCAGAGCAAACTGAGCAGGGGGGGACGGACCACGGTGACCACCTATGTGGGAGGCCTCCCGGGACAGGTTCCCAACTTGACTCCTCCTGGGCCACTGCAGATGTGAAGTCATCGCCATCACACATGGGCAGGAGGGGCCTTCAAAAGGGCGTCCAGGTCTCACCAGCGCCGCATCCCTGCGCAGGGAGGACCTGGGTAAAGTCGTCCCGAGTCAGAGAGGTGGTGAGAATGCTGTGTGAGCCCTCAGCTCTCGGGCTCATGGCAGTGTTTGTCTTGACCCCCGACCACGGGACGTTCACCCGCATTCTACTGTGCACCGAGGTGGGCAGGGCAGGCCTTCGTGCCCAGAGCTGTGCCAGCAGGTCAGGGAAAACACGAGGAGATGTTAAGAGGCACAAATGCAGCCCAGTTTGGTTTGCAGCTAGAAGGCTGTACTGCTGTATTTGAATTTGAGGATCACAGGCACTCTGTCTCCCCAGACACCTTGAGCTCCGTCAGGGGAGCAGGTGAGGTCCCTTAGGAGCTCCACGCAGCTCCAGCCCAGGACTTACATTCATGCACATGAACAGACTTCCTGCCCTGAGACATCTGTCCCCATGCTTGCTCTAAGGAAGGGAGGATATTTTAGGAATAAAGAGAAGGGGTCACATTGAGGGGCCCCCAGCTGGTGGAGGTACTGAGTCTCCTAACATATGAACAAAGGAAATTAAATAAAAATAAGAACAGCCGCAGCTGGCCCCTTAATGCTTTTGAAATGTAGGTTATAACCAATTAGGTTCTGAAAGCTCCCCGTGTTCTATCACTGTTTATGAACTTGGGAACTGGTTTTTTACTTATCTTGTTTTCTGCCTGATCTAAGTCAAATCTCTGAAGGCTAAAAATGTAAGCTACGCCTTCAAGTGGGAAAAGGGACTAGGAGGGAGGCCACTGGAAACATGATGACCAGGTCGGATGACAGTGCTTGTTAAAAAATGGGTCCTTTCCCTAGTTACGCCTCCAAACAGCCTCCTTGAAGTTAGAGAGGAAAATCCTTTATAAAACATTTAAGTAACAAACATTACATTGACGCAAACTACAAAACACACAACCTCAAAATTCTAAAACAGATGTAGGTAGGTAGGTGCCGTGCAGGAGCAAAATCAAGCAGTCAAGGAGCATGATCCAGCTAAGACTCCAGAAAAGAAAGTAAACTGGAAAATAATCCCATTCAATCGTTCATGGAGAACAGTACTCACCTAGTTTCCCACAGGGCGTTTGCTACATTCATATAGAAAAGGCAGGCTCAAGCATGCTGTGGACTCCAGCTCTCTGGTTATTGAACGTTTCTTATATTGCGCCAAGGGTCGCATGTACATTATCTCAGGGAAGCCTGCACACAGCCCCACAGTGGATCTGACAGTTATTCCCATTTTACCAAAAAAAAAAAAAAAAAAAAAAAAAAGGACAGGGAGGTTTAGAGAAGTAAGCCATTTGCCCAGGGTAAGTGCAAGGATTTGAACGGACCGTAGAGCTGAACACGGCGGCGGCTGCACCCCGGGGCTTCCCGAACATCAGCCCAGAGTGGGTGGCTGATACGCGGGGCCACCCTCCGCTGGTCCTACGAGACCACGCGAGGCTGAGACGGGAAGCAGCGTGGCCCAGCCCCACCACCGGGGTAAACTTAACAAGGGCCAGTCTCATGGGACACCTGAGAGCCACTGACAGGATAGGATGTCACATCAAGCCACTTCCAAAAGGGAAGGTGACAAGAAACAAACTGTGGAAGTTTTATACATATCTGCTAACTTCTGCCTTTCTTGGAGGCTTGTTGATCATATTTTATAATGCAGGCTAAGTTGTGAATTTTAATTACTCATTGATATATTTAATTAAATAAACTTCTATAATGAAACTACATTTTAAAACGTTCAATTCAGGCTTGTCGGATTAGCCACGCACACCTCCGTGCTGAGTCACTGCTGGCTGCGGGCGCACGATCACCTGCGTAGCTGCTTACAAACGGATGTCCAGGCCCCGCTTGCAGGTCTCTGCATCACAGGTTCTGGGACAGGGGTCAGCACAGCTGTGCTTTATGAAGTTCTACAAGCAAGTCTGACGTGCAGCAAGGTTGGAACTGCTGCTTTAAGTTCACGAGCACTGGCCTAGCGGTTTGGTAAGCTAACCTGGAGTTCACCCAGATCACTGTTTTTTCCCTAGATCCTGCTTACTGATTTGCTGGGCAACAAAGTGGAGAGGAGCCTGCAGACAACCGCTTCCCCGCCTCGGGTGCTTCTGCCTGGTCACCTCCCCAGCAGACTGGACCGGCCGGGCATGCGCAGACAGACGTCCTCCTTAGGGTCACTATGTCACTGATTATGCTTCAGGTCTTTAAAAATATAAACAACCCTCTGACACCAGCAGAAGTCACCTTAGTTTCAAGGGAGCCGACAAGCCCCATCCCCACCCAGTCCACTACTCATTTCTATGTGAGTCACTTCAGTCACTCACCAATTCAGCACGCTGGGCTCTAAAAAACCAATTCAACACTTTCCACTGGTGAAAGCTGTTCCTTTTTGGCAGACCACTACCCTCCCCCCTGGGGGTAGGGCTCAGCCCTCTCACCTCCTGCCGAGGCAGTAAGGCCCCAGCCCCTTCCCAGCTGTTAGGCTGGCTTCACTGCACCCCCAGGGCCTGCCCCTGCCTGGCTTTTTTCCCTTTGGGTCTGAATCTTCCCCTTTTACTGCAGCTTCAGCTAAAGAACTCAGGCAATTACAGTGATTAATGAGTAAATATGAAGAGTAATATTTACAAAAATAAAATAAAAGCCAAAAAAAATCCCAAAAGTAGCAATTTAAAATATTTAGTTGTAGAGATAATCAAACTATGGTCCTCAAAAGAGACAAAATGTAATTTCTACATGGCCTTTCTACACGTCGCAACCTGAAAAATTCTTGAGTATCTTTCTGGATCTGAGAACACGCAGCTGAACACGCCCACACCAGCATCACTCAAGGCTGCCACCTGCCACCGTGAACGAGGGTGCACCCACTGGTGGCCCCATTTCCTCCATCTTTCACTAGGAGCTTTGCCACCATTTTCCCTAGACCACATTCAAAATGCACTTTACTAAACAAGATTCCTGCTCCAGTACTCTGCTCCTTCAGAACCCAGTTGAGAATGGACAGCGATAAACGGTTAGAGCAAAAAGGAAGCAAGTTGAAGCCTTGTCTTTCCCTCCTCACTGCTCCGGGGCAACATCCCCAGGCCAGGCCGGCTGTGGGTGGCGGGGAACTCACGGTGTGTCCCAACGGAAACTTAGTCTTTCCCAACCTCCAACTTTCTCATTAAAGGTCGTATTTTCAAGGTGTGAAGTTACAGAAAAGAAACAAAAAAGTCCCTGTGTCTTCAGGTAAGTAAGTTGGCGCTAAAACCTGTGGGCCTCTACCTAGCTACTTGTTATGTGTTTAAATCAGTGTTCCAGCTAGAGAAATATTTGGGGGGAGGAGGTCTTTGAAAATTTAAGGTAAGAAATTGGAAAAAATTGATGACAAACACCTTGGGCTCTCCTTGTTAAGGCGAATGCTATCCCAGAAAGTTACGATGCAAGAATACCCTGGCTCTCCCACCATGGTCTGCTGCGAACAGCCGAAATCGGGGACCTTGGCTGTATGTAATGCCAAAGAGAAAGACACACACACAAACCGCTGGACCACTTACCGTACCGAGTCCGTCTTCCACAAAAGGTAACGAATCCTTTAAACACAGGGATACGCAGAAAGGCCTAGTGGAGGGGAAGCCCGGGCGCCATCCCCGGGACGACCCAATGGACGCGCGGACGCGGTACTTCTGTGTATTATGAGGGACGACAGAGAATAAAATAAGCTCACTTCGCAGGATTTCTTCTCTTGTTCTTTGTACTAAAAATTACATGATGCAAGTTTTCAACCCAGGAAACAAGTCTAGGGAAGGAGATCTGTGGTTAAGAAAATGAGGGCCTCCACGCTGCTCTTCCCAACACCAAGTGCCTCCCAGCGTCGTGTCCTCAGCCACCCCAAGGATACCAGGGAACCGGAACGCAGTCTCAGCATACCAGAGTTGGTTCTTCCCCCAACCTTAATCTTAAAATTTCAAATCTTTTTTAAACATGGCACTAAGACTAAGTTCTGTATCTGGAATGAACCGTCTGATCTACTAACTTTGGTCACCACTACAAAAATGGATATAAAAACGAGTACTGAATTTGTATTCTGAGAGCTAACAAAACCAAGGCCAAAGGAGAAACTGGGAAACTGGCCTAGAAGAAATTCAGCTTTTGCTGCCTCATCACTGTATGTGTTTCCTGATTACAGGACTTATTCTAACAATAAGTTTTAACAACACAGGACCTGGATGGAAGAGGGAACAATGGCAAACACAACAGTTGTCCTGCGGGCCTTGTAATTATCTGCACCCGTAATGATTTTTCACGTGTAATTCTAACGTTCATTAAAGAAAAATACGCCTAGGTTTTCTTGGAGTCCAATATCATACAAAATGTGCCACTTAATCTAAGTAATTAAAATGCTCATGGCCCTAAGAAAAATCTAAAGGAAGTTTTCCTTTCATATGTGCGGGAAGTGTAACTTTACATAGCCAACTTGAACTTAACAGAATCACATTTAACTTTTATTTTTAAGGTATAAGTTTTTTGCCTTCTGAAAGCCACCTTAATATATACTTACTCAGGTTAATTCATAAAAAAGAGGAGACTTTAGGTTAGGATTAGTTCACTGTGGCAGGAATTCTAGACTTTATACAAGAAAGTCCCTGACAGGCCCCCACACAAGGATCCAGGGAAAGAGGAACAATAGTACTTGTATTTCCTCTCGCTTCCAAGCAGGTCAAGGCCTAGAGAAAACCATCCAACTCTCACATTCGTCCTGAACACCAAGAGCTATCAGCACTTTGAATCAGAGAGGAACTGTGAATATGGTAATCGTTCACATAAAGAATCAATTTTAAAAAGTAAAACAGTGGTCTGTTTCACCTCCAATTTTCACTTCCCAAGATTTCTGAGTCTGTGTCGATTAACTACTATTTTCCTTTTTATACATTTGACTGAACTCGCACTCAGTATACCTACCAGACCATACCTGGACCAGGTTGATTGCATAGGAAGATTTTTACTATGTTTACATTTTTCTTAAATTAATTTTAAAAAAGCATAGTAAAGAGTCTGAGGACAAATTATTCAACTGTTTATCATACATAAGACCGCATGACTATAATACAAAGGGGGGTTCTTTTTCATTTAACGTTACAATATACACAGCAAGTCCGGACCAGATCTTACAATCTGCACACAGGTATTTAACCTTTTCCATGCTGTTTATGTTTACAATGCACAGAAGTCCTGTAACCAAACCGTGTAGTAAAGCACACAAAACTGGACTGTAACATAACACAGTATGCAGAAGCATTGGATTTTATGACTTCCTTTATGTAAATAGCAGTTTAAAACTGCTTTCGTTTTTGTTTTTTTTGTTTTTTTGTTTTGTTTTTGGTGCTTGCTAAGATGTGGCAACCAGCACAGAAAAAAATGACCTGACCCATGTATCTTCCTTCACCTCAATTCCTCAACAGCAGTAACTACTGAATCCCTTTCGATATTGCTGGACTCAAGATGGTATCCTTTTATTCACTGTAAACCTTCATGAACTACCAAGTTCAAGAATCATCCACAGGCTTGACATTTAATTACAAAATAAATATGGATTTCCTGATTAACAACAAAAAATTTTTTGTGGTTTATAAAAACGGATATTCCCAAGTTTCCATTCACATTCACATAGTTTTAAGCCTTTCTTTTGTCACTGTTTACATATAAAAACCTGCTTTTTGTTCAGAAAAAGCTGACCTAGTCAGCCACATGGAATTGACCAATAAAAAGTAATGTGGTGTTCTGCTGAGTTGTTTTGAACAGGGTTATCGGCAGAGGTAGATTACTGCTTCTTTTCTAGGCTTCTTTGATCCTGGACAGGTAAATTCCTTATCTTCATTCTCCCAATTCAACCGCTCAAAAGTATAACACCGTAAAATTGGTCAATTTGAAATGGGAACACAAATTTAGCAACTGCCAGACTGTGTTACATTAAGGCAGCATAATCTCAAAACTAGGCACCTGTTAAACACCAGCCTGTTCACTTCAGGTCGCACGTGAGAGTTCTGCTTTACTCGTGCTCGTATTTTGGACCTGTTGGTGCAATCAAGGTCTCGCGTTCAAGTTTACAAGTAGGTTAATCAGGAATACAAGAATCAACTGCTGGTTCCATAGCTTCTGGATCCAGTGTCCCTTTACCTTCAGAAGCCTGAACACATTTAGGATGTAACAGATGTTGTAATCTTGAATTAGATGTCAATCTATTATGTTCAGTACACAGATTGCTGTAAATGTATTGGCTATGGATTCAACAACAGTTCCAGTTTTGTTTAAGCAATAGTACAGCCATAATTTTTCAACTGACATTTAAAAATGGTCTAGTTACACCTTGTGTCAAAGTGCAGAACTGCTACATTATTGGTTACAGACATCTATGTGCTATAAAAACAGCTTTGGTACAATAAATTATCAAAAAAGAAAATAAATTTTTGTAAAATTCACAGCATAATTGTGAGGCAAAAAAGCAGTCACATAAAATTCTGCATTTTTTAAAAATGTTCAGGATGAACAGAAGACATCTTTGTGCAGAAGAAATGGTGGAGATACCACGTGCCGAGAAAAAGCAAAAGAAAAAGTAAAAAGCAGGAAGGGACACAGCTGTAGCTATTTCCATCAAAGCAAACCACTACTTCTGTGACCTTCAACCAATAAGGAAGTCAACTTTATGACACACGCAAAGTGACCTTGCAATACCTTACAATTAGTGGGTCACAAAAGTCTATTTTAAAAGAAAGGCCTCTTGAATTACCCATTCTCTGTGTTTTCAGCATTAAGGACTGTCTGCAAAAGCATGTCCCAAAGTGATTGCATCTGAAATGGTAGGCTCTTCTAATTTCGAGTCCAAATCCATAAGGCCAAAGGTTATCCCAAAGACCACCACTCAGACCTCCCCAGGACTGGCCACGACTGACCCGTTGATTGCTTCTCAGTGCACCTTGGCTAGGAGACCAGTCACGTTCCACTCCTATCTCACTGCGGCCCCGACAACGGGAGGCCCCCAGGATCCCAGGGAACCGCTGCTTTGCTCCTCAGTAGGTTCAGACAGGAGAGTTCTGATCCCGCCACTTAGCATGCTTACTGTGCCTTACAAACGCCAACACCACCGTCCCTTCCATACAGCTGAAGGTGATGGATGCTGTGTGAGCTGGAGGTCCCTCTTCCTGACAGGACTGCGTTTCCGTGCCCAAGTGTGTTTGGAGGACTTAAAAACCCAAATGTCCCACCCCCCCACCAGAAACAAAACAAAAACAAAACAAAAATGGGAAGAAAAAAAAAAAAGGAAAAACGAAAAGGGGGAAAAAAACACCCTCATGGGGCCCTTTATGCAAATTATGTGCAGTGCCTTTTATTTTAAAATTAGTTGGCAAATGATCAAGACCAATGTCAGAACAGTAACTTTTGTGGAATAGAAAGACAAAAAACCCCACTATGACTGGGATGTGGCAGGTTAAAATGGGGGAGGCAAAAAGAGGACACCTCTGAGCTATCCATGAAGATGGGTTTGGACATGGCTCTTTTAAAAACTTCATTGTCCCTTTGCAATCTTTTCAAGTTAAAAAAAAAAAAAGTCAGCTTTGCCCTCTTGTAGCGGTTCAGTGTGTTAATCTCCTTCTGATTCAAGCAGCTTTGCACTTTGTTTTTTGGAAAAAAAACACCACTTCTATAAAAACACACAAGAAACAAACTCAAGTTTCAATTTAGTCACGAGCTAGCTACAGGACTCTGTTGCACACAAACTCCTGTCATGGGGGACTCTTCTCTGTCAGCCCCTTGCCTCATTGTCAGATGTCCTTCAGTCATGTAATGTGCAGGACCTGTATTAGCAGAAAACTGGTACGTTGGATGTCCAGCTATGCCAGTCTCTTGGCGGGGATTGGAGTAGACGGTTAAATTAACGTCCATAGCTCCATTTTGTCCAAAGTCCAAGGTATTAGCAGCCACTGGGCGATTCTGGTAGGCCTGATTGCCTTGATTACCAGTAGAGGAGGAAGATGTGGAGGAAGAAGTAGTTGAGGAAGACAGGGATGTCATGGAGTGGTGACTATGGCCAACCTCCATAGAATCCTGGGTAGAGGAGCTATTTGTTGGAGAATTGTAGACCCTTGGCCTGGTCCGGTTACCCAAGGCTTGTTGTCCATGGTGGTGGTGGTGGTGGTGGTGGTGGTGGTGGTGGTGGGAACTGTTTCCATGGTGGTGATGCAATGCATTCTGCTGAGGGGCTACATGGAACGGTTGTTTCTTGAACGGGATGAGTTTCAACAGTGACTTGTGTGGGAGCTTCAGTGCCTGACCAACCAAGGGGAGCAGGAAATTGCTGGCGCACCTGGAAGAACAGATTTTAAGAGGATTTATTCAGAGAACCATTGCCAAGTTTTAAACTTCAATGAAAAGCTACAACACTAGCATTTACATTAATTAGAGGTTTCTGAAACTTCAATGTGTTAGATAGTTCTGTAACACAAACTTCCACAAACATGTTCAAGAGTGAAAAACATTTTACTATGCAATCTTCAGCAAGTTATACCCATAAACAGGCTCATATATTTTACTGGCCACGTTCTTTCCTTGGGAGCATTGCTTATGCCAGGGGTCAGCAAACTTTTTCTGGAAAGGGCCATAGCGTAAATATTTCTGATGGGTCCCAAAGGAATTCTTTGCTGTCCCCCTAAAGTCCCTCCCCTCTCCATCTTTCCTGTTTTGATAAAAGCCCTACTACTCATCCAGCTGCGCAACCATCCCTCCATTCAGACAGCCAGCAAGCACTACTGAAGCCACCTCCATACCAGAGCCCAGTCTGGCCTCTCTTCTCCATCTCCAAAACCTGACCCTAGATGAGGTCACTACCATCTCTTGCCCAGACTAATACAACAGCCTCCTAAATCAATCAACTCCCATCTTCCATCCTTGCCTTTTTCCAAACCACTTGTCAAATAGGAAGAATAATTCTTTTTTAAAAGCACAAATCCAAGTTAGGCAAGAAAAGGGAATAAAAGGCATCCAAATTGGAAATGAAGAAGTAAAATGGTCACTATTTGCAGATGACATGATATTATAAAGACTCCATCAAAAACCTGTTAGAACTAATAAATGAATTCAGTAAGGTTGCAGGGTATGAAATCAGTAATAGAAATTTGCTGCATTTCTGTACACTAATAAGGAAATATCAAAAAGAGAAATAAAGAACACAATCCCATTTACAATGGCATCAAAAAGAATAAAATACCTAGAAATAAATTTAACCAAGGAAGTGAAAGACCTGTATATTGAAAACAAGACACTAATAAAAGAAATAGAAGACAAAATAAATGGAAAGATAGTCCATGCTCACAGATGGCAAGAATCAATGTTGTTAAAATGTCCAAAGCAATCTACAGATTCAATGCAATCCCTATGGCAAAATTCCAGTGGTCTTTTTCAAAAAAATAGAGAACAAATAATTCTAAAATTTGTAATCCACAAAAAAACCACTGAATAGCCAAAGCAATCTTGAGAAAGAACAACAAAGGTGGAAGCATCATGCTCTGTGATTTCAAACTATAATACAGAGCTGTAGTCACTAAAACAGTGTTGTATAGCATAAAAACAGACACATACATCTATGGAACAGAACAGAGAACCCAGAAATAAACCCACGCATATATGGTCAATTAACTTATGACAAAGGAACCAAGAATATACAATGAAGAAAGGACAGTCTCTTCAACAAGCTGTGCTGGGAAAACTAGACAGCCATACAAAGGAATGAAACTCAACCACTATCTGGTATCAAACCCCAAAATTAACTCAAAATGGATTAAAGACTTGAACCTAAGACCTGAAATCATAAAACTCTTAGAAGAAAATATAGGTGGTAAGCTCTTTGACACAGGTCTTAGTGATGATTTTTTGAATCTGACACCAAAGCAAAAGCAACAAAAGCAAAAATAAACAAATGTGACTACATAATACTAAAATACTACTGCACAGCAAAGGAACCAACAAAATGAAAAGGCAACCTACTGAATCAGAGAAAACATTTGTAAATCGTATCTCTGGTAAGGGGCCAGTATCCAAAATATATAAAGAGCTCATAAAACTCAACTGCAAAAACCCAAACAACCCAACTGAAAAATGAGCAGATCTGAATAGACATATTTCAAAGAAGACATACAGATGGCCAACAGGTACAAGAAAAGATGTTCAACACTATTAATTACCAGGCAAATGCAAATCAAAACCATGACAAGATATCCTCTCACACCTGTTAGAATGGCTATTATCAAAAAGACAACAAAGAACAAATGTTGGCAAGGATGTGGAGAAAAGGGACTCTCACTGTTGGTGGGATTATCAACTGGTGCAGCCACTGTGGAAAACAGTACGGGGGTTCATCAAAAAATTAAAAACAAAACGACCATATCCAGCAACCCTAGTTTTAGGTATTTATCTGAAGAAAACAAAAATACTATCTTCAAAAGATACATGTACCCCCATGTTCACTACAGCATTATTTACAATAGCCAAAACACGGAAACAACCTAAGCGTCCAATGAATGAATGGATAAACAGAACAATCCCAAACCCATGTGCAATCTGCATAATCTGTACAATGCTCATCTCTCCAACCTTTTCCTCCAGCCACCTGGGTTCCGACTATACAGGGTCTTCCTTCCATTCCTCTACCTGGTCAAAATCTTTCAAACGCCTCAGGGTATTTGTACTTACTGTTCCCTTCTGCCTAGAACGCTCTGATTTCTAATTTCTGCTTCGATGCTTCTTCCTCACCCTTTCAGTTCCAGAGTCTCCCCTCGTCACCATGGCTAATGCTGCCCCAGCTTCTGCAGCAGAGGCTACTAGCTGTCCTCAAAAAACATATTCTTCTTCCTGAGCACATGACTGCACTCCATATACTAGTCTCCCCTGTACAAGACATGGCCATGTGACTGTTTTAGTCAAAGGAATATGAATGGAAGTCCCTATGTCATGGCCAGATCTGGCACCTAAAATACCTACCAAGTCCTTCGCCTGCTGGTGGCAGCAGACAACTAGGCCCTCGGGGACGAGCAGTCACAAGACGGTAGGGGAGAGCCACACCACTAACCTGAATACCCATTCAGGACTATTACATAAAAAAGAGTACTTTTATTCCTTTAGCTACCATATTTTGGGGGTCTACTGATCTGTTATCAGTTGGGCCTACTTGAATTAATATAGTCCACTCAACAAACAGCTCTATTACATTAGGTTTTGTTTATTTACTGTGTCACTGTAAGCGCTAGGAAGGCAAAGACCGTGTCTTTAGCACCAGTAGCTAGCACAGATCATTAAGTATTTACTCAATGAAGGTGGTCTCAGAATCAAAATTCCAGAAATACTATTGAATATAATCCAGTAGAAAAACAGAAAGGTCTCAGAAAACACTAATGGTTTTTAAATTATGAAGCTACTCACAGGGAAATATATACACAATCTTGTGGTGGCTCACAGGGAAAGAGAACGTGACAATGAATGTATGTATGTTCATGTATAACTGAAAAATTGTGCTCTACACTGGAATTTGACACAACATTGTAAAATGACTATAACTCAATTAAAAAAAGTTAAAAAAAATTAATGAAGCTACTCAAAATTCATGCATAAGAAGAATGAACAAAATATAACTATACTCCGTCCAGTACCATTTTTCATTTCAGACTTCTCCAAAGGTGACCACACTGACTGTGTCTCCGAACTCTGTTACTGGGAAGCTAAACTGATAAAACTACATGGAGAGCAACCTGGCAACAGCTAACAAAATGACAAACCACACTGTTCTTTGATCCAGCAACTTCATGTCCAGGAATTTTTATCACAGACAAACTGCATGTGTGGATGATTTATATATAGGGTTATTTATTATGGCATTATTTGTGGTAGTAAAAAAAGACTGAAATAAGCTAAATGTCCATTTATAGACTACTGATATGACTTACAGAATATCTAAACAATGGAATACTGTGACTCAAAAAAACAAAAAGAATGAAAAAGCTCTCTATGTAATGATACAGAAAGATACATATACACATACATGTAAATTTTTTAAATATATATGTAACATGTTAAAATAAAAAACCAGGTGTGAAACAGTATGCATGGTATGCTACCATTTGTGTACAAAGGTTAGATGAAGAATATATTTGTATTTGCTTGCATATGTATAAAATATCTCAAAAAGGATACATAAAACTAGCAACATTAATTTAGAAATTGGGTGGCTAGAGGACACAGAAGGGAAGACTGTTCACTGAATCCTCTTTTATGTTTACTTTTAAACCATGTGAATGTATCAACTATTCAAAACTTAAATAAGAAAAGAGCTGAGGCAAATAAGGCACAACACTGACATCTGTTACACGTGGGGGGGGGGGGGGGGGCAGGTGGCTTGGGCTACTCCCAGGATGGTTTTTTGTGTGTTTGCAGCATTTACTGTATTTAGAGGGAGAAAGGGAAGAAGGAAGGAAGGTTGTTCTAGAGAATCAGGGAAAGCCTGGCAGTGATATTTAAGACCTGCAGGATACTCAGTAGTTACCAAGGCAAGGACAGAGGAAAGGAGCACTCCAGGCCGAGCGCAGACAACGGGAGAAACGTGAGAGAGAACACACATTTTATATTCCAAAAAGTGAAGAGCATCCAGTATGACCAGAGAGGAGGACGAGCGGCCTGCGGAGGGGCCGGACCGCCGGAGCAACGGTAACCTTCCTAAGGATTCTGAGTTCTTTTCAGTACAAGAGAAGGCCAAGAACTGGCTGAAAGCAGGGGATAGACATGGATCAGACTGCTTGACTGAACACTGACTTGGCTGCAGAGAAGAGAACGGGATAGACTGGTGAATGAAACTGGATGGTGGAGGACTAGTCAGAATAGTCTTTCTAATCAGATAAACTAGAGATGGTTGTCGCAAGGGGGTGAAGTGAGGTGGGGAGAATAAAAAAACACACAGGCTATTCAGAACGCATGCTCTCCACCCTCTGATTCGCTGCAGGCGTGAGGGAGAGAGGAGGCGCCGGGTGTAGGACCTGAGCAAAAGGGTGAGTTCAGGGCCATTTGCACCAAGAACAGGTAAGGGCAGGAGGGCGGCGGTGGACGTGGAAATGACGGCAGCAGTTCATGGGCCGCATCTGCAGTGTCGTGTTGTGGAGCCTTTCAAAGCGATACTGACAGTAAATGATTAGAAATAAAGGCATGAGGCTCAGCAGTGACATGTAGGGCAGAAATAAAGATGTAAGTGATGTACCTCAAGACGGTTGCTATGTCACTGGTTAGAGCTGTAAGGTGACCAGGAAGTGTGTCAGGTGAGGGAGAGGGACACAGGGCGGGAGGAGGAGGAGAATCCAGAAAGGAGACAGTGGGGGCGGGGTGGGACAGGGGACAAGTAAGACGGAGGAGAGTGCTTCGAAGAGCAGGGGCAAGCCAGTGTTGTCAATGTGAGTGAGGAACAGACCGAAGTGACCGTGTGCCCTCTGGGCACATCATGACAACCACTGGTGACACTTCAGGAGCAGCTCCCGGAGCCAGGAGGCAGCCCAGCTGGGGCGAGCTTAGGAGTTGGTAAGGGGGACAAGACAGAACCCACGGGAAGCAGAAATGCGGGGCGAGAAAGACATGGGCCAGGGAAAGGTTTTGCTTCCGACGGGAGACCCAGGGACGAGCAGGGGCTGCAGACAAGGAGAGACATGGATGGGACAAACGGAGGCTGGTGACACACAGTTGAGGAGTCCCTTTCCTAAGACTGTTCCTTACACAGTGACGAGTGAGAGAGAACAGAGAAGGCAAGACCAAAGGTTTCTAAGAGAAGAAGGGTTTGAAACAATTATTAAAGAGAACGGGAGAGAGACGATGGCTGGAGAACCAGGAAAGCTTGCCCAGGAAGGCTGGTGACCGTGAGGAGGCAGCTGCACACGCAGATTTCTGCACCGGGGACGGGGGCTGGTGTTCATCAACTTCAGTTTTATTTCACTCATCAAATAATATACTGGCCTCTTGTTATAAAACACCACTATGCAGTACTCAGCATGAATTAACTTACTATTTTACAAACGGTATTTAATGAATATTTTTACTACCACCATCTGCTTCACCCCTTAAAAATTTTACTTAATTAGATCTTCTTCAACAGATTTAAAAAACAAAAAACCTCCAAAACAAAAAACGAAACAAAACAACATGGAGGTGAGAATCAAACCACAATTCGGAATCAGATTCTGATCAAAGGTCACGGGAGGCAGAGAGTGCAGTAATTAAGATGAGCCTCAGGAAGTTACTTAGCCCATGAATTCTCAGTTCCCAACGTAACATGAAAATCCACACTGTGTGAGGCTCAAAATGCTGCCACAGTAAATGAATAAACACAGGGAAAAAACACTTGGAGCAATGGCTGGCATGTGCTCAATAAATGTGAGCTATTTCTAAACAAGGATGTGCTTCTTCAGTCATAAATAAATTAGAATGCCTTATAAACGAGGAAGGTACGGCCCTGCAGAGTAAATGACACAATCATTCAGAAGACACCTGGCACCCAGTACTGCCCCCCCAAGACACGGCAGGGCACAGGGCACAGGGCGGTGCCAGGACTCACCTGTGGACTGTGTGTCTCGCAGTCCATGGCCTGGACGGCGGCAGTGAAGTGCCCACCGCTGTGCCGGTGCTGGTGCGTTGGGTCCGACCTGGCTCTCCCACTGTTGCTCGTCCCCGACGATCCACCTGAAGTATCACAGCACAACACACCTTGTGAGTTGAAAGTTAATTCTGTCCAAGTATATATCCTGCAACTGTAACATTAAAACTGGAACTGTGTCACCAAAACAATTTCTATTAACATGCAAGTATACCAGAAAGGCATCCAATTCTCTGCGGTCTTTCACATCAACCACTGAACTAAAATGTAACCAAGTTTGGTTACGTCGGGAAAACTCAAGCATGTAGACCAAGTATTTCCATTTTAAAAACAATTTAAAATGTTGGTTTTGTTCCCAAGCAGCATTTACTGACACATATAACTAAGTGTTGGAGGTTTGGGGGAGGCGACTTTTTTTTTTACTAGCCACAAAGAACAGATTTAGGAAAAACAGTTCTTCCCTACCCGTTAACAAACCTTAAAAACACTTTAAAATAACCCCTACTTTGTAAAGAAAAGGGTAAACATGTCAAAGCCTAATTAATCTCAAAAGAACCGACCTGAGCTTGAAGACGTACTAGAGGTGGTGCCAGAAGACTGCGACTGCTCCATGGCGGGGCTCGTGGACACGCTATTACTCGTGTTTGTACCTTCGTCAGCTGTCTTCTTGAAAAAACTGTGCTGCAGGGCATAGTAAGGTTGAATTCGAGTTTTGGGGTCATAATCAAGCATCCTTAAAATGAGGTCTTTGAACTTCAAGTAGTCAGCTACTGTATGACCCGATTCCCCAGCACGACGCCCACCAGGTCCTCCTGTTTCTACTCCAAGAATATTATGAAGTTTACGGGTTCCTGGTGGTTTATACTCCTAAAAAGAAAGATGAAAAGACTTCCTTTAAATTTGATGGAACATGTGAAAGCCTACATAACATCAAATATGTTTACATATGTGATATGTTGAGGTCGTTATTAAAAAGAATGCTTTATAGTTAAAGCCTCTGTATTCTCGCACATTACTATTCTGAATGCACAGTAGTTCGGAGAAATTCAAAGTAATTTTGAGACCAAAAATGACTATAAAGATCATCTAGCCCAGGGATCAGCAAACTACATCCCGGCCCAGATTCTGTTTTTATACAGCTTCAGCTATGAACTTTTTTTCATTTTTAAAGACTGTGAAAAACAAAGCCAAGCAACAATACGTAACAGAAGCCCATGAAGCCTAAAGCTTTACAACGGGGTCCTTTGCAAAGGCAGCGTGCCAGCCTCTGCCCCAGCCCGGGGGGGGGGAGGGGGGAGGGGGGGCGAACCTCTTTTCTGCCCGATGCACCTGTGAACTCAGGTGTACTTCCTCAGTAACCGCAGCTCATTAAAGCTGTGGGGATCACTCCTAATAAAGAATCCCAGGTCTAACTCTCCCTGCTCCTATTCAGATAAATCAAAAGCAAATTATTTATGCCTCCTTTTAGAAAATATGTTTAATAATAAATTGTCTTAACATGCACTGAGATTTTTTGGAAGCTCATTTCTCAACAAATAACAATATACTCTTTAAAATCCCTAAGACTACTGAATTTATTCAGAATAGTATCAGTGGACTTTTGTTTCTAAGAACAATATAGAAATTTGTAAGAGACCATTGCTCTTACTCTAAAAATCAAGAACAAGCCAGGCAGGCAAACCACAAAATCACTGCTTTGTAAAAACCCATCAGAGAGCTGAGGACTAAAGAAACCACAATTAACTAAATTCTAGAAAATGAAAAGCCTTTCCTAGGAGAGAAGAGACTTATGGTGGGAGAAGAGCAAATGCCACAGATCTGATGGAGAATCCAGCCCAACTCCAAACCAACTTCTAACAGCTACGTGTGGCTAGGCTGAAGAATGGGACAGGCAGAGACCCAGAGAGGATCCCCCAGGGCTCTGCAAAGCTGGGGCCGGAGCAGCAGGCTGGGGACAGATGGCCCTGAAGCACAAGAAGTTAGGAATGGGCTGCTGGCTGGTCAACATGTATAAAAGATCGCTCCAGTCTCCACAAACACTGCTTAAAACCTATGAAAACAGTGGAGAATAGAATCTAAGTCAAACAAACAAAACAAACAAAGCCCAGATTCAGCTAAACTACAAAAGAAATCGACTCAGTCTCTTCACACTCGTGGCCTGGAGAGCGAGAGGCATGCCTCTTTCTACAGGGAACCAAGATTCACTTCCACCTCAACTGTTCTTAAAGACACAAAGTCCAGCATACATTTAACTAATTACAGATATAAGAAACAGAGAAACAAAAACTGGGTCCATAATCAAGTGAAAAAAATAGTAGAAAACCCACATAAATAAATGACCCAAATGTTGAAATTGGCAGAAAGGCATTTAAAAATAACCATGATGAGAAGAATTTACTTCAAAAGGCAGATAACATGTGTGGACAGTTGGGGAATTTCAGAAGAGAAAATTAAAACTATTTTAAAAAAAAGGTAAATAAAAATGTGAAAATTTCAGAACTAAAAAATGCAGTATCAGAAATGAAGAATTCATTTAATGATTTTTAACAGCAGACTGGGTTCAGCAGAAGAAAAATAGTGAACTAGAAGACAGAGCACTAAGAATCATCCAACACCCCCTACAACTAAACAAACAAAAATTAACCAAACACACAAAAGGAAAACAAAAGAAGTAAACCGAACAGAGACCTCTAATACTGAGCACTATAACATACATTTAATTGGAGAATTAGAAGAGAGAGTGAAACAGAACAAACATTTGAAAAGATAATGTCTGAGCATTAATTAAAAAAAAAAAACTGATGAAAGAGATCAACCCACAGATCTAACGAACTTAGCAAACTCCATGGAAAATAAATGTAAAGAAACCTATACAGAAGGACCTAATAGTCAAATTGCTGAAAACTCAAACATTAAAAAAAAAAAGAAAAAAAAAGAAAAATCTGCCAGGAAGAAGAGAAATATTTTATAAAGAGAACAATGCTTAGAAAAACCAATGACTTCTCTTTAGAAATAATGTAATACAGAAAAAAATACCATTAACATCTTTAAACAATGTTATACCATCATTTCTTTGGCCGAAATGTAAACCTAGAATTCTATATCCACTGAAATTTCCGTACCTATGGACAGTATCTTCCCCCAAATAAAGGCGAATAAACGTATTTTCAGACAAACAACTGGTGAGACAATTAATCAACAGAACTTGTTCACTGTAACACAAAAAGTTAAAGGAAGTTCTTCAGGCTGAAGGAACATAATACCAGATGGAAATCAGGAACTGCAGAAAGAAATGAAGAACTAACTATATGGGTAAAAAAGAAAGAACTTTTTATTATCTTTATTTTTTATGTCTTTTTAAATCTCCTTAAAAAGTCCTTTTTAACTTAAGCAGCTGATGTGTCGTGAGGGTTATGACAAGCACTACACAATGATAAGTGTGGAAGGGTCAGATAACAGCACACAATTATTACATGGTTTATCAAGTGATATCCTGTTAAG
Organism: Camelus ferus; assembly: GCF_009834535.1. NCBI lineage: Eukaryota > Metazoa > Chordata > Mammalia > Artiodactyla > Camelidae > Camelus > Camelus ferus. Next base: position 7,167,759 of record NC_045696.1, read on the forward strand.
GTCAACTGACAAGTTAAAATGCACATAATAAGCAACATTAAAAATTACACAAAGAGGAACAGCTAAAAAGGCAGTGAGAGAAGATGAAATAAAATATGAAAAAGTACTCAACTCAAAAAAGAAGTCAGGAAAGAAGGAACAGGGAACAAAGAACAGAGAAGAAAAACAGAACACAAATAAGACAACAGTCTAAAATCCAAACCTGTGAAATATTAAATGGGCCAAATAGTCATTGTGAAAGAAAGATACTGATTGGGTTAAAGCATGACTCCACTACAAGTTGTAGACAAGTCATACTTTATATATAAAAGTATGAACACATTTAAAGTAAAGGGTAGAAAATATATACTATGAAAATGTTAAGAATTAGAAAGCTGGTACAGCTCTAGTAATATCAGACAGAGTAGACTTAAAGACAAACCATCAGTAGAGATAGAAACACTTCATGGGGATAAAAGACTGAATTTATCACTAAGTCCTAATAATACTAAATGGGTATACCTATTAAGAGAGCTTCAAAAAACAAACAGCAACTAAGATAAGATTAAGTGAAACCCAGAATTATTACTGAAGATTATACACTCCTCTCAGTTATTGATAGAACAAATATACAAAGACACAACGTAAGAATGTAAAGAAAAATATCAAACAACCTGAACTATATTGACATTTATAGACCACTACACCAAACAAATATAAGTGTTCATGAAACACACACCAAGACAGATTACACGCTATGTATAAAACAAGTCTCAATGGATTTTAAAGGAGAAAAATCATGTTTTCTGACCACAATGCTACTACATTAGAAATCAGCAAAAATAAGATATCTTTAAAAATCCTTTGACTTTTGAAATTACATAACATTCTAAATAATGAGTCAATAAAAAAAATCACAAGAGAAATTCGAAACATTTCAAAATAAATGAGTGTTAAAACATAACATATCAAAAGCTGTAGGATGCAGCTAAAGCAGTGCTTAGAGGGAAATCTATACCATTAAAAGCTATAGGAAAAGAAGAAAGTTTTTCCACATTCAGAAGCTTGAAAAAACCAAAGTCAACCTAAAGTAAGGAGAAAAAAGGAAATAACAGAGGGAAAATCAATGGGAAAGAAACTAGACTAAGAATATGAGAAAAATCAAAAGCCAGTAGTCTGAAAAGATCAATAAATTTACAAATTTGATAAACCCCAAGCGAGACTAACAGAGAAAAAAGGAAAGAAAACACAAATGACCAATATCAGGAATAAAAGACAGACTATCACTACCAGATCCTCCAGAAATTAAAAAGACAATTACAAAGTATTATAGGTAATTTTATAACAAATCCAACAACCTAGATGAGAAGGACAAGTTTCTTGAAATATGTAGCTACCCAAGTTGACTCAAAAATAGCTATATATTTATCAAAATATGTCAACTACAATCAATAAAGAACATTCCAGGTCATGATAAGTTCCACTAACTCCGTTAAACATTTACAAAAGAAATAATGCCTATTTTATACAAATTCTTTCAGAAAAATCAGGAAAGAATACTTCCCAATAGTTTTGAGAACAGCATAATCCTAAAATCAAAATTTAGTGAAAATATTACAAAATTTTAGACAACTATCCACTTAACTACAAAGAAACTAATCTCCTATCAACAGATTAGCAAACTGAACCCAGCAACATGTAACAGGATAGTATACCAAGAATAAGTCTGGCTTACCACAACATGAGCTGAAATTATTACAAAAATTAATTAATGTACTTCACCACAAAACAGAAAAAAAATCGTATGACCAGTAGTAGAGTGCATGCTTAGCACGTACAGAGTCCTGGGTTCAATCCCCAGTACCTCCATTATAAGCAAACAAACAGCTTCCAAATCATGTCTACAGATACATGAAAGGCCATGTGACACCATTTAAAACCCATTCATGATTTTAAAAAACAAATTATAAAAACACCTCTCAAAATATTAAACATAAAAAAATCACTCCTTCAAGTTGATAGAGGGCTATGAAAAATACACAACTAAGTCACTGATGTTGAATGACTTTTCTTTAAGGCTTAGTACAAGGAAAAATGTCTGTTCTCATCATTACTATTCAATATATGGAGATCCTAAGTCAGTATAACAAAATAAAAAGAAATAAAGGCATACAGATTAAGAGAATGAAACTGTTCATTCATGAAGATGTAATTATTTAACTAAAGTCTGCAGAATCCCAAAAACAAACAAACAAAAAAACCCCTAGAACAAATAGGTAAATTTGGCAAGGTGTTAAGAAAGTCAATATACAAAAATCTACTGTATTTCTACATATTAGCAATGAAAAATTAGAAATGGTTTTTTAAAAATGACACTTAAAATACCCCCCAAATTAAAACCTTAGAAATAAATTGAACAAATTTAGTGCCAGACTTCTGCACTAAATGCTACAAAATGCTAAGAGAAATTTAAGACCTAAATAAATGGATAAACCATGTTCATAGATTAGAAGAGTCACTACTGTTAAGATGTCCATTCTCCTGAATGGAATCTCGGTGCAATCCTAATCAAACTCCCAGCAGGACTTTATATACAAATTTATAAGCTGATTCTAAACTTTATTATGTAAATAGAAAGGACCTAGAGGGGGAAAAACCCAACAATTTTGAAACAGACGAGAAGAGCTGGTGGACTTATACCACTTGAATTAGAGACCTACCACAAAGCTACAGTAATCAGCAATGTGGCACTGGTTCAAGGACAGACAGACCAATGGAAACAGCAGAGTCCAAATAAAGATCATCACACAAAAGATTGATTGCTTTTGGATAAATGTGCCAAATCAGATCAACAACTTAGTGGTAAGCATGTGACAAAAATGAACTTCAACTCTTATATCCCCATCCCATACTCAAAAATTAATTCAAGATAGACCATGAACTCTGACCATAAAAGCTAGAATCAAAACAAACAACCTTCAAAGGAGAGTATCTTCACCAACTTGAGGAAGGTAAAGATTGTTCATAAAAAAGGGTTGACAAATTTTATTTTGTCAACATTAAAATTTTCTGTTAATCAAAAACTACAACTAAGCAAATAAACGGGCAACTCACAGTCTAGGAAAAAATACTTGTCACATATATGTGACAAAGGCTTATATCCGTTATATGTTAAAAAAAAAAAAAAAAAACTCCTACAACTCAATAATTAAACATTCCTATAACACACAGGCAAAAGACTGGACAGACTGTCACAAAAGAAGATATATGAATGGCTAATGAGCACAAGAAAAAGTGTCAGCATTATTAGTTGAGAAGCAATGCAAATGAAAACTGATATATACCCATTAGAACGGCTAAAATAAAAAAAAAACATATCAAATGGTGAGGATGTAATACAACTGAGCACTCACATGTAGGGGCGATAAGATGATAAGACTTTGTGGGACTATTTGGCATTTTCTTGTGAAAGTAAACACACATAAACCCTAATGACCTGGTAACTCTACTTCTAAGTAGTGACCCCAGAAGAAGAAAAACCTGTGCACAAAAGATCTATAAAAAATGTTCCCAGTAGCCTTATTCATAATAGTCCTAAAATGGAAGCAACCCAAACCACCACTGACAGGTAAATATAGATAAATTATGGTATTTCCATTCAAAGAAATACTATGATGCAATTAAAAGGAATAACCTCTTAGACACACAACAATATGGATGAATCTTCAAAAACAATGTCTGTTAAGTGAACAAAACAAAATAATAAATATTATAGATTCCGTTTACATGAATTTTACTTATGAGTAGTTAAAACTAACTTATAATTACAGAAATCAGAGAGAGTGTGGGATGACAGAAAAGGGTCACAAGAGAGGTGGTAGAAATAGTCTTTTAGGTAGTGGATACACTGCTGTATATAAAAGTTAAAACTCAACAAAGTGAACATTTAAAATATGCAAATCTTATTGTATATAAATTATACTTCAATAAAACAGCATCATTTGCAGTCTTAATTCTTCATCCTCCTTCCCCACCAAAGGAAAAAAATACATAGTAAATATGAATTTCATTACTAGGAAGCAAAAATGGGCTCTTGAAACATAAAATGAGAAATTAAGAGTAAAAATAAAATCACTAAGGAAATAAACCACACAAACACACCCACTGACAGTGCATGCACTTCTATTTATACTTATGGTTAGAACCCCTAGTGCATCTGTCATAATGTAATCATTTGGTTACAGATTTGATTTTTTTGTTGTTAAAAATTTATTTCTGTTTAAAGAGAAATAATTATTTTATACTTTTAAAAATTAATTTTAAGTCAGTTGCTAATTGCAGCTAAGGAAAATCTCATAAAATCTATAATTAGTATATATTAAATGTAGGTTAAGATACTTTCAATTTTAAGAAGTGAAAAGATATATCTACTGTTTTTTGAAATGCCCCCCAAAATAATTTAAAATAATAATTATTATAGCCCAATTTTGGAGAAATGATAGGTTACAGCCCATAGTTAACTGTGGTTTTTCTAAAGCAGAGATTAGGGAAATGGAATGAGATGAATGTTTCATTTAGAAAAAGGGAAAAAATAACAGAAGTAGGCAAAAAACTTCAAATTGGAGAAAGAAGCAGTAGCCTGTATCACAGAGAGATAAAAACATTAAAGAGGCCTCATATCCTCCATGCTAATTAAAATCAACTGGTAGGAGCTACTTCGAACGCTGGTGAAGCTAAGGATGAGTCCCAGGCTGTGCTCTGGTTCAGTGGGGAACGGGGCCATGACTGATAAGCTATGTGGACAAAGGAAAAGGACTCAGGATGTCTGCTTGGTATTTTCCATCCTTTCTTTATGTGGAGTAGGTGTAATTTAGCTGCCGGATATTGCACCGCCTAAAACTTTAGACAATAAGGCAGAATGCAGTAAGTTACAAATCAGCTGTGAAAGCTATAACATTTTTCTCTTTAATGTTCTAAAAAAAATTGATATTAAAAGTTAAGACTCCATAGCTGAAGGTGAAGTACAGCAAACAACATCACCTTCACTTCACTGGAAATGACCCCTGGTGGCAGCATCGCTAAAATGCAAGGGCAAAATAAAAACCAGTGAAAATGCAACCTCTTAAGTGCTAAAAATGCAGAACTACAATCACAGGGTGTCTGGTATATATATCACACACAATCATGTATTTATAGATTATATCCATCCTATACTAGAAATAAACTAGATTACAAAACACACGATTATTTTCAGATACATAAAACGAGGTAAATCAAGATGTAAAATTGTCATTATTTACTCTTTTAAACTGACACAGTTTAGGTATCTGAAAATTACTAAAACAAATCTAACATTTTAAAAACCTCACTTCCAAAGATTTTGGAGATGTGAGATTCCTGCTATCCATGTCATCAAGCTGGGAATCTGAAATCTATCAAAGGACCGTCCAGTCAGTTCATATTCTTGTCACAAACTGCTTGAGTCAAAAATCCTTTTCTCTCAACTTAAAAAAAAAAAAAAAAAGCCATTTACTGCAGTTATGACTTCTACTGTTCACAGCTGCACTACTGTGAACTGTGACTTCACTATACACCCAAACTATAAGACACAAAGGCCAAATCTACTGATTCTACCATTGAAACAAGGAAGGGCAATTTGATCAGCTGCCTCAAAAGGCAGGGACATATAGGTTTTTTCATTTTTTCAGTTTTATTAGGTAAAACTGTTTACAATTTGACTGCACATATACAGTATATTGCATGTGGATACATATACACTACATACTGCACATTTTTAAAATACATATATATACATATTTACATGTATATACATATATATACTGACATATAGCTTTCAAAATGAAGCCTTAAAGAGAACCCTGAGGATTAATCAAACACTGGTCTGTAACAGATACTTTAGGTCAAACTATAAAAAATACATATACTTACGTTACCAATGGGACCAATTAAATATAACACAGATTTCAAGTAAATACAAAGTATGCTTAAAGACAGTTCAGTGAAAAGAAATAAAGGCTCAAAAAAAAATTTCCCTGTTTTACCCGTTTTCCGTCTTTGGTCTTCTTTAAGTTCCAAGTGCCATCTGGCAACTTCTCAAAGAACTTTCTTGCTTTTGGTGCTTGGTCAAGAATATGAGCAGGTGGAATACCCAGAACTTCCACTATTTTATTCATCTGATCTACCTGTATTCAAAATAAAAACAAAAACCCTGTAATTTCTACTGTAGTACATCCTACTTCTGCTCATCAATTCATTCATTCATTTATAAATTATAAATGCAGTGAGGGAGCAGGCGCACTTCAGGCCTGGCACAGGACGAGTGCAAGGGCCATGGCAGGGCCTGCGGCTAGACCAGACAGGAGGTCATGTGCGGGGACCGGTGGGAGAGAGGGAACGGGAGCAGAGGAAGCAAGGGACCTTCAAGCTGCTCAAAGGACTTTGGCTATTACTGTGAGTGCGGTGGAAGCCACTGAAGTTTCAGGCGATCTTAATATTAAGCCCATGGAAAAGGTACTATTACAGGGTAATATTATTTATTATTAAAAGGAAAACAAATATACACTATGGCAGTTACTGCCAAACAGGAGCTCACTAGCTACAGTGAAGTGACTGAAAAGGAAGGCAGAAGGGACAGGTGCGTAACACTATTTATTCACAGCTGTATAATTCAGGACAGGTCATTACATTTCATTAGTCTTTCTTGTCTCACGTGTAAATGAGCGGACTGATCATGATCTGCAACTTTTAACTTTTCTTTAAAAAACAAACAAAAAAACCAGAACCCCGCAAGTGAATAGTTTCAAAACCCACTGAAAGCCCAGCTCCTCTGACTGTGAGGGAGCCTGGCCTCTCCCTCCCTTGCCCTCCCACCCCTCCCCGGCACTGCCTCTGACCTTCAACAATCTTCTAAGAACAAAGACTGAAAGCCTGGGGACTAGAAGAATCACATTAGTCTGTAGCTCTAACTAGGTTCTCTAGTCCTAATTTGCCCTAAATTATTGAGATCAAATATCCACTAACCCTACCTACTGGTCATTTATTTTAACTCCAAATCATACCCTCAAAATTTACAGTGACGTTCACACTGTTTTTAGGGCGGCCCTCAATTCTTCAATATCATCTTTTTCTGTTATACTTAAAAATCAGTAAAATTTATACCAAAATACTTAATGTTTTCTAATCTAATTTACCGTTCTCCTTCATCAGCAGATTGAAAGATCTCACCTTCTATTTCGTAATTCTACACTCACCATTATATAACTGAAAAAATTAAAAATGGATAAAATCAAAACTGACCTAATACTTGAATGATTAAGCTGGTAAACAGACACCTTTTCCTAAAAACAACTTGAAGATTACACTGTCAGAGGTTAAAAATAAAAAACCATGAAAACAGAAACAGAATTTTTAAAGCGATCCATCATATACCTCATTGGCTCCACTGAACAGAGGTTCTCCAGTGTGCATTTCAACCAAAATACACCCAAGGGACCACATGTCGATAGCAAGGTCATAAGGCATTCCCAGCAGCACCTCTGGAGACCGATAAAAGCGACTCTGAATATACTGGTATATCTGAAATACATTTCAAAATAGTATTAATGCCAAAATAAGTTCTTTTAAATTGTGGTCAACATTAGATTAAGAATAATACTCTAATATTAACAAAAAAAAAGTTATTATAGTTTCATTTACTGATTTCAACATTAGACTGTGAATGTTATTTAAAGAACTAAACATTTCAAGGAAGTGGTTAGATCTGTGAAATACAAAATACACAAAATTCAAGCTCTTTCATTTAATTCCATCCTAACTGGTAATCAAGATGTATCTCAAAAATTATTCCTTATTAGAAGAAAATATTATTGAGAACAATTTATTTCCCTATTATTCTTTCCTGCTATGGCTAGCACTTGGTTTACCATGAATTTAACAGTTAAACTGTATTTAACCTAAATAATTAAGGGTCAAATAAACTCAGTACAATGTAGCTGAAAATTCAGACACCAGCACTATACTAGTCTCACAGACAGATCCTAGAAACATGCCACACAGAGATTCAACTGGGAGTTATTCCTGACTAATCACTTCCTCTCCACCCTGTCCCCTCCACCTCGCTCTAAGACTTCTTAGAAAAAGAAAATCTTGAAATGTATTATTTTCAATGAAGTAATCTGAGAATGTCTTGAGATCAATTCATCTCCATGTAGCCATTTAGAATTTACATCTAGAAATATCACTAAAGCAAAGACAGTTTTATTTTAAAAGGGAAAGAAAGAAATAAAATTGTAACTAAACTTCCTAAACTTAACACTCAAACCAGGTGGCCAAGCAGCACAGAGCTGCTTTCTCAGGAAAGCTTCTATGGCCCCGACCTACAACTCCAGCCAAGTCTCTGAGAATAAGCTTTGCCTCCACAAGCAGCTCAACCTAACCTTAAGGGCTTCTCAGAGTGAAGAAATTCTAATTCAAAGGGACCAGGAAGAGGAAGAAGTATTACATTTCCAAGTTTTTATAAGCCAGTGGCATCTGTTAAGCCCCAAAGACTCTCAACTACTGACACTGTCTTATTTCCCAGCTTGTGAAAGGAAGTCGGTCAGCTACCCGAGTAGCAGTTAGGTTATCCACAAGGCTGTGCACCAGGACCCCCTGAGGAATTTCTGCTGAGACATAATTGCCCTACCATCTTCTAACACTGAGCCAGCAGAACCAGGTTAGGGCCGCCGCACATCTACTTTGTAAATGACTTCCAGAGAATTCTGATATACTCACACAGTTTAAAACTTGAGCTAAAGGTACAGTTGTCTCAGTTTGGCTGGATAGTAGTGTTTGACATTAGGACACAATATATGATTTGGTTTAAATAGGAAAACATTTTGCAAGACTAAAACTCTATTCAAATAACTCTCAAGATGGGCATGTATTTTCCATTTACAATATACTTTATCCCACAGAGTATCTTCTGATTTTCAGAGGCATCTGAAATTGCAAACTTTGCTTCCTACTCCTTCAGTTTTTAAAAATGTTTTCAATGATTTACAGCAATCACTACCATAAGATAATTTGCAAAAAATAACAAAAGGACAATCTTGTTAATTGGCCATAAACCTTCATGATTAAATTAACCCACTATATTTAAAAGCTGGAAAAAAGTTGGACAGGACAGGAAATTCCATGAGTTTGGAAAAACAAGAAATAGAAAGCCAATATGAGATAGTAGTATCTGAATGTTAGTTATGTTTTCACTTTTTTTTTTAAAGAAATGTAGTTTCAAATACTTACAAGTGAATAGAAATAGCACTTAAAATGAATAAAGTATTATCAGATGGTGACCCTAGTTCAAGAAGAGAATAACCTACAACTTCTATTTTATATGCAAAACACTGCTAACGTAGCTTTTATAATGCCAAGAATTTTAGGAAAAAATCGCTTTCCTAAATTAGCTACACCTAAACCAACTTATTGCTATGGACACGTCTGTTTTTTGCACTCTGAAGGAAACTAGTTTGGACGTGTCAGAATTTATATAAGGAAAAAAGGATTTAAACATTTATCAAAACAAGTTGATATATATCAACTGTGTAGTTTCTACACTGTATTACCACGTGTGATGCAAAATTACCTGCTTTTTTTTTTAATCCATCAGTTTTCGAGGAAAAACACTGCTTGGATCTATATTTAGAGAAATATTTTACAGCAAAAATTCAATGTTCTAGTACTGGAATCTCCCCAAACTTACACTAAAACCCCTCTTTGGGAAATATAGTTGGAACAAATCACCTAATATTTAACATATTAGTCACCTATTTTCTCTTAGTCTTTTAGCATACACGTAATTTTTTAAAATAAACTTTGAAAAACCAACACCTTCTAATTGAAAGTATTACTGTTTGCAATTTAAAAGGTATCTCCCCCAAAATAAGTATCACCATAAGTGATTCAAGTGCTACATTTTAAAGATAACCATCCTGTAATTACCTCCAAACTGTATACAGATTAATAACACTTCAAGTATCTACCTACACTGTTCTACCTATTTCTATATTTTAATTTACAAGTCCTGAAATATACTTACCCTCTGCCCCAACTGACAAGAACTGCCAAAGTCAACAATCTTGATTGCACTGCGTTTGGGGTTACAAAGAAGGATATTCTCAGGTTTTAGGTCACAGTGAATGATACTAAGTTCTGGAGTCGCGAGGAAAAGCAGTGCGGTGCACATTTGCTGTGCAAACTTTCGTGTTAGGTTCAAAGAGACACCTCGAAAATTGGTGTTCCTCAACAAGTCATAGAGGTTGTAGGACAGCATTTCAAAAACTAAACAGAGATGGTTTCGAAACATAAAGTGGCGTTTTAAATGCACTGAAAGAGAAAAAAGTTTCATTTTAAATTAAACATACCAATTAAATAATAACATACACATGAACTCACAATTATAATGTCAAATGCAGAGTGAAAATCAAGTTAAAATTTGGAGATTAGCATTCTGCAGTAAATAGCACATTCTTTAAACAGTTAAAAAATATCTAAGTTGTTTATCTGCTGAATTAAATAGGTACAGTGTCTGCCAATAAGCAATTTATGATACAAGTACCACCACTGCAAGGCCTTGTGTACCCCTGTTCTCAGGGACCAGACACTGAATACTGTCATAGTTATTCCAGATAGCTCTGTAGAGAAACTTGTTTCAAATGATACTAAAAATCCAAAATGAAGGTAGCCTTGACAAATGGTTGTTTTATATCATTCCTGTTGAGTTATAGGTGCTCAATTTGGTATGTGTAATAAGTTTTATACTGAAGGGCAATGCTTTAATTTATTGAATGACTTCATCTCATGTGAAGTCAGTGTTAATACTTAAAGCACCACTTTTTGAAGCAATTTATCGACTACTAAGCCTTTTTAGAGGGTCCATAGTTATAGCAAGTAATATATTCTATGCTCTTTCTCCATTCATAAGCCTACTTATCATTTCTAGACCATGGCAGGGATCAAATAATCCACATTAAGAAATTATGCTGTGTGGTTTAAAAATTTTTTAAAAAGTATATTTTTTTTAAGTTCAAAGACTTAAATAAAACTCATCAGAATAAATTATATTGATCAATCACTTCAAAATAAAAAATTATCTGTATCATAAAAGAGCAACACGACTTCTAGACACCTTAAATTTAATGTATCTACTCTACTGGCAAGGCTAAATCTAGTGGGTTTTTTTTTTGGGGGGGGGGGTTAGTTTTCCAATATAGAACCTCAGTTTATTGAGACATTGCGCATTAATTCGGCATCTTCCTAAAGAAGTTTAAAACATTCATCCAAAAGAGTATTTGCAGTGACTAACACAATTAATGATCATTAAAGTCAGTTTATTAAAAACAAAAATGACAGCCATTATTGTAATATAACCAAGTAGCTAACAGTTCATGTTTTCTTTCAAAAAGGCAGAATTAAAATGTTATAGTAATGCTATCAATATTTTGTCTACCACTTAAGCAAAAACTCAAAATAAAACACAAGAGTGAAGAAGAAGAAGAGGTGAGGTATGTTCAGATGCCTCCTTTATAAGTCAAGCATCCTCAGAATGTCCTTCCTGGCCTTCTAACCCATTGAATGGAAATGTGCCCAGTTTATACAAAGTTGTAACTAATAGTGAAGACCAAACATTCAGTGAATTAGACGAGAAAAGGGTTCAAATGCAAATGTTATTACTATGGCCTGTATCAGATGATCTATAAAGACACTAAGAAGGAAGAAAAATGAATAGGATAAGCTCATTTTATTTCAACAATAAGGAATGAAGGTGTTTCATATATGAAATCTAATCTGAGTCTCTGGACCATATATCTTTAAACATCAGTTTTTTTTTCTATCATTTTGGAGGAAGTAAAGAACCACAACGTCCTCTCCTAATTTATTAAAAAGGAGTTTGTTAATAAAACTTAACCTCATGGTTACCAAGTAAACCAGCCAGCATTTCTGAACATGATATGCCTATTTTTAAAAGTCTCTAATTAAATGATCCTAAGATCTCTATCTTAAAATTTATAGCATCTTATTTTTATACTTGGCAGCAATCTGTTTCTTCTCGGTGGCATTTCATTTCAGTGTCATCAAATAAAACAATGATGTTTGACTATCACTGGCGTCTTAGATTTGATTAAAAATAGTATTAGAAAATGTGTAATGAGAAGATAGTTTACCCATATGTCAACTGGCCCTAGAAGTCACTACTTTCATAACTCTTCTGTCCCTTTTTTTTGTTTTCAGAGCCCTGGGACCTTGGATATGTTACTCTTTGAGACCATCTGCAGTACAAGGATTCTACCACCTTCCTTACAGGACTGCTATGACTATTACAGACAATGGAGGAAAAGCACAAGGAATATGGTAGAAGTTCAAGACATGGTGGCTATTATTTCTTGAGGAAGACATTCCAAAAATGGTTCTATAATCATTAACAACATAGTACCTCACTTCTAATTTCTGAGCTGTATTAGAAACAATTAAAGTTAACAAAGAAATCTCTGGAGCTTAATGCATCATTAAAGCAAACAAACGGCACTCATAAGTTGCAAAAAAAAAAAAAAAAAAGAGAGAGAGAGAGACTATTCTTACTTGTTTTTAGACTATGTACCACCTGGAACGCCATTCCTAAAGATTTAAAATACTACCGCCAGATCAAGTTAACATATATAGATCTGTATGCCCTCCAACAGAAATAACATTTTTATTCAATCACTTTAAGATAAAATCAACATTATCATATAAAAATAACCATTAACTCAAATTTTTGGTCTGGGTCAGGGCACACTGCTTTGTCTGTCTGTCTGTTTACCTATGTAGTATTTCATTTCAGTGTCATGTTTGTTCATGAGCTCAAGAAGTCGCACTTCTATCTGGGCTTGATTCAGAAAAGCCTTCTTGTTCTTTATTATTTTAATGGCAACCCATTCTTGCTCCACACGATCATATGCCTTTACAACCTAAAAGAGAAAAAAAATAAATAATACCTATTTCATTAATGAACTTAACAACAATTTATAATTCACCTTAATTACACATTTATCTAATTCCCATTTTTCTGACCTTCCTAAATATGAGATTCTATTCATTTCCATTCAACAGCATCCATTTATTAGTTTATTGTCACTTTAAGTCAATCTTTTCAATTGGATTTCTTTTGCATCCTTATAGTATTTCTAAACATCCACAAAGTAGATAAGTTTCTTAACAAAATTAGAATAACTATTTTCCTCTTTCAAAAATAAATTATGAATGTTGACAAGTGCTTTGGTTTTCCACCTTTCTTACTAAATAACATTATAAAACAATACGTCTGACTATTCTTTTAATGAGAGAAGAACTTGGTTTAAGTTCCAAGTATACATGTGAGATATTTAAAAGGTTGTAAGTCATCTGAAAAATGTAGGTAACTTTCTAAATTTAAATTAGATTTTCATAGGTATATAAGAGAACTGGTTTACACTAAAAAAAATTTTTTAAATAAGCAGGAAATAAGTTAAAATACCATAATTGGAGGATTTTGAGTTTTAAAATGAGAATTAATGCTAAGGAAACTGAAGTGTTCATGAACAAATGACTACACACATCTCATTTTAAATTTTACTCATTTAAACAAGTTTCACAATGTTCACAAAGATTTACATTAAAAACTAGGAAACAAATACAAAGATAAAAGAAAACTATATCTATACAAATTAGAAATAACCACTATGCCTGATTAAATATTCTTATATTTGTAATATTATATAGTCTGAACAGATAATAGCTTTAGACAATTTTCTAGCATATTCAGAAAGTCTGGAGATGCATGTAGAACTTCAAGTGATTTCAATGTTTTGGTTGAGCATCACTGGATTAGAGGAAGAAAGTGGATGCATGGTCCAAGATCCACATCAGTCAAGGTTATTGTCAATGACAGATCATAAATGGTTCAGCTGAAATCAAACTTAAAATAAAAAAATGCAGTATCTCTGGTTTCACCCAATTCTAAAATAAACTACTGCCTACTGCCTTTTAAATCAGAGGTGACCCATGTAAACATCTGACCACGACCAAGTGGTTTTGATATTCCTCTCTTTCACTGACCATACTTGACCACATCAAGAGTGGCAGTTTAGTGCCGAGATCCTAATGGTCTCCAGGACAAAGGCCACTAACAGGGCCCCAACTATTTACTGACTTTGCAAATGGTTAACTGGCTCAGTGGTAAAACAATGATTTTTGACCTTGAATTATACATTCCATAGGCAGTTTTCAAGAATACCAATGTCCAGAATTCAGTCAGGGATTTTGAGTTCATTAGTCTGGAGCTTAGGCATCAGTCTTCCCTCCCCAACCCCCAACCCCAAAGCTCCCTGGAAATTTTCAATGTGCAATCAGGACTGATAACCACTGGCTTAAGAAATGAAGGAGCTGCTTATTTGACAAGGACCTGGCAGAGAATTTAGAGAAAGCCTGACAAAGTCAATAAGGAAGACTTTATTTGGCGAGTGACAGGTCCTGACCCTGAACACACTTCAGCCTAGGAGAAAGGTGTCCATCAGTCTCATCTGGAAAAATGAATCCTGATGTCAAACAGGCCTGTATTTTCACAAGTATATGATGCTAGCGTGCTCTTAGAAATCAGAGGATGAGAAGAGGTAAAGGGGAGGGGGAGGATCACTGCGAGCTTGAAGAGTGCGTGCCAGGGAAATCTAAGTTCAAAGAGCAAGCCGCGTGGCCCCGACTTCACAGTGGGCATCACAGAAGGCAGACGCCGCCCTGCTGGGGGCAACTGCCAGAGCGTCGGTGTGATTTTGAGGGTGGAGACAGAAATCACTCCACCCAGCGCATTCACAGCCTTACTTACGTAGGCGGTAGGCCTCAGAAACACCTTTTCTTAAGAGGCTCTGACAGAGAAGTAGAAGTTGCTTCTGACAAGAATATTTTGATACAGAAGGGCTCCAATAACACTGAGAAACCCCTGACTCAGAAGAAAGAGGTTAAAATCAAGGGAAAAGGCCCTGAATTACGTAAAATTACAAAAATTCCTTGACATCATGGAAAGGGGCAGGCATACTGTACACGTGACACCAGGGCCTGGCAGAGCCACCCCAGAGCTGCAGAGCTCTGCTAACAACCTTGTTCGTATCTCCTTCAGGTTTCATCGCTTAGGTGTGTCCTAGTCTCAGCCTGCGGCTGCTAGTGGCTTACAGTATTCTTTCTGTCCTAAACACGATCAGATTCACACAGGAAAACCTTTCCTCACAGGGTGATAGAGGCGTATTTTGTTTCTCACAGAGCAGGAACAGATAAGAATATGTAGGTTCCACAGTTTAAGAAAAAACAAAAACAACCCCCCAAATTGTCAAAAAGTCAAAAGCATTTGGACTGCAAATTAATAACTGCTTCACTGCAGAAAAGTTGCAAGGCAATGGAGAATGGGATGAACAGGAAACCATACCTCAAATAAAACAGCTCTGCGACCCAATGAGACAGGGGGATTTAGGAGCGGGAACAGGTGGGGAAGCCACAGCCCGAGAAAAGCTTCATGAAGTGCAAGGAGGAAGGACTGACAGCTAAGTCTGGGCTCAGCTGATGCAAGACACTGATGGAGTTAGGCTTTTGTCCTCTGTATTGGAGCAGGATGGGCAAGTGAGGAGAGGAGAGTTGTGGGTAGAGAGAAGAAGCCAGGAAGGAAGTGAAAAAACCAGGTCCACTGGAGTTCCTTCCTCACTTTCCTAAGCAGCCGCACTGCCCGAGTGGTCCTGCCCATCAGAACTCCACCAGTCACAGCCTTAGCCACGCTGGCACTGTGGGAGGCCTGAGAATGACATCCTGGAGACTGTCTGCCCACTCAGAGGCCTGGCAGAGTTAGAAGAGGAGCCGAAAGACAAAGTCAAGGCACAGCCCCTGGCATCCAAGCCTCTGAAAACGTGAGAGGGCACCTGCTGTGCCAGCTGAAGATCGTAAGTGTTTTTCTCTTTGAAGAGGAGTATCAGACAGGAACGCAATTATCTCTAACATACATAATGAAGAACCACCCACAGACTCCAAAGCCCCTGTGAAAGAGGCAATACTATCTATCAGTGATTAAAATCAACCACTTAGTAAAGTAGTTACCCAGTAGCCTCAGAAAATAAGTTCAAAAAAACCAAAAAACAAAAAAACTCCACAAAAAACTGCTCATGGAGTTTTTAGAACTGATGCAGTATTAGTACCTTCATAGAACAACGATAATCCAAATACTTACATGTCTGTTGCTGAGATCTATTTACAAACATTAGAAGTGTACTATTGAGAAAAACATGTAACAACATGATTCACTAATACGTCCTTTCTAACTATAAAATTCAGCATTTTCCATTAAATTACCTGTCCAAAGGAACCTTTGCCTATCAAGGAGTCAATTTCGTAACGATCCATCCACTTTTCTCCGTTTTTTACAATATAATCATAGTTATCATCATCATAACCATCATTATAAACCTTCCGCTCCTTCTTATGACTGGAATCGTCTCCCTGGCCCTGTTGGTGTCTTCGCTTCTTTTTTGCATAGTAAACCTGAAATGAGAATATGCAATGTTAACTGTGTCATTAAAACCACTTGGGGGGGGGGGGGGCGCACACCATATATCAAGAGTATATATGAGACAAATCTGCTATCGGTAGGAAATAGATGAATTTTTATTCTTTGTAACACACACAAATGAAATGAAGAATTTTCTATAGTTGCTATTTGAATTACAGAATAACACTAATATATAACCAGGGAAAATTTCTGCAGTAAAATTCCCTTTAGAATTATACAGTTTATACATTTTATAAATAGATGTTAAGTGACTGGAGCAACGCCTCCCATTCAAGAAGAGTAACAGGACCTGATCTACATTTATTTTTTTAAACCAAGATATAATTTATATACAGTGAAATGGCATAGATCTCAAGAGTGTATCATATGAGAGATTCTGGAAAATTGCACATGTTGATGCAATCAACAAATGCCAAACAAAATAAATAACATTTTCAGCCTCCTTATATTCAAGTTCCTTCTTGCCCCCTTCTAGTCAATCCCAATTTTATTTTTGATCCTAAGGCAAAAGAGTTTAAAAATGGAAGTTTAAATGTATATGAACTGATGTTTTACTAATATAAAAGGGGCCTCTGAGACATGCCCAGTTTTTAAGCCTATACCAACACATAAATGAAAAACAGATATGCTCCCTACCTATCCCACACACTAAAGGCCATGAACCTTGTGGTTGATCACAAAATGAGTTATTTTCCTTATATCTGTTTTTCTTATAGTTTCTAAGACTAGTAAAAAATAATAGGTAGACTAGGCAATAGTCCAAGTGATTGGTAACTAACTGAGGAAGCTGTAAATTACACTGCAAGGAGCAACATCACAAAAATTCTAGTTTACAAGGTGGCAAAACAGTTAAAAACAAGCTTCAACAGAGTTACTGTTAACAGTTTAACAATTTATCAGATATTAACAAACTGACATTAATAAAGTGTTAACAATTTTATCAGATATTTTCAGATAACCAAAAGCTGGTTTGGCACATCTTTTATAACACATTATGTACAAAATCCAATTTAGAAATGTTCCTCATTGAATTCATTCCAATTTTATCTTGCCACAATGCCACAGTAACATAAATGCTGCCATTAAACAGCATCAAACTATTATAAAATTTATACACACATAAGAACATCTTTTTAGATAAGTGGCTCTAACACTGGTAGAAGATAAGCCTTCAGTGTGAAAGGATGTACGGCCCCCCGGAAAAGGAAAGAAAGCACAGGCACTCTTCTCCAGAAAAGCTCATTTAATAATTAATTACAGAGCTAGAGTTGCGGTTAGAAGCAAGTAACAATCATGCCAGAGGCCTAAGACAACACCAGAAAAATAATTTTTGGAGGCAGAGTCAAGTTGGAAGATGAGTAATTCAAAGTGCATTTTTTTTATCATACTTACTTCCACCAAAAAGGCTTTCAGATATCTTACAATGAAAAGATACTGATAAAAGAACACATATCAATTTAAAAAGAAAATTACATAGATAAACTAGGCCAGATGCCTGTTAATGGGTACTGAATACATCTCAGAGCTTCCTGACATCCACGGCCATAGGAGAAACAGATAAATGAAAATTTAAGCGAAATTCTAACATATTCAGACTTTTCCAGCGTCATTATTCCCTCCCTTCCCCTTTCTTGGTTTGAAGAGGAGTTATTATAGAAGTGATAACTCAGCCTATATTAAACATTTTGAAAAAGAAGGAAAGTTATCCATAATTATCTTAATTTTCTGTAGTCCTTGTTAATATGTCTTTTTTCTTTTACGTAATTATACTATCTATAAATCATTAACTTACCAGTCTTCATAATAGTCATCAATATGACAAATCATTGGGAGTAAAAAATTTTAGTATGTTTAAATACATCACAAAATAACTTCTTTCCCCTATTCTATTGCAAGATAGATGGTGTTATAACAAATCAAGTCTTACCTCATTAATATGCTTATATGTTTTGATCAAGTCAACAGAAAGTTTTCTCAGGGGAGCAGTAGCTGGATCACGGAAGGTTTGGGGCATCCGCCTCTGTAACATGACAATATCAGGCATCACCTTAAATAGACAGAAAAGACTAGCACTTTAACTATACTGTACTGGCATGAATTCCCTCTTTTGTAACCTGTGTATATGTATTACTTAAAAAAAAAAAAGACATCTACATTAGAAGTTTCAGTTATCTCTTTTAACTGGAATCCAATGAAGACAACCACTGGAAAAATGAATGAAACGAGAAGATAATATGCCCAGCTGCCCAAGGCTTCAATTCTGTTCCCCAAATTAAACAACAGCATTATAGATATACCCCTGGTTCAGGAGACATGCATGATATGCTGCCCAAGAGGGCTTCTCCATCATACAATTAGCCAAGGAAAAACTTCTGAATTATTCCTAAGCCTGACCTGGTTCACAGCAGGCAAAGACTAACTCATCTTCCAGCCTCCTAAGACAAGATTTTAGGACCCAGCTGGCACCATGGTGCAAGCTGGTCACAGGGCAGAGATGGAGTTTGGTGCTGCAGAAGTGCAGCTCCCAACACCCCGAGAGCCTGCCCTCCAACAAGCTCTGCCTATAATGTAAGCAAGGCTGAAATCTGCACTCACTTCTTTACCATAATTGAGTAAAGCATGCCCTCCACCTGACGCATCTGAGCTTGCCCTCCACGTTCCCTTCGCCCCCGCCCTGCTGAGTTATCACCACCTGACATGCTAGTATACATTTACTCATTTACTGGTTTTGGTTTGTCCTCCTTCCACTACAAAGAAACCTCCATGTGGCACAGGGATTTTGTTCAATGTTGTATTACCTTTGCCTACAACAGTGCCTGGCACATGGTAGGTTCTTTAATAAATATCTGTTGAATAAACAAATGAATCCATAATACCAGTATCTCTACTTCTGATTACACTAAGAGCTGACCACAAATAAGTTCCAGAGGACACCTTAAAGCTAATGAAACTTTCTTTTAAAAAACTCATTTCAGCCGTACTCTCAGCGCAACGCTAAACCACGTCTTTCATCAACCAGTAAGCAGTCAGAGTACAACTGTGAGCTTCCTGCTAGACGGGGGCTGGAGCAGGAACACGAATGTCCTCCATACACAAGCACTCCCAGGGGGGCTGCAACTAGCATGCCAGTGATGCTGGATTGTTGTTCCCACCCCACTCTGCCACGTGGCAAGCCTCAGTAAAAGGGTTCCCCGTGGGGCTTCTTGCAACCAAGAGATTCAGATCCTCAAAACCAATTAATTACATCAAGGTACCTACAGTCCCTACCACTAGCCATCCTTGGATTCCTGTCTAGCTCTTTTACAGACATTTATACCAGCAAAATCTACTGAGCCAGGAGCCCCTGATGCAGCCCCTTTCAAAGGACACTCTGGTCAATTTGAAGGGCAGAGAGAAAGTAAACACATCACACTAAGGCCTAACAGAAATGTCTGGAGTCTTGGGAAAATTAACCAAGTTAACTCACACTAACAAAAAAGAAGAGAGGAGGGTAGCGGTAACAATGGACGCAACAGAAAAGAATCACCATCCCCGCAGCATGAGAAGGTGGAGGGACCACAGCAGTGAGCAAACCGATTTTAACACTGATTTCCTCTGCATCTACACTCAAATTCTGTAAGTTGTTACCCAGATAGAATATTCACTGAATTACTGTATTCAGTTAATGATGATCTTTTCCCATGATCTCTCCTTCTCAAAGTTCCAAATAAGGTTTAAGGGGACAAACGGTGATTATAACTATTTGTCTGAAAATATAGTAAGACTTAATGAGACAATCTGAATTAATTTTTAAAATACATATTGTTTTATTTTTTTAAATATAAACAGGTACAACTAGACTCACAGAATATTTGGCTCTCGTACCAGTCCTTGGAAACTGAAGGAATAGACAATATCAGTATAAGCATGCCAGTTATTTTCATGCGAATGAAGTTGTAAGCATTTAAGGTAATGAAACAGGGTTCTCATAATCTATTTCCTTTCCTGTTTTTTAAGCACTGGCATTGTTTTCAAGCAGGTAATGTTCTCGGCAAGACCCTTATTGGACTACTGGAGTGCAGCCTCACTGTGAGGTTTCACAAAATCCGAACCAGTGAAATACTTCATTACCACTGTAGTAAGAGTTGACAGAAGGTATAACTATCATTAGAGACAAATGAATTACTTAAGTAGTTAACAATAAAATAATAACTGCAGCAGCAAGTGTTTGCTATACACTGTATTTTGGGCATGCATATTTTTACATCTTTCATGTAATCTTCTCAACAATCTCACGAAAATAAGTAATGCTCCTGTCACCATTTTATAAATGAGAAACCTGTGTTCCTGATGTAAAATTACTTGACCAAGGTCCTAGAGCCAGTAAAATAATACAGATGAGAAGAGAACTAAGGCAGTCTCACGCCCAACCCCACGCTCTGAATCACAGCACTGGGCCAGGGGCTCCCTGTTAATTTTAGGAGTCTATTCTAGTTTCTTGGCGGAATCATTTTTAGGCTATTTGTTGGGCAAAATAATCGAGCCATGCATAATATATACCAATAAAACAAACATATGCATTTATTAAAATTAGTTATGTTCAAAACTATAAATATGTTTAAGTTTTCAACTTGCTCACTTACAATTCCACTGGTATTTCAAACACTGGAAAATTTTGAACCAATGACTACATCTTTCCAGGAGTAACTATGCTCACTTAAAACACCAAAATCACACAATCAAAAAAAGATTTTTTAATGTACTGCACAGACCTGAAATTGGCTATGAAAGTAATTCTGACTACCACATTTTTATGCACACAGTGTGTAAGTGTGCCCTACGCACTTGGCCATGTCACGACACTGCTAACCTTTTCACAACTGGCCAAACCGCCTACAAGGCCAAGTCAAATAGCTAATTCTAAATATCTTAACTTTTCTTACATACTTTTGGCAACAAAAGTTACTATTTCAGGAACATATGTATATATAAACCAGATGCATTCCATCCACAAAAAATTGGCCTTTGGATCAGACTGTACTTCAGTGCTTCCAATAGTGCCTTGTACAGAGTAGATGCTCAAAACACATGGGAAGAACAAATTAATTCCTACAAACAATACAACACTTTCTTTACTAACTTTCATTGTGATTTCATGTTAGATAACCAAATTTTCTGTTTTTCACTACTGTAATGCCATAATCACAAATCCAGAATTAGAAAATAATTTTTCCAAATACACAGTTACAAATTTATACTCAAACTCAAACCAGCCCTAACCATCTGATGCTTTGTCCACTTCCAACTTCCACAGTCACAAAGTCAGGAGAATGTAATGTAACAAGCTCCCTTCTTCCCTTCCCCAGCTGGGTGAAAAAACCCAGTGGTTCAGAGGACCCAGGAGCTCACCAAGCTGCTGCAGGTAGCGAGCTCCCCTCCACACCGCTGCTCAACGTCCTCCCTGCAAAAGGGATTGCTGCTGAGATAATTCTCCTGCTGCCTCCTCAGCTATCTGGCTCTGGGAGCCAAAAACAGCCACACCTCCAAGGCTCCAAATCTCCTGACCTTTCTGTGTGAAGACCCAGATCACAAAGACAAAAAAAAAAAAAAAAAAAAGGCAGTAGTTCTCACCTCCTGCTTAGATCAGTTACAAGAGCTAAACAATCTTTTTTTCTTGAAAAGATTCCATAGTGTAAGTGCCAGGACTTCATTAAAAAATTGTTTCCTAGTTTAATAATACCTATTCTATCCATTTTATTTACATTTACCTCATATTTTCATGTATAGTAGAGTAAGAAACACTATATCCTGCCATTCTTGCTATCTTGAGACCTATTAATAAAGCTGAACGGCATACATAACACATATGCAGAACACAAGTTTAAGAACCATGAAAGGTGCAGTGAAAACTGTAATAGCCCAAACAGGCTCAGCATTCCAAACAGTAACCATACTTTTCCACACTTTTACTACATTTATCTTTTCAACAAAACTGTGTTTAAATTTATATGAAACACACATATTAGAAGGATTAATTACCAGAAATGAAATGTTAAAGTAAGTTCATTTCAATTTACTTGTACAATAAACCCTACTGTAAAGACACTGACAGGATGATTAACAAGAAACAATGGAAATCAAATAATGAAACTACCAAAGTTTAGAGCTAGAAGGCACTTGGGTGAGTGGGATGTCTAGTCTAGTCCAATCTTACATTCAAGGAACAGAGAGAAGGGTCCATGTGGCCTGACTCAAGTTACACAACTAGATCATTAGTCAAGATCTGGAACCCACGTCTGGTAGACCAGGCCACATCAGCACACAGTTTTAGTGTTTTACACTTCAGTTAGAAGAAAGCTTTTAATCTGACTGCCTTCGGTTCGGAAAATTATGGAGTTTGGCAAAAATATCTGGCTGAATATTATTACTTAAAAGATTGTTTTTTTATACAATATGAATCAAAAAATATTCTACAGCTTAAAATGGATACGAAATTAACTTATCTCTTATTTGAAAACAAACCACAAATAAGATGTTAGTTGTATCTAAAAATAGGTACTTTGCTAGCTAACTAGATTATCTACTACAATAACATAACCATAAAAATAACTTTAAAGGACTGGTCCTTTGCAGATGCCAGATGTTAGAGCGTAAAGTGCATTGTATCTATAAAAGAAAGAAGCCTGGGCTGGACCCCAGAGTCTACTGCCTACATACTTGGAGAGATCACAAATGGGAGCTCAAGTCCCTTCAGCTGCAAAACAGATTAAGAACAGGCAGCCTGCCTGATAGGCTGCTTCTGAACAAGCGGGAAAATGAATCCAAACATACTTTGTTTCTTACAAGTACGATGCAAATGGATCATTATGCTATCATTATGTGGAAGTCCAGAGAATTTTCTTCTGGTACACACACACTTTCCAGTTTTGACCAACTACTCTAATTCTCAAACATACAATTCCTCAATTTACTGCATAGAAGAATTCTTAAGTCCCGCCATAATTTGTTTTACTATTTTATTGTGAATGTTATTTACATGCTGTAATACATTTTATAAATGTAGAATCAGGTCAACTATTGACAATATTTTATTTTAATACATACAAGGGTGTCCTCAAATAATGGCGTTACTTAACTGTAGCCAATAGCTTATTAAAACCACATACTATTAAGTTAGAAAAAACTAATTTCCCTCAAATACTCCAGTAAAAGAAATACTCTGAAACTTTCCAAGTTTTTGATCATATTAAAAGACCTAAGTAAACAGTGGCAAACCAAATTCCTAAGTACATGGAAAAACAGCCACTTTCAGTGCTCATCACACACTCAACCTCAGAGGGAAAGAAACTTTACCACAACTATAGCTAGTTAAAAAAAAAATCCTTCCCAAACCAAAAATCAACATAGTAGATGCAGTTAATTCAGGAAGATATTAAAAATACATACACACATGCATATATGTATGTAGGTCAAGAGATTTCAGCACTTACTCACTTCATACTATTCTTATGGAAAATTACTGAATCTCTAGTCTGAATATTAGAATGAGCAGCATAACTAATTTACATTAATTTTAAGGAGTTTCACATTTACTTGTAGGTATGTGTATAAAGTAGTTTATAACAGCATAAAATCAGCTCCATCAGTTTGCTATAATGGAATCTGACTTGTTTTCCTATAACTTAAATTTTTCTACTTAACCATCTTTCCCTAAAAATAAGCTTCCAGTTTCTTTAACTAATATTCTCTAGAAATAACTTTCCCCCTTATTGCAAAATGAGAGAATGTGCTTATGTTTATATGTGTTTTTTAATTAAAGTGAAAAACATAGGGGAAAGAGAAAAAAACCAACAAAAATTTTAATGCAAACTTCTTAACATTGTATTTTGTTAATGTGAAGTCCCATGTGACACGTAAAACTGAAAACCATTAAGGTATTTGCCTGTTTTCTATTACACCATTTTAAGGAATAAATGACCATCCCAACAAATCATTTCTGATACATCGTAAACTTACCTGGTTAGTTAGAGGTTGCTGAATCTGGTCAGAATAAGATAAGGCAGAAACCTGTTGGTCACTTATGTTTGGCTGGCGACGGTCACTGTACTGATGTGAATGGGGCATCTGTCCAGCCATCTGAAGGCCAGCAGCATGGAATGAAAATGACGGTGCAAGCCGAACAGATGAAGGTTTGCATGCTGAAGTCTCTCCTCCTACAAGAAGATAATAAGTGAGGCTTAAAGGGTGCATTCATATCCTAATGTTTGTACCTTCTGATCTATTTGATAGTTCTTTAAATTAAGAACTTTAGGATGTTCAATTATATTAAAAACCTTTAATACTACAAACAAGGATATGATACTCAACACAAATGTTGTACGTTAAATGGTATAGAATCCAGTAGTGATTAAAGTGAGTATCTATAAATCTGTTTTAAGAGAAAATCTTAAAACACATCTTTTTGTAAAGCAATGGAAACAACCTTTAATACTTTTTCACATACAAGATTTTCATCAGTTGAGAACCGTAAATTGCAAAAGTAATCTCTGAATGCCCGCACCAGGCCTGTCCAGTGGGGCAGCTCTTTAGCAATCAGTTCAGAGGAGCACTGCTGAGGCTCCGCTTTACACCTGCCAGGTGTACGGCAATCAGCCCCCCTGGCATCCTCCAAAGCAGGTGAGAAATTCGTCCTAATGGTGCTCGCCACTGACACAGGTAATTAAAGGCTGAGCACACAACACATGGAAATAAATTCACAGGCTGCTGTATTCCTCTGGACTCTTCTTACACAGTCCCAAGAGAACCTAGACCAGGCAAGCCTGCCACAAAATGACAGTCAATAATTATTTCGCAGGTAGGCTGAGACCATGGTCATGATTTTTCATGGTAGAAATGGAAAATTAACATTTTGGTCCATAAAAGTACTTGCTAGCTAACTAACAAAAGTTACTTTTTCCTTAAGAAAAGAAAAAGACTTTTCTTCTTATAGTCAACAAAACTTTCAATCACAAACTAAAGTCAGAAGGCAAAGCATAAAACCCTGGTCAACCAACACTGGCCCAGAATACCTGTTTTTTTTTTTTTTGTTTTTTTAAGTAAACCACCGAACTCTCACCACACTGTTTAGCACCATGGTACTTTTTCTCAAGCTGACTTGTTTCAAAACACACACCAGCACTGGTCCAAAAGTGAAGAGCACAGACTCTTAGCCAGGCTGCTGCAGTTTGAAATTTCAGCTCCATACTTAACCAGCTGTGTGGCCTTGCACACCTAATGTCCTGATAATGATAATAATATGTACCTCAAACAGCTGTGGCGAAGGTTAAGCACTTTAATACGTGTAAAGTACTGAGAACAGCTCTGGCAGTGACAGCTTGCTTAACATCTGCTGCAGTCACCGCACTGAAAGGTACATTCACGATGAAGAGACGAGCACCCTTCTCGTGGAGTGTACAACCTCTACCTGAATGTCGCATGGATTCTGCAAACTAAAGACAACAAAGCTCAATTCCCCCCAAAATAGAAGTTCCACTTCCATATTCTCCCACAGCGAATGCCACTGTCTCCCATGAGCCAATCAGAATCAAGGCTCTGGGAGTCACAGTAGAGCTCTTTTCGTCCACAAACCACCTCTCACAAGTAACAGCCCCATCTTGTTCCCACCTCCTGCAGAACACTCGGATACCACCTCTCCTTCCCGCCTCCGTCACCCCATGCCGCACTCAGACAACTGCAACAGATCCCTAACAGCTCACTCTGTCTTTACCTTGCCCATCTGCAATTCTGTATTTCTTCAGTGAGATGGCTACAGCGGCCTTTCTAAAGTGCAAATCTCAAGTCTTCACCCCTGCTTACAAGTGCACATCACCTGCATTAGCTCTGCTTTTAGACCTCGGACTCTGTCCCCTCCTTTCGCAGCACGAGGCCCTTAACTGACCCAGAGTATATGACTGATAAACGTCTGCTGAACACGTTAAAGGACCACGTCTTCATGGCAAATGGGGTAACTTATCTAAACAATTCATTAATCAGAATTTAAAATACATTCAGTTAATTCAATTATGTGGAACAATTCTGTTCAGTTTAAAGGGGGTGGGGTTGATTACATCCGAAGGAAATAATAGATGCTATGCACAAATACAGTTAGGAAACAATATATAACCTGGTACTGTTTGCAACAGCAAACAACTGGAAATCTAAATGTCAAATAATTGGTGCGGGGGTGGGGGGGTGTATGCTTAAATCTTCATGTTAAAAACAAAAGAAAACTGGGAAGGAATATAAATAAATAAAATATATATATGAAAAGAACTGAGGTCCTTGATATACAAACAACTCAGAAATAAACAGTAAAAAAACTAAGACCCTGCATCATAAAGACAGCAACTCTCGGCCCTAGTTTCCCTGCCTACAGCAGAGGTGTTATTACACTAACCCCAGTCCCTTAGGTCTGTCACAAAGTTTAAATGAGATACCACAAGTAGACATGCAGAATAGAACCCAGCACATAATAACCATTTTTTTAAAAAATTAATTTCGATTTCTATTATCAGTGCCATTATTAAATTCTATGCTTAAACTTGCTTTTTATATATATATATATATATATATATAAATACAGAAATTAGAATACAGCTTAAACAATTATCATCAACTGAACTTGTCAGGCAGGAATAATAAAAACTGCCATCTTCCCAGAACCACCCCACCACTGGTCCACAACCACTCACAGTCAATGCTGAATTCTCTCTCCCCCAAAAGTCATTAATATCCTGAACTCCATAATCAGATTAGTTTTAACTTTATATAAGTGAATCTGTTTAAGCTACAGTTTGTTCATTATCATTACTTTATAGTACCCCACTGTATGAACAAGTGACGATTTATTTATCCATTCTTCTTTTGACTGACACTGGATTATTTCCAGTTCAGAGCTATTATGAATACTGCCACTGGGAAGATTTTTGTTATACGTCTTTCTGCATATATAGAGATGCTGTCCTATTTTTTTTTGTTTTTCATCTAATTTTTCCCTAGCAGTTTATGAAAACTCCCTGTGCTCCACTCCATTCCTTCACCAACACCTAGAATCATCAGTATCTCTGATTTCAGCCACGACAGTGTATTGGTACTCCATTGTGATTTTAATGTGTTTTCCTGATGACTGTGAGCACCCTTTTCATTTATTTACTGGCCACTTGGATATCCACTTTTGTGAAATGCCCAGATTGTTTTTCCATTTTTCTATGAAGAGAGTCTTTTTCGTACAAATTTCTACATTTTTTAAAAAGTCTATTTTTAACATACTTTGGATGTAAGCCCTTATTGATTAGATGCTTTGCACTGTCACTCTCTTAGTGTTATTTTTTTGATGAATGTGATCTCTTAATTTTACCAACTTTTGTTTAAAGTTAGTTCTTTTGCTGTCTGTTTTAAGAAATCTTTCCTTATATCAAAGTCATGAAGAAATTCTATGTTATCTTCCAAAAGTTCAGTTTTACCATTCACACCTAGAGATGGGCAATGCTCTTAGATCTGATTTCTGTGTTTGTGATAGCAATCAAGTTTCACTTCCCCCAGAATGGACATCCAATTAACTAGGAACCAGTCGTTAAAAGGACAAACTTTCCCCAATGTCTTGTAATGTCATCTTTATCATAAATCATATTCCCACATATGCCTGGATCTGTTTTTGGATTCTTTGATCTGCTGGATACAGACTTACTTAGGTTTCTTATGTCTTTGCCTAAGAACCAGACGTTGTCTAAATTATAACAGCTTCAGAAATTTAAATATCTAGTAGAGAATTTTGTTCTTCTTCAAGAATGTTTGCCTACCCTTAGCCTTTTGTGTGTCCATCTATGTTTTAGAATTAGCTCATCAAATTCACCAAAATAAACAAACTCATGCTGGGGTTCTGACTGAATCTGCATTATCTCAAACAGGGCTGTCCAACAGAATGTTCTGCAATGATGGATTTATCTGCACTGTTTAATAAGTAACTACTAGCAAAACTGGTGACTTGAATAGTTTTTTTTCCCCTCTTCCCTTTGCCTTACTCTCCCTGCTGGGACCTCCAATACAGTGGTGATTAGAAGAGGAGATACAGGTGCTACTGTCTTATTCCCAACCTCAGAAAGAAAGCTTTCAATATCTCTTCAGTATCGTGGTTGCTGTAGGTATTTAACTGAGAACGACTATCAGGTTAAAGAAATTCCCTTCTAATCCTAGTTTGCTAAAACTTTTTCCTCAAATGGATGCTGAATTTTATTAAGTGCTTTTTCTGCATCCATTGAAATAACATGACTTTTCTGATTTACTCGGCTAATGTGGTCAACTACACTGATCGGTTTATGAATGGTAAACCATTCACTGTGCATTCCTGGAATTCAATTTGGTCATGACTATCCTTCTGTAGTAGATTCACTGGTGAAATCATCTGCACCTGGAGTTTTCTTTGTGGGTAGATTTTTCTATTAAAGGTACTATTTCTTTAATATGACCATTCAGATTTTGTATTTCCCGGTGTCTGTTTGGGTAGGTTGTATTTTTCTAATAGTATGTGAACTTCACCTAAATTTCAAATGCACTGGTATCACTTTCCTCACAATATCCTCTCTTGAAAGCTTTTCAATGTTTGTAGTGACAGCTCCTTCACCTAATACTGGCGAAGACAACCTCTTTCTTCTGTGTGATAAGTCTTTGATTGTGATCAGTTTGATTAATAAATCAAAGGTTTATTAATTTTATTAAGTATATTCTTTTATATTTATCTTCTATTTCTGCACTCATCCTTGCTATCAGTTAGCGAGAGGTGTATTAAAAATCTCCCATTTAAAAAGTTATGTTACTGGATTATATAAATTTAAAGCTCTTATACCTTCCTGATGAATAAAATCTTTTATCGTTTTAAGTTGTCCCTCTGTTTCCAATAGTGTTCTGCTATACTAATATATACTAATAACCACACCAAGCCTACTCTTCATCTTTGCATGTATGTGTTTTGTCCATCCTTTCGCTTTCAACTGTTACATTTCCTTATACTTTAGATTTACCTCTTATAAACAGTTATCTATGGGTTTAATTCATGTATGAACACTAGTAACCCTTCTACTTATTCCAACTGTTTTATGCTCCTTTCTTATCTTCTGCTGAATTAATCTTTTTACACCCCCCTTGCATGCAAATTACTTTATTATTTTTAGTTATTTCATACATTACAATATAGATTATATATCCTTGACTCATCAAAATCTAATTACTCCTTTAATCTGTATACTATTGTTGACTTGTGTATGTATACACACACACAGTCACAAGACAGCAACTAATCATCCAGTGTGAACAGAATCAGACTCAAGGATACATTTAGAGGGACAGGTGGGTATTTTGTGATATCCAGACAGCTAGGAAAGAATTACAAAGAAATGGATAGCTGCTGCTTGATTATTACTATTATATAACTATACTCCTAAAATACTAGTTTCATTTTCTGAATCTACATCCAGCCAATTACATGCATTAAAATCAACAAGCACTTACTGAGGTTACACTAACTACAGCATTGTTTTGTGGGGTAACAATGCCGCTCATGATCTATAACAGTGTGTCTCAAACTTTAACATGCTTACAAATTGCCTTTGTATCTTGTTAAAACTGCAGATTCTTAAAACTAAACCAAAAAACACTGCAGATTCTGATTCCATAGATCTAGGGTAGGACTTGAGAGTCTCCACAAGCCTCCAGATCATGCCATTGCTGCTTTGAATAGCATTTTTTAAAAATTTAACGGCTCACCTTAATAAAAGATTATTTTCCAACTAATGAAACTAGCAGATAACCCAAAAATAAGCTATAGTCTGACTACACAATACACTATAGGGCCCCCCCACACACACATTTACCTTCCTAGGTTAAGATTTTGGGGTTTGTTTGGGTTTTTTTTTAAGACCAATACACACCCCAATGTGTAAGGGTGGTATGGTAGGTGATAAAGAATCTGATGTTCCTTTTAAAATTTGCTGTAGGTAATCTAAATGTGGATTAACTAGCAATAACTATGTTTCTCACTTGTGAGATTTTTTTTTTAAGGCTATTTACTCCACCATCTATTAGAACTACTTAGTAACGTTACCATCTATTTAGTGACATGAAAGAAGATTACGCTTCTAGTGCTGAGGCCTCACAACTTATGGTCTGTGTCTGGGCGCATCTGCCACATGCTCACTGCTCCTTTCTCAGCTCAACTGCTGTGTGTGAAATCCACAAAGAGACTCAAGTTCAGTTTCCTCCCACGATGCCAGAAAGCATTTAAGGTGTTCCCTCATCCATCCCTCTCCTAGAGTAAGACTCCAAAAAGACAAATAATGTGGGACTCTCTTGCCAACCTGATTTTATAATTAAGCAAATCATCATGGTTTTTATTCTTTCTAAAGTTTCCATCTTCCCTTTTAATACAAATGTTAATGAGAAAAAGGATTCAGTTGATTCTATAACAGAGCTGACGATAATAAAGTGTTAGGTTGAACTACATGAAATTGCTAATATCAGACCTCCTTTGGCCTACAAAACAGCAATGTCATACGGTTTTACTCTATATCTACCATATTACATACTCTGTAATCAATTAAATTAAAAATCAGCTACAATATTTTAGCCCAAGAATGTGTCACATGTTGCAATATCGGGCATTTTAATGAAAAATTTATATTTAATTCAAAATTACCTTCGAAATCATTATTTGGAGTTCAATTTCAAAATAATATTTTAAATTGCTGCCAAATATTACAAAAGGCAATTTGGAGAAAGTATGTGGGTAGGGTCGTATCTTCACTTTTTTACATTATTCTGAACTATGTGGATCTTTTTTACCATGAGGATATTTCTGAAACTTTAAAAAAAGTTCATTAAAATTTTGTTGATAATTAAAGTTTACTAAAAAGTGAAGTAGCTTTCTCACTCCAGCCAAGTTACTATGTCCTAGCAAGAAGCTATAACTAGAGACCATAACACTAGTAGAGATTAGCACTGATTCTAGAGAGAAACGTTCCTTGAACAGATCTCAGAGACTGGGAGACAGCAAGACTCAAAACAGCAGAGGTTAAAAGGAGAGCAAACACCGAAGAGAAAAGCCTGGGAGGAGACCCTGAGTGAAAATAACAACCATTTTTAATCTCTGATCTAAGACCCACATGGAGCTCCACCTGTAGCTAACCCGAATTTCTTCTGATTATTACTATGTTGATAAGGGACCACCCTTATGACAGTATCAATCCACATTAGATTTTAAAGAGACAGAACAATATTAAAGAATAAAAATAAATGAAAATAATTCCAGGTAATTAAAACTACAGCATTCAAAGGTGGAAACTTTTATGAGGCCAAGTTTCTGAAACAGAATCTCCTAAGAAGTGAGGGAAGGGCAACCAAGCTTAGGTGGGAAGAAATCTGCAAGGTCCCTAGCAACAAGACACATCTGTAACAAAAGAGAAAAAAAATGCTGAATAGCCAGTTGCACTTTTAATGATGGCTGGAAAGAAAGGTACACAAAGGGAGTGACTGAATGGACATCCACAAGGAAGTTCGGTTCAGCAGGATATCATTAACACCAAGAACAGTGCCTGGGGCATGGCCT
This sequence comes from Camelus ferus, assembly GCF_009834535.1. Lineage (NCBI taxonomy): Eukaryota > Metazoa > Chordata > Mammalia > Artiodactyla > Camelidae > Camelus > Camelus ferus. The sequence continues at coordinate 7,199,966 of NC_045696.1, forward strand.
GCATTCAATAAATATTTGTTCAATGAAAAAGTGAATGAGTCCATTAGGAATATTTAGAATGTGAAGAAATGGTTCAGAGAGGGAGAAAGCTAATCAGGGGATAAGGATGAAAGAATTTTTAAAAGGAGGGGCTTATGAGTCAGAAATAAGGAACAGCATGATCCTAGCACAGGTATATACGTCTCTTGCCGACAGTCAGTTTCTCTTACTCATGCACAGAGCACAGTGCCTGCCTCCACAGCAGGTGTTAAATAAACATATATTAAGGTGAAACTATGTTATGCTTCTGTAAATTATCTAATTTTAAGGACAAATGAACTGATTTCTTACAACCTTCTAGTAGGGGGCCAATATACATCACCGCAGAACACACATACTTTAACCTACAAACCAAAACAGCTACAAACAGGATGAAACTGCTCATAAGATCTAAATAAATGCTCAAGTTTATCAGTTCGATACTTTGATTAAATCTGTATATTAAACTGTTAGGGATAACAATGGGATGGGGTAAAACATTTATCTTTAAAGCCTGTAATACCAGACTTCCACTTCTGACCATTTTAGAGTACCTAGTACTAAACTACCTCAACTCACCGTAAACCACTATAAAAGTGGTCAAAACATATGAAATAATTATTTTCAGACAGTGGAAAACAGGCCATTCATAGCTGTGATCACTGAGAAAAGGGAAATAAACTTGGTGAGCCTCACACTCCCCCTGGCTTTCTATCTGGAGACAATGTCCAGAGTATAGTGTAGGGAGGGACAATTTCCAAAGAACCCAGTGGTCTTGATGAGTCGAGGAGACGTAGATGAGAGTTCAAGGCTACTGAGTTGGCTGGAATTTGTGGGGCAGGCAGTAGAAATAAGAGACCTATGTATGTAGAGAAGGGGCTCCACTTATCTGTACCCAGGGATCACTTTGACTCTTTGGCCAAATACAAAGCTGCACAATCGTCAGGCGAAGGTCCAGGAAGCCACGCAGAGAGCGACCGACAGGGAGCTGAAAGCTGAACAACTACTAGAAATAGCACAGGACAGCAGACGGAGTGACCAAATCACCTAGCGGGAGAGACCCTGCTGAACACCACACACGTTCCAGACACTCTAGGAAACCCACGCTTTAGGAGGAGAGCTCAACTAGCCCTACAGCAAAGGCTGCCGTCTACAGGTCCTAACAGAGACCGAAACAAATCTCAAAGGATCCAGATGATCTACAAGTTAACTAACGGCCCACCAGGTCAAAATTCAGCATTTTTAAAATGAGGATAACAAAACCCAGAAGCTCAACAGCTTAGCATTCTAAACACCCATATCCAATCAAAAATCACTAGGCACATAGAGAAGCAGGAAAATGTGGTCTGTATTCAAGAGAAAAAACAACAAAAACTCATTAGTAGACCCAGAAATGATAGAAATAATGAAATTAGCAGACAGAAACTGGATTATTAAGATATGTTTTTTAAAATAAAGGAAATTATGGACAAAATAAAACAACAAATAGCAAATCTTAACAGATAAATGGAAACTAAAAACAAATACAAAATATAATAGAAAAAGCACAAAGCATCCAAAATCTATGAACACAATCAAGTTAACACCCCTGTTTGAAAGAAGTATCAAAGGGAAGGAGAAAGAAACAGGGGAGTAAAAATTTATAAACAAATAATAGTCAAGAGTTTTCCAAATGTAATGAAAAGTATCAACCCACAGACTCAAACTCAATGAACTCCAAGTAGTATAAACACTCCCACCCACATACACACTGAGGCATTCAACTCAGCTCCTGAAAATCAACAATGAAGGAAAAAAAGAAAAAAACTTCAGCCGTGTGGGGCTGGGGGGTGCACACTTACACACAGAAGCACTGACTTCTCATCAGAACCATATACACCAAAAAAAATAAAGCACTATCTTTAAAATGACGAAAGAAAAAGACCTTTAACCTACAATTCTATGTCCAGTGAAAACATCCTTCAAAAGAAGGCAAAACACTTTTTCAGACAGATGAAAGTGAAAAAACTTGTCAACAGCGGACTTGCACTCAAAAAATGCTCACAGTTCACAGAAGAAAAATGATTCCAGATATGAACTGTGATCTATACAGTGGAATAAAGACAACCATAAATGGAAAATATGAAAATATGTAGATAAAATAGCAAAGACATTTCTCTCATCAATTTTAAAAAGGTAATTTAAATGTTTAATTTTTCTAAACATTTTTGTTTAAAGCATAAATAACAACATATTGTGGAGTTTATAACACAGATAAAAGTAAAATCTGTGACAACCACAGGATCAAGGACAGGAGAGGTAAAAAGGAAGTACAAGACAGTGTAACTTACGGATGCACATGGTAAGCCCTCAAGCAACCACTGAGAAAGACCACACAGACAGGTAGATGTGTGGATGGATGGACAGACACATAAACTATCCTCAACTAGATTACAAAAAATCTTACTTATTAACCCTGCAGAAAATGGTCCCTAATCCTTTCAATTACAAAAGGCAATCCAAATTCTTATAGCTGAAATAAAAGGTCAAGAACTTATTTTTAATAATAGCATCTGGAACACAAAAAGGATTAGAATAGTCACTCACGATATAGCTGCTAGATTCCATAAATTACTACACTGCACACAGTATATAACATGTAATGGGTAAATTTATATTTCCCCCAATATTCCAGACATGCTGTAAGTAATCGCTGCCTAACTGAATGTGTAGCATATAAAGAGCACAGGCATTTATAAATTTATAAATGTGAATCAGCCATTAGAAGATTTAGATATGCAACACAAAATGGAAGAGTATTATGTTGCAATAAATTAAACATATAAACTGCTGGATTTCAGGTATGATTAACTGGTAACTGATTTTTTTAAAAGACTGCCACAAAACTTACCTTAAAACTGAAAACTAACACTTTACTGGAAAAATTACCTGCTAAAGAAAGCAACATATTTAACACAACCACCAAAATACTGGCCACTTGTACATAATGCTCACAAACACGTTTCTGAGGCAAAAAAGTCTCAGGCAAATACAATAAAATTGGTTCATCTCCATGACGGTAGTTGCGTGATCCTTGCTGGCTTATAACTGTTTTCAATGTATGCAGTCTCTTGACCCACCCGCCCCACCCTGCTCCAGTCCTTCAGGGGAACAAAAGGCAAACTCGTTTCTGGGAGTTAATTTTAGATGCTGTTTCACCAGACAACCCTGCGGAGGGGCAGAAGAGGATGCCTCCTGGACTAGCAGAATCCAGATAACGGCACAAGGGAACAGCACACGAGGCGACAGCTGCTGAAGCAGCCCTCTCAGGCAATGTCAGTGACTGAGTACAGACACAGTGGTACATACAAACATAGGACCTAATTTACATACATTTCTTTCTGGCCATATATTAGAATAACATGATCCATTCAACAGGTAACTAATCAGGCTAAACTGAGATCAAGCTCCTAAAAAGGGAAAAAATCTACTACTAATGTAAGAATAAAAGTATCTTCAAGAACCTAGAAGATCTACACGGTGCTGGTTGCTCTCTCAGGCCTCAAGGCTAACACTAAAGAAAATGAGCAAAAACTGGGGTCCTGACTAGATGACTTGTATAGATGCTAATCACTTACTTAGCTGAAGGATTCACACATTCACTGCAGTCACTTGGCCTGCGTTAAGTTTAACTTTCACTGATAAAGATACCAAAAGTTTTACAAAAATGACTTAAGTCATTCAAACTGACAAACTATGCTGGTTATAATCAAGAAATAATTCTTTCAAACAAGCTAGGAAACCATTACCATTCAGACTAGATGGTAAGCCAGATCCCGAGACTCCAGCGTGTCTCTCAATGAAAGAAATGACCACAGAGCTCAAGGCTAACAGACAGCTGTCCCTCGTACTAGTGCTGGTCGGATGACGTAGCCTCACTTATGGTTTACAAGACAGTCACCTGAGACAGGACCAGGAGTAGCTGGCAAACATAGAACAGTTCAATGCAGCCTAAGTAACTTGTGCGCTCAGTGAATGGCACTTCCTATTTTCAGTCAGAAGATGGGGTTTGTGTTCACCTCTCAGGTCAGAGTCATCCGTGGGCAGTGAAGGGAGAGCCCTGGACCCCTCTGGCTGGGAGAGCTGTGGGTCTCAAGCTGCTCAAACTCACCTTTGTGAAGCCCCATGGTCTTTCTGTATCTCAGATTCCTCTGTACCATGCAAATTTAGCATATTCATTTACAAAACAGGTAAAATGAGAAATACATGATTTGGAAAGTTCAACTTGCTACGCAGAAACACACTGAACTAGGGTTTAAGACGTCCTGTCACTTGCCGTAACCTCAGCATAAACGCAGCATGGTGACAAACAAGGCAGTTTCCTTATACATGAAGTAAGAGTCATCGTCATCTCGTCCAGTCACATAAATGCAAAGTAGTCCTTCCCTCGTAAAATGCCATGGATTTGAAACGTTACACAGATCACTGCCAGAGGAAAGGAAAGGTTGTGTTCAAAAGTCTCTGTTTAGAGCTGAAAAGACACTTTCTAATAAATGGTGGTTAGATTCTAACTTATTTCCTTTTTTAAAATATCTACACAAAAACATAGTAGGAAAACTTTCAATGTTTTATACACACACACACATACATACACACACACACACAGTGTATGAATATGTACATACATATATAACCTGAATCGCCCAAAGATGCTCCCTCCCCCACCCCGCTCCAGGAGTTCTCTTCAGCTCTCCTGACCATCATTCTGCCAGGGCCCACACACGCTGAAGCTGCCTTCCAGAAACCTGAAAGTACAAACAGAAGAGACACGATATACTGCAACACATCTAGAAGCTACTGAAGAGCCGGACGCTGCCTGCGTGGCTGCCTTCCCCTGCAGGGAAGAAGAACCAGGAAACAGAAAGAGGCAGCCAGGAGTACAACACGGGCGGAAAGGTCACCTACCACAGGCTGCCATCACCTTCAGCTAGGCCACAACCGTGTCACTTTAAGAAGTGTCTGAAGATGCTACTAAGTTTCGGGCACATTCAGTTTCTTTGGAAAGAAAGCTGCCTCAAACCTTCCCTAATCTCTGCCTCTGCCTTCTCTCAAAGCAGGCAGAGCAACAGCAGCTGAGGGACACAGCCACTTTTTAAAACTTCCCCTCTCCTACCCCAGGCAGAAAAGAGGAGAACCCTGCACATACTCCTCTCCTCACTTTTTTTTAGTTCTAGCTAGACAGCTGTGAAACATACAAGATATTTTTAAATCTAGTTAAGTACTTGGTTGGGTACCTATATTGAATTGCAGCAGAATACTTAAAATTATCCAATGAGGCAATCATTTGGCTTTGTGATTCCAATTAAAACACTATATTTACGGGGATTTTCCATTACAAAATGCCCAAAAGGCAAGAGATTCATCCGACCAGAGACGCTTTAAAAGTTAAGCACTGAGCAAATTGTTAACTATTAGACAGAGGTTATAAAATGTAATAATATAAAAAAGTAACCCTTCATTAAAAGTATACTTATGTAGCAAATAAACACATCATTTCAGAGCTCATCATTAGTTTTCCTTCTTACACATGTACTGTGCAAGTGTTTAAAATTCGTGGCTAAGTTCCACACCAAATGAAAATAGTATAGAAAATGTTACTGTATGAAATGTTATACAATATCCTGAATATATAAAATTCCCTAATGATACCATTAAAAACACTAAGATCTGTCACTGCCTCCCGCCCCCACCCTCCAAAAAGTCAGGCAAAAGATGAAATTCTCATAAACCAATAATAAGTATATGGAAAAACTTTCAAATTCACTAGAAGTCAAAAAGTAAGTCCATACGTAAGTAACAGTAAGATTTCACCATTTACCTCTCAAACAAGCACATTTTTCCAAACCAGGCAGAATACCCTCAATAATAACAGTATGGATAGAGCAGCTTTCTATGACCCTTTACCAGAACGCTCTGCTAGCAGTTTTTCACAATTAAAGAAAAAGTGATAAAAGTAAAAAATAGTAAGAACATTCATCACACTCTCCATGCCAAACTTTGTGCCAGTATGCCTCAGATCCACGGAAGTCCCACGAATCAGTGGCATTAATACAGCATCTGTTACATTTTACATAGAAAGAAAAGAGTCCAGCAGCCCCATGGGGCCTGGCAGCTGGTGGCCCCACATTCATGGGCTTCGGGCTGGTCAGTGGTGGTAGGGCAAACCAGACTCTCCAGGGTCCACGCTCCTCAGAGACAGAGGGAGTAGGAGTGGGGGGTGCTCAAGAGACACGGGGAGCACCCCTGCGAGACAGGACTGATGCGTCCTCACAAGAGTGAAGAGAAACTGAACCAGCAAGTCTGAAAAGAGATCGGGCTGGGAACCAGCCCTCTGCGAGAGATGTCCCCTCCCACGTGCAACCTACTTGAATGCAGGTGAACGCAGATGAATGGGTCGCTGTGGCCAGAAGAGACGGGAATTTAAAAGGGAGTCTAGGAAAAACGAGTAAACTTCACATCAAATTTTACAAAAGAACCTTTAAAAAAAAAGAAAAGCCAGTTCTCTAGTCACCATGAATTCTGTGACGAGCTCACAAAACTGACCTGTGAGAAAAGACTAGACTAGGAAGTTCAGCAGCCCTGTCCCTGCGGCCTCCCCCGACTCCCGCCCCCCAGACTCCCAGCATACCAGGGACACCTTCCACCTCGGAAGTCCTGGCTCTGCTGCTTTGCCTGAGCAACTCCCACTTTCCCTCCCAACTGCAGTTCAAATGTCACTTCAGGTTTGGCTGGATAATGGAGTACAGACAAAGGAGCAGGTAAGGATACACAGGTAGGCTGGACCAGAGTCCTTCCGCCAGGGTAAGAAATCTGGATTTTGTAAAAAAGCTAAGAGGGCACCAGGGAAGGTATGCCAGGAGTGATATGGCTCTGGCTGTGTTTTCAGTCACAGCGATAAACAAACACTGGGGTGTCTGGATTCAATCTCGCCACTTACTACCCAGCGACTGAGTGACTGGGTAAATAAATCTGTGCCTCCCTTCCCATCTGCAGAATGGGTTAAGCCAGTACTCAAACCTCAAGACTATTATGAAAATCAAAGATTTAATGTTTAAATTGGTACCTGGCACATGGGACCTTCCGGGATTCTACACGCCCCCTTAACAAACAATCTATCCTCTAATTCATTCATTCAACAAACATTTACCACGCCCCCACTATGCTCTACACCTTAGCTGTCCGGTACGGTAGCCACTAGTCACAGGTGGCCACTCAGTGCTTGAAATGCAACTATCTGGAACTGAGATAAGCTGCAAATGCAAAGCACATGCAAGATTTCAAGGAATTACTACAAAAAACAGAATGTAGGATATATCAATAAATTTTTAATTTTAAAATAACATATTTTAGATATAGTGGGTAAAATAAGATACCAAAATTAATGTTTCTTTTTTTCTATTTTTTAAACTGTGACTCCTAAAAGCTTAAATTACATAGGTGGCTTATGTTATAATCTACTGGACAGTGCTGTGCTAGAAAAAGTTCTTAGCGTTAAAGACACAAGAGAAGATGAAGGGCAAAGACTCTGGCCTCCTGGAGTTTGTATTTTATTGCTGGTTGGGAGAGGACACGATCCCTCACAAAATAAGTAAGTGAATTCAGTAATGTCAGAAAATGATCAGTGTTCTGAAGAAAATAAAACAAGGAAAAGAGAAATTGGGAGTGGAGGGGAGCTGTGTCTTCCACTTCACCTCCCGTCCCTCACAACAGAGAGTACAGCCAGGTCTCCTGTCAAGCACGAGCTCAGACAGACTGGCAGTGGCCGTCCGGAGCACGTGCTGTTGTTACACTCACACACCCCCAGGCTAACCTGAGCGGGTCAGAAAGCCCGGCGCTCTGCCTGCCTGGGCGGGAGCACAGAGAGGAACACCGTGTGCGCCCGGTTCTATGAACTGCATCCCCTATCCATCCACTCGAGCCAGAAACTCTCTCTCACCCCCACCTCCCTCTACACACAAACTACATTCTGAGACTCTGGCCTCAGGAATGTCTCACAAATCCAACTGTTAATTTCTTTACTCTGTCAGGCTCTAATTCAGAAGAAAGTGAAAGTGACGAAGGGGTGATTCTATAGCACCCGAGCCTTACCCAGTCTCTGTGCCCTCTCCCCACTGCTGCCAGTCTGCTTCCTTAATCACAGGTTCAAGATCAGCATCACTTTAAGAGATCCAGAGCTTCCAGGTTTACATGTCACCTCGTCTCATTGCCCGCCAGGTCTCTCCGTCCCGTGCCCCCATACATGGCCTCCCTCTGAGCTGCACTGACAGTGCCCAGGCAGAAGTGTTCCCCATCTAGAATGTGGTCCCTTTTCTCCTCTTTTCTGCTCCTAGAAATCTTGGATTCAAACTTTAAAACCCAGATCTAATGTCATCTTCTCTAAGAAACCTTCCCAGAATCTTGCAGTGAGCTGCTCCCTGCTCCATTTCTTTCCTACTATTCTGCTGTTAACACAGCAAACATGTTCTATGCTAAAGTAATCAGCACATCCTCACAATTAGAACACTTGAGGGAAGGACTGGTCGTATTTGTTTATATATTCTCATGAATACAACAATGCAAAGGTTTAAAATAGACAATAAATAAGTGGGTGAGCGAAGCAGAGACCCCTGCCCACAACCCTCTCATCCAGATGAGGGGCTCCTCAGGAGCTGCTGGGCCCCCCACAACTGTTCGAGAAGGAATTCTCTGCTCTGAAGGGCGAGACAGCCAGCATGCCTCTCTCACTCTTCTCTTTCATGACAGCACATAAAGGCATTCAATAAATATTTTATTCAATGAGTTGCAGATTAACAAGTATTATCAGACATCAAGTTCCCCATCTCAGTTTATAGAGGGGACACCTGCGACCTAGAGAAGTTTAATGTTTTGTCCCAAAAGGTCAGTGGCAAAATCAAGACTGGGACAGTCTCCTATCTTACACCCAACATGGCACATTTTCTTCTGATGAAAAGGTCCTGAGTAGGCGTTTGTCACTTTTTGGTCACTCAGTATCTGGACACCCATCACGGTTTGTGGCAATCACAGATGACAGAAAAAGCCATGTCTCCTACTATAAAAGCCAAACAGTAACAAAACTTCTCTCATCCTCACTCCCTTCTAGCAACCCAAGTTTGAACGGTCAAACGTTCCTGCGCAGCCTGAGAACTGGAGGCGCAGCTCCTGCAAGGTGCACGGGCAGTGTGAGCGTGCTCCCCGCAGGGAAGGGAAGGCGAAGCTCACACAGCAGCTGACTGCAAAGAGCCAGGAGCGGCGAGACCGGGCCTGTGGCCTGACCTGGCTGTGTCCTCTGCTGCTGCCTGCCACGTTGCCTCCTACTTAGTTCTCTAGCACAGTCTCCAGCTTTCCAATCAATTCTGCAGGCTAACTGAT